>NC_132849.1:8108885-8754302 GCF_048164855.1 Canis lupus baileyi | reverse complement strand
TTCAAGAGTCCTATGTTTGTTACTTACTTAGAATGGACCTGGGCACGGGGAAGACCTCTCCATACTTCTTATTAAACCCTTGTGCTAGATCCTGAACGAGCTCCATGTGCTGGACTTGATCCTCCCCGACAGGAACGTGTGTGGACCTTTAATAAAAGACAGAAAAACTCAGCAAGGCTCCTGCTTATACTGAAATGATATTGCAAGCAGCTGCATTTCCTGTGCCTATTTCATTGTTGGTGTTCAACAAATGTTCACCAACTACAGAGGGGATGTTGAGACCCAAGTCTTTATCTATGTATCAGACAAATGCCAAAGAGACATTTGTCTACTGTAGTTCTGTTTCTTCCATAGCAGAGGAATACAGCCTTCAACACCAATGTGACAGGATCTTGCTGGGAGGGAGGAATGGTATCTTAAATAGCATATGCTCTAAGCATAATTGTATTTTAAAACCACTCTTCATTCCCCTTACCCAGTCAGTACATATTATTCTAGCCTTGACCAGATGCTTTTTACTTCAGAGCTTGTGCTCACACTTGAAAGCCATTCCACCCCACTCTTCAAATAAAAGATGGCAGAAAGTTCTTCAGGCAAGAGTTTTTTCCTCCCTGTCATACAGGGAGTAACAAGATCTTTCTGGAATATGCTCCTTTGTCTTCTAGTACGTGGCAATCACAGCACAATTAATATGCTGCAGGGAATTTAAAAGAAATGAACATATCTATTGGTACAATGTAGACAGATCTCAAAAAAAATGTTGAATGAAAAAAACCAAGTTGTAGAAAGCATGTAGAGTACACTGCCACATAAATCTGAAAAGTATGTATGAAAATACATTGTTTACAGCTGCATATATAAATATCATAACATACTGGAAGCTCCTCCACAAATCCATGATTGTAGCTGCCTCCAGAAGAGGAGGGAAGGGAATAGGTCAGGGAAAAAGAACAAAGAGACCTGAATTTTCTCCTATAATATTTTATTGAAAGATAAATATGTGAGACAAAAACATCAGAACATGGGAACTTTATTTATAGTTATTTTAATCCCACATATAAAAGTTGCAGTGTTGGATCACTATGAGATATATCAAACAAGGGTAGAATTAACCATTACAGAGAAGTCTTGTTTTTTTTTTTAAGATTTTATTTATTTATTCATGAGAGACACAGAGAAAGTGGCAGAGACATAGGCAGAGGGAGAAGGAGGCTTCATGCAGGGAGCCTGATGTGGGACTCGATCCCAGGACTGGGGGATCATGCCCTGAGCCAAAGGTAAATGCTCAACCACTGAGCCACCCAGGAGTCCCTGCAGAGAAGTCTTGAAGAGAAAAACTTCATTACTGGGGAGAGAGATAGTTGTATATTGTGAGTGGAAAAATAACAACTTTTCAAAACAGCCCCAGAAAAGGACAATTATTTTTTTGTTGTTGTTATAGAGAGGAAAACCTTCTACCCCAGTGGTTAAGTAGTGGTTCTCAAAAAAACAGTGGAGATCTTATTTCCCCTCTGAATTACTGTCTGCAGGCTACTGGTCAACTTAATAAAGCTGCCTACATATAGACTAGCTATTTTTTAAAAATATTTTATTTATCTATTCATGAGAGACAGATAGAGAGTGAGAGAGAGAGAGAGGCAGGGACACAGGCAGAGGGAGAAGCAGGCTCCATACAGGGAGCCCGACATGGGACTCGATCCTGGATCTCTGGGATCTGCCCGGGGCTGAAGGCAGTGCTAAACCTCTGAGCCACCTGGGCTGCCCTAGACTAGGTATTTTAATATAGTAAAACACTGCAGAACATTTTGAAAAAACTTGCAATATCCTTCATTATTTTGCAATTATTTTTAATTTTGCAAAGTGCTTTCCAGTCTTTGTTCTTGTCTATGTGGATGCATATTTTTACTAACTGCAGTATAATATGTATGCAGTATAATATGCATACCATCTTTTATGTTAACATGTTTCCCATGTTTCTATGTGGTCTTCATTAATAGAACTTTCTAATAGCTGCACAAGAACATCCCTGTCCTATAGTTTCAGAAGCATAAGGAATTTATATGATTTTATTGCAGATTCTTTTGAATAATCATATAGGGGGAAATTTTGACTCGAGTGAAACAAGTAAAAAAAAATATTTTTTACAATAACCCAGAAATCCTGTGGAGATGAATCTGGTGAATGCATGTTTGGTACTTTCTGGTCAAAAGCAGGTTATGATTATTAGCTAATGAAACTAATATTTGTGTTCTAAAATAATTCTGACTATATTTCCAAAAGAAATGCTGATAAATGTTTAAGTTTAGAGTAAGCAATAGGTTTGAAAGCAACTCTTTGACACTTTTGCATGGAAGTAACACATTTTATTTATTAAAAAAAAAAAATCTCTGAACACTAGTAATGTCCCTGCTGTGTGTGTGTGTGTGTGTGTGTGAGAGAGAGAGAGAGAGAGAAAGAAAAAGAGAAAGAGAAGAAAGAGAAAGAGAAAGAGAAAGAGAGAGTGATGCAGTATAGCACTCATTTAAGAGCACAGGCTTTGGGGATAGGCTTTATTTATTTATTTATTTATTTATTTATTTATTTATTTATTTATTTTTGTATTTTAAACTCATATGATATTTTATTTTATTTTTTAATAATAAATTTATTTTTTATTGGTGTTCAATTTGCCAACATACAGAATAACATCCAGTGCTCATCCCGTCAAGTGCCCCCCTCAGTGCCCGTCACCCATTCACCCCCACCCCCTGCCCTCCTCCCCTTCCACCACCCCTAGTTCATTTTCCAGAGTTAGGAGTCTTCATGTTCTGTCTCCCTTTCTGATATTTCCTACCCATTTCTTCTCCCTTCCCTTCTATTCCCGTTCATGGGATAGGCTTTAAATCCTGACTCTGCCACTCTCGCTTTGTGTGACTTTGGGTAAATTAAATTGGGAGTATTTACCCCATATTGTTGCTGTGGAGATGAAATGAGACAATTCATGTATAGTGCTTAGCACGGTATCTAAAATCTGGTAAGCTTTCAAATTATGGTAGCTATGTAGGGAATATAATTCTAAAATGGTATATTATACTTCAGAAATGTGTTCAAAAGGCACGTGGGTGGCCCAGTCAGTTAAGCATCCAATCTTTTTTTTTTTTTTTTAAGATTTATTTATTCATTTGAGAGTAAGAGAGGACACGAGCATGAGCAGGA
Source organism: Canis lupus baileyi (assembly GCF_048164855.1). NCBI lineage: Eukaryota > Metazoa > Chordata > Mammalia > Carnivora > Canidae > Canis > Canis lupus. The sequence goes on along the minus strand of NC_132849.1, from coordinate 8,751,107 downwards.
GATGGGCAAAAGGAGAGAATCTTTAAGCAGACGCTCCACTGAACAAGGAGCCCAAGGCAGGGCTCGACCTCACGACCTGACCTGAAACCAAGAATGGAGACCTAACCAACAGCCACCTGGGTACCCCAAGCATCTGACTCTTGATCTCAGCTCAGGTCTTGATCTCAGGGTTGTGAGTTCAGGCCAAAAAAAAAAAAAAAAAAAAGGTGCATAAGATGCAATGTCCATGTAACTAGAGGTTCACTCATTACCTGACTCTGATTCCAACTTCTCTGTAGCTTGGCCCCAAAAAGGAACAGTTTGTGGGGGGTGGGGGAAGCCCACGATCATCTATTTGGCAAAGTGGAAAATTAAGACCTGATGAATATTTATTTACTTATGTGTAAATTTACTCTTACAAGAGAGTAAAAAAGAAACAGAATCAACAGAGAGCAATATGTTGGCTTATTTTTCCCCCTCTGTCCCCTAAATGTCGATATTTCTAAAAACATTGGCTCTCTGGTTCTCTCCCACCACTGGAGTGCTCATCAGCTTTCATATGGGGATCTACATGTCCCTTCCCCTCTGATGATCCTAAGGCTCTGTCTCTAGCTCTGCTAACTCTCTGAAGGGTTGGGACTGTATCTCTGCTTTCCTGATAAATATTGGAATTAGATATCCCCTATTTACTCCCAAACTCAACAGTGAAGAATCAACATTCTGGGTTGGAACTGTAATCCGAGATAATCTATCTCAATTTCTTACTAAAATACCCATGAAGACAAAGAAAATATAAACAACTGAAAACTAGAAGCAAGAGTCAAAACTAAAGACACAATTTGAGAAGAACTTTTCGTGAACTGTGAGGATCAGCAGAGCTGAATGAAAAGAACCGCTGGTTAAGCTTCTTGTGTTGTGGAGTTAGAGCAAGTGCCCCTGTTGCTGGAAACCTATCCCAGCTGGAGATGAGGGCACATCCCAGCAGCCAGGGTCCCTCCAAGTGGCCAAGGTGACACTGATCCTTCTCTCTTCATCAGCCTGATTCTTTAGACATTGGTTCCTGGCAACAGAAGGTAGCTACACAGGCATTGGAAGCAGCAGGGGCTAGTCACGGGGCATACCATCCTCACAAGAATGGGAACAAGAGCTCTGTAAGAGCAGGGACTTGTTTGTCTCGTCCACTACCCTATCTACGACCCAGAACATATTCTGGCTCGGGACGGATGACACTCAAGGAATAGGTGTCAAACGAAAAAGCAAAGTGTGGAAGGTGAAGGCCTGAGCAGGATGCAACGATGACATGGGAGCAGGGTAATCCGGTGACTGCTCTTTATCATGTAATACCTCTGTTCTGAGAGTGAGAGAGCCAGACAGGTAGCAGGAGAAATACCTCAGACCAGTGGTCCTAACCTAGCTGACTGGTACCTGCACTTGGACACACCACTCTGCCCTCCTGGTAGATTCTGGGCAGGGACTTCAACTAGTATCTAAGTAGACAGAAGGTGCACACAAAGGCATTTCGCAGATTCTGTCTACTGGCAGAATAATGATTTGAAAACTGTTTGCTTGTTCCGATATGGATTTTAAAAACCCAACATAAAAAATCAAGCAAACAGGTAAAAGAGCCCAATATGGGGCCAATGAAAAAATACTGTGAAACAAAGGAAGGGGAACTTTACCCTTTAGACTCTGAGGAAGATCAGGCACCTATAAAAGTTCATTTTACAGGAACCTGAATGTTTTGTTTTGTATTTTAAAGAAAATTGCTTGGTTAACTCAATAGGATTCAAAAAGGCATGGCTGTCACAAAAGAAAAGCAAGAAGCCACAAAATGGAGAAAAACATAGTTGGTGACAGAAAACTGATAAAATGAAAAGAAAGTGAGTCGAGGAAATAAAGAAAACCAAACACAAAATAGAAGAATCAGGAGCAGTAAGGAGTGAAATCCAAGGGACAGGTCATATCAGTGATGTGGGTGAGAAACTTGAAGCTCTTCAAGAGCTCCGGTGGGAGGGAAAAAAAGAGAGAAATGCAACAAGCAAATGTCAGGTGGGAGGACCTGTCCTCTGCTGGAAGCCAGCAGGCCTGTGGAACAGAAGCAACAACCTAAACATGAAGGGAACTCAATGGAATTGAAAAAAATGAGTAGGTAAACAAAATGGAGTGTATACACTGTGTATACACTGAAGAGGCACAACATATTTCAGGAGAAAACACTAGACTCACAACAGAACATGATCCAGGGAAATCTCTGAATTACAAAGTTAAAGAAAAAGCCCTATATGCACAGTAAGAAAATAAAAGCAAAAATAAGAAAAATCAGGTTAATTAAAACGGAACAATGTTTACAAGGGTTGGTAGAAAAAGGTATTGAAAACCTAGCCAAGCTGTCTTTTTCTGTGTGAAATATAAAAATGATGATGAGGGACACCTCAGTGGCTCAGTGGCTGAGCATCTGCCTTTGGCTCAGGGCGTGATTCCGGGGTCCTGGGATCGAGTCCTGCAACAGGCTCCCTGCAGGGAGCCTGCTTCTCCCTCTGCCTGTGTCTCTGCCTTTCTCTGTGTGTCTCTCATGAATAAATAAAATCTTTTAAAAAAATCAAAATGGGGGATCCCTGGGTGGCTCAGCAGTTTGGCGCCTGCCTTTGGCCCAGGGCGCGATCCTGGAGTCCCGGGATCGAATCCCACATTGGGCTCCTGGCATGGAGCCTGTTCTCCCTCCTCCTGTGTCTCTGCCTCTCTCTCTCTCTCTGTCCATCATAAATAAATAAATAAATAAATAAATAAATAAATAAATAAATAAGTCTTTAAAAAAAATCAAAATGAGGAGCACAGTCCAGTGGCCAATAGCATTTGAACACTTCCCTCATGATATACATTTTGCTAAGCATATTTTATGCATTATTATTGTACTTAATCCTTTTTTACAGATGAGGCAGGTTGAAGAGAACGAAATTCTCAGGTATGCAAAGGACTAGAAAAAATTCTGAATCAAATCTAAGGCTCCAAGAACTCAAAAGCAGAGATGCAGAAGAATAAAGACTTGCTGTAAACACTAAAAACATAAAGTCTAAATTTAGGTTACAATCTGCAATAGAAAATAATGTAATCTAAAATTGATCCATTTATAACAAGAGTCTGTTGAAAATTCCAGGTTAGCTAACATAATCAAAAAGGATTGTGAGTGTGTCTAAAGACTGAGAGTCTAAAAGTATGATTGATAACCCCTTGTACCACGTGATAATCATTTTTTACCTAGAATGATTAACAAAAGACTCGAATATTTTTGCAAAGTGAGAGACAAGCAGACAATGGCCAAATCAGATATGACCACAAAACTTGATCCAAACCTCTGGAGCCTCCAGCCCAGGAAGCCAACTACCACTTCTGCAACAACTGGCCCAGAATGCTCAAGACTCCATTCATGAGCGCCAATGCCGTGACTCTTTGTCCTCACTTCCTCCAACTCAGGACCAACCAGGGAATGTCAACCATACTCCTCAAACTAATCACAGAAGAGGCCCACTTCTAGTTAGCCAGCCTCTAGCTTCCCTGTGGCAACAACCTCAAATCAGAGCACTCTTGAATCTTCCTTTTCATCACTACAAAGCCTCTCTGCCTTCAAGTCTCTGTCTGCCTTCAAGTCTCTGTGACATGGGAAATGCAAGGTATGGTGGAGGTTTCCTTGAGATAGCAAGCTCTGAATAAATAGCCTCAATGGCTGGTCTTTGTTTAAAAGTGATCACCACTGGAATTAAAAACAGAAAGCACACCTTCTGAATCATTGGAATAGATAAAAAGAAAGAAAACTCAATAGATACAGCATTACACAGAAAACAAGGAATCAAGAAAAATAATAAATATTTAATGATATAGAAAAATGTAAGACAAAAACACTAGGATATAATTTTAGGGGGGGAATACATATAACCTACACTCACACAGAAGGAGAAGCCATGGTGGTTAGAGCGGGACTCATGTCAGGCAGTTCTAGGGTCAGATTCCTGCTCTGCCACATACCAGGTGCATGTTCCTGGACAAGTCATTTAACATCTTATGATAGTTTTTCCCCTTTAAAAGAAATTGCCTACTCCTGGAGTGGTTTGAAGAGAGAATATAATAATGCATGCAAAATTTGGAGTCAAGAGCCTTGTACATGGATTGCAAATAAGAGATAATTAGCTTAAAAAATTGATTTGAAGGAAATGCACTAAGATGTTGTTAATAAGATCAGAAATAGTAGAAGTGATTTTCAATTTTTTCCTATTAAATGTAAGAAAGAACACTGAAACTGCATTAGAACATTGAAATGAACCAGTGATAAACTATTGACTCTCCTGCTGCTAGACTATAAAGACAGAAAGTGAAATCATGTATCCTGGAGAGCTTACAGGGCAAACATCTAAGGCAGAGTTTGGCTCTGTTGAACACAGAGCCAACTTTTCTCTATTCTACTAGAATGTTCCTCCCTTAGCTCCTGCAGCCTGACTCCTTTGTTTCTGGTCTAGACAAATATTACTTCCTTAGAGAAGCCTTCCCCAAGCATTCTTTTCAAAGTTGGTTTCTCCCTCTTATTCTTCCCTTTTTTTTGATTTTTTTTCCCCTAAGTATTCTCTACCCACAACGTGGGGCTTGAACTCACAACCCCAAGATCAAGAGTTGCATGCTCTTCTGACTAGGGACCCCTCGCTTTTATTCTTTTCCACATATCCTATTTATTTTCTTTATAATATTAATCCTAATCTAATCATTTTATTTTTTTTAATCATTTTATTGTATTTGTTTATTTAATTGTATGTTGTTTTCCCTACTGCTAAAAAATACGTTTTTGAGAGCTTGTCTGTTATGTTTTTCAATATATTTCTAATACCTACTAGAGTTGCCTGGCATGTATGAAGAGCTCATTCAGTGAGTAAGTAATACTTCTTGACCCTTTGGCTAAGATCAAGTGTAAATATTTATAGAATAAATGAATGATCTTAAGAGGAGGACACTACAACCCATATAGAGAAAAATAATAATAAAATCAGTTCATCATCAGTATAGAAGATAAGAGCACGGACTCAGAAGTCAGACTACCTGAGTTTATATCACAGCTCTACCAGCTACGAGGTCAGTTACCTGAGCCAAGCTTCATACTTTCCCGAGCCTCTGTCTGTAATTGGGGGGTCATAATGGTGCTTACCTCATATGATTGTTTTGAAGATTAAATGAGATAACCAAGCATAGTACTTGACAGCAAAGCTCAATATACATAAGGTATTGATATAATATATATTCATTAACATCTGACCTGATATGGACAAAATGGTAAAAAGTGATATTATCAGGGACATCAATGTGAGGTACATTACGACTTTTTTCAAATCAGGATCATTTTCCTTTTTTGATAGGTGATTGGTACCACAAATATAAATACTAATATATAATCTCAGAGATAGTTGCAGATATGGGTAGTGATCCAGATATAGATAGAACACATTTTTGACGGTTCACATATCTGATTAGAAATAGCACGTCAAATAGAAATCCCCAAATAGAAATAGCACTTCATAGAGATTCTGAGAACCCCTTTCATGTAAGAAGAACAGAGACAGAATAACGAATGGAAAAGCAAAGTGTAGAGGCCATGACAATAGATCAGAAAGTGGTTTCTCTTCGTCTAAAGGCATACATGGATTTAGGAAATTCAACATAATAATTGTTAGGGCTTTGTCCATTGCTCTCTTCCACACAGCCTGGTCAGGAATTCACTGGCTTCATAAGTGGTAAAACCAAAAATATTCCTTTTTATGTTTCCCTCAGTGCCCATAAGCCCACATGCGCTCGTTTCTGAGGTATAGGTGCAAAACCCACCTTTCTAAGTCTCTCTCCTTTGACTGGACTTTGCTACTCCTGCCTTGTGATTCTAGTGAGGCTGACGTGCAGAGGTCACTTTGATTCCCCCAAACCAAATTAGCCAACAGGGCAGGTTAAAAAGCAATTACAGTAGCCCATAGGAAATCACAATGGACTGCAGCTAACACAGAAAAAACAATTACCATAATCAATACACTTTAGGCACATCAAAATGAATATTTCCACATGTCAAAATGGTTCCAGATCCACAAAGCAACCAAACTAAACAGAAAACACATTTAGTTTTCATAATGACTCTGCGTGCGTCTTTGTTTTCTGTGAAATCCTTGCCTCTCTTCTTACAGTTCTGTGAGGTTTTGCTTTTTTTAAAAAAAGGGATTAAAACATTTTAATTTTTTTCACCTGGTCTTATTGCTCCACTTGGCTTTTTCATCTGATTTTAGTTTGTTTGTTTCTAGTCTTTCCTCCCTCTGCTCCTGCTGCTCTTTTCACCTCCTATAATTTATCTTGGCCCCTACTTCTCATCCACTGAGTTTACACTTTACATGAATTCAACCTGTCTTTGATTCTGCTCACTTATGGGCCTTATTCTCTTCACATTTTCAACCTCTCTCCTCATCGTCTTCCTTTCACTTCAAATAATTTAGAGCCACTCTTTTAAAATTTATACCCTACATAATGATATCCATATTAATATCTCCTCCTTTCCCCCATTTTCTTTTTTTATTTTTTCTCTCCTTTCTTTCTGTTTCTTTTTTCTTTCTTTTTTCTTATCCACTGTGCTTCTTCCTTAGACACAACTTAAAACAAAAGCCTTTCATACTTGTGTTATAACTTCTGTCACATAATAATGGCTCTGATCTTCTTCTTTGGTGACTAACCCATTTTTTTCTTCTGCTTGGTTCCTTGTATCCACGTTTACTTGGGATCCACCCCAGTCTCTGGCAGAATTAGTGTCCAGATGAATAATCATTACCTACATATATCTGCTTACAGACATCGGTTCTCTTATTTCCCCCCCTACTTTGGCTGTGTTTGTGAGTTTTCAGTGCTGCCTTTAACCAGCTTGGATAGAGTGGAGTTTGGTGTCATTTTTCATTTCATGAAGGGTGAATTCACTGTCACTGGCTGCTTATTAGATATGCTGTAACGACTCTCTAATTTAGGAACTGTTTCCTGAACACCTATGATGTGCATGACCTGGTGCTGGGTCCTGTGAGAGATACAGTGATGGTTTTTACCCTCTAGGGAGTTATAGCCTCCAAGAGGAGAGAAAACACCATAGAAAGCTATAAGTTCTTCTGGCTAATCCTCTTTCAGTGTTCCTGATCTCCATGAATGGCAACACCATCAATTCACCTGCATAAGTCTGAAATGTGGGGTCACCTGAGACCTCCTTCTCATACCCATCCAATTCATTATCAAACTCTATCCATTTTAGCTCCTGAAGTCTCCTACATTTGCCTACTGTCATCATCTTCGCTAACTCCATCATGGTCCAAGCAGACCAGTGAAAGAACCTCTGAATAGACTGCCCCAGTTGCTCTTGTCCCCCTGCAAGTCATTTTCAATATTTTAATCAGTCACTTTTAAACGTATAAATCGGGTCATCTCACTTTGCCCTGAAAATCACAAAGAGCTTCCCATTGCTTTCAGGAGGGTGTCCTGGATTATCTGTTGACATCTCAGCACCATCCTCTCTTGTCTATGCTATTTCTTGATTTCCAGGGGTTAGCAGCTTGGAAACCACATTTCCATAGGCTTCTGGTTTACTGTAGCACTTGCCCCAGAGCTGGAAAGTGAGAGAAAGGGAAGACACTACTGTTTGGCAGTTATTGGTGAGTACGTGGATGGCGGCAGATGGCTGGAATAAGGTTTGGCCAGCAGCTTTCAGAATCTCATAAAAATTTGGTACAGATTGGCCTCACAGAGGAAGGATGTAATTCAAGAACCAGAGGTCTCATGTGGGATACATGTGGTATGGCAACGGCACCTATGGGGGCAGTCTGTGTCAGTATTAGGAACTGATTATCTCAATTGTCCTCAATGAATGGTCTGATCCTCAGACATTACGGCTGACTTCCCTCTTCTCTGGAATTACCAAGTATGAAGTTCTCTCTATACTCTGCTTTTGGTTGGCTTTGGTTCTGCTTACTCACAGTTCCTGAGGTCTCTTTTGCTTTCACTGTCCTCTTACCCCTTCCCATAGTTCTCCATTTGAGTTCTCAAGAAAGAGAAAATGACTAGCCCAGGTAATCGCTCCCATCTCTACTTGAGCAGATTTAGTAGTACCTCTCTAAAACTTCATTTCTTTATCTGCAAAATGGGGATTATATCACTTACCTATCTTGCAGAGCTGTTCAAAGAATCGGAACAGATAATATGTGTGTAGCAGCTAGTGTGTGGCACTGGCAACTCATCTCACATTATTTAATATAATGCTCATCTCACATTAATTCTTTCATTCTCTTTGCCAGAAGTCCATGCATAGTAGTGCTTTTCTCTGGATTAGCAGCATTATAGGTACTTAACATGTATTTGCTGTATGTTAATAAAAACTGTGTGTATGTGTAAAGAGAGAGAAAGTGAGAGAGAAACATTTACTTAATATATAGCCAGCCAGGTATTTAAAGTTGGATATTCAAAAAAATAAAGCAGATGTAAAATAAAAACTTGGAGCAAATGCTATTGTTGAGTATGTTATCTCTTTTCAAATATCTGCTATTTTATTATCTTCTCAAGTTTAAGATGGCTCCAGCTTTCCATTCCTGGGTTTCATACCAAGTTCTACCAAAACAATGAAATAAATCTTTCATACATCTATCTGGAAGGCTCCTTACATTCCCTTCCCTCATGTTTATTCTCTAGCCCACCATGTACCATTTATTCTAATGCTGATTTTGACAAAAGAAGCATGAAATCTATACATGCTTTGCATCAACATTTCATGAAGAGGCCACATATAGATGTGCCAGAGGGAGAAAATATGAATGTTTTTTAAATCCATCTAAGTTGCTCTTTTGTATCTATTTATATTTATGAGTAATATTCACACACATTCTGGCTATGACCTTTTCCAAAATCCAGAACTATCTAAAACAAGACCAAACAAAAAATACTCCAAGTGCTTGAGCTGTGTTATAGGGAAAACAATGGTACAGGCTAAAAATCAGACCTGGGTTTGAGTCCTACCTCTGCTACTTATTATGAAGCAGTTAGACATTTCTAAGCTTGGGAGGAAGCATAGTGAAACAGATAAGAATGCAGGTTTGCAGGATAAATGCTGCAGTAAACCAGAACTGATTTTACTGTACTTGTCTGCATGCTTTTTAGTGATCCAAATTACATGCATGCCCAGGAAATGTGAGATACATGTGGTATGGCAACAGCACCTATGGCGGCAGTCTGAAGGTGGAGGCAGGAGGAAAGAACCCAAAGGATCAGAGCCTATGAGCTAGAGCATGTGTAGTCAGTGGCAAGAGAGAGGTCTGGCCTAAGACAAGATAGAGCCAAATATAGGGTTGCTTCTCTTGAAAAGGAGCATGTAGTTGTCTATTCCATGTAGTGATTATGACATTGCAGGTAAACAGTTGCTAGGCTAAGGTAGAAGCAGTCATCTTGAATGTACAGAATTACCCAGTTTTAATACTTTAAATAACTTTTCTCTGTTTAACAAATTATTTGTAAAATATCAGAAACCTAATGGGGATAGATAACAATCTGCTACCATAGACTTCCTTTCACAAAATAGGAAAAAGAAAGGTATTTCATGGCATTTTTAGTATATTTGCTAACCACCAAGTGGATCAGTAAGAGTTAAAGAAGGAATATTAATAGTATGAGAATTTCTTTGCTTTCTGGGAGTTGGCTAGGGGGTAACTGAGGTTGGAAAGACACTTCTTATCCTTGGGAGCATAAACTAACTGTGAGACCTGCTGATGTCAGGGCAGGGTGAGTCAGGAAGCTACTTAAAGTTCTTCCGGTTTACGAGCCACATTTGAAATAATTACTATTATCTGTATGAGAAGACATTCACAACCTCAGGCCTGGCTTGAAAACAGACAGAATATGTGTCAGATTTGGGGATCTGGAGCTACTTTTGCCAATGCCAGCCTTTTAAAATGTTGCTTGTGCTCTCGAAACATTTGTATTGAGCATATGCTAGGTGATACCAATTCGTACATAATTTAATAACCCCTTGAGCTATGTCCCATTAGCTCCTACTTTATAGATAAAATAAACTGTAGGATTTTACCATTCTGCCAATTGTATCTTGGGCAATTGCTAAAAAAGAAATTCGTCATCACTGTTGCACATATGATCTTGTATTGTCTTGGTTGTCTACGTGATGATCTTGCCCCCTAACGTAAATACTGGCTCCTTAAGGAAGGTCAGCACAGGCCTCAGGAGACCATAACCATACTCTGATGCTCCAATGTCCACTGACTGGCTGTGCAGCTTTGGGTAAATTGCTTACCCTCACTGGGCCGTGTGTAAAGGTAGGGGATTGAAGGAGAGCCCCAGCAAAGTACCTCCCCACTCTGTGCTCCATGGTATCACAAAGAGGGCAATCACTCGCTCAATTTTAGTCTTTTTCATGGCCCTGAGCTTAGAGGACTCTTGCATTACAGCTCTTGAACTGTTAAGAAAATCTGCTGTGCTCATATGCCTCTGTATCCTGGTGCTAAAAAACCTCAGCCTTTGCTTCTATAAAGAAGTCCCCCTTGAAAGTGGAATTTGACATAAGACTATGATCATTAAAGACAATCGTCACTAGTCAAGACTAAGTGACAGCTCCCAGTCACAGCACTGCCTGGCTCATATTTCATTTTAATCTTTTAATAATCTTGTGCAGGATAATTATTATTCCCATTTTACAGCTAAGAAAACATGCTACTTTGCTGGGAAATATATGAGACCTAAGAAAAATTATTTTTTACAAAGATTTTTTTTTTTAGATTTTTATTTATTTATGAGAGACACACAGAGAGAGAGAGGCAGAGACACAGGCAGAGGGAGAGGCAGGCTCCCTGCGGGGAGCCCAATGTGGGACTCGATCCCAGGACCCTGGGATCACGACCTGAGCCGAAGGCAGATGCTCAACTGCTGAGGCACCCAGGCGTCCCTATATGAGACCTTTATTAGTCTTTCATTTGCTACTCTGGAGAAAAGTGTCATAGATTTCCCAGGATAAGTCAAAAGTTACTTAACTATAAGTAATAAATGCTGCTAGGAATCCAGCACTCAAGTTAATACAACAAACAACACACAATCCTTATGTATGTGTTTTAATCAGACTTAAAGATAGTCTACGTGTATTAAAGGGCATTCCTGATTTCTGAAGCTAAGCAGTTGTTCTTCTGGCTGTTTCCATCATAATGGCACGAGGACTCTGGGTTTATACAAGGTATATGGTTATCTCCATGCTATTATCATATTTACATGCAAAGAATTCTAGTTTTCCTAGAGAAGAATAGCTTTCACAGGGTCAAGGCTTTATGGGAAAAACAGACTGACATAGTTTCTCCTTTTCCTCAGAAGCCTTCATAGCAGCAAGGCTCAGCTAGGCATACATATTAACTGAGAAACTTTATCTCTAGAAGGCCAACTAAGGGTACCAAGGGAGGTGATATGGGGATGGCAGGGAAGAACTGGGAAAGGGATGGGATCAGAAGCCCCGGCCAGCAGTACAGAGAGGGCAGGCCTCAGCATCCTCTGGTTGCAGGATTTGAAACCTGTAAAGGACAGCATTGGCTGATGAGATGGATTATGGGTCCAGGAAGAGTAGGGCATCCTATATCATGTGGAAAAACTTGCTCTCTACTGCTGATCCAATACAGTAGCCACCAGTCCCAGGTGGCTATTTCCATTTAAATGGTTAAATACAATTTAAAATTCAGTTCTTCTGTCAACATGGCTAGCAGCTAAGGTCTTGGGAAGCACAGATTCATTTCCATAATTGCAGGCAAGTTCTAGTAAACAGCCTTGCTTTAGAATCTAGATTATCTGAGAAATCAACACTTAAAGGCCTTAAAGTTTATTCCCAGGGAATAAACTTTACATAATGGTTAAGAGTACAAAAACTTTCTACGCTCAAATCCTAAGTCCAAGCTTTGCTAGCTAGCTACATGTGACTTTGGGCAAGTTGTTAACCACTCTGTGCCTTAATTTTCTCATCTGTAAAGTGGGCGTTATAACCGTTCAACTTTTACAAAGCTGTTGTGAAGGTTAAATGGGCTAATGTCTGTCAGGCACTTATAACAATTTTCAACACATAGTAAGTGCTATGTACATGATAGTCCTTAATGTTACTAGTTTCACAGTAAAACATACTTCTATAATTTTGTGCCTGTGACTGGGTAATAGATGCAAGCTGATTCACACAATCTTTTCCATATCCCCCTTCCTCGCGAACCAAATCTTTTGGGGATAGGTTCAAAAGCTCTCTTGCCAGCACAAGTACATATAAGACCAGGGGTGCACTGTGCTTCTTACTTGTATAACAGGATGTCCGCTGCCTGGAGCACTGGGTATGTGAGCAGGCCCACAGTTCCACCATGCTTCTGCGTGGCAATCTTTGCCTGTGTGGTGAAAAGAGAGGAGGGAAAGAAATCCTACATGAACATAATTATACTGTTAAATTAGGAAATCTTTAAAGCAAGCCAAGAATAGTCTGTACTTCCATTATATCTCGGTTCAGTTCCTTTTAGCAACACTAAAAGCCATGTGGCTGGCTTGGCTTCATGACGTAGGCTCAGGCAGGGATGAAGGAAATCCACTTCACCACAGCCCCTGTAATAGATCCTGCACTGCCACCATTTCTTATTCATTTAATTAAAGCAAGGATAGAAAGGTCTCTAGGTTCCAAATCAGATAAACTTCATATTTCACAGGTAAGGTTAGAAAATGTAATGAAATTAGATTTCTCACAAATTAATTAATTTGATAAGTTAACATCAAATGCCATGTTGTTATATCTGTGGAAACCTCCCAGAAAGTCTCCCACTGTGCTACTGACAAAAATGTAATGGCTCCCCAAAATCACGCTTACAAAAACAAAAAACCAAAAGTCATGGCACTTAAAAAATGTAATTAAGGGAAATTGTAACCTAACCAATTATGAATCTGTTTTGACTTGCAGGTGCGGACAACAGAGGGGGTAAAGTGATTCCCGTGAACAGGACAAGTTATACAGACTAAAATATTTCCTTAATGGGGAAGCTGATAGTAACACCAGAGATGATACTAGAAGTGTTTAATTAATGGATGCCAACTACAAGCTTCAAGTATGTACCCCCAAACATAAGCCCTAGTGATGCCAATTCTCTGCCACAGCTAAGCATTGCTAACAGGTAATTTGGCTCTCTGGGTAGAACTACTTCTTAGGGAATACTGTGTGCCGTTCACTGGTCATTGCTTCCAAGGCCTAAGCATATGATCTCTTGCAAACTGATAAATGGTTATTTGGGTGTGCAGATATTCATTTAGTTAATATGAATCACCTCCCTGAGGTCTGACTATTTCTGAATGAACTGAACAACTAAATATATAAACTTGCATGGTTCTGAGGACCACATTCATGGGCTCACAACTCGGGCTCCCCAACCAGCATGCAGATACACCCTTTGAGTCTGGCTCTGAAAAGCAAGTTTCTCTCTTTAACCAGCTTAATGTCAATGTCCCATAATTTAGGCACACACTTAACTCTTCTGGTAACTTCAAGTAGTTTGGGGCTTATAGCAACAAATGCTATAGGCTACTCCAAGGAAATGTGGAAGTTTGAACATATAATTCCTTCACTACATCTCTTTATTGTAATGTCCATGATATAGCCCAGTTTGCAATGATCACTGGATAAAGATAATATAAGTTTAATCTGGAAATGAGCAAATGGGAAAAGAACCCAATTTTTAAAAACTGCTACTGCATTTGATTTATAGTCTTTTTATATTAGAATACTGGGCTTTGAAATTGCAAAGGAAGGGGGAAGATGGGAAAGCATTATTACTTACTGAGTGCCTGTGATGTGCCCCAGAGGCCTTCCACCTGTGTTACCACTGTGACCTCAGCAGCCCTGACCACCTTTCTACCCTACAATTCCCCCTAGTCAACACCAAGCTAGGTGCTCTTAGACCTTCCTACAGTACTAGCACCCCTCTCTCTGATCACTCCTTACACTCTTGGATTGCTGGTGCAATTGCCTCTGCCAAAACAGACTACAAGCTTCATGAAAGTAGCTGGGCCCATCTGTCCTGGTCACTGCTGTAGCTCCAGCACTGGTGTGGTATGAGACTTGCAGGAAGCATCACCAGTATTTGTTAGTGAAGGAATGACCAGAGAAGGCAGGTAACATGCTCTGGGATAAGGCTGCCATTTGAAATCCATGTTTTTCCCACAGATATCACAGTAGGTGCCTGGGTGGTTCAGTGTCTTGGTTTTGGCTTAGGTCATGATTTCAGATCTGCTATGGAATCCTGCTTTAGCTCTGTGCTCAGTGGGGAGTCTGCTTCTCTCTCTCTCTCTCTCTGCCCCTCCCCCTGCTCACACTTCTATCTAAAAAATAAATAAATAAATATAAATAAATAAATAATTCTCTCTTTTTAAAAAAGATTTTATTTATTTATTAATGAGAGAGAGAGAGGCAGAGACACAGGCAGAGGGAGAAGCAGGCTCCATGCAGAGAGCCCGATGTGGGACCTGATCCTGGGACCCTGGGATGATGACCTGAGCTGAAGGCAGATGCTCAACTACTGAGCCACCTAGGCATCCCGAAAATAAATAATACTTAAAAAAAATTATAGGCTGGTGGGAATGCTTCTCCTGAATATAGGTTTCCCCTGCTACCTGAAAGTTCTCATTATGCCACTTTGCTTTTCTGAAAGACCTATGTTAGTACCTGCTTTTGCTAACTGAGAGAAACCAGAGGAGTATTTTCGCCTTTATGAAATGGTACTTGCTTCTTGGCTCTGCTCCGTTTCGGCTTATGGAAGGTTTCATAGGGATATTCTACTTTTGGATAGTGGGAAAAACCTGAGTCAGTGCATTCTCTAGTCATGTGTTATCAGTAGGTACTCAGACACAATTTTAAAGTGGGAACATTTCCCCTTAAATCAACATTTGGTTCTTATGAAAAGGATTTCCGTATTCACCTTTCTTGGCTAAAACCAAAACATGGTAGAGAACATTACAAAATTTTGCATCCAATTCCTGGCTGGTAATAATTCTGTAGCATTACCACTTAACCTCTTACTTAGACACAGTCACTTTTCTTTTTCCATTTTTAGAATTCTTTAATTATTTATTTATTTATTAAAATTTATTTAAATTCAATTTGCCGACATATAGTGTAACATCTGGCGCTCATCTCAGCATGAGACACAGTCACTTTAAAGCTCTGTTTCTCTCTGCAATGGATATGGAGACTTCTGAATCAGCTTTTGGAGAAGACAACGGCCCTGAACATATGCCGGAAAGAAGTTTGAAACCAAAATTCAGTGTTGACGCACTTAGGAGCTACCTACCCTCAGGTCATCCAATTGCAAAAATAAATGGAAAAGAAGTACTATGAATTATCCAATTTATCTTTGTCAGTTGAGCTTCCTAGAAAAAGTACAGCCTTAATTTTTCTGTGGGTTTGAACTGTTGCCTGGACTCAACCTGTTTAAATGTTAAACAAAATATGTTGTTCCTTCTTCCCACAGTGAAAACATTCGAGCCTTACTGCTGGCTCATGACAGTGGCGATGGCAGGCAGTAATCCAGAAATTGTGATTGTTTGTTAATTGTAAGTGGTAGGTCCAAAGTCATTAACAAATCTGTGCAAAGGTCATTCTGATTCAACCTCCGCAGATAAAATCAAACAGTTAATAATTTGGATATTTTTATCCTGTTTTTAAGTTGGAATCCTGGAGAACCAACCCTCTTGCTTCCACTTCATGCACTGAGGTAGAGAGGTTAAGATGCTGTCCTAGCCACTGGTGAATAACAGTCTGGGGAGGCCAGTAAACTCAGGATTCCCAGAGCAGAACACAAAAACAAACAGAAGAAAAAAACAGTTGTAATGGGGGACTTTGTTGTTTTGTTTTTTTTTTTTTTTAATTTAAATTCAATTTATCAACATATAGTATAACACCCAATGCTCATCGTAATGGGGACTTTGAACTGCTTTTTGTTTATTAATCAGATCACTGGCATTTACCTTCCACTGGTGTAAATGCTGTAACCGGGGAAGTCTGACCATGCAGGTAAGGATCCAGCTTAACTGTGTGTGTTCGGACACCTAGAGAAATAAAACAGGACATTAGCAAAGGTGGTCAATGTTTTCTTGACCAAAGAAAGAGGCAATACAAAACAAACAAGTATTACCTCAAGTGGCTGAAAATACCTTAAACAAGGTAATTAAATAAAAAAAAAAAGACAAGCAAAAGGGACTGATTCATTAATGCACAGGATTTTAGATGAGGAAGAAATTTTTAAAACAATACAATTACTGTTCTAGTGCTTAAATCTTCTTCATAACATCCCAGACTCTGCTTCAATATCCTCAGGGAAAGGAGCTCATTGTGTCCTAAGGCATCTATGGAAAGGTAGTGGCTTTAAAGTTAATGATTGAATCTTTTAGACCTGGAGTAATTTTAAATTTAGGAATTGCTTTATCATCCCAAAGGGTGATTTTTTTTACAGTTTCTGTTTCTTCCTTCCTTTTTCTTTTTTCTTTCTTCCCTATTTCCCCCTCATCATCATCATCGACTTCCTTCTTTCTTCACTTCTTTTTAAAAAGAGGTCTAGTCAACAAGAAAATATAACTTTTTCTCAATTTTTTTTTAATCAAATTTAATCAAGTAACCAAACCTGGCAACAGATGGGATGATTCTTGGGTCCAGGCCAGGTTAGAACTGATGACCTAGAATTTAAGGCCTATATATCGCATTTCTGGACTCTGGGGATCCCAAGCCCTTCATCCATTGTGGCTTTTTTTGTGTGTGTCCATATGATTTCCTTAAAATGCAGAGACTGTTGCCAACTCTGAAAAGTGGCCCCAAATGTGTTTTTTTGTGGGTTTTGCAAAGGGAACATAAAGGAACAGAGAGCCGAGTCAGCCCAGGCCTATTTTACTAGCAAGGAATCACCATCTGGTGTCAGATAGTTTCTCATTTTTTTCCTTGAGTCATGGAGAGGGAAGAGTTGTTTTTCACGTTTGACAAGGAATTGCTTTTAAAGTTTTGCAAGTCGCTGGGCTGAATCCGTCATCTTTCTTCCAAAAGGCATTTGGGTTTCATTGAGAGCAGCACTGTCCATGCAAATTGCTAGCTGCTGCTGTAAACAAACAGCTATCAGACAAAAACAGTAACCCTGGATGGAAGCAAGAAGATTATAGTTGCTTCCAATCAAGCAAAACACATTCGCATTAGAACTAATAAAACAAGAGGTGTTTTTTTTTTTTTTTTTTTTGGAATGAAGAAGTAGGAGAAAACTTTTTCTTCTTCTTTACTGAATTAGGGAAAGAGATGAAAATACAGAAAATAACCTTGCATATATAGACAGATACAAGGTGACTTCTTTCCTTCAACTCAGGCTTCAATACTCAGTTTTGGTGATATGCAAAAGCTACCATCATGCCTTCCTGAAATCAAGTATTTTCCGTGGAGTAGCTTTTTATTTGAACATATGGAATGAAACTTATTTAATCTTCTGCAGAGCCCTTCCTGGCATTTCTAAGTAAGGGGACATAAAATTAATCCAAATGATTCTTATACAGAAAAAGGTAAAAAGACAAAGGCAATTTTCATAATTTATCACTAATAATTACATAAGAAGGGAAGTTTTAAAGTTTTAAGTATACTTCAGGATTTGGCTCTCTTAATTTATCCATATTCATGACAATTGCTTGGAAAGGTTCAGATTTCTATCTGGGGAAAAGTGAAAATGGTATCTAAATATAGTAATTCCTACTAAATGTTGCAAAACAAACACAAAAACCAGATGATCCATTTTAGCCACAGGAAAAAAAAAAGCATGGAACACAGAAGGTGGCTTGTTGACCACCCACAAACAAGTTAGCAGTGATTAAAGATTCTGACCCCCTAACTGTACCAAGTAAAGACATACACATCCTTCAGTTGCAGGCAGTTTTGCCTGGTTTGTTCACTGCAGTAAAACAGAGTCTGGCACACTGTGCTCAATAAATATTTGCTGAATGTATGAACAATGGCAAGGGCTACAGGAAGAAAGGTAAGGACCAAAAAGAATCCCTTTGATTTAGCAATAGATTAAAAAAAAAGATTTTATTTATTTATTTGAGAGAGAGAGAGAGCACAAGCAGGGGGTGGGGAGGGGCAGTGGGAGAAGCAGACTTCTTGCTGATCAGGGAGCCCAACGAGGGGCTCAATCCAGGACCCTGGGATCATGACCAGAGCTGAAGGCAGACGCTTAACCGACTGAGCCACCCAGGTGCCCCAGCAACAGACTTATTGGTGATCCAGGCAAAGCAGTTTCAGGAGAGGGACTGGGATGGAAGCTAAATTTTTATTTTTATTTTTTTTTGGAAGCTAAATTATAGAGGAGTGGGTTGAAGTGTGACAAGGAGGCAGGATACGAAGACAGAGACACAAGAAATACAGCAGAGCGTTTCAGAGCTCTACCTTTGAAACAAGGCTGCCTGGATCTGAATGCTAGCTCAGCCATCACCGTGCTGGGTGACCCTGTGTAAGTAACTTCATCATGTTGTGCCTCAGTTTCCTTATTTATAAAATGAGGTTAACAATACTATTCACCTGACAGTGCTTAGAACAGTACCCCTAAAAAAAAATAAATAAATAAAAAAATAAAAAAAAAAATAAAAAAATAAAAAAAAAAACCAAAAAAAAAAAAAAAAAGAACAGTACCCCTAGCACACAGCAAGCATTCAATAAATGATGGTTGTTATTATAAATAACTTTTAGAAACATTTCTGTTTTAACTTTCTATTTTGAGATAATTGTAGATTCACATATAGCTGAAAGAAATAATACAGTGTAACCCAATATACCTTCACCCAATTTCCCTCCAATGGCAACATCTGCATAACTATACTACAATATCACAACCAGGAAATTGAACTGGATACAATCCATCTACCCTATTTAGATTTCACCAGTATTTCATGCACTCATTATGTAGGTATATTTAGTTCCATGCAATTTTATCACATTTGTAAGATTATTTCTTTTTTTCAGGAAGGAGAGAGATGGGAATAACTAGGAGGGGTTAGAGAATAAAAAAAAAAAAAACTTATTTTGTTTTTTAAGGTGGGATAGATCTACTTTCTATGAAATGTCTTCCACTAAAGCAAGGGGAGGCGAAATAAATACAGCAAGGATTTATTTATCTTATGGGATGGGAGTGGAGAGCAGAAAGTTAGAGAATATCACATCTATTAGGCTCTGTCATCTCTGAAAATAAAAGGTGGGTGAATTGAAACAAATGGGATGAGAAATATACTCAATGGAATTGCTGGGTTTGAGAGCAAAGAACAAAAAATCCTCTGGTATAGAATTATATAAGGCTCGATGTTTTGCGGATGAAAAAGGACAGTTGTTCAAAAAGTACACTCTTGGGAAAGCACTGCAGTTCTTCAAGGTAGACTAAAATGTTCTCCATAAATCATAGGTTTTTAAAAAAAATTTTCAGAAAAAATTAAATCAGTCGATTGTATTTGATTTCCTTGAGTCAGTAAAAAAATCTTAACGGGATCCAAGAAGTACTAGACATAAAGCAAAAAATATTGAAAAATTAAATTACATCAAATTTAAAAGAACTTGTCTTTACCAAACACTACCATTTAAAGAAGAAAAGGGCAAATCACAGTGTGGAAGGAGTTTTTTAAACATATACAGAAAATATTGGTACACAGAATATGTAAAAAAAATTCCTACAAATTGGGGCACCTGGGTGGCTCAGTCAGTTAAGTGTCTGACTTCAGCTCAGGTCATGATCTGGGGGTCCTGGGATCGAGCCCCATGTGGGGCCTCATGTGAAGCCTCATGTAGAGCCCCATGTCACACTCTATGCTCAGTGGGGAGTCTGCTTGTCTCTCCCTTTCTCCCAGCTTATGCTCTCTCTCTCTCTCTCAAATAAATAAAATCTTTAAGAAAAAAAAGAGAAGTCCTACAAACTGATTAGAAAACAGCAGATAATACTATGAAAATGAGCCAAATGCATTAAGCTCAAATTAAATTCATAATATGACACCATACATACTCATAAGGATGATTAAAATGAAAAAATTAAATAATACCAAGTATGCCAAGGATACTGAGTAAATATAATGGTTATACACTAATGTGGGAATGTAAATTGGTATACCAATGTTGAAAACTGACTGTATTCACTAACATTTAACATTCATACAACAAATGACCCAGCTGTTCTATTTCTAGGTATATATCTTTTAAAAAATGTGCATATGCACCAAGATATATGTGCAAGAATGCATTGTACAACCCCAAATTGTAAGCGATCCAAATGTCCACCTACATAGACTAGATAAATTGTGGTATATTCATACAACGGAATACTATAGCAATGAGGATGGATGAACAATTGCATTCAACAATGTAAATGAATTTCATAAACATAATATTGAGTAAAAGAAGCCAGACACAAAAAAGTATATACTAAATAATTCAAATTATACCAAGTTTAAAGACAGTTTATCTTGGCGGAGGGACAGTTAGTGACCAGAAAGAGGCATGAAGAACATTCTGGGTACAAGTTCATGGGTGTGTTCAGTTTGTGAATGTAGATAAAAGGCTAGGAAATCTAACTATTTTTGGTCTCAAATAAGATAAAATTAAAATTTTTTGGTGTTAAAACAAAGTAGAGGGCCTTCTGAATGGCAGAGTAAAAACTTCTGAAAATTGCTCCTTCATAAAAGCAATGAAAAAAATTGTCAAAGTCAATTTTTACAGAACTCTAGAAAATTGACCAAAGGCCTGGAATAATGTAAAGAGTACTGATTTAAGAAAAATATCTGAATCTCAGTAAAAACAGAGTTTTGTGGCATTTTAATTCACCCTATTCTCATCATTCTTGCTCCACATCTGTGGTAGCTATGAAAACCAGCAGCATCATAGCCACTGGAAGGGGAAGACTGGGTTTGGCGTTTCTCAAATAGACAATTCTCATTTACAGAGAATTGTCACTACTTGAGCTATCTGACAGCTCCGTGGAAAGAGCCCATTTGCAGGCGTTGTTGTTATTCGACCTCACTTGAGAGCTCACTCAGTGGGAAAAACCCTACCCATAAGACATTTTCCAGACATAATCAGCAGCAACGGTTTAATATTGCAGTTGCCTGAGGTAGTGATACCAGGAGGGGAAAATAAGGGACTAGCCAAAAACTTATAGGAAAAAGCTGGGAAATAATATGCCCATTGGGTACTTTGGAAAGACTCAACATATTCTTGGGCATTTAAAAGGACACATGCTCATGCAGGGCTATGCACATATCCAGGAGAGACCTGAGGAGACCCTAATCTTTCACCTCTGGCTCACCTTGAGGCCCTGTGTAAACCCCTCAGCAAAGGGTCAAAAATATAGGATTGAGGCATTTGTAAATGTCTGTTCAATTACTACCCGAATACTAAGCTAACCCAACAGAAATTGCAGTGGCCAGACGTGACAGTGAAGACAGACTTTACAGAATTGCTGCAGAAAAGTCACCAAACAGCAATGACAAAAATGAACTGTAAGTGTGTGGGGAATTTTACTAGTGAATTCTAAGAAAGACTTAAAAAATAGGGGCACCTGTGTGGCCCAGTGGTTGAGCATCTGCCTTTGGCTCAGGCCATGATCTCAGGGTCCTGGGATCGAGTTCCACATTGGTCTCCCCACAGGGAGCCTGCTTCTCCCTCTGCCTATGTCTCTGCCTCTCTCTGTGTGTCTCTCATGAAAAAGTTAAAAAAAAAAAACTTTAAATAAATAAATAAATACCAATTGTTCACAGTCTCTTCCAGAAAATAAAAAAAGGAGGGCATGCTTCCCTACTCATTCTAAGAGGCCAGTATTACCTTGATACCAAAACCAGGCAAAGGCATGACAACAAAAGACAACTACAGACCAATACCCTTTATGAACATAGATAGAAAAATCCTTAACAAAATACTAATAAACCAAATGTAGCAACATATACAAAGAATTATACAATATGATCAAATGGGATTTATTTCAGAAATGTAAGCTTGGTTTAACATCCAAAAATCAGTCACTGCAATACTACAGTAATCTAATAATGCACTACTGGTATAAGATAGAATATATAGACCAAAAGAATAGAACTGAGCGTCCAGAAATAAATCCATTCATCTACAGTCAATTGATTTTCACCAAGGGTGCCAAGACAAATGTAGTGGAATAAGTGAATTATCTACACACACATATTTACATGCAGAAAAGTGATGTTGGACCCCAACTTCTCACAAAAAAAAGTTAAAAAGTAACTCAAAATGGATAAACATATACGTAACATGAAGTATTACATAAATGTAACAGCCAAAACTACAAAATGCTTAGAAAAAAAACATAGTAGTAAATCTCCATGACTTTGGGCTGAGCAAAAGGTTTGTTAGATAGGACACCAAAACACAAGCAACAAAAGAAAAAAATAAACAAATTGGGCTTCATCAAAATGAAAAACTTGTGTTTTGAAGGACACCATTAAGAAAGTGAAAGGCAATTCACAAAATGGGAGAAGATATTTGCAAATCGTGTATCTCATAAGGGAATTGTATCCTGAATATATATATATATATATTTAAAGGTTTTTTATAACTCAACAATTAAAGAGAAATAAAGCCAATTTAAAAATGAGCAAAGGGGGCAGCCCCGGCGGCTTAGCGGTTTAGCGCCACCTTCAGTCCAGGGTGTGATCCTGGAGACCTGGGATCCAGTCCCACGTCGGGCTCCCTGCATGGGCCCTGCTTCTCCCTCTGCCTGTGTGTGTCTCTGTCTCTCTCTCACTCTCTCATTCTCTGTGTCTCTAATAAATAAATAAATAAAATCTTTTAAAAAAATAAAAATAAAAATGAGCAAAGGATTTAAAAAGACATTTCTTTAAAGAAGTGTTTGAAGTGTTCAGAAAAGGCAGATCCACAGAGGGCAAAGTAGATTAGTGCTTGCCAGGGAGTGGGTAGAGGGGGCAATGGACACAGGATTTCTTTTTGGAGTGACAAAGTGTTCTAAAATTGATTGTGGTGACAGATGTACCACTCTGTGAATATACTAAAAGCTAGTAAATTTATACTTTAAATAAGTAAATTTATGATATATCTTAATAAACAGTTTCAATAACTGTGCAGGTGCAGTTCATCACAACTATCCCACGAGGCATCAGCAATTAATTATTCTGTGGCCATAAAGGTAAGATCTTTACAGGAATCTAGATTTTCTGATCTTTAGCATGATCTCTATTTTCCTCCATAAGGGGATATGTGGTCCTCAAATCAAAGTCAACTCCAGGTTCTTTCAAAACGGTTAGTGGGAAGAATGGGTTCTCATCAATGAAGAAAGACAAAGATACCAGAGCTGCCATGGTGTTTGATGAGACACCTTTCTCACTTCAGCCCATTCCAATCAGGTGTTCATGTCTACCATTCCACTACAACTGCTCCCCACTGCCAGCAAGGGTAGTAGCTAGGATAAACCATTAATATTATATTGATATATTAATGTTGTCAATATTGCAGACATCCAGGTTTTTGTCCTTGATTTCTTACTTTTCTTTTCTTCACTCACTTTTTTTGCAATTTCATCTCATATCATGGCTTTAGATGCAACCATTGTTTTAAATACAATCTATAGAACTGATGACTTTTAATTTATAACTCCAGCCAGATCTCTTTGCTGAAGTCCAGACTCATATATCCAACTATCTATTGAGTGTCTTTATATGGATATCTAGTGGATACCTCAAACTTAAACATCCAAAGTTGAATTCCCACTCCTCCACCCTGAGCTTGCTCTGTCCACAGTTGTCATCTCTGTTGGTTGCAACTCCATCCTTGTAGTTACTTGGGCAAAAATCTTGGAGACATCCTCATGCCTCTTTTTCTCTCACACTCCACGTCTAATCCATCTGCAAATCTTGTTAATTCTACCTTCAAAAGATAATTAGAATCTTACCACAATTTACCACTTCCACTGGCACTCTGGCCCAGGCACCATCAACTCTCATCTGGATTACTAAAATAACTTGCTAACTAGTCTCCCTGCTTTCACCTGAGTTCTCATACAATCCATTCTCAACATAGCAGCTGAAGTGATCCTTTTAAAACATAGATCTCTGTTCATAACCATGCACTTGTCATTTCCTCTGAGTAAACTCAAACTCCTTACCATGGCCTATCAGACCAGGCACAAACATCTCTTCTCCTTCTACCCTGTAACATCTGTGATTCCAATCCTCTACCCTTTCCCCTTTGCTCCCTCTTCTCCAACCGTGCTGGCCTCCTTTTGTTCCCTGAACACATTGGGTATGTTCCCACTTTAGGGGCTTTGCACTTTTCTGTGATAGGAATTCTCTTTCCCCAGATATCGACATGGGTAATCCTTCATCTTAAGTCTTTGCTCAAATACTATCTTAAAGGGGCTTATCCAGACCACACTGTTTAAAATAACATGTTTCCCTCAATGCCACTCCTAATATATTTCATTTTTTTTTCTGTACAACCTATCACCTTCTAATATATCTTATATTTGGCTAATTTATTATAATTATTATTTATATCATGTCACCCCAACAAAACATAAGTACCATGATGACAAAGATTTTTTGTCTATTTTCTTCACTGATACAACATGAGAACCCAGCAGAATAACCAAGACACAGTAAATGCTCAATAAATATTTGTTAAATGAATGCATGAATGAAATTAAAGATTTATTAATGTGGAAATGTCTAAATAAAGTGTGGCACATTTATATAATAGCATAGTATACAGCACATACAAGAAATGAACTAGATTTATATGTATAAACACAAGATCATGAAAACACACTGCTGTATGAAAAAAGAAAATTGCTAAAAGGTACTTATATAATTTTTTAAAACCACACAAATACAAATATTATATTGTTCATGAAATTATATGTGAAGACAAGTATGAAAAGTTGGCTAGATTGATATACACCAAATCCATGATTTTAGTTGCCTGGGGAGAAAGAAAAGGGACAAAGGCAGGAGTGGTACAGGAGTAGGCAAGGGGAAGGATTAAAGGGGCCCTCACCTTTGTAATTATTTTTTTTAATATAAGAAAATTAGGCAAATATGACAAAATGTTAACAATATTCACCCTTGCTGTTGGAAACATGAATGTTTGTTAATTATTCTCTGTATTTTGCTGCATTTAATTTTTTTCAAAAATATCTAGTTAACAAAAAGAGTATGGAATACCATGATTCCCAAAATTATAGCTGCTAGATATCAATCAAACTCATTCAAGCAATTTGCTGGTTCAGTAAATACTGGATCAATGTCTAAGATATTCTCAGTGTCTCTTACAATTTTACTATTTCCCATATAAATATCTTCCCAAGAATCAGGTTCTATAAATTTTGGTTAGAACACTTAGAAGACTATTCAGATTCACAAATTCCTACTTATCATATCCTCTTGAAAAGAGCAATTTCATGCTGAGTTATTTTTATTGGACTCTTATCCCCATGGCAAATCCCCTTAACAGAACCTTGTTTGGGGATCTAATCCTAATTAGAAGAATTATGTTATCAATTAGGAACTCCCACTTACTCTCTTCTACTGTCACTATTTATGTTTGCAATGAACACTTCTGTGTACACATTTGGATTTTTCTATACTTTTTCTTAGCCCAATGCTTCTAAAGCTAAGTAAGTAGTTTCTGTCAACCTGCTGTTGAGTTAAAAGTCACCCCCATCAAATTCTATTGCTTATTGTGTATATGTGTGTACATATTTTTTTACATCTATTGCATTATATTAGCTATTTCTAGGCTATGCTGAGTAACAAATAATCCCAAATATAAATGGTTTATAGCAATGGCTTCTTTTTCATACACATTACATATTGGTAGCTATAGGCTGGCTGTGGGTTTTTTTTAAAGATTATATTTATTTTTTCATGAGAGAGACAGAGACACAGGCAGAGGGAGAAGCAGGCTCCCTGCGGGGAGAGCCTGATGTGGGACGCGGGACTCGACTCCAGGACCCAGGATCACAACCTGAGCCAAAGGCAGACACACAACCACTGAGCCACCCAGGTGTCCCTATAACTGTTTTATACACCTTCTCATTCCAAGATCCAAACTCCCTACCTGGAACATACCATTCTTAAGCTAGAGGAGAATAGCAGGAGAGTTAGAACAAACATTGTTGAATTGTTTTTAAAGATTCTGCTTAGGTATTGTGTGTGAAATGCCCACTCACTTTCCACTGGCTAAATCAAGTCATGGGTGAGTCAGATGGCAGTGGATGAGAATAATCTTTACACATGGAGGTTAGCAAACCCCTGCTCAAAGGTCAAGTCTGGCCTATGGATTGCTTTTGTTCGGCCCATATCTTTTACATTTTTAAAGGGTGTCAAATAAAATAGAGAGAAGGGGGAAAGAGAGAAGGAGAAGGCAAAAGAGGAGGATTTAAAGGAGAAGAGGTGGTGGTGATGCCAGTGGGGACAGAGACTGTGTGTGGCCTGCAAAGCCTAAAATATTTACTGTCTATATCTTTAACAAAAAGTTGCTTGATCCCTGTTCTTACAGGAAATTAACATGGATAATTAAAATAATAACAATCTACTATAAGCAACTTCCCAAATTAGCTACCTGAGGAAGGATAAGAGAGCTAACCTGCACAGAACTTCATGGCAGACAGTTTAATTTTTTTTCGTAAAATCTTTTTTTTTTTTTTTTTTTTTTAAGTAAGCCTCTATTTTAAATTTCCATGTGAGTATATCTGATAGCCCCAGGACTTTAGGTACAAAAAAATAATGGAGGTTTTGGGGACTATATCAAAATTAAAACCTTTTTTTCATCAAGAATACAAAATATAAAGGCAAACTACAAATGGGAGAAAATAACTCCTACCACTCAAACAAACAATAGGATTTTAAAAATGGGCAACTTGCATAGACATTTCTCCAATGAAGATACTCAAAGAGCGAACAAACATATTAAAAGATGCTGAACAGCACAGCACTAATCTTTACAGAAATGTGAATTAAAACCAAAATGAAATATCACCTCATATTCATTAGGATGGCTGCTATCAAAAACAACCCCCTCAAAAAACCATAGAAAATAACAAGTATTGGTGAGATAGAGAAATTGGAGCCCTTGTACACTGTTGGTGACCAAAATGGTCCAATTGCATGGAAAACAGGAAGGAGTTCCTCAAAAAATTACAAACACAATTATATATGATCAAGCAATACTTCTAGGTATATATACAAAAGAATTCAAAACGGTCTCAAAGAGATACTTGTACACTCATACTCACAGCAGCATTGTCCATAACAGCAAAAAAGTAGAAGTGACCCAAATGTCCTTTAACAAATGGATAAACAAAATGTGGTATAAACATATAATGGAATATTATTTAGTCTTAAAAATAAAAGCAATTCTGACACATGCTACAACAGAGATGAACTTGAGGACATTATGCTGAGTGAAATAAGCCAGTCAAAAAAGACAAATACTATATGATTTTACCTATATGAATTACCTGGAATAGTCAGGCTCATGGAAACATAGAAGGAGGGTGCAGGGACTGGGGGAGGAGGGGAATGGGAAGTTGTATAATGGGTATAGAGTTTTCGATTTCTACGAGAAAAAGTTCTGGAAGTTGGTTGCACAATAATGGGAATATATCTAACACTTTTGAATGGTACACTTCAAAATGGTTAAGATGGTCATTTTTTTTAAAGATTTTATGTATTTATTCATGAGAAACACAGAGAGAGGTGCAGAGATACAGGCAGAGGGAGAAACAGGCTCCCTGCAAGGAGCCTGATGCGGGATTTGATCCCAGGACCCCAGGATCATGACTGGAGCCAAAGGCAGACGCTCAACCACTGAGCCACCCAGGTGCCCCAAGATGGTCAATTTTATGTGATGTGTATTTTAACACAATTTTTAAAAAACATTATGTAAAGAAAAAAATACAGATTAAACATATTTCTCAAGTTAGGAAAAAATGGCTAATTTTATGTTATGTGAATCTTCCCTCAAATTAATTTTTTTAAGATTTTATTTATTTATTTATTTATTTATTTATTTATTTATTTATGAGAGGCACAGAGAGAGGCAGAGACACAGGCAGAGGAAGAAGCAGGCTCCATGCAGGGAGCCCGATGTGAGACTCGATCCCGGGACTCCAGGATCACACCCTGAGGCAAAGGCAGACACTCAACTGCTGAGCCACCCAGGCATCCCAAGATTTTATTTATTTATTTGAGAGATAAAGAGCAGAGCTAGAGAGAGAGAGAGCATGAGTTGGGAGGAGGGGCAGAGGGAGAGGGAGAGGGAGAAGCAGACTCTCTACTGAGCAGGGAGTCTGATGACATGGGGCTTGATCCCAGGACCCAAGGCAGATGCTTGACCAACTGAGCCACTCAGGTGCCCCAAACTCAAATTGTTTGAAAAAATCAGGTGGAGGAGCTCGTCACAGCTAAGAGGGAAAGCTCTGGCTTCAGATATATTGAAGTTAAGATTTGGAAAAGATACCCAGATAGAGATGTCTAGAAGGTAGCTAAAAGTACAAGTCTAGAATTAAGGAGAAAGGTTGGAGCTAGTGACCAAAATGGGAGAGAAAATGGCTAAAAGTTTTGGAAGGAGGTAAGACTTCAGGAAAGTGGAATATATATATAGGGAGATATTTGTATCTCAGGACAGAACTTCTGGGGAATTAAAGAAGAGGAGTCAATAAAGGAAACAAATAAACTATCAGAGGAGTAGAAGAAAAATACGTTACTGCCGTATCATTGGACTTAAAAGAAAATCCTAAAAGGAAGAAGTGGTCAGTATACTAACGCATCAGAGAAGTAAAGAAATATAAGAATTAAGAAAAGACTAAGCCCAGGTAAGAGGTCACATTGCGCTTCATTAAAAACACAAATGCTGAATTGTGTTCTTAATCCTGTGATATAAAACAAAGAAGTAGAAAATATGTTTGTAGGGATGCCTGGCTGGCTCAGTCCATGAAGCATGCTCCTCTTGACCTCAGAGTTGTAAGTTTGAGCCCCATTGTGGGGTGTACAGATTACTTAAAAATAAAATCTTAAGGGACGCCTGGGTGGCTCAGTGGTTGGGCATCTGCCTTCAGCTCAGGGCGTGATCGTGGGGTCCCAGGACCAAGTCCCATATTGGGCTCCTTGCATGGAGCCTGCTTCTCCTGTCTCTGCCTCTCTCTATCTCTCTCTGTGTCTCTCATGAATAAGTAAATAGAATCTTTAAAAAACAAAAATAAAAGTAAAATCTTAAAAAGAAAAAGAAAATATGTTTGTAAAAGATGGCTCTCCCTAGGTATTTTTTGTTTGTTTTGATTTGGGTAAATAATGTTCAGACAAGGAAAAACATTAATTTCAAAACAAACAAAAATAATGGAAATCTTACATAAGATGGTTTTCATATTCTTATCTTAAGCTCTTTTTAATGCTTGGCTAAAATTTCCTGATATTCTTGGCATTTAAAATCCCTTCAATCTAATTCAAAGCACTGTCCTAAGCAAATTGCTCTCTTTCATACTTTCCTTGGAGTGGGGTCAACAGTTGGAACACTTGGTTTTACAGTGTTTCTGACTGGTTTAAAATCCATAACAAATGAAGAAGCACAGGGAATGCGTTACATCAACAAATCAAGTGATTAGTTTACTCAATTTGAGAGTGGTTTGCTTCTTGTTTTCACTGCAAACAGATGACTTAAAGATCAGATGTGATTTTCAGGCCGTATCTATTTTGCCTGTGTCATTTTAATTGTCTGAATGACAGCTACATTGAAATCTCTATAGTGTTTCTACACAATTCCATAGGCTTTGGAGCAGTATTGTGTGCAGTGGGGTAGGGCAAGAGAAAAGGCTAACATTTGTGGATATTATACATTATATTATTTAAATATCTCTGTTATAGACATTAAAACCGGGGTTCAGAGAACTTGCCCAGTGTGTGACAACAAGAGGTTGCAGTGAGATTCAGGCCAACTATATCTGGCTGCAAAACCTGTACTTTTCCCACTGTTGCTATGATAGCAAAGCAGAACTCTTCTT
Source organism: Canis lupus baileyi (assembly GCF_048164855.1). Lineage (NCBI taxonomy): Eukaryota > Metazoa > Chordata > Mammalia > Carnivora > Canidae > Canis > Canis lupus. The sequence continues at coordinate 8,721,006 of NC_132849.1, read as the reverse complement.
GAAAGTGCAATTAAGATATGACTTAATCCTGTGGTCCAGGATGGAGGCAGGGAAACGACTATAACTCGCTCATCAAGTTGCATAGGACTATAGATGCAGGCAAGGAAAGTGGTGCTAGTAGAAACTTCTTAGGGAAAGAAATACATGAGGAGTTTGATTGTATAATGATTTCCCTAACTTCTTTTTATTATTTATGCCATGGGCCATTCAGATCCCTTTTCCTCTCCGTAGAAACTCTGAAGGCAATGCCAATTTTACAAATTGACTCCTCAGGTCCATTAATCTACAGGAATATTTGTTGCTTCCTTTGTCTTCTTCAAAATTTTTTAAATTTATTTTTTAAGTAATCTCTACACCCAATGTAGGGCTCAAACTCACAAACTTGAGATCAAGAGTTCTGGGCTCTTCTGACTGAGCCACCTAGGAGGCCCTACTCCCTTTCTATTATGAGCTGTATGTTGCACCTGTTGTTGGTAGCCTTAAAAAAAAAACAATGTTGAGAAGTCAACAAGTATAAATGTGTACTCAAAAAGGCTTCCAAAATGACTAGGATAAGTGAGAACATGATACTGGCTGTCCAAGTTCAAGTGTTGCCGGTCTCACATCCCTGAGATAAGGGACGGTGGGTCAGGTACAACTTCTGTTTGTATACAGTGAGCCAAGATTCATGTGAGAGCTTGATTATTATTTATTAATAGCCAGTATTATTATTATTATTGATTTTAGTTTCCTGGAAAAACAACCCATAACTCTAATTAGAGAATGAAGCCTCATTTCAATGCTGCAGATTCTATACTCCTTCCTCAGCTCTTCCGTGGACACTTCTGGATGCTTTGTATATGATGTCTGCTGGTCAAAACTGTCCTTTTCTCCTAGCCTTGGCACAAAGCCAGCGCCTAAAGCTATGAACTCCAGCTTTTATTTTCCATGTGCACGGTGATTAGTTCACAAGGAAAGTAACAACTAAAGATGTTCTCGAGACATGCACCTAAGAAACAGCTGTGGGAATCAGAGTGGATGTGTGCTCAGGCCTGCTGGAAATAAAAGACCACTGACTTTGGCATTGGGATGGAAACCTCTGCCAAACACACAGGCAGGCTCTTTCTCTCTCCCCCTCCTCTCTCTCTTTCTCAATCTCCTTCTCTCTCTCCCTCTCTCTCTCTCTCACACACACACACACACACACACACACACACACACACACACCTTTCAGAGGGGAGGCTCTGTAAAATTCCCCACATATGGCAAACATATTTTAGGGGAAGCACCATGACTAGAGGCCAGTGGGAGAGAAAGAAAAAGAAAATAATGAGAAAAATCTTCAATAAGTCTAAATTGTTTCAGTCAGACTGCTGAGAAAGAATGCAGAGGATTGGAGATGAAAATTATTGGTAAAATAAGCATTATAACACAGCTAAATTCTTTCCCTTCTTCAAATGATTGCTAGAACTTACTCCCATGTACAACAATAGCACCTGGGGGAACTAGTCTTTATATTTAGTTCAAGTACTTTGCTTAACACAGTGGATATGCACAAAAAGAGCACATTATATAATGTAAAAAAATATTTCTTTCTAACTCACAATTTCAAAAATTCTTGATTTTACTTGTAAATAACTGCGTGGGGTGTGGGGAATGCAGGTATATCTAATTTTAGCTGGCATTGGCTCACAACACCTTCAGTATAATTATTTTCTAACTTCCTATCCTCTGGGTTACATATTCAGTGATCAATTAAATGCTTACATGCATTATAAAACTCCCAATAGAAAGGAACCAACAGAAAACTATGTTAAAATGTAGACAACTGATCTCTAAGTTATCCGCTTTTTAAGAACTGGTTTATCACATTTTCTCGAAATAAAACCAGAACTACCCCCTCCATCCTTGCTTTAAAGGGTTATTAGTAAAAATTGATGAGATCATCTAAACAAAAATAATCTGATGATTAAAAAGTGGTGGAGTGGAAACAACACTGGCCTGATGTTCTCAGGGATGTCATTCTTTTTTTAAATTTTTAACTTAATTCTAGTACAGTTAACATACAGTGTTACATTAGTTTCAGGTATATAGTATAGTGATTTAACACTTCCACATATCACCCAGTGCTCATCACAAGTGCCCTTCTTAATCCCCATCATCTGTTTCACCCATCCCCCACCCACCTCCCCTCTGGTAACTCTAGTGTGTTCTCTAGAGTTAAAAGTCTGTTTCTTGGTTTGTCTCTCTCTCTCTCTCTTTTGACTCTGCTCATTTGTTTTGTTTCTTAAATTTCACTTTCTTTCAATGACTTATTTCACTTGGCATTATACTCTCTATATCCATCCACATTGTTGCAAGTGGCAAAATTTCATTCTTTTTATGGCTGAATAATATTCCATAGAACCTCCCTCCTTCTCTCTTTTTCTTTCTCTCTCTCAAGGCCTCATTCTTGAAGGGCTTCCTAGAAACTGAATTTAGATTTTTACCCTGAGGGTAGGAGAGAGGTGCTTAGGTATCTGAAGTAGAAACATGAGCATGGCTACAATGTGGGGGATAGACTGCTGCCATGAGAGCCTGAGGCAGGAATGAAGGGGTGAGACAACTGTCTAGGCAAGAAATAATGAGGGCCTTGAGGTCAGCTCTGCTGCTCCTTTGCTATTAGCTACTGAGGCAAAGGCATGGTGTGTGACAGCATAAAGTTCTGAGGACATCTTCTAAAAGTGGTGCCTTAGGAAGGAAAAAAAGACTGTTTTTGCCACCTGGATGACCTCAGGTGAAATTAAGACGATATATTTGCTAAGCATTTACTAAGTACCAAGCACCTCTCAGAGATGGTTTTAAAGACAATTTATAATTTACTCAATCTTTTCATATCTTACTTTATTCCTCTGTGAAAGAACAGTAATGCCTAACTCACATGCTCTTTTGAGGATTAAAAGTGAGGTCATATACATGAAAAGGCTTTTTAATCTTACACATTTAAAAATATTAATTTTCTAATTAACATGACTTCTAATTTTTTTTCTAAATCTGGCAATGCTATGAGTATTTTCTTTTTGGTCCCCATCTATTAGAGACTCCACAAATTGCTAAAGAGAGTTGTTAACTACTGATTTTTGCATGGTAAGACACAAAACATCAACACCATGAGGATTCTTTCAACTACTAGAACACTGCAAATATGAGGCCAGCTGTCTAGAAAAATCACTGTTTCAGGGACACTAGCTTATCTGATTATACTTCTACTTTACTTTTTTTACTTTTTTGCTAAGAAGTAAATCCAGTACATGCCTTCATACTTTCAACATAAAGCATTAGGAAGAACTTCCCACCGTCTTCCATAAACAACTAGAAGCTTTACGGCCACTCTGAAGGAACTCTATGGGCACTAGGGCAAGCAGAGTTTCTTTTCTTTTCTTTTTTTTTTTTTTAACTTTTTTAAACTTATTTATTCATGAGAGACACAGAGAGAGAGGCAGAGACACAGGCAAAGGGAGTAGCAGGCTCCGTGCAGGGAGCCCGACGCGGGACTCTATCCCGGGTCTCCAGGATCACACCCCTGGCTGCAGGCAGCTCTAAACCGCTGAGCCACCAGAGCTGCCTGCAAGCAGAGTTTCTATTCAAACTATTAAAAATGGTGATGAGCAACCATGTGAATGGTAGGTTGTAACCACTAAATGTCAGCCAATATACATTAGCACAAAGCGAAAGGAACACCATAAAAAAAGTAAGGTTTATTTTAGGTTCAAGGGAGCTAATTTTCTAGTAAATAGAAGAAAACTCAATTAACCTATCAAAGGCATGAAAAAAGTAGAAGTATAAAAATTTAAGTTTTTAATTCTTTTCAAGTATGATTAACTTTATGAGAAATGAAAGTAAAACTTGAGCAACAAATCAAAAGATGAAAAGAAATGCAATGTGTAGACCTTTGTTAGATCATTATTCAAACAAAGCAAATATAAAATTACATTTTGGGAGAATTGGCATAACTTGAATATGGGCTGGGTATTAGATGATCATATGGAATTCTCATTAGCTTTTTTAGGTGTGATGACACTATTATGGTTATGTAAAACAATTTCCTCAATTTATAGAGAAGCACACTGAAATATTTAGGGACTGAGATGCCATGATTTATGTTATCTGCTTTAAAATACTTAAACAACAACTGGGGAACCTGCGTGGTGCAGACAGTTAAGCATCCGACTCAGAGTCACCATCTCAGGCTTGTGAGACCGAGTCCCATGTCAGGTACCCCCTCGAGTGCCACACTGGGCTCCACGTTCAGCACGGAATCTGCTTAAGACTTCATCTCCCTCTGCCCCTCCCTCTCTTGAGTGTACTCTCTCTCTCCTCTTTCAAATAAATAAATAAATCTTTTAAAAAAGATACTCTGACAATAAAAACAACATTGATTGCTGGGTCGTAGGGCAGGTTTATTTTTAACTCTTTGAGGAACCTCCACACAGTTTTCCAGAGTGGCTGCACCAGTTCACATTCCCACCAACAGTGCAAGAGGGTTCCCTTTTCTCCGCATCCTCTCCAACATTTGTTGTTTCCTGCCTTGTTAATTTGCCCCATTCTCACTGGTGTGAGGTGGTATCTCATTGTGGTTTTGATTTGTATTTCCCTGATGGCAAGTGATGCGGAGCATTTTCTCATGTGCTTGTTGGCCATGTCTATGTCTTCTTCTGTGAGATTTCTGTTCATGTCTTTTGCCCATTTCATGATTGGATTGTTTGTTTCTTTGGTGTTGAGTTGAATAAGTTCTTTATAGATCTTGGAAACTAGCCCTTTATCTGATATGTCATTTGCAAATATCTTCTCCCATTCTGATTTACCCCAAAGATACAGATGCAATGAAACGCCGGGACACCTGCACCCTGATGTTTATAGCAGCAATGGCCACAATAGCCAAACTGTGGAAGGAGCCTCGGTGTCCATCGAAAGATGAGTGGATAAAGAAGATGTGGTTTATGTACACAATGGAATATTACTCAGCTATTAGAAATGACAAATACCCACCATTTGCTTCCACATGGATGGAACTGGAGGGTATTATGCTGAGTGAAGTAAGTCAGTCAGAGAAGGACAAACATTATATGTTCTCATTCATGTGGGGAATATAAATAATAGTGAAAGGGAATATAAGGGAAGGGAGAAGAAATGTGTGGGAAATATCAGAAAGGGAGACAGAACGTAAAGACTGCTAACTCTGGGAAACGAACTAGGGGTGGTAGAAGGGGAGGAGGGCGGAGGGTGGGAGTGAATGGGTGACGGGCACTGGGGGTTATTCTGTATGTTGGTAAATTGAACACCAATAAAAAAAAAACATTGATGAGACAAATCACAAAATGCTAGCAAGTGATGGGGGTATAGTACACTATTCTTCCCTAATCTTCTATACATATTTAAATTTTTCTTTATTAACTATTTAAAAATGGAAAGAAAACCTGATAAAGTACCCAGTCCATCCACTGAGTTGTATTAAGGTTGCCTGAGTTAAGGAAGGAAATGGCCCAAACCAAGTATGTTTTTTTTTAGGTTAGAAAGACACCTTGAGGAAGTCTTTCATATGATCTTTGTTGGACAAATTGTAGAATGTGCACAGATGAGTACTTCTCTCACATTTTACTGGCAAGCTACCCAAATTCCCTGGACGGAGCTGCAGTAGTAGGGATAGGAGAAGGGGACCTGCAAGGCAGTGCAGAACTGCCTGAGGCCACTGTAGAAGCAGGCAACACCAGTGACCTGCACTCTCTGACCTAGACCACAACTACTATGGGAACCAATGAGCTCATTACATAACAAAAAAAAAAAAAAAAATCAAAAGGAAGGTGACTTTCAGGATCCTTCATTTACAGAGTTTTTACAAAGTTTCCCATACTGTGGGCAACTCTTTCAATTGTTAGTTTGAACAACAAAGTTCCATGTTGAATAAAAGACCTCAATTATTTTTTTTACCTCAATTATTGCAAATTTTAGATGCTTATGGAGGTCACTGCCAAAAAGCCTTTAAAAAGGAGAAAAAATTGATAATGTGGTAATCATTCCCAGGGGTATGAGCTCAAAGTGCAAGCATTGGTTGTGGCTATAAATGAGCCTTTAATTTTAAATGTCACTGTTTAACAAAGCAGTCTGGCAAGGGGTTACTTTGTAGAGATGTAGACATTTTCACCTTGCAGAAGTATGGAAACATGTATTAGGAATATAATTTTTAGAAATGGTATCATATAAGGATCAAAAAGGAGCTTGTATCAAAAACAGCTTAGTTGAAGTAAAGATCTATCAGGTAACTTACAAAGATCTATCAGGTAACCTATAATGTTGAAAACTGACATGAAGAGTGTGAATAAACAGTGTTTCCTGAAATAGAACAGGCACATTTCTTCAGAAGGTGAGAGTGCTCCCAAGGTAGGATAACTAGCTTGGAAAGGGTAAAACTGGTGGGTTAAGGACCTGTAGGGTAAGGCTAGTGTGTAATAAACATCCCTGAGTATTTGAAGAGTAGTCAAGTGGAAGACTGAGTTGATTTACTATGTATTTTTAAAGAGCATAAGTCAAATGAATGAATGGAAATTATAGGGAGGCAGGTGTTTGCTTAACATATGCAAGTATATTTATATACTTAAAACAGGTGGGTCAGTCCAAGATTGAATTTGAAAAGTTATGTGTAAGTAAAGGCTTTCTCAGAAAAAAAAAAAAAAAAAAAAAAAGGAAAGGCTTTCTGACCAACTACGAGGAAGGAAATTGAGGTAAATTGCCTTTATGGACATTTTAATGATCAGATTCTATTATTTTATTATATTATTTCCAAGCTGGAAACAAGTTTTAAGTTAATAAGTGTATTTATTTTTGAAGATATTAATTTACTACATATTTTTTTAAATGGTCACTCTCTATGTATCATTATACTAAGTTCCCTGGGTGATAAAACATATATAAAAATGATGATTTTCCGAAGTTTATGACTAAGAAAGGAGATATACACATGTATAACGCATACCGTGCATGTATACATGTTAACATGTGCCAAAACATGTATAACAGACTGTTCCTGAGTTGGGGCTTTGTCACAAGATTAAAGTGGATATGTAATAAGGGTATGATCCAGTTAAATTTCTCATCTTCTTTTCTAAGGAATCTCTTAAGCGCCCTGTCTCTAGTCCAGGCTATCTGCCCATCCAAGAGTAAACTGATTCATCCATAGTGACGATATCAGTCAAATATTTTGGCTTTGTTCTGAAGCCTCTCTTGGCTTGGAATCAGGAGACTGAACACTGTCTTCCAATTTCCCAGCTAGTTCTCTCAAATCTTCTCAAAAGCTATTACTCAAAGAATGAACAATGGGAGTTATCTAACAGGTCTTCCAAATGCAATACCCAGTAAAGCAACATTGGCATTATGCAAAACCACTGGTTGCTAAATTCTATGTTTGATTACCAGGAGATTATTCAACAGTATGAATTTAGCAGTTTGAATGCAATTCAGTACAGAAAAACAATTTAAGACTTACAAGTACTAATGAGATAGTACGATTCGATACATGAAGCAAGAATAGTGGAGGAAAAGGTAAAAATACTATTGCATTATGATGACATTTAAAGATATGAATATAGGGTAAACGGAAAAATAAATCATCGCATCTAATGAAGTAGCTCTTAAACCATTAAAAAGAATCACAAACAGGAGCTACCTAAACTTTCATCCGAATTTTTCCCCAAATAATTTGAAAAGATAAGTTTTCTTGGTTCTAATCTGAGAAGCTGACCTGAGATTGTTGGAAAAGGATACTCTTCTCTGGGTTTATGCCACAGGCGAGAAGAACAGCAGTCATGTCCAAGATGCTCTGCCGAAGGACGGCCGGGTCCTGGGGGACAGTGATGGAGTGTAGGTCAACAATGCTGTACAGCACCGAGCCATGCTCTTCCTGTAATTTCACCCAGGTCTCAATGGCTCCCAGGTAATTGCCAAGGTGGGGGATTCCTGTAGGCTGAATGCCAGAGAATACTCGCTTCACAGCATCTTTCTGGAATAGAGGAAAACAAGCATTTGCTTTCAGTGCAGAATCTATGACTCCTGTGCCCACGTTACCATAGCAATGATGACGAGTTCTATTTTTTATGACTGCAATCTGACAGTCATTATCCTGATGCATTTATTTTGTGCCTGTGCAAAGCACTGTTAGGTGCTATTAGGGACAGGAAAGAAAACTTAAAATGTGGTTGGAATTCTTTGTACACTCAAAAATGTACAAATACAAAGGCGCAGAAGAAAAAGGCACATCTCCAAGAGATGCAATCTAAGTGGAAATAGAGGATAGGTTTACAAAGAGATATGTAACAGTACAATGTGGCAATACTGTTTTTTTTAATAATAAATTTATTTTTTATTGGTGTTCAATTTGCCAACATACAGAATAACACCCAGTGCTCATCCCGTCAAGTGCCCCCCGCCAGTGCCCGTCACCCATTCACCCGCACCCCCCGCCCTCCTCCCCTTCCACCACCCCTAGTTCGTTTCCCAGAGTTAGGAATCTTCATGTTCTGTCTCCCTTTCTGATATTTCCTACCCATTTCTTCTCCCTTCGCTTCTATTCCCTTTCACTATTATTTATATTCCCCAAATGAATGAGACCATATGTTTGTCCTTCTCCGACTGACTTACTTCACTCAGCATAATACCCTCCAGTTCCATCCATGTGGAAGCAAATGGTGGGTATTTGTCGTTTCCAATGGCTGAGTAATATTCCATTGTATACATAAACCACATCTTCTTTATCCATTCATCTTTCGATGGACACCGAGGTTCCTTCCACAGTTTGGCTATTGTGGACATTGCTGCTAGAAACATCGGGGTGCAGGTGTCCCGGCATTTCATTGCATCTGTATCTTTGGGGTAAATCCCCAGCAGTGCAATTGCTGGGTTGTAGGGCAGATCTATTTTTAACTCTTTGAGGAACCTCCACACAGTTTTCCAGAGTGGCTGCACCAGTTCACATTCCCACCAACAGTGCAAGAGGGTTCCCTTTTCTCCACATCCTCTCCAACATTTGTGGTTTCCTGCCTTGTTGATTTTCCCCATTCTCACTGGTGTGAGGTGGTATCTCATCGTGGTTTTGATTTCTATTTCCCTGATGGCAAGTGATGCAGAGCATTTTCTCATGTGCATGTTGGCCATGTCTATGTCTTCCTCTGTGAGATTTCTCTTCATGTCTTTTGCCCATTTCATGATTGGATTGTTTGTTTCTTTGGTGTTGAGTTTAATAAGTTCTTTATAGATCTTGGAAACTAGCCCTTTATCTGATACGTCATTTGCAAATATTTTCTCCCATTCTGTAGGTTGTCTTTTAGTTTAGTTGACTGTATCCTTTGCTGTGCAAAAGCTTCTTATCTTGAGGAAGTCCCAATAGTTCATTTTTGCTTTTGTTTCTTTTGCCTTCGTGGATGTATCTTGCAAGAAGTTACTGTGGCCGAGTTCAAAAAGGGTGTTGCCTGTGTTCTCCTCTAGGATTTTGATGGACTCTTGTCTCACATTTAGATCTTTCATCCACTTTTTTAAAATTTTTATTTATTTATGATAGTCACAGAGAGAGAGAGAGAGAGGCAGAGACACAGGCAGAGGGAGAAGCAGGCTCCATGCACCGGGAGCCCGACGTGGGATTCGATCCCGGGTCTCCAGGATCGCACCCTGAGCCAAAGGCAGGCGCCAAACCGCTGCACCACCCAGGGATCCCCTTTCATCCATTTTGAGTTTATCTTTGTGTATGGTGAAAGAGAGTGGTCTAGTTTCATTCTTCTGCATGTGGATGTCCAATTTTCCCAGCACCATTTATTGAAGAGACTGTCTTTCTTCCAGTGGATAGTCTTTCCTCCTTTATCGAATATTAGTTGACCATAAAGTTGAGGGTCCACTTCTGGGTTCTCTATTCTGTTCCATTGATCTATGTGTCTGTTTTTGTGCCAGTACCACACTGTCTTGATGACCACAGCTTTGTAGTACAACCTGAAATCTGGCATTGTGATGCCCCCAGATATGGTTTTCTTTTTTAAAATTCCCCTGGCTATTCCAATGTGGCAATACTGTTACTGTCATAATCAGTTTGCAAACATAAATAGTGGAGTACAGACAGAGTTCCCAAGAGAAAAAGATGACTGTGGATCTGGGGGTCAGTGAGAAAGAGTTCAGACACAGAATTGAATTTCTCTGGAGAGTAAAGGGGTGTCAAGGCTTTTTCATTCATTTTTGTAGGTAAGGCAAGGAAGTCATAGCATTAGAGATGAAGGGTACTGCTATTTACTTAACTCAGTTTTCTCTAAATATAATTGATGATATTACAACTTAGTGTGCAGGATCTTGGACTAGAAAACAGAAAACTTATACACTATTTCTAATATTACTTCTTGATAAAGTTATTTAACTTTATGTGCTTCAGTTTCCTTTTACTTTTGATAAAATCATACTGTATTTCTTCACATGGAGTTTTTAATCCTTTTTTTTTGGAGTTTTTAATCCTATATAATTTTTTAAATTATAAAAACATTTTTATTATGGGCATGTTTTCCCACTGGTTTGCACTTTCTTTTTTTAATTTTTAAAGATTTTATTTATTTATTTGAAAGAGAGAGCAGAGAGGTATTATGAGTGGGGGGAAGGGGCAGGAGGTGGGGGGTGGGGGACAGAGAGAGGAGGGAGGAGCAGAGGAAGGAGCAGAGAGCCCCACGTGAGATCATGGGGATGGGATCATGACCTGAGCAAAAGGCAGATGCTTAACCAACTGAGCCACCAATGTGCCCCTGATTTGCACTTTTTAAAAAATATATATTTTTAAATTTATTTATTCATGAGGGAGACAGAGAGAGAGGCAGAGACATAGGCAGAGAGAGAAGCAGGCTCCATGCAGGGAGCGTGATGTGAGACTCGATCCCAGGACTTCTGGATCACGCCCTGAGCCAAAGGCAGGTGCTCAACCGCTGAGCCACCCAGGATTCCCTGATTTGTCCAATATTGAAGTTGTAACAGGAAACTGAGAAGGAAAAAAGTAATACAGGATGAAAAAAAATGCTATTGTTTTCTTGAATAATTTTTTATTCTGTAATGAAACATAATGAATATACGTCAGTAAATGTGCTGTCATTAAAAGGTTCTGAAGAAATAAAATGTGTCATTATCATTTTTAACAACAACAACAAAATATTTATCATGGCAGCCATAATTTCCCGAACAACTATGTTGCATGCATTTATGCTCATTATGCTTGATATACATTAGTGCAATTAGTCCTTACAATATCTAATATGGTAGGCATTTTATTACCTCTAATTTGCAGATGAGATAATTGAGGCTTACAATCTTTAGAGATAGCCCACGGTCCTACAGCTAGTAAGTGATAAAGTTGGGATATCAAACCAGGTATTACTTACTTCAAAGCCCATGTATGTTCTTTCCACTAGCTACTATCCAGTAAGGCTTGCTCACAATCATTGCATTAATTTTGCAACTTTTCTGTAGGCTTGCAAATTTCCAAATAAATAAGTTATGGAGAAAAAAAAAGAACATTCTTATACATGTATCTTTGTGTTGTGTGTGCCAATTTTTCCTAGTACATATGCTGGGTCATAAGGTATGCATTTTGTATCTTCAAGTGTACTACAGTAAGCTAAATCACTCCTAAGTATGGAACATACTGCAATTTCTACCATCAATTTCTTTTGGTCCTCATCTCATCAACACTGCCAGTACTTTTACTGGCTAATATGACAGATAAGAAGTAGAATCTCATCATGGTTTAATTGCATTTCTTCGATTATTAAAGTCGAGAACTTTTGTGGTTATTGGCTATTTTTATTTCTTCTTCTGTGGGGGGGACTACTGAAGTTATTTTGCCTATTTTTCTCAAGTTGGATTATCTTTTTATTGATTTAGGTATTTTTATATATCCTGGATACTAATATTTTATCAATTACATGTATGACCAATATATTCTCTCATTGCATAGTTATTTGTCTTCTTTATGTTATCTTTTGACAAAGAGACATTCTTAATTTCACCAAATATATAATTTTTGACTACAGATGTTTTAGTGGCATAGAAGAAATCTTTTAATAACTTGAGGTCATGGAGATATGAGTGTATTTGCCTATACACATACATAAAGCATTTGTATATGCACATGTGAGTATGCTTTAAAGTTTTTTCTTTTACTTTTAAGTCTGTATCCACTTGGAGTTCTTTGCATACGGTGTAAGGTAGGCATCCAATTCCTTTTCTTTCTTTCCCCCATATGAGGATATCAGATCGTTCCAGTACCATTTATGGAAAAAGTTGGCTTTGACCATTACTCTGGAATGCCACTTCTGTCACAAATCAAGCATCTTGCCTCTTTATACTTGTGTCTATATCTGGTCTTTCTATTCTTTCCCATCTGTTTATGTATCTGTCTCTGATCAGTACCATAGTACCTTTTTAGTAAGTCTTGGGACGTAGTGAACCAAGTCTTTTTACCTTCATCTTCAAGAATTAGCTTACCCAGGGGTGCCTGGGTGGCTCAGTGGGTGAGTGTCTGCCTTTGGCTGAGGGCGTGATCCCGGGGTCCTGGGATTGAGTCCCGCATCAGGCTGCCCATGGGGAGCTTGCTTCTCCCTCTGCCTCTGCCTTTCTCCGTGCTTCTCATAAATAAATAAAATCTTTAATGAAAAAAAAAAAAAAAGAATTTGCTTACCCGTCCTTGGCTTTTTATACTTCCCTATACATTTTAGAATCACCTTGAAAAGTTCTTTTTTTTTTTTTTTTGTTTTTTGTTTTAAAGACTTCATTTATTTATTCATGAAAGACACAGAGAGAGAGGCAGAGCCACAGGCAGAGGGAGAAGCAGGCTCCATGCAGGGAGCCGGATGTGGGACTCGATCCCAGGACTCCAGGATCACGCCCTGGGCCAAAGACAGATGCTCCACCGCTGAGCCACCCAGGCATCCCACTTTGAAAAGTTCTAAGAGGAAAAAAAAAAAACTTTGGGCTTTTAAACTGAGATTGCATTGAGTCTATAGATTGCTTTGGAGAGAACTGGTATGTTCATAATATTAGGTTCTCCAATCCAGGAAACCATATAGCATATGAAGATCTAAGGTAAAATATGGTGATTATAGTTGATTACACTGTATTGTATAAGTGGAATTTGCTAAAAGATAGAACTTAAATATTCTCACCAAAAACAAATAAATGAAAATAAACATGTAAGGTGATGGTGTATTAATTAACCAGGCCCTTTCACGAAGCATCTGTATATATAATCACCATGATGTACACTTTCAATATCTTACAAACTCATTTGTCAATTATACCTCAAAATAACTGAGATGTAAAAAAAAAAAAGAGAGAAAATGACATAATAAAAAAATCTATATAACTAACACTAGCTTTTTTTTTTTTTAAGATTTTATTTATTTATTCTTGAGAGACATAGAAGAGAGAGGCAGAGATATAGAGGGAGAAGCAGGCTCCATGCAGGGAACCTGATGCAGGACTCAATCCCAGGACCCTGGGATCACACCCTGAGCCAAAGGCAGACACTCAACCACCAAGCCACCCAGGTGCTCCAACACTAGATTTTAAGAGCCAATCTTCTTTAGATATGTGAGGGCTAAGGCTATTTAAATTTTGCCTTTTACTTCCCCAAGAATTCTAAATCCTACAAATATAGTCTGTTTTTCCCATATCTGTTTATTTTCCTAATTCTGAGATGACAGCTCTAAAATAGGATGCTACATTCTACGGATGCATCATAGTTCCATGGTCCAGAATTATACTTGATCCAAGGACGCAGGAGACCTGAAAGACTTGTGGCTCCAAGGATATGAAAAATATCTTCTAAGTAACTGAGAACAAATATAATCTTACCACTTAAAACCACATGTGCACACACATACACACAGCCTTGAGATGACTAATATGACTAATTCTCCAAATCATAATTTAGAAACATTTTTGTAGAAAACAGTTTGTGGTTGCGAACTGAGGCTAGGGGTCCAGGACGAGAGAGAGGATAGAATAAGTACATTATCAGTGAGGCTTCTTCAAGGATCTCTCCTTGGGATCTCAACCAGCCCTGGACTCCTGATATGGGAATAAGCAAAAGAGCTTTCAGTGAGGTAAAAAAATGATTAATGGGCTTTAGGGACTGATTGATGAATAGAGAAAGCAAAGCAGAAAAACAAGCTCTGAACTTAATAAATGGAGAAGAAGAAAAAAAAATCCAGAAATACTTGACTTAGGATGAAGAGGGGCTGTTTATACTAATATAAGGGATTATGAAGAGTAGGAATATCAGGCTGAAAAAAAGACTACAAATATTTGCATATACATTCCTCCATGGTCAAACTAAGGAATTATTCCCCAGGAGAAATAGAAAAACTAATTCTTGAGAAAATGAAAAGAGAAAAACGCTATAGAGGACAGACTGTGGGGAAAAAAAGAGCTGTAACCAGTGGGAATGGACTAGACATGATCTAATATATCTTTTCCATTCTCTAATTTCTGTGATTCTATCCATCCACGCGGAGAAAATGATGTTATCAAGAAATAAGAGCAACAAGAAATGTTTTGTTCAATTTTCAGGGAGCTATTTAAAAAATACAGCCTCTAAATGAGAACTGGATTCCTGGTCTTAAAAATATACAGAGAGCATCCTGCTCTTCTGCGGTGAGTTTATGTTCCCATCTGTTGCCCCTGCAAGAGTCAGCAGGCAGCCTGACTGCATGGCAGGGGAGCACTGCCCAGGACCGTGAAATCACGGGGCTGGAATGTGGAGTTTGGGTGGTGGGAGGATGGGGGTTCTGTGTTCAAAAGCACTGGAGCTGGAAAAGCATGAAAATGAGAGGAGCATGGGCTTCCCAGTGGACAAGAGGCAAGCCACAAAGAAAACAGCTTCAGGACTAGCTCACAGGCACTCACTCATGGGGACTTCTGGAGCATCAACTAGGATTCCATCACAGTGCAGAGGATTAAGAAGGAAAAAAGAAAGGAGCATTTTACAAAATAGGGCTCCATTTTTATTTCAGGTGCTATTTCCTTAACAAATGCCACTTCCAATCAACGTATTCATTGGCTTATTCTGTAACCGAATCAGCATTACCAACGGGCAACACCAGTCCCGGGATTTGATCTATTCCAGAAGAGAGAGTGGGTGTTCAAATCAAAGGGAGAACATACAGTCTGACAGATGTAGCTAACACCATTCCTGTCTTAAGGGACGACAAAGCACATCCAAAATTCATGATTACCTTCATTTTAATGACTGCACCCAGAAGCAATTGAAAAATCGAAAGCTGCTAATTGTAGCAAAAGATAGTGTTTGTGATTAGCTAAAAAGAGCTTCTGTCTTTAATTCCAAGTGAATAAAATACATCAAAAGGAGGCTGCCTACTAGCTTTGAAACACTTTCAACTTGGGTATGTATGGTGTTGGGAAGCAAAGGTTTCGAGAACAAATTTCAAGACTCTTATTACCAAGTCCTGCTTGTAGCCAGCTGTAACATCAATTGTGCATTCGCCTCACCTGTTTTAACTGCAGTCAACGGTCCACCAAAGCCTTGGCTGAACCATCACCGTGTCTAATTGGTTCCATAAAGGGCATGTTATCACAGAATATGATAAAAAAAAAAAGTAACCAATGTTATTAACTAACTGGGCTGAAAAATCTCTTTCTATAAGTCTATTTATTCTGATCATTGTGTAGTAATAAAAATAACATCTTAAGATTCTCACTCCTTAGCTCTCAATGTTTCTCATATAGGTTACCCTACGATTTCAATCCTAGGCTCATTGAACATCTCAATGTTTTTTGCTGTTGTTTATTTTCGAAAATGGCTCTCCTACCAATTAGTGATTTAAGAGCTGGAGCAGAAAAGACTCAGCAGCAAAAAAAAAAAAAAAAAAAAAAAAAAAAAAGGAAAGAAAAAGGAAAAGAAAAGAAAAGACTCAGCATAAAAAATACCACCTCAGCCCTGGCTGGGAGGAGCCAGGTGCTCCTCTGAAGCTTTCTTTGGCCACAGCTCAGCATTGTTCTGCCACAGTCAGCTCTTTCTTTCAGAAAATACGAAGAGCTCTGGGTCTGGGGAGAAAATGCTGACTCGGCACCAAGAAAAATGGGTTCGTTTCTGCTTAGAAATGAAACCAGATGCTCAGACCTGGGAATCAGTGTAGTAAATATTAATTCAATGTAAGAGAAAGTAGGTCTTATATCACCCTCAAACAAGAGACAACATGTAAGCTGATCATTAAAATCGAATGGAAAAAGATTATTTTAAAAAAGAAAAAATAGGAAGGACAGGCCTAGTCATCAGTGAGGTCCTTAAGGGCACAGATGATAAACATTTAATATATATTGTTAGGCTGTGCAAGAGTTTAAAAGGAATAAACTTGACTTTTAACAAGTTTCTTGCAGACTTACTTAAGCCTCTTCCACATTTCAAGAGCTGTGCATCTACTGTCCTGTGTGGTCCTCCCATCATGTGACAGAGGGCTCATACACATATATTTCCCTTCTTGTCACTAACTGCGGCAGTCCGAAACGCTCCCGGGTCACCTGCACATACCTTCCCTCGCTTCATGGAGGTGGGATTTCTGGCCTTACTTTCTAGGGAAGGACACTGCTGGGGTAAATCACAGGCAGGGCAGTCAGCCCCAGAGCCGAACTCTTGCTGCTGACCTCTGTTCTATCCCTTCCTCCACTCTGGCCCTGGTCTGTTTAGAACTTTGTCCCTTGGCCTTTAAGCACCCTCAGCCGACCAACATCTCCCTTCCACAGGCTTCTCAGAAGGATAAAGTGTGTACCAGAGATGTTTACCAAAATGCCAAGGACACACAGCTGGTGGTACAGCTGGGACCAGAATCCAGAACCCCGGAATTCTGCTGCAGACCACAGAACGATCTTCCCTAGGTTTGGACATTTACCATGTTCTTTTCTTCTACAGCTATTTGTTTTGTACCTCAACATTTCTCTGGGCTTATATTCTTCAGGTCTTTCTTCCTGTTTTGTTTTGTTTTGTTTTTTTTCCTACATGTGAAATGCCGACTCAGCAAATGTTTCCCCATCAGATGAAGATGATAAAATACAAAGTCAGGGGACTTTGGCTTCCAGGAAAGATTGCATTGTCACCCCAGGGCTGCTAAGCTGTATTTAAATGCAAAGGTTATATGCAGGTACAAAACAAACTGGCCAGTCCCTTTCCCATTGGAAAGGCTATTGGAACAAAATCAACCTATTATCTGAAGATGACAAATAATTATCACATAATGTGATATGTGGTGAGAAATACTTTTAATTCCTAATGATAGCACCACTTGCTAAACCAAATAAGCAAGGAAAAAATAAAAATAAATATAACAAATCAGCGAAGGTCCAATTTTTAAAATAAACACGTTCACCACCACCACACATTGTATCTTTATGTTGAATGGAGCAGTAAACACAGGCAGGAGATCAAGATATACTAAGCTTTTAGGGGCACCTGTGTGGCTCAGTGGTTGAGAGTCTGCCTTCAGCTCAGGTTGTGATCCCAGAGTTCTGGGTTGAGTTCCACATGGGGCTCCTCCCTCTGTCTGTGTCTCTGCCTCTCTCTGCGTGTCTCTCATGAATAAATAAATAAAATCTTAAAAAAAAGAAAAAGTACCAAACTTTTAAAAATGTAAAGAATAATCCAAAATGCTTAAGATCAATTTTTCCTCATAAGAAAATTCAAACGTTGATCTTAAAGTATTAGATCATCCTGGGGAGAAATAAGTTTACCATTACCTCCTATGGCCAACTAAAGGCTTTGCCTCCCAACCACTGTCACAGGTCACACATGCACATCAGGGCCTGCCTGGTGCCCATCTTCAGCTGACTGTCCACTGGTGAGAGATTCATCCTCTTGCCCGCAGGTGAAAGATTTGGCTATGCAGCCCAGAGTCCTTAGACTGTTAGGAAATGTGTGAGGAGTAAATTAGGGTGACTTTGAAGCCTTTCTTTTTTAGTTACATACGTTTTTCAAATGTACTATTCTTGGTAGATGTGCCCAACATGTAAAGCAGCCTGAAGAAAAGCTGGGTCAGTGGGTAGATAATGGGAAGGAGGGAGGGAGGCCCAGCCTGCTCTTCTGTCCTCACCCCAGCAAGCCTCTGAGGGCATTTCCCAGACCACAGGTCTGAACACCATTGGATTCAAGACACTTTCTAAGTATTAATATTTTGTTGAAAATAAGAAGTTGTTGGGGCTCGTGGGCAGCTCAGTCGATTAAGCATCTGCCTTTTGCTCAGGTCACATTCTCAGGGTCCTGGGATTGAGCCCCACATGGGGCTCCCTTTGTCCCTCACCCCTGCTTATGCTCTCTCTCTCTCAAATAAATAAATAACATAATTTAAAAGGAAGAAATTAAGAAGTTGTCTTCCTCAGGGTAGTGGAAAAGATACAGGAGAAGAAAGTTCTTTTAAAAAGAAGGTCTGAGGGCAGCCTGGGTGGCTCAGCAGTTTAGGGCCGCCTTTGGCCCAGGGCCTGATCCCGGAATCCCAGGATCCAGTCTCATGTCGGGCTCCCTGCAAGGAGCCTACTTCTCCCTCTGCCTGTGTCTCTGCTCCCCCCACCCCCCATGAATAAATGAATAAAATCTTTTAAATAAATAAATAAATAAATAAATAAATAAATAAATAAATAAAATAATAAAAAGGTCTGAGATAACAATGCAAACACCATATATGCTGACTTAGCTCTGTGCATAAGTCTTCTCCCTTCTTCTGGGTTAAGGTTCAAACTCTATGTGGCCAGGAATGCGGTTCCCAGTCATCCTCCATCATCCTCTGTGAGGAGCTGACCTGGTTACTTGGCAGTCCTTAAAAGCTCATTCCCATCTGCATTCAGACAGTTCCATCACCCTGGATGCCTTTCACCCCTTTCTCTACTGGGCAAATCCCCTAGGTCTTCAAGGTCTAACACTCTCTCCCTGATTAGAAACCTCTCAAACACATCTTCTCTTCTCCCTAACACATACACACACACACACACACACACACACACAAACACACAGTCAGCCCCCCATCCCCCTCCCTCATTCTTTTCCTTTCTCTTCCTCTTTCTCTCCTTCTCTCTCCCTCTCCCCCTACCTCTGTCTCTCTCTCCTCCCTCCCTTGCCCCTTTTCTGTCTCCACCCACTCCCAGGGCAGAACAGATCCCTCCTTCATTAGTTCTTCATTATTGCACATATCACACTGGCAACTTGGTAAATATTTTCGTATTTGCTTAGAAAATGTTTTCCTACCTAGAATATGAGCTCCTCTAGGGCAGGCGGTGTCTTTTTCATCTTTATATCCCCCATATATAGCAGTGCCAGGTACATTGTGAGCACCTAATAAATGTTAGTGGTATAAATGACAAATCTTCCCCCGGCCCACTTTGGCTTCAGAATATAAAGGGCAAAATAGCTATAAACAAAATGAACCAAATGTTCCAGTTATACTTGGTACCTGAACAAGTTATGTTCTAAGAGTTTGTTTAAACATCGGTTTTCTGAAACTCAGAAACTCAATTCTTTAAGTCCCTGAAAGGCAGTCCATTGAAGCCTTATTGAGCCCACAGTATTCCTGACAAATGGGTTTAACATCATCATTTCAACTCTACCTAAACATCATTCATAAAAATATTTATTTAGGAAAGTGAAACCCAAGCCCCATTTTGGGACACCAAAATCCTACTCAGTGGTACCTCTGATTTTGATATACAAAGGGCTTAAGATGGGTGATCTGGAATAAGGAGGACGTTGCATTTGTATAAGAAGTAGACTTTTAAAATTAGATTGCATGACTACCTGAAGGCGGAGCAGTATGCTAAAGTTTGCTCAAGCATCCATTTCCTAAGATGGATATTGACAGCATGAACCGCCCTGAAGACAGGCTCCCCGGGCCACAAAAATGGTTGGGAAAGAGCAGAGCACAGGGAAGGCAGAAAGAAGGCACTGGAGCAGATGCTGTTACAGTGTGTTCCCTGGTACCCGCAACATAACTGTAACAGGGGACTTGTTATAAATGCATATTCCTGGGCCCCACCCAGACCTACTAACCTAGAAATTCTAAGAGTGGGCTTATCCCAGAAGAAATAAGAGTTACACGATCTGGGCTCTGATAAGCCTTCCAAGTGATTCAGGTGATTGTTCCAGTTTGAGAGGGGTTTGGGGGTACCAATATCAATTCTTAAAATTCACTTCAACTACATTAAATGAAGTACAGATGAACATGCTATGGACGAAAGAAAGAAGATACTGTCCAAGCCAATAGTTCCCAATATTGGCTGCACAGTCATCACCTGGGAGCTTTAGAAAATACTGATGCCTGGTCTCATCCTCAGAGATTCGTATTTAATCATCTTGGGATTTAGCATGAGCACTGGGAGTTTTAAAAGCTCCCCAGGGGATTCTACCGTATGGCCAAGATAGAAAAAGCACTGTTCAGAGCCAAGTATTAAGTAATTATCCTCCAAAGTCGCCAACCTGCTAGGAAACACACACACAGAAACTATAAAAATGTGAAAAGTAAGTTCATTTGCTTATAATTTACATTTCAAGGAAGTAAAACCCCTGAGACAGTTATTTACTAATTAATTCATGGTCAGAGGCCATTTGGGCATCAGGCAGTTCTGATCTCACATTTGGCAACCAGGAAGGCTAGCAGATTATGAAGGTGAGGTTATGAAGCCGGAGAGCAAGGTTCCTGTCTCACAGAGTCAAAGAATCTCACTGACAAAGGAGAGCGAGTAAAGTGATAGAATTTTATTAAGTAAGGATACAGAAAAAGTGCTCAGGAGTGAGAGGGGTCCCGACAGTGCTGCCAACGTGGGCCTCCACTGACGGTCTTTTATTCAGAACCGACTAGGGAACTTGTGGCCTTATCATTCTTGTGATGTCTGGATTTGAGAAAGGACTGGTGATAACCTCTTTAATGGCTTACTTCTTCTTAGGGTCTTGTTATTCTTTGTTGGTTACAGGTGACTGTCATATAAAAAAAGACACCTCCTCCAGACACACCCAGGGCAGAGTGGTCTGGTTTGTTCCCTTGTCTCTGGTTTCCTTACACCTCAGCATTTTTGAGATTTCCATGAGCCTGATTCCATAGCCCCCTACCTATCTCTCCCTACCTAGTCTTACCTGTCCCTTACTCAGTTAGAACTTCTACATTGGTGAGAAAAGACAGCTGTAACAGTGAGCACACCATCTCTGATGCCTAGGTAGACTGACTTGGCAATGTCCAGTTCCATTGGCTGGAACCCAAGGGACTGGGGCTTATGACTCAGGGATTCAGGAAGCATATGAAGCCTGGCCTTTACCAAGAAAATAATCCCACTAAGAAGATGCTGACATCAGAATTGTAACGGGTAGAAAACCAAATGATCTCTGCACAGAGTGTTCTTTTCCACCCATTTTCCTGCCTGGAAAACTCTAACTCCTTCTGATCCCTATGAGGGAGTCTGAATTCAATACTCAAGCAGTTGTTGGTAGGTCTTATGGTTACTCAGTTGACCAAAACCCAGGCAAACAACAGATGGTGCTGGCTACATGAAGCAGGGATGCTAGAAATTCTTATACCTGGTATAGGAAATAACTCCATGACTAACCCAAGTGTTCTGAACCTTTGGGAGGGACATAGTGTGAATTTCTTGCAAGGTATCACCCTATAAGTGGAGAAAAAAAATTTCTAAAGTTATTTTCCTGGCATAAAGATAGCCCCTTCCAAAAAAGAATCTCTGTTGCTCTCCTGACCACTACTGAGAGTAGGAAGTCTCACTCTGCAGCCACCCCTGGCTCCCTTTCCCATCATCCAGCCCGTAGACTGATCGAATTCCCAGGGTTGTTTTGAACACATTTGCTTGCATTCAGACACTTCTGACAGCCCACATGGTTCTCTTGACTTCAGAATAAATTACAAAAATGACAAAGTCAAGCAGTAAAATAGGACTACGATAACATTTGGTTATTAACCATGGTACCAAGCAGGCTTGCACCAGGTTGCCTGGGTTAAAGTCCTAGCCCTGTTACTTGTCTGGCCATGAGCATCTATAAAATGGGTGGATTGTAGGGCGAGGGTGGGGGAGACTGTGACATGTTTATTAGTGTAAAGTGCTTAGTGCCTGGCATATAGTAAGCTCTCCATAAGTTATCTGACCATTTATTGAGGTCAAAATTTTAAGTGTCTATATATTTTGACCCAACCATTCAATGAATAGAAATCTGTCCTAAAGAAATACTTTTATTTTTTTAAGATTTTTATTTATTTATTCGTGAGAAACACAGAGTGAGAGAGACAGAGACATAGGCTGAGAGAGAAGCAGGCTCCACGCAGAGAGCCCGATATGGGACTTGATCTCCTGACCCTGGGATCAAACCTTAAGCGAAAGGCAGATGCTCAACCGCTGAGCCACCCAGGCGTCCCTGTCCTAAAGAAATACTTACACAAGACTGTAAGGATACCTGGCATTCCCTACATTATTTAAGTGTATTCCCTCCTGCAAATCACAGGACATCCCCATAGGAAACCGGGAGTAACAATAGCAGGCCCCTCGAGGTCCAAGAACAATGCTCAGCCCACCAGGGTTCTGCGTAAACGTTAAGTAGATGAGTTCTGACTAGGAGGGAGAATACACCCTCTAACAGTAGTGGTTGTGACCCCAGGTGACTTCCTTTTTGATACTTTTGCATTGTTTAACTTTCTAAGGGCAAGAACACTTTCTGTAGCCAAATTTTAAAAATAGTTGTATGCATACAGCCTGATTATATTAATTGACATGAAGTTATAAGAGGCTCGTTCTAACAGGAATGTCCATTATTACCATTCTCGTTTTATACGATAGGAAATAAAGAAATAAAGTTAAGTGATTTATTAAGCTAGCACATGAGTTATTTTTAAGATGGAACTGGATGGAAACAGCAGTAGAACAGAAAAGGCAGTTTGGGGAATTGGGAGTGCCAGGTTCAAATCCCTCCTGCACCACCTATGAATCACACCAATTGTTTAATCTCTCAGAACTCCAGTTTTATTATTTGAACAATGAGGTTAACGATGATAATTAATGGCTAACATGTATTGAGTGCTTCTAATGTGCAAAGTACTGTAGCAAGAGCTGTGAATGTAATATCTCACTTAATCCTCACAAAAAACCATATGAGGTAGGTAGGTAGTATTATCATCTCTGCTTTACAGATGAAGAAACTGAGGCACAGAGGGGCCCAGTGAACAGTGCATAGCTAGTGAATAGTGGACTTGAACCTAGCTAGATGAACCTCAGCTGTATACACTTAGAGGGAGACTATGAAAATACAGCAAGGCACCAGGAAACTATTTGCTTTTACCCCTCTGATCCAGTCAATGATGCTACCTTCTAGAATGTATGACCTAAAACCTGCTTGAATTTTAGGCTTTAGTGAACTTCTAAGGGGATATGTGCTTCTCTCTCCTGCACTGTTCACAGTATAAAGATAATTGCCCTATGTACTCCTTGTTTTCATTCAGAAGTGGTGGTCCATACCAGGGCAGGTGACAGGGACAGTGGTTCTTATTCATCTGGGCAGCAGCTTCAATGCTAATTCTAAACACAGGTGGTGAGAGAGACAGCCAACAGGAAGGGGGAAGGAATCACTGCTGACATGTGCAACTGGGAAGATTGATGGTTTCCCTCCCTCTTTTTCCCCAATGCGTCGGCCTGGGGGCAGAGACGCAGGAGCTGCTGTGCTGGGGACAGTAAAATACACAGCACAATGTCTACCTTGCCGCAGCGCTGATTAATGAGGCTGAAATGACACAGAAAACAGGCGGTGCTTCGGAAAGAGAATTCACAGGCCTTTCTTTCTTTAATGATTTCAACAAAAGCAGTTCCCATAAACCGCTGGGTTTGAACTGGAATACCCCGTGGTTAGAGCAAAGCGGGGGCATATTTGGTGGAACCTGGCGCAAAGGGTGGGAGCATGAGGGGAGTTGGTAACGAAGGAAATTCACTCATGATAGGGTAGGTATGAATTATTCACGAATGCCTCTCTTCTTTCTGCTTGGCTGAAAAGCGTCACAAAGTTACACGTAGGATAGCCAGTCATTTACTTTCCTAACTTAATGTAGAGAGGATGACAAGAGGATACGCTACTTCAAAGAATCTCACCCTGTTAAAACCACTCTTCCTTTTTTAGGAGCTGGGACACAGGATCACTGTTTTTCCCCTCTCTTTTACTACAGCTGCATAATGTACATGTTAAAGCAGTCTTTTCTTTTTTAAAAGATTGATTTTAACACATTTAAAAGATTAATTTTAACAAATATTATTCTAGTACTTAGAACAAACTATCCATTGGCATATCCATTTGGATTTCCCACCCACAGCTCTTCCAACTTAGTATTATGTCCAAAACCAAATGTACTGACTCACAACCTTCCAGTCAAACTCCCTGCCCCCACCCTGCCCCTGGACTTGCTGTGTTTCTGTATCTCCGTCCTGGCTAATGACACAAGCTTCTACTCAGCCTCCCAATCTCAAGAATCACCCCTGAGTCCTTCCTTTTGCTCACCAGATCCTGTGGGTTAAAAATCCTGGCTCCTCCCACTACTAGGTACGTGATCTTTGACAAGAATTTGTGCCTCAGTTTCTTCATCTGAAATCAACATTATAGTAGTACTACTTCCGGATTATTGCAAGAATTAAATGACTTGGTACACAAAAAGTGCTTAGAATGGATCTGACACATAGAAAGTGCTCAATAAATATTATCTATGCTTGATCTTAAGTGTTCCCACCACACACATACACACAAAATTACAATTATGTGAGGTGACAGATGTCTTAACTTTCTTGTGGTTATCTTTCCCAGTGTATACATGCATCAAATCATCATGTTGTATGCCTTACACAATGTTAACATCACAATGTTATACACAATGTTATACATCAAGTATATCTTGATAAAACTGGAAAAAATATTAACTATTATTATTAACATCATCTAGTCAATTACTAAGTCATCAGGATGTTATTCAATACAATTTCACTTCTCCATCCCCATTAGTGTGGTCCAAACCCCATTCATCTCATCTGTTCAGTAGCTTTGATCTGACGACCCAAAATATCTTTTTGAAATATGAATCTCCACTGGCTCGTCCTTTCCTACAGGGTCAACTCCAAATACCTGAATTTAGTTATAAAATCCTCATCATTGGACTTTACATACATATAAATTACTTAGACATCGTGGGGGCACATATCTCCATGAATGAGCCTTAATTAAGCAAATGAGAAATCCTATGAGAAATTGGGGGTTAATATTTAAATTTAACATTTTATGACATGCTATTTTTCACTAATCATCCTAGCACTAGAGCCAATATCACATTCAACTGAAATGACAAGAGTAGTCTTTAGTATTTATAATTTAAAGCCTGAAATGAACAACAACAAAAAAAGTTTTACATGACAATTGACATTCTTCTAGATAAGATCAAATTAAGAGTAGTTCTTTTGCTTGATGTAGTGGGTTGAATATATCTCCCTCAAACTCATGTCCACCTGAACCTCAGAATGTGACCTCATTTGGAAATGGACCCCTGCAGATGTAGTCAGTTACGACAAAGTCATACTGGATTAAGGTAGGCCCTAAATCCATGACTGGTGTCCTTATGAGAAGAGGAGAGACACAGAGGGGAAAAGGCCACATGACATTGGAGGCAGAGACTGAAGGGATGTAGCTACAAGTCAAGGAATGCCAACGATTGCAGGGAACCACTAGAAGCTGGAAGAGTCAAGCAAGAATCCTTCCCTAGAGCCTTCAGAGGGAGCAAGGTCCTGCTGATACCAGAGCTGTAAGAGAGTGAATTTCTGTTGTTTTAAACTATCCAGCCTGTGGCACTTTGCTATGGTGACTTTAGGAAATTAAAGACTTGGCTAATGTAGTGAACTGATACGGTGAGTTTTTCAGGATCTGTAATCTGCTGGGGCAACGCAGCTGTAGAATATAAGCATTCGTCATTGGCTATTGGGACTGATCAGACCACAGACACATAGATAGTGGTGCTGAATGCAGGAAGCATTTTTGCATAGATCACGACAAACAAATAGATGAAGTTGTTGTTACTTTGTTCTGGGAAAACTGAGTTTCTA
The DNA here is from genome assembly GCF_048164855.1 of Canis lupus baileyi. Taxonomy (NCBI): domain Eukaryota; kingdom Metazoa; phylum Chordata; class Mammalia; order Carnivora; family Canidae; genus Canis; species Canis lupus. The sequence continues at coordinate 8,694,873 of NC_132849.1, read as the reverse complement.
GGATTATACTTGCATTGATTTTGTAAAATTATTGTACATGGTTTGCTCTGCTCCATTTATTTCTTACATATGAACAGTAGTTTTGAAATTTTCCTTATGCTGTAAACACTCAGAAAAATGCAAATTTAAACTTAGCAAGTACTATATTCTCAATAAAAATATCGTGTGCCATTTATTGATTAAGTAGTAGGACATGCACTATTGAGCTGCTATGATCTATTGTTCTCCTCCAAAAGACTTTTTTTTTTTTAATTTCCTTGAAACCTTGACAGATTTCTTTTGGGCATAATTACCCCAGCCCAAATGGTTTTGAGATATAGATTTTCTTAGATTATAAAAACAATTTCTTTTACTTTTAGAGACAAAGTGAATGTGTCCATAATTTCTCTTTGAAGCTTTTTAGAAAAAAAATTCTTAAAATGCCTTGAATATAATAAATAAACGTGGGGGAGAGAGAGGGAAAAATTCACATTAGGAAGTCAGTATCAGCCAATCATTAATTCACTATCCCTCTTTATGCTTGAAAGATTGTATGGGGCAGCCCCAGTGGCGCAGCGGTTTAGCACCACCTGCAGCCCGGGGTGTGATCCTGGAGACTGGGGATCGAGTCCCACATCAGGCTCCCTGCATGGAGCCTGCTTCTCTCTCTGCCTGTGTCTCTGCCTCTCTCTCTCTCTCTCTGAATAAATAAATAAATCTAAAAAAAAAAAAAAAGAAAGATTGTATGAATAATCTCTGGAAGCGCTTGATGACAGCCCATAGTTAGAGAACAAATAGCCCAACATATTTTTGACATCCCACATAACTTACTGAATGACATAGCTTTCAGCCTCTTAAAAAAGTTTTATTTTTAAAGATTTCATTAAGTAATCTCTGTACCCAAAGAGGGCCTCAAACTTGCAACCCCAAAATCAAGAATCCCCTGCTCCACCAACTGAGCCAGCCAGGCACCCCTTCTCTTAAACAAGTTTCAAAAAAAAATGGCAATCTGTATGTAGATGCAAGGGACTGTGTGGTCAAAGAGGTGTCAGTACTGGGGGCATTTCAGAGTTTTCAATACCTCACACTCACTAATAAACCTTAGAATTTTGCACAATCAAGTACTGCTCCTCTAAAACTTTGCCACCACATTAAATTTTCTATTCATGTTTAGAGGCCCAATCATGGTTCTTATTTGCATATACTCTATGCTTGTGTATATATAAAATAATTCTCCATTCCTTAGTCAGTTGTCTCCTTATGCCTATTAAATTCAAGAATGTCTCTTTAATCAAGATAGCCTTTCCTTTTCTGATTGTTTACACAAATTGATGACATTGTTTTCATTCTGTTATTAAATTGTCTCATCATGGATTATTGCATAAGCTGAAGAAACATGTGTCTCATTTATATGATAATGCAGCTAACTGCAACAAAATGAAGTTTGGTTTCCAAGTCCAATGATTTCATTTGGAATTTGTGCATTTTTAGAGTAATTAAATTGTGAATGTACAAACCAAAAACAATTATTCTCTTTTATATTTTAGCTTCATTTCCAACGCTCCAAAAACCTGCCTTTATTCACTGAGTACTGTTCATGTCTCTTTTGCAGTAAACACTGTTTTCCAATAAACTTTCAACTCTTCTATTATTGTTATATACTTCATATATTTTTACATATTTTATACTTTTATATGGGTATATTTTTGTCCTGTAAATATGCTTTGACTCAAAATTATAGTTTTCAACAACTCCACCACAAAATCAGCACTCGGGCTCAAACTGTAATGAGTTTAAATGCAATTTACCTCTGCGTTTTTGGGACTCTTCTCCCCTAATTGGGAGTTTTTTATGTTGTACATAGTTCTCCTCTATGACTAAATTCTCATAGGTAAAATAATCAGTGTAAATAATTAGACTATCACTTTAATTTTCAATAACTTCAATCACATGGTTTGAAAGTGTACGTTGAAATGGATTTTTTCCATCTATTTTTATAACCAATTACTCTATACCGAGAAATTATTAATGATAAAACACTTGGTATCACAAATGACTGCCTGACAAAATTGGTGAACAATTTGACATTTTCGTGAAAAATGACACTGACTTTTGTTTTGATATTACCACCAAAAAATCATAGTTACTCATGCCTGAACCATCCATTAGGGAAGAAGAGTGAGAAATGTCTGTACCAAGAGAATGGAGAGCTGTTTTGTGTGGATAGGAGGAACCCCCACTGGTAAAGATGATACTGTTGAAATGTCATTGATTGAGATCCATGGAAGGGATTTTGCTTATTTTCCATCCTGATGAGAATTAAGAAAGAGAAAAACAGTATTGCCGCAAAAAAAAAAAAAAAAAAAAAAAAAATTTGACCAGTTACCTATTAGATGATCTATGTAACAAGCAAGGTATTTTTCGCAAGTTCTCTCAGTTTCCATCAGTTTTACCTTTTTTGCTAGCCCCCACCCCACCAGCACTCTGAGTTCCTAAGGCCCAGGTCTACTTTGACAGCTTTTTCCTTCCACCATTCCATTCCATGAGTTGCAAGACTTCTGTCACTGCCCTGAAGAAGCCATACTCTTTCTAAAACCCTAAGCCTTTGCACGTTTGGTTCTTTCTGACTGGTATGCCTTTCTCCACCCAACATATTTCAATTTCTCTTTTAAGACCCAGTTCAGATGTCACCAAGTTTGTGAAGTGTTCTCCACCTTCCCAAGGAAAGGTGAGCTACTTATCCCCTATAAGCGCTTACAATTCTTTGTTCTCCCTCTGGTATAGCACACGGTTGTATGTAATTTACTTATCCTACATGTCAACTCCCCTTACCAGCCAGCGAAATCCTCAACAGTGAGAACTATGTTTTTATTCCCAGCAGCAACAGGGTGGCGGTTCAATCCATGTGTTTGAATAAAGTAGAAGTGAACACTGACTATATGAGCTTATAGAATGCAGGAGCTGCAAGTCTGGCGTTAAGTTCCATGGCACTCAGTAGCCCAGGGGAGAAGACGATGAGGCAAGAGCATTTACCAAGACCAGCAGGATATTATCAGAGTATCCCTTCCTAACCACTATACGAGCAAGGCGAGCTACCGGGGACCCATAAAAATAGTGAAAGGGAATAAAGGGGAATGGAGAAAAAATGAGTGGGAAATATCAGAAAGGGAGACAGAATATGAGAGACTCCTAACTCTGGGAAACGAACAAGGGGTGGTGGAAAGGGAGGTGGGCGGGGGTGGGGTGACTGGGTGACGGGCACTGAGGGGGGCACTTGATGGGATGAGCACTGGGTGTTATGCTATGTGTTGGCAAATTGAACTCCAATTAAAAAAAAAAAGAATATCCCCTCCTGGGTTACCTAAGCAAGTGTTAACAGTACCCACAATCATCACAACAATTTTCTAAATTCTTCATATGCTGCAATTTTAGTTGAATCTATAATAATATACTCTTCGGATAAAATGTGCTGAAAAAATTATTTTTGTGAACTCCTTATAAAGTTGTTTAGTTCTCCTTAGAATGCAAGTGATCTTAACTTAAGGTTTAAAGTGGATTTCATGTGATAATTTTCTGATATTTTATTTTTTTAACAATGCACTGCTAAAGAGGCATTCACAAGTATACAGGGAGTTTATAGTATAAATCCAATTGGATTTCTGACCAGGTATGCCTTAGGTCCTTAGGTTGAGTGTGTCTAACCTACAGCGCAGTGAAAATTCTGATATCTCCTTTCCTGGAAGAGAAGCAGTGCGTGCCCCTGCCCCCACCAGGCACCCAGGAGCACACCTATCTGGCAGGAGCAGACTCATAGGAGAACACTGCAGGATCAGGATGTTTTGAGTTACATGGAGAGATTTATGAGAAAACCAAGTGGAAATGCGTTTATGTTTTTTTTTAATCCGAATCTTTAAAAAGCATAAATTAAAAATCTCAAAATCAACATCAGATGTTATGTGACGACTTCAACATGACAAACAATCTCTTAAAACAAAATATTTTGAAACTGAGTTCCTCCACTGCTCACCTGCTGCTGCTGTGGTTCAAGGGGCCAGGGCTTCCACTGTGACAGTTCCTAACTACCAAAAGCAATGTGGAGAAAAATGCTTTGGTCCTACTAGTGTCCCCATTAATAATGAAAAAAACATCTAACTCCTGAGGTGAACTGATAAGGTGAGGAAAAATACATGTTTTAGCATCAGGATCATTTCAACATCCCTTTGTTAGACAATGATCAATTTGGAGTATTAGTTCACTGATTTAAAGTCAAAACAAGATCATGCTATTTTTTTTTTTAAATAAAGGATAGCAAAAAACTTTTCCCAATGCCAAGTAAAATGCCAAGTTGCATTTTATTAAAAGCTTCATTTTAAGGAGATGCTTTCTACATACCACAGGTGCTCATTATAGGATTATTGGATGGCAGTTTCATCACCAGTTTCCTTTTTATCTCATAGAAAAATTAAAAAGTGGAAGTCTTTTTTTCTTTTTCAAGCAGTCTCTGTCCTCCTTTCTCTTCAAAGTCTTTTACCGAAGAAAAGGCATATGCCATTAAATCTGGAATCTTGATGTTCACTTATCACATCTGATTCAGGATTCCTAACATGGGTTCCCAAGCCTCTCTAACACACATGCTAGTCATTCAGTTTTAAACAGGAATAACTGAACTATCTCAAAGTTACTGGAACATTCAGATGAGGACACAAAAAGCAGGAAGATGCAGATTCCTCAGGGGCTGCAAATATGAGCCCAAATATGGCATTTCTGAACTTGGGCCAGATTCCAGAGCCAAAAGCAGCAGAATAATATGTGCTAGGTGTAACAACTCACCCTTTCATTCACATGCCAAAGCAAAATACCACTGCTAACCCTCATCCTGCAGAAAGCCAACACAAAAAATTTGGGGTGTATAAAAAGGGTACCATCTACTTAATTAAATCCTGTTTCCAAACCATAGACTGTTATAGGCTTAGTTTAATGATTATATTTAACTAACCTAGGGATTAGGGATCAAGTGTAGTTTAATTCAATAAAATAAACTTTCAATAAGCACATACTACATAGCAGACCATCCATTCAAATATTTATTGAGCACTAATCATGCACTGAACATTGTGCTAAGCAGTGGGGATATAAGAATAATAAAAAACAGTCTCTGCCCTTGAAAACTCTACAGTCCAATGACGACTGTACCAAGCCCAGCTAATTCACTGGTCCTTTTTCCTTAGAGAGAATTTTAAATCTCTAGTCCACTAAAGCCCCAAGGAGCTTCCCTTTTATCAGATGACCTCGGTTCTTGCTTTACTGAGTTTGGTATGTCATATATCTTCTCTATATCTCCAAATATTTCCATGTAGATAACCATCTTCTCTTTTGGTTTCAAAGAGAAAAATCCCTCTGAGACCAATAGTTTCCCATAGTGCTGATTTGGTCCTTTCTTCTGTTCTTCAGACTATTTCTCCATCAAGTTTTCTATTTTCCACATTTAATCTTTATCTCTTTACACAGTCTTTCCTACTGTGTAGAAATATAAAGGGGTCTACCCCTATCTGGAGTTATTGCTCCCTTTATTCTGCTCTTCCTAAATATTGGTATGAGAACCCATACTCCACCACCACCTTAATGCCCCATAATCTACACCCCCCAACTTCTCACCCACCAACTCACTAAAACTTCTCTAAAACCAATAATGATCCCCTAATCGTTTAATCCAATGGCTTTTTCCATCTTGTTGCCCTTCAATGATCTCTTTGAATCTATCAACTGACACTGTTTATTATCATCCTTTCAAACACTCTCTCTTGATTTTTATGAAGCTGCATTGCCTTGATACTTTAGCCTCTGGTTTCTCCAATTTCATCTCTGTTTTCCCTGGTTTTCTGTTCTTACTCACCTCATAGCAGCAGTTTTCAAACTTTCTGCTGCTATGACAAGTAATGTTCACTGAAAGGAGAACCTCCTTTCTTCCCCTGTTCTCATTCTCTACCTGGATCAAAGATCTGCTCCTTGAACTGATTAACTTCAAGGACCATGACCCAGCCATGTTTGTTTCCAGAGGAGTCTTGCCCTTTGTTTCATCCCCACAAGAGTATCTCGGAGCCAAGCCTGGCTCCCTAGACTGTCTCAATTTCATTCAGGAGATAATGTCCATCTCTGGCATCCTACCTCAGTCAGCTGGTAATTCACATCTCAATGTTCAGGTCTGGGTTTAGACCAAGAGTCTTGGTCTAATCAAGATTACCAGAACTATACATTGGCGTATGGGGCCCATGCTGAGTTGATAATAAAATAGTAATTTAATTCTCATATGCCACTCTCCAGATGTATGTATGTATGTATGTATGTATGTATGTATCTATCTATCTATCTATCTATCTATCTATCTATCTATATCTATCTATCTATCTCGATCCCTTGGAATCTCCTAGAGAAGGAAACCTGAAGTTTGAAGAAGAATTGGTGCATTTCTGCACTCCTGGACCTCAGGCCATAATGTCATATTTTCTTCCTCTTCACTTTATTAGATTTTTAAAAAGTCAAATCATGTATACATAAAAAAGAAGTTTAAAAAATTCTTTCCAAAAAAAAAAATAAATAAAAAAATAAAAAAATAAAAAAAATAAAAAAATAAAAAAATAAAAAATTCTTTCCTTCTTCATATTACCCCCAACTAAAGAAAATGTATTAAGACTCTGGAGTATAGGGATCCCTGGGTGGCGCAGCGGTTTGGCGCCTGCCTTTGGCCCAGGGCGTGATCCTGGAGACCCAGGATCGAATCCCACGTCGCGCTCCCGGTGCATAGAGCCTGCTTCTCCCTCTGCCTATGTCTCTGCCTCTTTCTCTCTCTCTCTCTCTGTGTGTGACTATCATAAATAAATAAAAAAATTTTTTAAATCTCATTTAAAAAAAAGACTGGAGTATATTACACACATACTTTCATTAAAAAAATACGAAAAATTTTACACATGTAGGGTACATTTTTAAGCAAAATTGGGATCATATAATACATTTCTGTAAAAAAAAAAATTTCTGTGACCTTGCTTTTTTTTTTAAAGATTTTATTTATTAATAGAGACAGAGAGAGAGAGAGAGAGGCAGAGACACAGGCAGAGGGAGAAGCAGGCACTACGCAGAGAGCCCGACGTGGGACTCAATTCAGGGTCTCCAGGATCACGCCCTGGGCTGCAGGCGGGGCTAAACCGCTGCGCCACCAGGGCTGCCCTGTGACCTTGCTTTTATTCCCACTTCACAATGTGGTCTTCTTTGGAGAAATATCTGTTCATGTCTTCTGCTCACTTTTATTTGGATTATTTGGGGTGTTCGGTGTTGACATGTATAAGTTCCTTATATATTTTGAATACTAACCCTTTATCAGACGTCATTTGCAAATATCTTCTATTCAATCGGTTGTCTTTTGTCTTTTTGTTTTGTTGATTATTTCCTCTATTGTGCGAAGCTTTTAATTTTCATGTGGTCCCAATAGTTTATTTTTGCTTTTGTTTCCCGTGTCTCAGGAGATACATTATAGAAAAATGTGGCTATAGCTGATGTCAGAGAACATTACTATCTGTGCTCTCTTCTAGGATTTTTAGGGTTTCAGGTCTCACATTTAGGTCTTTAATCTATTTTGAGTTTATTTTTGTATATGGTCCAGTTTCATTCTTTTGCATGTTGCTGTCCAGTTTTCCCATCTGCTGAAAAAACTGTCTTTTTCCCATTGAATATTCTTGCTTTTGTCGAAGACTAACTGATCATTATAACTATGGGTTCATTTCTGGGCTCTCCATTCCATTCTATAGATTTTTGTGTCTATTTTTGTGCCAGTACCATACTGTTTTGATTACTATATGTTTGTAGTGTATCTTGAAATCTGGGATTGTGATACCTCCAATTCTGTTTTTTCAAGATTGCTTTGGCTATTCAGTATCTTTTGTGATTCCATGCAAATTTTAAGATTATTTGTTCTGTGAAATTTGCTGTTGGTATTTTGATGGGATTGCATTAAATGTGTAGATCGCTTGGGGTACTATAGACCTTTTAACAATATTTGTTCTCACAATCCATTAGCATGGAATATCTTTCCATTTCTTTGTATCATCTTCAATTTCTTTCACCGTTTTATAGATTTCAGAGTATAGATCTTTCACCTCCTTGGTTCAGTTTATTCCTAGGTATTTTATTATTTTTTGGTGTAATTGTAAATGGGATTGTTTTCTTAATTTCTTTCTGCTGTTTCATTATTAGTGTATAGCAGTGCTACAGATTTCTATTTATTGGTTTTTATAGCAATACACACCTACCTCAAGAAGCAAGGAAAATCTCAAAAAAATTACCTAACCTTGCATCAAAAGGAGCTAAAGGGGTACCTGGGATTGAGTCCTGCATCAGGCTTACCATGAGAAGCCTGCTTTTCCCTCAGCCTATGTCTCTGCCTCTCTCTCAGTATCTCTCATGAATAAAACATCTTAGAAAAAAAAAAAAAAAAGAGCTAGAAAAACAGGAACAAACAAAACCCAAAACCAGTAGAAGAAAGGAAATAATAAAGCTTAGAGTAGAAATGAACAAAATAGAAACTAAACACGAGAACATAACAATGAAACCAGGAGCTGATTCTTTGAAAAGATCAACAAAATTGATAAATCTTTAGCCAAACTCATCAAAAAGGGGCTGGGGGGGAGGACAGGACTCAAATAAACAAAGTCAGAAATGAAAGAGGCCAATGGATACATGAAGATACTCAATATCATTAATCATGAGGCAAATGCAAATCAAAATCATAATGAAATATTCTCTCACACCAGTCAGAATGGCTAAAATCAAAAACAAAAGAAACAATAAGTGTTGGTGAGGAAGTGGAGAAAAAGGAACCCTCTTAAGGCTGTTAATGGGAATGCAAACTGGTTCAGCCACTTGAAAAACAGTATAGAGGTTCCTCAAGAATTTAAAAATAGGAAGTGAAGAGAAGTCAGCTGGGTTTTGTTGAGTGCACTCAGCAGAGGGAGACACTGCAAAAGGATTGAGAATTTTTGCAAAGGAGTGATTTATGATGACCGACCCACTGGAGTGGGTCACTGGAGTGGGGTGGCAGACCATGAGAAAGGAGTCAGGTCAACAGGCTGGGGGAGGTGTTAGAGTTGGAAGGTGATTGGCATGTGAGTGCCTGATGAAGTGAGGGGGGGATGTTGGGGGGTATCAGTAGGTGGGTTTTAGAAAGTGGGGCGCTGAAAGGTAACATTTGTGAAGCTCTGCAACTGTGAGGACAAGATCTAGAGTTGAAGCCATGTGTGACTACTCAGAATTTCTGACTATGAGCAGCAAATCAACTGGGGCTAACTGAAGTAGAAGACTAGCTAACAGAAACAACCAGCTAGGATGTTGCCACTGACCCTGGATACTGACTGGGTGGCCTATCCCACTGCCACAACGAAGCTCATCCTCTACCCCTTCCTCTTTTGGCCTCCCCTCTGTAAGATCCAAAGGCCAAGGAAGGTGAGAACTAATACTGGAATTTGTGTCCTGTGCCTCTCCTTGCTCATTCTACCTGAGGGCAGAGAAATGGAGGACTCTCTCCTTAAGCTTCCTTAGTGATGGAAGTGGTTCTGCCTCCTACCAAGCTCACCGAGAGAGGATTCTTTAAAACTAAGAAGAGGTCTGGATAAATAATGGCAGTCAGAGAAAGAAAAAAATGTTTTAAAGAACAAAAGGTAAAAGATAAATTTGGTTTTTGTTTTGTTTTGTTGGTTTTTTTTTAATCACATGAATTTGTGAACAAATGAACTGAGGAGGAGATGGCCAGGCACTGTTCTAGATACTGGTAAGACAAAGGTGAATGAACAGGTCAAAACCCTGCTCTCCAGGAGCTCCTCTTCTAACAGGGCATCTGGTTCTCTTCACTCTTTCCACCACACAAGGTCTCTGCCGCAGTGCCAAACCCAGCAAGCCAACAGTATGATCATGAGGATCCCCCATGCTGCAACCTTTCCTGCTGGCTAACCCCCAAATTCTTCCTGCAGAACCCAAACTCTTTTCATCTACTATAAATAATAAAGGGCTTAAAATGCTAAATAATTGGTTGAGGTAAAAATAACCAAAAACCCATTTATACTAAAATACATCAAATAATCCAACAACAGTGGTAAACACAAATTAAGAACCCAGCTATGCCAGGCTCTTCCCTGCCCTTACTTGCCTATCACAACACACCTATGACATAGACACTATTTCTAGTTCTACTTTACAGATAAGTTGATCAAGGCATTGAGGTGTTAAGTAACTTGGGTAGGAGGTGGCAGGGCCTGGAAGTCTGGCTCTAATAATGACTTGATATTATAGCCTTTCCATTGTTGTTGTTGTTTTTGTGTTTAAGTCAGGAAGGGGATCTGAAAGCAGGTAAACCCTAGAGGAAAAACAAGCCACTGAGTACAGAAAGGGAGAGGCTAGCCTGAAAGGGCCAGACAGATAGAAGCCACCAGTATGTGCCCAAAGCTCAGCAGGATCATGCTGCTGTAAGAACTGGCAACCTTGCTTTGCCTGATTTATGGTTTGGAGGAGATTTTGTCTCCCTTCCTTCCTTCCTTCCTTCCTTCCTTCCTTCCTTCCTTCCTTCCTTCCTTCCTACCTTCCTTCCTTCCTTCCTTTCCTTCCTTCTTTTCCTTCCTTCTTTTCCTTCCTTCCTTCCCTTTCTTTCTTTTTCTTTCTGAGCTCGACACAGGGCTCTCACAACCTTGAGATCAAGACCTGAGCCGAAATCAAGAGTCAGCCGCTTAACCGACTGAGCCACCCATGTGCCCCTTGTTTGTTTTTCTTAATCTAGGAGAACTACTTGCTGTTCTCAATCCCAGAGCTGAAGGGAGAACAGAAGGACAGGAAGATTTTGAGAGTAGAGTCCCTGAATATTACAATGGGAGTATGGACAGTTTGTATGCTTTGGAGCAAAATAAATAACTCTGGATATACTGGATAACCTGAACAAGGTACAAAACTGGAGTCCTGCTGTCCATGATGCCCCTTTAATAAGCTGGCTGGACCCCAGCAAGGGCTTCTCCAGCCGTCAGCATGGGAGATTTGGGAGCTGCCCTAGTTTTTAGGGTGCATCTTGGGGACCATTCCTGTCCACGAGGAAAAAGTCACATCTGTGGTTAGGGTTTGGCAACTCTTCCTGCCATCCCTTCTCTGTGTAAGAGACAAAATGGCAACTGTTCTACGATTTGCCTATTGCACAAACTAAATTCATCCCTAAGTACATCCTGCAAAGATTCAAACCAAAGCTTGCTTTATCAGTGCTTAGAGTTAGATGGCCTCCAGCTACCTTAAAACACAGCCATATGCTCCCTAATATTACAGGTCCTATTATGCAAGGCTCCTCCCCAATCCCAGAGGAGACCAAACGACATGCCATTGCTTGCTGTTGCTTCCTATTCACATTTTTAAATAACAGAATAAAAAGAAAAAAATCCAGCCACAATTGACTCCAGTTGGTGTGAATAATGAGATGTGGTTGTCAGATTCCTGGAAAGTTGCCAGTATGGTCATTAGCTGGCCGATACTAGGCCCACTTATAAAGAGGATAAGGAATACAACTTTAAATGAAGTCAACTTTAAGGAGACTTTAAGTTTGGTGTTTGGGGGTGGGATGAAACAATCTATGAATTAAAACCCACTTTACATGAAGTGCCCTCCCTAAGAAAGGGGAGATAGACAGGAATGAGATGGAACGTCCTCAATTTTGGAAATCAAGCCTTGCCCAATTAAAATCTGGTCCTTTTTTGAAGTCTATGATGGAAGAATCCTAGCTTTGACAAGTTGGCAGTAATCCTTGTGATCTATTTTACTGGGATATATATTGTCACTGCAAAAATAAAACATTCTACAAAACTGGAGAGCAGACCCTGCCTGTGATCATTAGACAGACTGGACCAAGTGCCTCAAGCCTTTGATGCCCTTGACATATTATTTTCTGGATGGTGTCCAGCAACCCAATGCAGAATAGCTTTTTCTCTACTGTATCCAGATGGCAAATGGAAGAGATCAAATTCAACAGTTTCAGAGCTAACCTTAATGGATGTGAAAGGCTGGATTCTCTACTAGCTGTTCAGAGATCTATGATACAAAAAAAAAAAGGCCTTTGAACAAAGAGACAAATAATTGGCTTTTTTCTCTCTCTTCAAAACTAAACCATGGATGTGGTAATCTGGTTCAAATCCATCTTCTGGTTGAAAAGGACAGCCAAATATCTGATCAGTTCTAATCATTGACACTCTCATGACACTTTCTGTGAAGTTCAGATGAGCATTGTTCTTAATCTTCTGGACATCTTTTTTTTTTTTTTTTTTCTGCTCTTTAAGCAAATATTTTCAAACTTGCTCTATTTCCTCCAAACCTTTAATAAAATCTAAATGTTTAAACAGTAGCTTCTTATAGTAAGATTTCATACCCCTACTAAAGGCTAAATTGCAGAACTGGCTAGCATGGGCCTTACATAATTTGTTTTCGCATATGCATATGCTAGAAGTTCACTTATAAAGTCATTTATACAGAAAAGAATAAGGTATGAAGGTCTACCTCATTCTCTAGATAAGAGGTTTTACATTTTGAAGTACCACAAATACTTCACTATAAAAACAATTGCACATAAAAATCCAATGGTGTTGATCATAAACCAGCTTTGTAACTGGTTAGTGGCAGAGAAGGCAATGAGGAAGAAGGCTCAATATTTGAAAGAAGGGAAGTTTACCTTCTGAGAGTTAAAGTAGGAGTTCTTAGCCAGTTTATGGACTTCTGAAATTGCACACAAAGTTTTGAGGGTTTATGTACATATTTTTCTTGGTAGAAGGTCCACATTTTAATCAAAGGAAATAGTTACCTCCCCCAAACCAAAAAGTATAAGAACTCTGAGGACAAGACTTAATAGAAACAAGATGAGGTACATTAACATATCTAAAGAAAGAATATGTCCCCTAGAGGGTAGAAACCTAGAAAAGCAGCTCTCGGTTGGGAAAACATTGGCCATGTGTTTTCAAGAGCTGTCCACGGGAAATGGTGCTGTGAAACAGACCAAGAATATGTTGTCCAAGGAGCAGATATGTCCCATAATGGAGATGAACCTTTGCGTTATTGTAACTTGATTAAACTAGCCAATAAGGTGATCTAATGAATTCTCCTTGTTTTTGTTTCTCTGCCTATCAAGCTACCTTATTTAATAATCTGGTTTTCCAATTAATTTTGCCTCCAAGTAGAAACTATAGTAATCAGCAAAGAAAAGTAGCTGGTACTCCATTATTCTAAATTCATATATGATATGTGGTGTGCATGGAGGTGTGTGCATAAACTTGAGTGTGTGTGCATGCACATGCATGTGCATTGGTCTATGAAACATCTTCCTCATTCGGCTTCTGGGATATCACCTTTTTCTACTTTTCCTCCTACCCATCTGGTTACTACTGTCTTGGCTGGTTCTCCTCATCACCCTACTCTCTTAATGTTGAAATGTCCATAGGCTTACTACTTGGATCTCTTCTCTTCTCTTTCTACAAATATTACCTAAGTGATCACACCCAGTCTCATAGCTTTAAAGCACCCAGTCTCTGCACTAAAAACTCACAGATTTATAGCTCTATCTAAACTGATCCTTGAGCTTTGGTCTCATAAATCTAACTGCTTACTTGATGTCTGCACTGAGCTGTTCCGTAGGCATCTAAATTACACATGTCTAAAACTCAACTCCTCACTGCCCCCCAAGGACTTGTTCTTCTTACAGTCTTTTACCATCTCAGTAAATGCCAAATTCATTCTTCCGCTTGCCTGGCCAAAAGTCTTGGAATCAGTCTTGACTCTTTTCTTTACCTCCTTTAAAATAAATATCCAGAATCTGACCACTTCTCATGAAACCATTTTCACAACTTACCCAAGTCCAAGCCACCACTGTCTCTTGCTTGGATCTTGTACTCACCTCCTAACTGATCTCCTTGCTTCTATCCTTGCTCCTCTGCATTCTCTTTTTAACATAACAGAGTAAGCTTTAAAACCTTCAGGGATCCCTGGGTGGCGCAGCGGTTTGGCGCCTGCCTTTGGCCCGGGGCGCGATCCTGGAGACCCGGGATCGAATCCCACGTCGGGCTCCCGGTGCATGGAGCCTGCTTCTCCCTCTGCCTGTGTCTCTGCCTCATTCTCTCTCTCTCTCTGTGACTATCACAAAAAAAAAAAAAAAAAAAAAAAAAAAAAAAAAACCCTTCATTAAATCATATCATTCCTCTAAACAAAATCCTCCGATGGCTTTCCAACTCAACCCATGTAAAAGACAAAGTCATCACAATTGCTTCTGAGGTTCTATACAATTGAATCCCCTACTTCTACCTTCTTATTTGCCATGAAGCCAGAGACTTCATGTCCTACTACTATTTTGGGCAGCATAATTCAACTGAAGGTTAGAACTCTTGCTCTGTCCCCTTCTAAGCTATGTGCATTTTGCTGCTCCTATGATAAGTTACTTAACATCTATTTTATAGATCCTCATCTGTTAACACACTTAGTTTATTATTATTTTTTTAAGATTTTATTTACTTATTCATGAGAGACATAGAGAAAGAGGCAGAGAGCAGGCTCCCTGTGGGGAGCCCAATGCGGGACTCAATCTCAGGACCCGGGGATCACGACCTGAGCCAAAGACGGACAGATGCTCAACCAACTAAGCCACCCAAGTGCCCCTATCAATGGGTTTATAAAGAGTTGTTATGAGAATTACATGACTTAATATTTGCAAAGTATTTAGAGAAGAATCCAACACATAGTAAGTACTATATAATATTTGCTAAACAAAGGAAATGCTCACTCTTCTTCAGCCACACTAGCCTCCTTGCTGGTCTTCAAACATGCTAGATTAGCCCTTTTCCATTCTTGTTTCCTCCACCTGGCATGCTCCTCACCCAGATATCCCCTTTATACATGTTCTTACCAGGTCTTTCCTCAAATGTCACCTTTTTGGAAGCCTTCACACTGAGGACCTAATCTTAAACGTAGTTACCAAATCCAGTCTCTGCTTTATTTTTGTTTTCCATATCACTTATCATCTAATATGTTATATATTTTAATTATTTATTTATTATTTGTTTCTGCCTCTGAAATGTAAGATTTTTGTCTATGTTCTTCGTGGTCTATCTCCAACACCTTGCAGATTTTAAGTGTTCGATATTTGTGGAATACATCAATACAAATAAAATATTCATGACCTTATTACTCCTATGCATTAGAGATGAGGACAGAGTTCACCAGGTGACAAATCCAAATAATATTCCACTGAACAGTCTTTTAATAGTTCAGGAAACATTGGGCATAAATGGGCCAAAATGTCTTACATGGCTACAAAACTTGGAGAAGAATAATTGTTTACACTTATTCAGCCCTTTGTTGTTATGTTCCCATCTCTTGAATACTCTCCTATATCAATTAAAGGCTTAGGAAGCTGGTTTTCTTTCTTCTCTAAATTCCATTATCCAAAAGAGTTAAAGTTACCCATGCAATGCACTAGTATTCAATACACTCGTTTGGTCTTTCCAACTTCAACCATCTAGTCCCATGGTCAGCTACTGAACCTTGTCATCACCCATGATTCCTCCATTTTTTATATTGTAAATGTCAATATTTCACTGAAATCTTCCACTTTTCAACTCTGTGTTTTATTTCCACTATACCTGCTCCCCAAGCTCATTTAGTAATCAGAGCCTCTGATTTTCCCATTTTTTCCTGGTGCAGCCATCCCTATTTGCCCCGTCCTCTTCCCCACCCACCTGCCTCCAAGGTGAATCACTTGGACTCTGCTCTCATTTGCAACCTTAACTGCTCTTGCTATTATTAAGTCTCAATAGCCACATAAAAAACCAATCCTGGATCAAGTCTAAAGAGCTTGTTCTTCACTTATAGGCCTTGGTGGCTAAGCACTTTTGGTGAAAAAATCTCAAAGCAGTGCAGAATTTACCTATAAATCTAATTTATGGTTCTCATCTCATTTAGATTCTCAACTCTCAACACTGTTCATTGAATCCTTTTTTTAAACTTACATAGCCCTCACAATATGCCTGGTACTGTTCTAGACACTTATAAATATTAATTCATTTAATCCTCAATAGTCCTCTGAGGCAGATACTATTATTGTCTCTGTTTAACAGATGAAGAGATTAAGGCACAGAAAGGCTAAGTGACTTGCCAAGCACATAATGCTAGTTAGGGACTTAAGTAGTAGAGATGAGTAGCTCTGAACTCTGGAAGTCTGACCACAGAGTTCAAGCTTTTAACTTTTTTTTTTTTTTTTTAATAATACCAATTCTTTTGTGTGTGTGTGTGTGTGTGTGTGTGTGTAGGATTTTATTTATTTATTCATGAGAGACACACAGAGAGGCAGAGACATTGGCAGAGGGAGAAACAGGCTCCATGCAGGGAGCCTGATGTGGGACTCGATCCTGGGACTGGGCCAAAAGCACGAGCTCAACTGCTGAGCCACCCAGGTGCCCCAAGCTTTTAACTTTTAATTCATCGTATAAGATGAAGAAAATGAGATACAGAGGTTCAGTAACTTGCCCATAGACATGTGGTTAACAAGTGGAATAATTTAGATTTGAACCCAGTCAGTCAGACTTTAGAACCCATTCACTAAACCACTAACCTATATTGTCTCCTCAGGTGAGCCCCCAAGAGAATTATACCAAACAGGTTTTTGGATTCCCTATCCCATTCCCAGCAAACTGATCTAGACACATAGTCATTTTTCCCCCAGTCTCAGGGTTGATCTCTCTCACCTAGTGTTTAATCATTTGCTGTCTGGATTGCATTTCTTCTGTTTCTTTCCATCTCTTTCTTATATGTCCAACCTCCGTCTCTTTACTGCCTCCTATAATCATGCTCAAGTCACTTCCATCCTAAAAGATCTACCACCAAAAATATTGCTTGGTCAGACCATTCTTTATAGCTCCCTTCCCCGTCTCTGACATGTCCTTCTCACTCAGGCTCCTCACAACAGCAATCCTCACTTCCTCACCTCCTGTCTCACTATAATTAATCTTCTGCACCAATATCTCTTCTAAAGCTGTTGTTGCTAATATCTTTAGTGACATACCAATTGTACATGCCAGTGGATAATTTTTAGTCTTTATTGTACCATACCACTATCTTGCTCTTCATTGTGATTTTGAAATCATCTACCCCCTTGAAGTCCCTAGATCTGCACTCACACTCCAGTGATTCTTCTCCCATTTCTGTCTCTTTTTCAGATTCATCAACTTTGGGCTCTCTCCTAGTGTCTGAGCCTACAGAGGGTTAAAAACCCTTGATTTTTAAAAATTATTTTCCCCACTTTACATGCTTTTCTTGATCTCACTAAAGAAGAAACAAATTTAAGTGCTATTCAGCTGGCAGTAATCCTATCAGTAGTCATGGCTTTGTTACTCCTTTTTGAGGAGTCACTCCTTTCTCTCCCCATCCCTTCTAACATGTGGTTCAAATGGAAGCTGGTTGACCCTATGTCCAAATCTAAAGGTGGACACTTGGCTTTCAAGAAGACAGGTATCATGGAAATCTGACCCCAAAGTCTACTATTTAGACAGAAGAATAAGACTAGAGCATAAGCTGTGCCTCTAGTTGAGTCATAGATATGTTAATATATTCCCAATCAAAATGAAGGACACATGGTCTGCTAAAGAATTTCTGTTCCATTTTAAAATGTGAAAAACAATGTGGGAGATGTCATATGGATGCTGAAACATTGGAATTTGTAAGACATTTTAAAGATTTATGGGTATAATTGGTCCCTGATTTAACAAGATATCTGGCCACTACAGTCACAGATTTATCTGGAAGATGCTGCAATCCAACCCCTTTTAATAGACATGACATTCTGTGACAGTTCTAGGATTATGCTGGTTGATTTTTAAGGTTTTATTAAACAAGAAGAGTAAATTAGTAATAAATATAACAATAAAACTTTCCATATCAACTACTAAATAACCATTGGCCACTTTAAAAAGAAGAAAATATAAATTCTTTGTAACACAGAGAAAATCCTGCTTGAATCACACTGCTTTACTTTTACTATGGTGGAAAGAAAAATGAAACAGCATTAGATTGGAAGCTTACAAACGGCCTCATTGTCTACATAGTGTACTGCAGTGGGACTTAGGACTATAGATGATAAATAGATAAATGTAGGGCATACCAAGATCGATACAGCAAAGGTACTAGTCATAGTCTGACAGGTTGCTTTAAAGACACTTAAGAAGGACAATTAAGAAGAAAAGGCAATGTTGATACAATAAATGAGCTTTTCATTTCCTTCATGAGTTGCAGAAACTCTTGATTTATAATATTAGAAAACACAGTATCAGTTGTTGTATAGATAATATGGCACATTTATTGAACCAGTTTTCTGAGGCAAAACCATGCTCAAAATAAAATCTTCTCATCTTAATCCTGAGTATGTCTATACTTTTCTATATACAGAGGTAACAAACTTTAATATGATATACAGAAGTAGCAAAGTGCAGTACAATTAGCTATGCCTGTGAAAAATAAATTTAGAGCTTGAGTGCAATAAAAGTGGTTATAACAACCAGTTGTAAATTACAGCCTTCTTGGAAAATCCCTGAATTAAAATCAGTATTATCTTCCAATCACTTATAAATATCTGGATACTTAGAGCAATAATAAGATCACTTATGAACTGCAGCAAACACTGTACATCTTCTAAATTAGATACGTAAAAATATACAAAAAAAAGTATGGTTTAAATTCAACAATATGCTAAATGCCAATGGTATACACCGTCTCTTGTCTTACCTCCTTGGCTTTACTTTTCACTGAATTCATTCACTCAAATACTTATTGAGCTCTTTCTGTTACAAGAATTATTATGCCAAAGACTTAAGTAATAACTCATCTTCTCACACATATAGTTATCATAGCCAGGGCTAAACAGGAAGAATCCTTCCCTCCCCAGCTTTTACGATTGATGGAGGTCTCCATGAACATACTTTTGGTAAGATCTGCCTGCTGAGTGGCAGCCTAAGGCTGCACCTGTGGAACTCTGGTATTAATTATAAGCCATTTCCTGCTGGAGTGTTCATAAAAGGCCTAAATTAAAAAAAGAGCATGCTCTCCATCTGTCCTAAAGCAAATGCCTATAAGCAGAGACAGAATATAAGGAAGGATGTGCTAATTTCTGTAAGGAAAGTACAAAATCCTATAAAACTTCAAAATGGGAGCAATTATTTCCAGCTTCAGAACAAAGTTTCCTAGAACCAATATAGAAGTTCTGTTGTTGTTGTTGTTGTTGTAAATTATAGTTAGCTAACATACAGGATAATATTAGTTTCAGGTGTACAATGTAATGATTCAACACTTCCATATATCACCTGGTGCTCATCATGACAAGTGCATTCCTTAATCACCATTATCTATTTCACTCATCACCCTATCACCCCCACCCCCACAACCATCAGTTTGTTCTCTATAGTTAAGTCTGTTTCTTGATTTGCCTTTCTTGCTTTTTTCCCCTTTATTTTAATAAATTCCACATATGAGTGAAATCATATCTTTGTCTTTCCCTAACTTATTTTGCTTAGCATAATTCACTCTAGCTCCATCCATATCATTGCATTATTTTTGATGGTTGAGCAATATTTCATTATATATACATATATATGTTCCATTATACACACACAGATATTCAGAATATATGTATATACATACATATATGTATTTATTATATATGTATTTTATATATATATATATATGTATATATATATATATATATTCCATTCATCAGTCAATAGACATCTGGACCCTTTCCATAATTTGGCTATTGTAGATAATGCTTCTATAAACATCAGGGTGCTTGTATCCCTTTGAATTACTATTTTTGTATCCTTTGGTAAATACCTAGTAGTGCAATTGCTGGATCATAGGGTAGTTTTATTTTTAACTTTTTGAAGCATCTCCTTAGTGTTTTCCAGAGTGGCTGCAGCAGTTTGCATTCCCACCAATAGTGCAAGAGGGTTCCCCTTTCTCCTCATCCTCACCAACACCTGTTGTTTCTTGTGTTGTTGATTTTAGCCATTCTGACAGGTGAGAAGTGGTATCTCATTGTAGTTTTGATTTGTATTTCCCTGATGATCAGTGATGTTGAGCATTTTTTCATGTGTTTATTGGCCATCTGTATGTCTTCTTTGGAAAAGTGTCTATTCATGTCTTCTTCCCATTTTTTAATTGGAATATTCTTGGGGTGTTGAGTTTGAGAAGTTCTTTATATATACTTCAGACACTAACCCTTTATCAGAAATGCCATTTGTAAATATCTTTTCCCACTCCAAAGGTTGCCTTTTAGTTTTGTTGATTGTTTCCTTGCTGTACAGAACCTTTTTTATTTTGAAGTCCCAATAGTTTATTTTTGCTTTTGTTTCCCTTGCCTCAGGAGACATATCTAGAAAAAAGTTGCCATTGCCAATGTCAAAGAGGTTACTGCCTGTGTTTCCCTCTAGGATCTTTACGGTTCCAGGTCTCACATTTAGCTCTTAAACTATTCTGAATTTATTTTTGTGCATGGTTTAAGAAAGTGGTCCAGTTTCATTTCTTTAACATGTTGCTGTCCAGTCTTCCCAGCACCATCTGTTGAAGAGACTATCTTTTCCATTGGATATCTTTCCTGCTTTGTCAAAGATTAAGTGACTGTATAGTTGTGTATTCATTTCTGGGTTTTCTATTCTGTTCCACTGATCTATGTCTTCGTGCCAGTACCATACTGTTTCGATCACTATAGCTTTGTAATATAACTTGAAGTCTGGAATTGTGTGCTTTTGTTTCATTTTTCTAAAATGGTGGAATACGGACAAGAATGGAAAGAAAAGCTTTTCTAAGAAAAGACAGTGGCATTAACAAAGAAGTAAAAGGGAAAAGCTCTGAGAAAACTTGGAAATTTTATGAACACCAAGGCAAAAGATCCATGTAAGACACCAATGGCCTAGAGAAGCGTTTTGGATCTAGACTGTGGAAAGTCTTGAATGTGGAGCTCTAAGGAAACTAAACTTCATTAGAGGCCCCCAAAGTTGGTGAGCAAGGGGAAAACCATAATTAGAGTGCTGCTTTAAGGATATTAATCTGGTGAAATTGATTTGGGGGGGGTGGATGGAAGGGTGGGAAAGTATGGTGATGGGGGGATCAAAGGATTATTAAGATTGATAAGGAAAGAAGAAAGTTCACTGAGTAGAATTATATGTTATTGAAGAAATAATCATCATCCAGTATGGAAGACCCTCACTAGGGCCTGTGCTCTGGCAAAAGGGCTTTATATATTTATATATCCACATAAATTCCTACAAGGCATTATTATGAATATCTTACAGATGAGAAACTAAAATTTAATGAGGTCAAAACACTTGCCTAGCATCACACAGTTGGTACAACCAGGCCTAACTGATCCCAAAGTCACACACCTGTTTTATCACACTTCCTCTTAGGAAAGGGCCAGTAAATTTTAAAATGACAAGTGCAGTGTTCATGTGACTGCTTGTTCTCTAGACACTTGCTTCTCTCGTTTACAGAGTTTCACAGCTTGGTGGCATGAGGATGGCTGGAAAGCTGCCAGTCAGTCATTGGAGAAGCCAGTTTCCTGCCTGCAGAGAAGGATCTTCCTTCACAACCAATATGGCCAGGTGGCCAGGTAACTAGTATCCACAGAAGGCCCTGGCTGGCAAGGGCTCCACATAGTCTGGTCTGTAACATCTTCCTTGGGACTCCATCCTCATCCTGCACACTTAGCCCCAGCTCAAGAGACCTCTTCTCTCTTGCAGCAAACTTACGGACTGGCTGCTTAGCCCATTCTCCCCATGGGAAGACAGGAATCCAAATCAGGGATTTGAGTAAACAGTTCCATATCCCTTTTCTTTTAGGTTCTCCTGCTTCCCAAAAAGGACCCAAGGTAACATACCCAGCAAAGGGTGGGGCTGAATGACTATAAAGTAGAATGGCCCATGCAGTTTCTGTTCATGGGGAATATTAGGAAAAGTTCACGAGGAGCCCTTTGTTTGGTGTATAAAATAAATTCTGTTCAACGCTGCTCATTTTAAAGCTTCAAAACCATCTTAATTGATGTACTAACCAGAAATAATTCACTTTAATTCAATTAGTGAATTAGAGACTCCTTTAAAAGCTCCTTGGAATAAGGATCCTTTGGAATAAAATTCTTACCACTTCCTTTAGAAATGGCCCACGACACTAATTACTTTCATCTCTCCCATCTTCCCACTTTGCATCTCTGCTACTTTTAAAGAAAGTACTCTTGCCATAAATCCCAACTAGACCCTAGATAGTGGTCCCTCAGTC
Source organism: Canis lupus baileyi (assembly GCF_048164855.1). NCBI lineage: Eukaryota > Metazoa > Chordata > Mammalia > Carnivora > Canidae > Canis > Canis lupus. Next base: position 8,672,535 of record NC_132849.1, on the reverse strand, counting down.
ATCCATCAGCTTCAGCACTCACCACCTCCCCTCTGCCTGCAGGGCTGTGCACAGGTTGACCTTTTAGCTATAGACTGTGTGTAAACAGAACTTCCTACATGCACCTTGGGACTCATGCGTTTAAAGCCCTCATTTTACACACGGTAATCCTAGTGGCAGTAGCCAAATAGAGACATGGAGATAAATTTACAAGACAGCTTTGCTCCTTCTTCATAATTCATCGAGCCAAACAAGAGTGTAGGAACAGTGACAACAAAGGATGATTTATAATTTCTACTCTGCATGTCACCATGGCAAGATATATAAGTGGCTTTCATGGAAGAGATTTAAATGTTGCAAGGCAGTTATCAGCATATTATCATGGGTAATTTGTTTCAGAGTATAATGGCATTTTATTACAGTTAGGGTACAAACTTGGAATCAGGCTACTAGAGTTTATATCTTCTTGGCTCTAATATTTGCTAGCTATGTGAACTTGGGTGAATTGTTTAACCTCTTACTATTCTCATCAATAAAATGGGGCTTATTTTAGCACAAACCTCATTGAGTTGTGAGGATTAAATAAGCTAAGTGTTTGACAAGTGCTTAAAACCATGCCTGGTACATGGTAAGGATAAATGTGTATTAGTATCACCTCCTCCATCATTATTGTCTTTATAACAGATAAAATTATCATAGTCCTAACAGACCAGGGCCCCAAAATAACTTAAACACTAAATGATTTTAATACAAATACAAAAATAAAATCCATTGGACTAAAATTTTAATACCAATATTTACTTATTTAGATTCAACATCATTACTAATTAAAAAAATTAGAAGACACAATTAAAATTTAATCAGTGAGTAAAAATTTTAGATGACTAAATAGTGAAACTTGGTCTGTTGCACTCAGATTAAAAGAATATGTGAAGGATTTGAGACTACAAAGTGCTATATTAGAACAGGATATTACAGAAAATAATGTTTGGCAAATGAGATTGTTTGGCAAGGTGAGATTTGGTATTTTACCTTATGCTTTCAAATACCTTGATGAAAAACCTACAACTATTTTGTTCCTAAAAACCTGGGATAAGAAGCCACGTAATCAAGGTCATTTATTCAGGGCTCTATCCACTGTGGACTTGCCTGGCACTATAACAAGTCACAGTCAGAACACCAGGACAGGAATACAAAGAAGAAAATGACAACCCCGCACACTGGTTGGTGTCCTGGCCCAGAGGGATTGAGAAGCATAAGTTGTGAGAATTGACATGGGTTAGAAATCAGAGTGGCTTAATTCTGCCTTTTAGGAGACAAAAGGGCAGTCAAAAGGCAACTTCTTAACAAACCAGAAGTAGGTTCAATAGATGCAAGCATAACTGCGTGCTATGAAAAATGAAAGCTATAGATGAATTTTGATAAATGGTTAGAGGTCCGATAGAACTTAGATGTCGGGGTGGTGTGAAGACCTAGATATGACCTTGAGTCATTTGTAAGCAGGGGAGTTAAGAAAAAGTGTTATGTCTCTGGGAATAAAAGGTAGGGTATTGCTAAGAAATGATATATAGAGAAAACTGTAAATGCTTGAGTAGAGTTAAATTAAGTCAAGCTGGAGTCAATGTAGCACCTCTGTGCCTATAAATTATCTCTCCACAACTAGTGTCTCACACTGGCAAAGCAGCTTCCACCCTCAATGAGTAAATCGCTCCTGTGGAAATTCAAGATGAAGCCTTAGGCCTCATGTTGCAGTCTCTAAAAGAGAAATTCCTGAACCTTGAGCGGTAGTGGTAAAATGGAATCAAGAGCAGAACTGGATAAGTCTTTTCTTTATGAGAAGGCTAGAGGCCAGTTAGTTATTATAGTGACTGAGAAGGAATCCACAGAATTATCTTTGTGCAGAAAGACCCATATATATTATGTAGGAGTGAACTGTGTTTAGAAAGAAGGAAGGAAGGAGAGGAGAGAAGGAAAATTGACTACTATTACCTTAAGTACTTGTGCAGCTTAAGATAAATAGAACATATGTTGCATTTTATTGATAAAATACATACATATCAAAGTGAATACTCTCAAACTACTTATTTTCAGGGCAGCTCCTAGAACATAATTCATCCATCATATATGGTCCTCAGCCAACTTGCATATGTTAGGAAGCCAAAGTATTTTTCAGACTTCACCATAAGAAATTTAAGGTTGTGTGGCATCATCTCCAGGGCCCCTGCCTGTGTGTGGAGAGTGTGGTATGGGGCATTGGGCAGTGAGGTCAAACAAGCAGGACTCTAGCTACTCCTCTACTCTTGAAATCAGAAAGGCTCTGCTTTTATGTTTTACCTAATAGGGATTGATAAAAGATTTTACTTGATAAGGGAATACTACTGGTCAGGTGGAAAAAGCATAGACAAGGCTGAGTTTGAATCCTGGTACTGCCATCTACTAGCTCTAACTTGAGAAAGTTACCTTATTTTTCAGAGCCTTAGTTTCCTCTTTTATAAAATGGGTAGAATAATATTTACAGCATTGTTGTGAAAAGAAAATAAGATATAGTGTATATAGCACACAGCACAAGGCCTTAACACATAGAAGGTGCTACTTAAATGTCTATTTTGTCTCTGAAAGACAAAGTTACATATGGATATGGATTTTATATATATATATAATATTATATATATAAAATTATATATATATACATATATATATATATATATAGAGAGAGAGAGAGAGAGAGAGTGTAAGCCTCTGCAGACAGTTCTTCTGTAACCTGCAGCCATAAAACAGATATACTAAGGATTTCAGGAAGCAGCCTTACTCTAGCATTTCCTGGCTGTGGATGCCACAATAGTTACTAGAAAAATCCTCAGCATCTACATACTGTTCCTCCTCTATATTTTCATCAGTTTTCATTACCTACTATCAGTAGTTTCCATTACCTACTAAAATATGTTTTTAAAGATTATTACTTCTAATAAGCTAAGTCAGTTTGCAAGGAAACCAATCTGAAGAGGACTTTAAATTAATGGACTCCTATGCTGATTCACCTTAAAGGGGCATTAGAGTGGATTCATGCAACACCACTTAAGAAAAGCACAGGCAGATGAAATAGCCCCATCAAACTAGCCCTATTATTCTCTTGCAAAATGATGGCTAGAGAAGCTCCTGATAGCTCTCCATGATGAATAATAGCATTTGTTGCAAGCAGGATGGACAATACATGGTGGAGACAAGCTAAGGGAAAAGTCACAAGGAACACTGCCCCATTTTAATGTCATTAAGACCACAGAAACCTACAATAACAAATATTAATTGCAAAATAGGGAATGAAATCCCAATAGTAAATTTTACCATCCTAATTCCACAATTAATTAGCATTCTGATTTTAGGCAAGTTTTTTAAATGAAGTCAGTTTCCTCCTGATTTAAAAGAAGGTACTAATACCTGCCTTAAAGTCTTGTTTTAAACAGTATTGCTAAAAAAAAAAAAAAAAAAAAAAAAAAAAAAAAATAAACAGTATTGCTTCAGTGGTATTGCCAAAATCCATAACCTAATCGTGAGAAAACATCAGACAAACTCAAATTGAGAGACATTCTAGTAAATAATTAATCAATTCTCTTCAAAAGTGCCAAGGTCATGAAAAACTGAGGAAGTGCCATAAATTGGAGGAGACATGACAACTAAATGCAACATGGGGTCCTGGATTTGACCCCAGACCAGTAACAGATTAGTGGAAAAACTGGTGAAATTTGAAATAGGTCTTTATCTAATATTAAACCAAATTTATTTCTTGGCTTTGATCATCATATTATGATTATGTAAAAGCAAGCTTGGTGAAGGATGTATAGGAATTCAATGTACTAATTTTGCAACTTTGTAAATCTGAAGTTATTTTCAAATTTAAAAAAGTTAAAAAGAGAACAATTGTCTGAAAAGCCCAGTCATGAGAACTGAATACAAGAACAATAATTTAATATGTTGCCTATTTTTTTTTTTAAGCATGATCCCTTCATCTACTGGCTAAGCTTGGTGGCCATTAACATTAAGAACAGTATGTTAATACTGGCCACACCCAGGTTGGGTGTGCTAACAGTGAAGTGTGTTGTTCAACTGCAACAAAATGTGGACATTTTATACTGAATGATTACAAATATTCTTGCCAAAGTCTACTAACCATCAATATTTCACTCTTGGTAAAACACTATCATAAGTTAGTGCTTCAAGAAGTGTGGATTCTCTGTTCGGACAATGATGACAGGCTTAAATTTACCTAATGCCATCAGTATTTAAACGGAGCATGTCAAATCTTCATTCCTCTGACTCTCTGACTACTCTCATTTTGTCAAACTTCAACAGTTTTTTGTGAGGTAACACCTGGCAAAATAAACCGATTTCACATAAATTGTAGACAGCTCACAATGAGTATGGCTTGAAACACTGTTATTCCTGGTTTCTCTCTACTTTTTTATTTTAAACTTGAGTCTATCTCTAGACTGCTTCTCTAGCCTTGAGGGGCAAATGCCTACCTTTGAGATAACTAAAGGTCTTCAATGCCAATCTTTTTACTCAAGATTTTGCTTTTTTAAGGAAACATTAAAACAGCCTAGGAGTCACAATTTTTATCAGTCCTAGTTTCCAACACAGTACTGCTATGGCTCACCCACTTTTGCCTCTCACTCGGGGAATAACTGCATAATCAAAGTAGTAATAAGCAACTTGGCTATTTCTTAGTTTTTAACAGAAGCATCCATCTGATAAAAATATATTTTCTATTAGATTATATATACTCTTGCAAAATAATTTTTGTTTTCTATAAAGGTTATGAGATATCATAAAAATGTCTAATGCATCTGGTTTAAGAATCCAATTCTTCCTTCACATATTTCTGCATCTGTTCACAAAAATCGCTTTGACTTCAAAGGATGCTTTTCAAGAGAAAAAGAATACATACAGGAAAAGTGCCCATAAATTCTAGTAGTCCTTTTCTAAGGCTATTTTAATAACAGCACTGTGGGACAAGTATCTCTTTAGGTCTTTAGAGATCTAAAATATCACAGATGATATTAATGACTATGCATTTATATGGGGATTTATGCTTTAACACTTTATTCTGGGTCTGAAAGTGATATATCTTCAATTTAAAACATGCGAAAAATACAGAAAGCTTAAAGAAGAAAACATAAGTCACTTCTAATTCACTCTTCAGGAAGACCAAAGCAAAACAAAAAGTTAAGACTGGTTGTTTCCTTCCAGTCTTTTTGTGTGTGCATATGTTTATGCAAATAATTATTTACAAACAATATTATAATTACATTATGAAAACAATTTTGTATCTTTTCTCAGTTGGGCTTTCAAAAGACTATATCCATCTTTCAAACCATCATATTTAATGACTGAAAATTCCATGTAGATTTATACTTTAAAAGAAACACTCTCGCTTACATTTAATTCTTATTCTACTCAAAGATAAATCAGTGTCTGGAAACACTAATCTGTTCTGGAAATTTTATATTTTGAAACAATCTAGATGAACAGTTGATTAACTTTAAGATAACCATATTCATTAATTTCACTGAAATAATAACAGAGGTTTAAGAATTTTTTTCTTGGGATCCCTGGGTGGCGCAGCGGTTTGGCGCCTGCCTTTGGCCCAGGGCACGATCCTGGAGACCTGGGATCGAATCCCACGTCGGGCTCCCAGTGCATGGAGCCTGCTTCTCCCTCTGCCTATGTCTCTGCCTCTCTCTCTCTCTCTCTCTCTCTCTCTCTCTCTCTCTGACTATCATAAATAAATAAAAAATTTTTTTAAAAAAGAATTTTTTTCTTTAGGGGATTCCTGGGTGTTCAGCGGTTTAGCACCTGCCTTCAGCCCAGGGTGTGATCCTGGGGTCCCGGGATCAAGTCCCACATCGGGCTCCCTGCATGGAGCCTGCTTCTCCCTCTGTCTGTGTCTCTGCCTCTCTCTCTCTCTCTCGAATGAATAAATAAAATCTTTAAAAAAAAGAAAAAGAAATTTTTTCTTTAGCATTTAAAATAATTTAGTGCCCTAAAATTCCCTGGGCAATCATTAGTGGGCTCTAAGTTGTTTTCCTTTTCTCCTTGATTTTCTATTTCTCATGACATCCTCACCTCTTGGGTTTGGAAAGAGAGGAAGTTTGGGTCTAAGGTTTAGTTACTTTGGTACCACAGGTTTTAATATGCTATTAGCTAGCTATAAAATAGTAATCAACCAATTTTGGTTCTGCAGAATCAACCCTCAAACTTCAAAGAGAGGGATATTTAATGGACTTATCTAATTTTATAACCTAACATTGCTGCCCAAAACTTTTAAAGTAGCCGTTTTGTTGACAAAGAGCGCTCTGGCATATCTTTTATCCTTAAAAATCTTGTGAGGCCCATATCAATGAAAAAAAAAAAAAAACTTAGGCACAGAACAATTAGGTAATTTATGAGATGACTGGAAAGACAAGTTGAACTCAAATCTTGATTTTTAAACTTAATCTCATTGCTTTACTTTGGCTTCATAATCATGGAGCCATAGATTTTCCAAAGATTGAAAGAACATTAATGTGTCAATCAGTCCAACCCTTCCTCCACCCACTTGGCTAAAGAAAATAAACCCAGTGAGATTGACTTGTCATGTCGCACAGCTATCAAGCGGCAGTCAAATCTCCTGATCTTTGATTTCCTAATTTCAAGTTTAGTGCTCCTCCCAATATACCAATTACCACACAAAATCCGCACACCTATGCATTTTGACCATGAAGAAATCACCTAATAGTCACAGAACCTCAAGTTTCTTTCTAGTTCTCTGAAGATATGTCCCAAGAGATGTACAGCAAAGTGCCCGCCACCAAGATCGCACTTGGAAGACACTTAGTAAACGTCTGAATGAGAGAAGTAAATATCGAACGAATGAATGAATGAATGAATGGGGAGATTTATACATATTTATATATAAATAATTTATAATAAATTTATAATTTATAATATATATACATATACATATGCAAATATATAAATATATTTGAATATATTTAATATAAATATTTAAATATATTTAATATATTTAAATATATTGAATATAAATATTACATATATAATATGTATAATATGTGTATATATGTATATGTATATATATGTATATAGGTATATATTTCCCCCATGAGAGTAAAATCCTAAATGCGGGGAGGGTGGGTTGAAGCCGGCGTCCATGCGCTCTACCCGGTACAGCAGTGGTGACCGCAGCGCTGCCAGGCGCAGCACAGGACGACGCGCTTTGGCGACCTGCTGTAGCTCCTTCAGAGCCTGCTCGAGGCAGGTGTACTTTGGAGAATGCGGACCCAGAGTGAAAGATGCACTGACACCTCACACGGAAGGGCCGCGCTGCCAGGAGGACGGCAAGTGGCTGCTCCGACTTTAATCGCCCAACTCCGCACAAGGCCGCTTCTCTAACCTCTCCGTTGGCCCCTCAGAACGGAGGCGTAAACAGCCACGGGACCACCACGAGAAGGCGGGCAGCCGGGGAAAGACCGGCCCTAAGGTCTGCTGACTTCACGCCGCACTTGGCATCCCGCGTTGCCCGGCAACAGCGGCGGTACCCAGCTCTCCCCGGGAAAGAGGCAGAACACTAGTGCGCGAGCGAAGGCGCGTCCCTCCCACCAGGGCGCGTGACGTCATCGCGCATCCCCGCAACGTCGCCACGTCCGTCCCGAGTAGGAAGGCAGTCTTGGACGAGCCGGCCTTACGAAAGGGCTCGGTATTCTCCAGAGGAAACGGGGGGAGCGAAGCCACTGGAGGGAGGGGAGACGAGAAGGACCTAGCAGGATGGGAAGCTGGCGGGAGGAAGGCCATCTGTGGTTACCTGGGGAGCATGAGCAGCTTCGGGTCCTTTATGAAGTGCCCGGATGAAGCTCCAGCACCCACGCGCCTTCCGTACTGAGCGCAACGCCATCTTGAAGGGGGCGGAGCCGCGCTGACTTGAGTGACGTCTGCCCGGAGAGCCGGTCCCGGAACGGCGGCTGCTGCGCCTGCTGCGGAAGTGCGGCTGCCTCCCGGGCGCGCCTCTGTGCCGGTGCGTGCGTGCGGGAGTCGGGCCTTTGCAGAGCAGGTGGGGACAGAAACGGGGCGGGGCTTGGCTTTAGTGTTTCCTCCGGAGACCTGGTCTGTGCAGGCTTCCTGCGGGGGGGGGAGGGGGGGGGATCTCTGTCGGGGATTTTTATTAGCGTTTTAGACTGGAAGAAAGTCCAGTAAATTGCCTTTCGGATTCTAGCCGCCCAGAGGCAGCTTTTAAGAAGTTTCTCTAGGAATGGGGCCTATTCGGCCCTGTTAGAGCGCAGTAAGTGGTGCTTTGACACTTTTGTGGCCTTATTAATTCATTCGATCTACAAACGTTTTTTTTAAAGCCTGCCATCTGCTAGGCACTGACGGTGCAAGGACCCCTGTCTTCTATGGCCTGATGCACAGCAGTTAATAAACGATGCGCTTTTAAGTGCTATCGAAGCAAACCCCAAGATTGGGGAGGAGGGGTGGTTAAGATTGTCGCGCTTAAGCCTGGCCCGGGGAAGCCTTCAGAAGGTGATAACTAATAGAAGAAATTGTTTGCATTTTGGGTTAAATTATGAGAAGAATTAACACTGCACTGCTGCTTCTGCCAATGCGCTCAGAAAGCTCCCAGACAGAAAAGAACCTATCAATAAAAATATAACAGGAAGAAATTCGTCAGGATTCTCTTACGTGTCTTCTTACGTTTATCCACTGACCAAATACTGAAAATTACATTTCCATAGGGAGAGGTACGAGATGAATGGAATAAGGATGCCCATACTCTTCTAAAAAGCAACTGATGAAAAAAAAAAAAAAAAAAAAGCAACTGAAATCTTAACAGGTTAAGACCCAAAGTTTGTGAATTAAAACCATACATTAAAATCTCTAAAGAGTGGTACAAAGTACTGGTGAAATTCGAGTGCAGTTGTTGGAGAGAGAAGCAGGGAAGGAATTGGAAAGATGAAGGGGAAAAAAACGTAAGAAAATCGAGCCTTACTCTTCCACAAGTAGTTGAGTTTGGTTTTGTCTCATAAATTTGAGGTCTGATGACCATTAAATAGGTCTGGAGCCCAGGAGAGACGTCCACACTACAGAATGGATGCTAATTGAAAGCAAGGAACTCTTTGAGACCACCAGGTAGAGTCTGTGGAATAGAAGTGATTGGATGATGGAAATTAAAAGAAGCACTCAAAAGATATTTAAAACCCCTAAAAATGTGGTATTACTGAAACCCAGCTAAGAGACCTTGCCAGTGGAAGTGATGATTGATCATTATAAAGATACGCAATATCCCTTGTAGACATACAATTTTATAAATGCCTAAATGTTTTGTACTCCTGTACAGCAAAGCATTAAAATACAGGGTTGGCTGTTTTTTGTTTTTTGTTTTTTTTTTTTTACAGATATGTTATTAATCAGATTAAATGACCCGGGGGATTAGTAAGGTTAGACTTCTGACATCCTCAGCCATCTGGATTATAAGATAAAACCTAGCAATAAAATGAGGGTTACAGCAGAGAGCTGTCAAAGGCCTGCCCACTTTATTTCCTCAAGCAGTAATTTTAGTCTTTTATCTACAAAGACTCACAGGACTGGAAATATTTCCATGGGAGATCTTTCTGTGGTGTACTCCCATTGAAGAAGGTGTATCAGAGCACAAGGAACAACTTCAATATCTATTTTTTAAAGTACATTATTTTCAAACTTTGAAGTAATAAATTGTTTCTCAGCACAGTGGTGACTTAATGACTCTTGAGTGTCACTCAGCCAGCCAGGTTGTTCCTTGGACAGGGACGATGTTTTGTATTCCTTATATTTCCTCCAGGACCTAGTACAGTACTGGCACAGAGCAGGCACATCTTCTAAATCTAAATTTTATTTTGACAAAGAATGTAATTGTCAGAACTTGGCATGTTTTTAACATTCCAAGAGGGACAGCTGGCAGCAGAAAAGACACTAGACTTATTTAAAGCAAGGTAGTTTCATCTGCTTTTGTACTTTTTTTTACAATGGCATTCTGAAACCTTTTGGCCTTTGGGGAAGTATCATGAAAAAGCTCACCATTGTGTAAGCTCACCATCTTCTGCTCTTCGGGAGGAGAGGGAGAAGCAGGCTCCCAGTGGAGCAGGAAGCCTGACATGGGGCTTGATCCCAGGACCCTGAGATCACAACACAGACGCTTAACCAACCGAGCCACCCAGATGCCCCCCTCATGAGTATTTTAGATGGCGATCTTGAATCTTCAGGAAAAAATATTCAGTGGACCTGTTAATGAAAAAGTGCATAATAGACTTTTGAAATGTTTGCATACAAAGTGATTAACATTTTAAAAGTTTGCAAAATGCAGGGTTAGTTTGGTTACGTGAGAAGTTTGCTTATGGTATCTTTCATTGTCCAACAGTGTTAAGTGAAGCATCACTGTGTATTTATTGGCAGTATTTCACCACTATCATTTGGTAAGCCAAGGAATTTTAGCAAAATGGACTATAAATATTGTACTTAAAGCAGATTTTAGATACACTTACAATTAAAAACTCATATACTTATGGCATACACTGTATGTCTACATTATGTTCAAGCTTACAATTTTGAAAACTTGTTTAAAATTTGATTTCTCTTCAACACTTTTATTTCATAGTAAGTTCTGGTCACTTTGCTCTTTCCTTAACATTCCCTGCAAATCCCATCTTGCTTGAAACAATAGATTAAAACCAGACTGGCAGTTGGGGAACGCTTTCTATTGCAACCATGTGTGTCAGAAGAAAGGATTAGGTTTCCTTGTCCAAGAACATCAAGGGGAACCTCCACCTCTGCAGACACACCTTTATTCCTCAGTAATGGAGAGTTTATACCTAGTTAGATTTAAATGGGATAAGGAAAGAGTTTAAATCCACTCTTAGCTCTAGTAGTATAATCAGTCCTCAACTCTCAAAGTATCTAATTTTGTTTCTCTAATTTAATTCTAAGTGTCAGGTTGGTATTAGATGCTGATCAAGGTAATGGAGAGTTGCCCTACACATTTATTCACTTAAGGAAGAATTTTGCAGACTGCAAAGACTAGATGGCATCTATGTTCAAAACTTACTTAAAGCACAGCCTGTTCACCTCTGACCTTTCCTTTATATTGAATATGTTTTTCAAATATAGAGGAAGAGATTCCATAGTGGAGGTAAACCTTTCTCTTCATAATTTGGGATAGGACCATGCTATCTTATACTGGACTCATTCTGAGGACCTAAATCAAAGTGAGACAGAGGCCACCTTTGAGTGAGATCACTTCCAAGCATCATTAAAGTATGCGGGAAACCATAATAAGGACTGGGAGATTGTTTCTTTTTTTCCCCCACCTTTGGCTTAATTCTAGTTCTGCCCCTCATCTCATAGTGGTGAAAGTCATCCAAAAATACTAAGTACTTTCACAAAAATCACACAATGAATAAGAGCAGGATAGAACTATAATCCCCAGACAAGTGCTCTACATTAAGTGACACCACCAAAAAGCTGAAGTAGGTAAGGCTAGGGATGATCCAAGATCAAGGTTTCACCTAAAGGCACATATTTGTGTCATGCTTCCAAGTCAGAGCAACTAAGTGACTGATTTTTAAAGGGTTTTTGTACTCCTCTCTCCATCCCTAACATTAAAAGATGCTATCTTTCCCTAGCAGTTTTTGGGGAAGTGCTTGTTATACCATCTTCTTTGTGTGAGGATAATAATCAGGAGGCCTATCTGGTCTTTGGGAGAGGGGCTTGGGGGCTTAAGGGAGGCATTACTATCACTTTTTCCCTAGAAGATGCCATCTAGCAAAATTAAGAGACAGGCTGTGTGATGTGAGTGGCAAAATAGAATTTTTCTCAGAGCACCTTTTCCTTTTTTTTTTTTTTTTTTAAGATTTTATTTATTCATGAGAGAGAGAGAGGCAGAGGGAGAAGCAGGCTCCAGGCAGAGAGCCCAACATGGGACTTGATCCTGGGTCTCCAGGATTACACTCCGGGCTGAAGGCTGCGCTAAACTGCTGCGCCACCAGGGCTGCCCAGAGCACCTTTTCCTTAAAATTAAGTGCCAACGCCATAGTTTTTTCCAGATTCAACTTTTTCCTTTAAGGACTGTCTTTCCCACTTCACAATTGTGGATGGGAGAAAGTGAGAAAGGTGGAGAGAGGGCAGACATAAGTGGATAATTTGCATGGATTGATCTTCAGAGAAATGACTCCATTCTGTGTAGAGTACTTAGTGTGGGGTACCAGATAGAGGACTGATTGTATGGGGATGGTGTTGGCCCTAGGACTCCTATTCATATTTTGTTTTTTCTCCCTAGGCTTTTTTTTTTTTTTTTCAAACTGCTTTTTCAACATCAGAGTACAAGTCTTCAAAGAAGACAGAGAATTGCTCCCATAAGTATGGATCCAGAATGGGGAAAATAATTTTCTAGAAATGTAGGAGACTACTTTCAGTATTCCTTTTCCCCATGGTTCACCCTCAGTCTTAGGACATATGTTCCATGGAAGAAATGAAGCTTTGAAATTAGCAAATTAAAGTTTTGGAAGAGATTTTACTTTGTTGTCTCTCTTTGCATGCTGTATCTGTTCTAGAAGGTATGGTCCTGAAGACAAAATCTATGTGTTACCTGTACACTTACTCTATTTTTAAATCACCACCCTTTGCTCCCAGCTGCTTCATAATGGGTGAGCAGGCTTCCCAATTCTGAGTTTACGTTTTACAAAAAGAACTAGGTCTCAACAAAGTTTCTTGGAGTGTCTTTTAGATAGGCTCTTTTCTGTTTTGTCTGTGTAATCAAACTCCATTAGATCCCTTCCCACATTCTGTCCCTGTGGTGTGATGCTAGGAATAACTGAAAGTGAGACACCATGTTTAGATCTTGATCTTTCTAACAAACAACATGAAAAGGTATCTTGATGTGTCTAAAACAAGAGAGAGCATTAACCTCAGTGTCTCAGTCAAGTCCCATCTTAACCAGTTAGATTCTGTTGGACTTTTCCAAAACCCACAGACAAGTTACAATCAGCTGTAATTTTCTTCACTTTTTGTCCTTAATAAGTAGGAGTGAGCATGAACTCAGAGAAGATTTGCATGCAGCCCCGTTACTGATCTCAGTGAACCATTTAACCTTCATGTGCCTCTTTTTTTCCATATCTGTAAACTGAGTAAAAATAGAAGGAATACAAAGAAAATGAAAACACCATTTCAAAAAGATCATCTGTACTCCTGTTTTTATTGTAGCATTATTTACAGTAGCCAAGATATGGAAGCAAAGTGTCACCTAATGGACAAATGGATAAGGAAGATGTCACACACACACAGGAATATTATGCAGTCATAAAAAATGAGGTCATACCATTTGAGACAACATGGATGGACCTAGGATATATTATGCTAAGTGAAATAATTCAGACTAAGATAAATACCATATGATTTCACTCATGTAGAATCTGTAAAAAACCAAATGAATAAATGAAAAGCAGAAACAGGCCTATAAATACAGATAACAAGCTGATGGTTGCCAGAGGGGAAAAGGATGGGAGGATGGGCAAAATGGGTGAATAGGAGAGGCAGATAATAGGCTTCCAGTTATACCACAAATAAGCCAAGGAAATAAAAGCCTAGCATAGGGAATATAGTCAGTGATCCTATAATAATGCTGTATAGTTACAGATAGTATCTGCACTTGTTGTGAGCATAGCATAGTGTAGAGAAGTTCAATCACTCTGTTGTACACCTGAAACCAATATAGCACGGTGTGTCAACCATACTAAAAAAAACTAAAATAGAGCTAGTGACATTCAGTACAACTCTTGAGGTGCTAGGAACTAGTTTCTGTTTTGTCTCAAATTAGATTCATTTAGAGATGCAGACATAGATAGTAAAGTCAGGATCCACATTTCAGAGCACATCTCCTGACCCCATGTCCATAGCAGATACTGACATGCAGATACTGAGAATGGGCCTCAAAAATTTCCCAAGACTGCTCCAGGCAGCTACTCTTAACCACATAAAATGGGCCCTACTTGTCATCCTGTCACAGCAGGGTTAGGTTGAAGAAAAGCAGGAAATATGAAACTTTTCTCACCTAACTGTGACCATGAAATGGCTTTCCACGTATCTTTTTTAGAGAGAGAGAGCACACATGTGTGAGCATGGGGAGGGGTAGAGGGAGAGAAATATAAGCAGGCTCCATGCTCAGTGTGGAACCTGATATGGAGCTTGAACTCACAATGCTGAGGTCATGACCTGAGCCAGATCAAGAGTTGGATGCTTAACTGACTGAGCCACCCAGGCACCCCACCACATAGCTTTCCAAAGAGTAAGCAAGAAGAGTATCTTGACCCATTTTCATTCTTTCTAGCTACTTTAGGTGGCATTTCACTTAGTTCCCAATCATATTGCTTTTTTTATTTCTCAGAAATATACTCAGTATTTTATAGTTGGCAATCACAGTGATTTGTATGACAGCTGCTAACCAAGAGTTCTACAAGAGGGTTATCTAGCAGGTGCTGTGACCTTAGGAGAGGAAAGTAGTCAGTATCCACCCACAGCCTGGCAGGTGTGAGGAATGAGGTGAGGGGGAGATGATGGCATAGGGGCAATAGCCCTGTCTCCCTCTCCTCCCATCCTCTGATCTCATCTTTTGGTTCCTCCCATTTGCTGAACCATAGGACAAAGGAACATAATTTATCTGGTCCATAAAGATCAGTCCTCCCCCCACTCCCATCTCCCAGAAGCACAGAACAGTCTGCAAAATGGAAATATTCTGTACAGAGCTACTATCCATTTACAGAACAAGAAATAGAACTCTGAAAAAATGATAAAAATCTAGATCTTATTAGAATAACTTTCTACCCAGACACTGCATTTGAAGGTGAGACTATGTTTTCATCTCCAACCTAGCATAGTATTTGGGACATGAGAGAAAGGCTCAATAAATATTGGCAAATTGATTAAATGGACAAATGGTCACGTCAGGAGGAAGAGGGAGATGTGCAGTGAGATATTTTAAAGATAGTGCAGGGAATTGGGGCAAAAAAAAATTTAAGGCCTAAAATAAGCCCTGGAAGCATTTTTTAAATCTCTAATATATGTCTGCTTTCTTGTGGTTTGCTCCTTCCACTAAAAAGCAGAATGCATAAAATATTCTGATTAGTTGAGGGTTATTACTTAGGTTCCAGCTAATGCTTTATATATAAATATAAATTACTGCTTTTCCTCCATTCTGCTTCTCTTTCTGTTTGGCCAGATCCCTGGGGGACGGAGAAACATTCCTGTGGTGGGTAAAATAATTTCTATGGAAATTATTCAAAACGCAATTTCTGTAAACACTATGTGAAGATATGATTTATTTCTGGATTCACCCTGTGTGCTTGCATCATCTCCCTATTCATCATCAGGCTGTCTGCCAGTGTCTCTTCTCAAGGATCTGTCCGTATCAGTTTTGTATCTGAGAAGATCAACTTCCATCAGGAGAGTTGAAGCACTGGGAAATGAGAGAAGTGTATTCCAGTAGGCAATGGGTGTACTGAAAAGAACACTGGATTTTACACCCACTTCTCACTCTGCTATAATTGGCAAAATGACACTGGAAAGTCCTTACCCTCTCAGCCTGCTTTTTACTTGGAAAAAAAAAAAAATGGGAGTGGTTGAACCAGCTGATTCTCTGATTCCTTCCAGCCCTTAACTAAATAAACTTCTGCTCATGCAGGTGTGTCATTTTTCACCAACAGTTTCCCAGTACTTTGATAAGATGAAATATGCTCTCATTTTAATTGATGATCCAGCTGGGACCTCAGTGATTCTTTAACTATTAATCATTACATTCTTAATAATTAATAATTATTATGCTATTAATAATTATTAGAACTATTAGTTATTACTCCACACTGTTAATGTGTGGGAGACCCAGGAACTGTCTTGGATAATCTGGAGTTGGAGGAATCAAACTGAAAAGTGACTATCTTGAAGAGCATATTGTTAGTGAGGAAATCATTAGATAGTAAATTCGAAGGAAAGGTGGAATAGTGTTCTAATATCACAGGCATCTCTAGGGTGGGGACACAGTTTGGCAGCTAGTGCCCAGGGAGAGACCCAGGAGGTAGAGGAGAGGGAGAACCAGATACTGTAAAGTTTGTTGGCTAAAGGTGCCATGACTTTGTTCACACTATTTACTTACTCAAAAATCACTTACTGTGTGCCCCTAAAACTAAAGGACTGAAAACGCAATCTTGTGTCACTGCAGGCACCACATATGATACTCCTTAGAGTTACCATGTGTATCACGTTTTCTTGGCTATAGTTTCCTAGTTCCACTCTGTAAACTTAGCGGGAACTTCAGTTCCTTTTCAGGAACTGAAAAGTTGACATTCTTTCCTTACTCCTTCCCGACCCCCACCTCCCATCCTTCCTTCCTTCTTTCCCATACTTATTGACCACCTACTATTAACCAGGGACTGTCTAAAGTACTGAGATCCACGGAGGATAAAGATGAGGATCCCATCCTGGAGAAGATGACTACTGCAGGGAAGATTTCTTGTCAACTTATTAAAATACAACACGGTAAGTGCCATTCTAGAGCATGCATATAGTAGTGTGAACTCAAGTCCCCCCATTTAAAAAAATATTAGCAACTAGATAACTCAGTATGAGTCACAGAGTCACTGTCAGAACAAAAAAAATATTAGCAACTAGATAACTAGTTGCTAAAAAAACTAAAAAAAAATATTAGCAACTAGATAACTCAGTATGACTCACAGAGTCACTGTCAGAACAAGGATGCACTTCCTAGGGCCTGTCTCCTGATCGACACGCACAGCTTCTCCATCAGCCCTGGCTACACTTAGCAATTACACTGTCACTGTCAGTTACCACCTCAGTAAGAGCAAGACTCACATGCCTAGGACACAGAAGTTCACGCAAAATAGGACTGGTTTCTCCTTGAAAAATAACATCCTTTCAGAGCTTATGTTATTCTTCTTATCCAGAATTGCTTGGGGATCAAGGAGGGAAGGAAAAAGAAGGGGTCTCTAGCTCTGACCTTTACTGTGTTTGGAAGGTCCCACCCCAATCCCAGTGCCACATCTCTTGTTAAAATATTACGGCCTCACTTCCTAGAACATTAGGCTTAGATCTCCTAGATACTTAGACCTTTCCAATTGTCTGACATTTAACACTATGAGGCAGTGGGCTGCAGTGGGGTGGGGAGATATGATGCTTATAACATATAAACATGGACTCTTGAGGACTTGACATTCTATTATTTACACATAAGCAAATACTTATTGGGGTCTATCATGTACCAGGCACCATGCTAGGTGCCAAGTATACAAAGCTGAATAAGGTACTCTCTGCACTTTTCAAGATCACAATTTAATGAGGAAAACTGCAAGCAGCAAAAGAATTTCAGGGAAAACGTCTTTGTATCAAGACCTTTTCATTTCCTTTGAATCGCACTTTACAAGCAGTCCTGGCTCTACTCCCCGCTATTTGTATGACCTTGGACAGGCTTCCTAAGGGTCTGGACCGAACAGTACCGAACAGTGAGGTTAAAGAGAGTAAGGTATCAACACCTCTGCCTTCTTCTTCCCTTGAACCCTTCAGTCTATTCTTAATTAGCAACCAGAGCAACCCATTAAAATGTATGTCAGATTATGATCACTCTTCTCCTCAAAGCCCTCCAGTAGCTTTACATGTAATTTGGAAAAAATTCGAAGTCCTTACCGAGACCTATAAGGCCCAAATGATCTACATTCTCTAACCCAGCCTCCCTTTCTGGCCTCTTTCCCCCATTGCCTTCCCCTTATCTTGCTCTGCCTGGGACATACTGGTTTCCTCACCAGTCCTCAACACTTATCACCATCTAACATATGCTAATTTATTTGCTCCTCCTCTAGAATGTAAGCATCACAGGTGCAGAGAACTTTGTTTTATTCTGTATCTCTAAACCTTAGAATGCAGATGGTTAGTAACATACTTGTTGAATGAGTTTCACCAGTTTACAGATAAGGAAGCTAAGATCCGAAGGAGAGTGAGTGAGGTTGAACTGCTCCTTAGAAGGAGAGTCCGGACTAGTAAATACTTAGATCTTCTCTCTCTCTGTAAATACTTAGATCTTCTCTCTCTCTGCCCCATGGGCTCCATGGTAGACAGAATGATGGGCTCCAGTGATACCTACCTCCTACTGCCCAGAACCACGGCAGAAGGCATTGTGCAGATGTAATGAATTTAAGAATCTTGAGATGGGGAGCTGATCCTTCTTGGCTTCTTTGACTTGATTAGTATTATTAATTAAATGTTCACTCATTTATTAATGGGCCCAATCAATGTTTATCGTATATATTGATATATCCCTTTTAGCAAAGGAAAAAGGAAGGAAATGAAAGGGGAACATTTACATCTTTATGTCACTTTTTAAAAAGCAGTGGAATGAAGTGTGTGCATATGTTTTACTTTGAGGATTTCCAATGTTTTTTTTTTTTTTAATTTAAAAATAGAAACAAATATTTTTTGAGAGTTACTCTGTACCAGGCATTATGGCAGACTCCGGACATAAAAGAAAATTCCTGAACTACACACACTTAGAGCTTATTAGGGGTGACAAGTGAAAAGAGGATTGCCCCTCCTGAAAGCAAGTGGCACTAGGGAGGAGTCAGAGCTTGCCGGAGGCTCAGAGGGGACATCTAACCCTGCCTGGAAGACAGTATTGGTGAGGAGGGGATGGCGAGGAGAGAATCCCAAAACTAACATCTCAGTGGAGTGGTCTGTTACCATGGTTTGGGTCCTTTGGGCTTGCCTGGCCCTGGCCTTGGCTATTTTGCTAACCAGAGCCAGCTGTTCTGTGGATGCCCTTTCCCCTAGTCCTAGTGTCTGCCCCTGGTCCCTTTACTCACTGTGTCCCACGCCCTGGCATGACACAGCATTTTCAGACCTTTCCCAGGAATCTATTTAGAGCCAATATCCTGTATAGCTCATGAGGAGTCAAGGCCATGATGAGATAAGGGAGGGGCTTCTGACAAACACAGACAAAGCCAAGGGGCAAATATGCATGCTTTCATCTGCCTTCCCCAGACAGGATGCTTTCACACCACTTTCTGTAATTCAAACAGTATGTTTCTCCTTAACATACTGTAAAGATGTGATGGTTATCTATTTTTAAGCCACACGAGACATGTTCTCCGAAATGTGGTTAGCACCCCTCCTGGTACTCCCTTGGCACCCCATGTTCCCATATTTTACAAGGTCTCTCGTACCCTATCCGGTCTCCTGCCTGTGTTCTCCACGCACCCCTCAAATCCTGCTAGAGCAGCAACCAGTCTTGCTTGCGGTTGCCTGGGACACACTCTGCACACAGATAGTGCTTAATAAATAGTCACTTCATTGAATCGGGCAATCTACAATGTAAGCACTAGTTTGGGCAAATTTTGAAACCTGAAGCCAAACTCTCATTTTGAAAGGCTGGAAGATGATTTTCAGTTTTAATTGATTATTTCTGTGGAGGCCAAGAAAAATTAAGGCCATTCCACCTAAAGTTTAGCATTAGCACAAGTACAGCCGTCTTAGGCCCCTGTGAATAAGAGCTGAACTTTACTGGAAAAACTGCAGAATGTCCTCAATGTCCTCATCAGGGAATCCCATATCAGAAAGACAACAGAGCCCACGCCCGTGGTAGAAAGTCCCATATTAGAATGAGAGCAGAGCTCAATGCCCTTGAAAGCCCCATATCAGAATGTAAACAGAACTTGAGAAATTCCTCCACCCCTTCTGAAAATCCCCTAGACCAGCCTATAAAAAACCCAGCTGTAACCCACTTCGGGGTCCAAGTCCCTGCTCCTGTGTCGGGTATATTTGGATCCAAGCTGGAGCTTGCTAATAAACCCTCGTGCGCTTGCATCGGTATCGGCTCCTTGGTGGTTTCTCAGATTCACAATCTTGGGCACAACAATTTCTAAGCAAAAAAGTGTTTGACAATTCTCAAATAAATACTCACCAATGACATTTCAGCCTGATTTGACAGGTTGAGCAGGGATGCAGGTTGAATACATAACAAAAACCATATTTGAGTTGCCCTTTTACTTGTGGTTGTGTATGAGAAAGAGCACAGGATAGATGAGGGAAAAATGCTTTGAAAACTCTGAAGTGGGTTGCAGATGTTAGTTTTGCCTTCCCACAACTGCAGCAGAAACTGCCTATGCACTCAGTCACTTGCAGACTTAAGCAGACATCAGTGTTTGGATGGAACTCAGGAATGGTAGGAGGAGTAGTTAGTTGTTGCACAGAGCATTCGGCTGTTCTGGGGTTAGCCAGGGCGCAGATGGCTTTCCGTTGCTGGATTTGGTAAGGGATGGTGAGGGAAAGCAAGGAAAGCCTTGCTTTTATTTAATTGGTGATACAGTTTCCAGAAATCTTGGAACAATAACACTGTTGGGGTACCTACTCAGGGAAGTCAGCTGTTTATTAATTTTTAAAATTCAGATCAAACAAGTGACAGTGACACATCCTGGTGCCATACCATTCCTGACTTCTCAGAAGCAGTTAATGCCAGTTGTCTTCTCTGGCAGGGATTGCTAGCCCTGGCTTTGCAACAGTCCAAGGAGCCTGCAGCTCTCCAGGGGAATTGCAAAATACTTCCAAATATTCTAAAATCGAAATTAAGTATTCATTTCATTTTAATTTACATATGCCATACTTTTAGAAAATGTCAGTACTGTGGAATGACATGGCCAACCATCATATGCTGCAACTCTGAGATACAGCTGTGAATTTTCACAATACAGTACTGGTGGCCCTGCCATCCCGTGTTCCCAATGTCTGATTTTCATCTTGGCCAGCTACGACAGTTAGCCGATACTTTTCTTTCTGTGGGTCTGTGAAGATTTTGTAGGTCCAGGATGGTCAGATATCATTTCATGAAACCTTAGTCTAGTGAGTTCTAGTGCCTCACCAAGAAACGCTTAAGCAAAAAGGAAAACAGCAAGAAATTTGAAGTGAGGCACTTGGCATGGAGAAGTGCAGAACATCTGCCTCCCGGACAATGATAGTAGCATTCCTTTTTTTTTTTTTTTTTAAGATTTTATTTATTTATTCATGGGACAGAGAGAGGGAGAGGGAGAGAGAGAAAGGCAGAGACACAGGTAGAGGGAGAAGCAGGCTCCATGCAGGGAGCCTGACGTGGGACTCGATCCAGGAACCCCAGGATCAGGCCCTGGGCTGAGGGCGGCGCTAAACCGCTGAGCTACCCAGGCTGCCCGATACTAGCATTCCTAATTGTTACATGTTCACTTTCTAAATCCTGGAGACCAGGAAATAGTTTTCCTATATCAAAATTGCATTACATTTGGAAAATGTGGATGCTTAGTTACTTTGTTACTGGGGAATACTTGACTGGTACTTATTTGAAAAAAATCAAGAATTACTAGAACAATTCACACTGTGAAGTGTGAATTATTAAACACAATGAGAAACTATGTAAGACAAAGCCCAATTTGCTTTTCTTTTCCCTTCCAGTTCGACTCTACCTTAGACAAAATTCAACCATTCTCTTCCATGATGTAGAATGGCTACTGAAAAGGAAGGACATAGAAAAAAGAAAATTTTCAGGGGACAGTGGAAAACAAATGCATTATGATTTACTTCACAGGGAACTATAAGTAGGAGTTATGTCCAAGAACATGGAAGTTGTTTATTTGAAATACTATTTAAGATTTTTTTTCTTTGCTTTTCGACTTTCTCCCCCGGAAGAGCTATAGAAGTGAGTTACATATTTTTTTCTCCTGCTACTTTTTTTATTGAAATATAATTAACATACAATGTTACATTAGTTTCAGGTGTACAATAAAATGATTCAACAATTCTATACCCTTCTCAGTGTTCAAGATAAGTGTATTCTTTATCCTCTTATCTACTTTGCCCATCCCCCCACTCATCTCCCCTCTGATAAGTTTGTTCTCTGTATATAGGAGTCTACTTTTTGTCTCTTTTTTTCTTTGTTCAGTTGTTTTTTAAATTAAATCCCACATATGAGTGAAATCATATGGTATTTTTCTTTCTCTGACTGACTTATTTCACTTAGCATTATACTCTCTATCTAGGTCCATCCATGTTGTAGCAAATGGCAAGATTTCATTCTGAGTAATATTTCATACACACCACATTTGTCCATTCATCTATGGATGGACACTTGGTTGCTTCCCTATCTTGGCGATTATAAATAATGCTGCAATAAACATAGGGGTGCACAGATCTTTTTAAGTTACTGTTCTCATTTTCTTTGGGTAAATACCCAGGAGTGGAATTATTGGATCATATGGTATTTATATTTTTGACTTTTTGAGGAATCGTCATACTGTTCCACAATGGCTGCACCAGTTCACACCCCCACCAACAGTGCACTAGAGTTCCTTTTTCTCCACATCCTCACCAACACTTATTTCCTGTGTTTTTTATTTTTAGCCATTCTAACAGACATAACGTGATATATTATTGGTTTTAGTTTGCGTTTCCCTAATGATGACTTTGAGCATCTTTTCATGTGTCTGTTGGCCATCTGGATAGCTTCTTTGGGTAAATGTCTATTCAGGTCCTCTGCCCATTTTATTTGGATTATTTGGTTTTGTTGTTGTTGTTGTCTTATTTTTTTAGTGTTGAGTTGTATGAGCTCTCTCTATATTTTGAATATTAGCCCCTTATTTGATACGGCATTCGCAAATAATCTTTTCCCAGGTTGCCTTTTGTTTTGTGGATTATTTTCTTCACTTTGCAAAAACTTATGTTTTGGTGTGGTCCCAATAACTTACT
Organism: Canis lupus baileyi; assembly: GCF_048164855.1. Lineage (NCBI taxonomy): Eukaryota > Metazoa > Chordata > Mammalia > Carnivora > Canidae > Canis > Canis lupus. The sequence goes on along the minus strand of NC_132849.1, from coordinate 8,649,723 downwards.
TTTGCTCTTGTTTCCCTTGCCTTAGGAAACTTATCTAAAAAAATGTTTCTATGCCTGACATCAAAGAAATCACTGCCTACGTGTTCTTCTGTGTTATGGTTTCAGGTCTCACATTTAGATCTTTAATCCATTTTGAGTTTGTTTTTGTGTATAACATAAGAAAGTGTCCAATTCCATTCTTTTCCATGATGCTGTCCAGTTTTCCCAGGACCATTTGTTGAAGAGACTGTCTTTTTAACATTGTATATTCTTGCTTCCTTTGTTGTGGATTAGTTGACCATATAAGTGTGGGTTTATTTCTGGTTCCATTGGTCTATGTATCTATTTTTGTTCCAGTCCTAATTTATAAGGAATACATGTACATGGTAACTAAAAAAATCAAAATACAAAGAAAAGTACAAAAATAAGAAGTAAATGTTCTGTTCTTCAATATCTCACCCCTAGACTCCACTGCCAAAAGAAACACTGTTAACCATTGGTTTTGCATCCCTCCTGAAGAAGTCTATGCATATTACAAAGATGTTACAAACAGCCACATGCTTTCCTTTGTACAGGTTCTACAACTTGGTGTTTTTCCCTTATTGTGTCTTAAACCTCTTTACATATCAGTAAACATCTAAACTTCAGTTTATTTTATTTTATTTCTAAGATTTTATTTATTTATTCATGAGACACACACACACAGAGAGAGGCAGAGACATAGACAAAGAGAGAAGCAGACTCCATGCAGAGCCTGATGTGGGACTCGATCCCAGGACCCCAAGATCACGCCCTGGGCTGAAGGCAGGTGCTCAACTGCTGAGCCACCCAGGAGTCCCTATACTTCAGTTTAAAAGAAAATTGCAAGCTTCATAGTATTCCACGAATGAAAGTATCATTATTTGTTTATACAATCTCTTTTTGGTTGACATTTGGATTGTTTTTCAATCATTACTATTGCAAACAACACTTCAGTGAACACCTTTGTAAATATATACTTGTGCACATAAGAAAATAAATCTAGTATCTGCAGGGTAAACTTCTAAAAGTGGGATGGCTAATTCTGAGATTACATGTATTTACATCTTGATAATTATCTCCTAATTTAGCCTCCAACTTATTAACCAATGTATACACTCAGCAACAATGCATGAGAGTGTGTTTCCCAACTGTTTCCATGGCTCGAAATTTGTTACCCCTGGGTTCAGGGAGAGACTTTCACTTTTTGCTTTCGCAGACGTCTGTACTATGTAAACATGATATAATGATGTTTCCTTTTGTAATTAAAAAAGATTAAAGAGATTTAGATTACTTGTTTGTAACTGGGGAATAAGATTCTACTTGCAAATTATATCCCAGAACGCGAGACCATTCATCAAAAGAGGACCACAGGAGGGGGTAGTTAGAGACAGAGCTCTGATAAGGCAGGCTCATAGAGGGGAAAGGAATATGCCTTATTGGCTGCCTACCTATGGATGAGCACTGGGGAAGTAACCCTGTGGTAACAAGATGCAGGAGGCTAGAGATAGCTATAAATCTCTAACAATGTTACTATCTCCCCCATGAGATCATACCCCTAGAATAAGAATTGATTTTTACAGGATACACCTACCCTGCAAGGTACAATGGTCAATTACTGCACTTCATTCTCCTCTCTTACACCCTAACGACAATACAATCTGCACTTCTCGTTTTAAATTCTTCTGGAATAGAGTGTGCTCAATTCCTCTTTTTTTCACACAGACTGGAAAACTTGGATCTATGCCCATGTGTAGACATTTTCTTTAGTATCCCACCCTCAGAATCATTACTGTAGAGAAGTTTTTCTGGGCAGGAATTCTTTGCAAAACAATATCCAGATTCAAGGGGGAAAAATCTGAGTCACAAGAATGTAAAGTCCTGTCTGGTGGACTTTAAAGACAAAAGATGTTTCCATAACATTCACTATTTCAGATGCAAAGAGTAAACAGGAAAATAATGTCAACATAAAATGGAATTTGTGGAACTCAAACATGATTATCCTGGGCAAGCACAGCAGGAATAGAAGGATTAAAACTATAGCCTTCAGTGCGAAAGGAAAAACTCTTAGTGTGCCTGCTGCTAAGCAGTAGTTCTTTCTGCTGTATTTTAAGAAATTTAAAAATAAGTGCTTAATCGCTAATGGTCATGTAGAATTGTATAAACCCAGAGAAGTGGAATTTGACAATTCTGGCACTTATTCTTGGTGATGGGCTGAATTGTGTCCCCTCCCAAATTCATACGTTGAAGTCTTTATGCTCAGTACTCCAGAATGTGATTGTGTTTGCAGATAGGACCTTTAAAGAAGTAATTAAGGCAAAATGAGGTTGTATGTGTGCACCCTAATCCAAAATGACTGGTGCCCTTATAAGAAGGGAGATTTGGACATGGACAATACACAATAAAAGGAAAGACCACATGAGCATACGGCAAGAGGGTAACCATATGCAAGCCAAGGAGAGAGGCCTCAGAAGAAACTAAACTTGCTGGCACCCTGATTTTGGATTACTAGTCTCTAGAACTGTGAAAAAATAAATTTCTGTTGTTTAAGCTACTCAGTCTATAGTATTTTGTTATGGTAGCCCTAGCAAACTAATACAGTCTTGGACACATAAAAGGGAAACAACATAATTAAAATTTTTCATTGTGATAATATTTATGAGAGCAATAAAAATGGAAATAACTTAATTCCCTTCCACTGGAGACTAGTCAACTATGGTATAGCCACACAGTGGGGTATGATGCAGCTATAAAGGACAGTGAGGAAGACCTCTGTGACCTGATATGAAATGATTTCCAGGATATACTCTTAAGTAAAAGAAAAAAAAAAAAAACAAGTGCAACAGAGTTTCTGTAATATGTTAACTTTTGTGTTAGAAGGAGAAATAAAAATATTTTTGTAAAAAATAAACACAGGAAGGACAAATCCAAAATGATAGGCTACCCACCAGTAACCTGTGTGGGTGGAGATAAGGGACAGGTAATGAGCTAGATAAGATGGGGAGGGGGCATGGTATCCCCGTGTCTATCTTTTTATGTAGTTTGAATTTTTGAATTATGTAAATGTTTTACAAATTCAAAAATAAATTAAATTGAAAAGACTAAAAGAAGCAAACCCTGAAAGTGAATACAAACAGAAAAAAATAAACCTAACCGTTTGTCAAACTGATAATATAACCATGCAGGTTAACAGAATTAAGGTAACTTTTGGACAAAGTAATCTGAATGGAATATATTCTACGGATCAAAAGACCTGTAACAAACTCTAGAATTTAAGTTTGTTGTTAGGATTGATATTGGAGTACTGAAATTACTTTATTTGTGTTGTAGGATAGAGCAAAAGCAAAAATATATTGAGATACTTAGGAACTCGAGTTCTTCCTGTTTAAGATAAATATACAATGGGGAAAGGCAAGGAAGGACACTGATATTCGAGGACACCATTATGAACTCTGTGTCGGTAGCAGTGGGTGCACCTGAATATTAGGTGTTGCTTTCTAAATACTATTCTTTACTAAAAATGACACGGCTCCCTGAGCACATGGCCAGTTCTAAGTTTAGAGCAGGGGAAGCACAAGATGAACCCAAAATATATAGTATCAGAAATTAAATCAAGAGTGTTCAAAGACTAAAAAAGGCATGTCTAAAGGGCACAGAAACAGTCCTGAAGAAGCTGCCAATGGCCACATTTGAGACAATTTGAGCATCCCAAAGAATAATATATATTAACATATATATCATATAATAACATATCATACATTAATAATATATTACATTATATATTATTTTTTAAAGATTTTATTTATTTATTCATTTGTACGAGACACAGAGAGAGAGAGAGAGAGAGAGGCAGAGACACAGGCAGAGGGAGAAGCAGGCTCCACACAGGGAGTCCCCAACATGGGACTCGATCCCAGGTCTCCAGGATCAGGCCCTGGGCTGAAGGCGGCGCTAAACCGCTGAGCCACCTGGGCTGCCCACATTATATATTATGATGACATATAACACTTTGAATTTTTTAAAGTTCCTATGACCATAGTGATACTAAAAACAAATTTAAAAAGCAAGGCAGGAGGAGGGAGGAAAGCTCTTCTTTACAGAAGAATGCCAACTAATATATACAGAAAGGATGATAAAATTACAAATTTACCATTTTCCAACCACCAATGCAATAAATGATGCAGATAAAGATCAATAGTGGTTCTTAACTAGACTTATTATGGGAATTATTTCACAATATATACGTATGTTGAATCATTATGTTGTACACCCAAAACAAATATAATGTTATATATCAATTATATCTCAATTAAAAAATAAAAGACTAAAAAGAAAAGATCGTCAATGGTGAACTGTTATTTGAAAGCACAGTATACATATATCTCAAAATACTACATCATAGATTGCTTATTAATTGCAAAGAGAAAAGATAGCTTTACAATTAATAAATTCAGCATATGCCACTCAACCAAGTGATTAAACTTAGACAAATGACATTAAGTATAGCTGCTGTGATACAGCAGGATAGTGTACAACACTTATGTAGTATACCTGTCCAAAATATTTAAATTATATCAAATTTTGAGGAACCTATATGAGAATCCAGATTGTTAAATATCCTTCAAGACTACTGGGATGGGCTTTTGAAAAATGTCAATATCATAAAAGTGCTTAAAGACTTGGGAGAGTGGACTATTTGAGAATATGGGAGATAAAGAGACATGGAAGCTAAATGCAGTCATAAACCTTGGTTTGATCCTGGATTGAAAAAAGGATAACAAGGAAAGGATATTTTTGGGATAACTGAGAAAATCTGAGTATGGATTCTATATTAGGTAATATTATAGCAGTGTTAACTCTACTGGTGTAATAGCAGTAATATGTAAAGATAATATAATCATTTAATTTTTCAGATATATGCTAAAGTACTCAGAGTTGAAATGTCATGATACTGTAACTTACATCAAATGGTTCAACAAATAAATAATTTCATGTTGTTTTATAATTTTAAGTCTCACATTTTGATGTGTGGTCTATATTGAGTTAATTTTAGTATCTTTTTGAGTATGGATCAAAGTTAATTTCTTTGCATATGAATATAACATTGTGCCAGCACTATTTATGGAAAGACCATCTTTTCTGTTCTTAGTTGCCTTTGCACCTTGGTCAAAAATCAGGGAACTATACATAGGGCACCTGGGTGACTCAGCTGGTTAAACGGCTGACTATCGATTTCAGCTCAGGTCATGATCTCAATCAGACAGGGAGTCTACTTGAGGATTCTTTCCCCCTCTGTCCCCACCCCGACTCTCTTTCTCTCTCTCTCTCTAACAAATAAATCTTTAAAATAAAATAAATAGACTATATGTGTATGGATCCATCTCTGGCCTCTCTATTCTGTTCCATAGATCTATTTGTCGTCCTTGACACCAATACTATAATGTCTTGATCACCATGGCTTATCAGTATGTCTTGAAGTCAGGTAGTGTTAAGTACTCCAACTTTGTCCTGCCTTTTCAAAGTGTTTTAAGTATTCTAGAGCCTTGTCAATTTCATATAAATTTTCAAATCATCTTGTCAAATTCTGCAAAAAAAACCTGGGGCTATTCTGATTGGGAAAACACGGAATCTATCAATTTGGAGAGAACTACCATGTTGACAATTTTGGAACTTCTGATCCATGAATGCAGTATATTGCTCCATTTACTTAGGTATTTTCAAGTTTCTCTCAGTAATATTTTGTAGTTTGCAGTATACAAATATTAAACATCTTTTGTTGGATTTACCCCTATTTCACATTTTTGATGCTATTGTAAATGGTATTTTAAAATTTCTAATTGTTGTTGGTACAAAGAAATGCGATTTTATTTTTTATATTGATCTCGTGTCTTCCAACCTTGCTAAACTTACTAATTTGTTTTAGTAGCTTTTTTGTAACTTCCCTAGGATTTTCTGCATAGACAATGTCATCCATGAATAAAGACAATTTTACATCTTTCTTCCCAATTGGACATCATTTATTTCTTTTTCTTCCTATTGTACTAGCCAGAACCAGTGTAATGTTCAGTAGAAGTAGTCCAGCAGACATCTTTGACTTATTACTGATTTTGAAGGAAAAGCATTTAGTCTTTCACCATTAAGTATAACTTCAGCTATAGATTTCTTTGTAGATGCTATTTATCAAGTTGAGAAAGTTTTCTTCTATTCTTAGTTTGCTGAGACTTTTTTCAAAAATCAAAACTGGATTTTGAAGTTTGTCAAATGCTTTTTCCTCTGTCTATTGAGATGATCACCTGTAGATTATCTTTAAATTTGTTTTCTGTGAATACTTTAAGTTGTTCTACAATAGCATCTCACTTGCATAACATCTGACAAAACTCAGTATCATCCTTACTGCTATATCTCTGTGCATAAAGTGTCATCTGGCTTGGGCTTCTTCTAAGATTTTCCCTTTATTACAAGTTTTAAGTAATTTGATTATAATTAGGGTCTTTTCCTTCATATTTCTCGTGCTTGAAATCCATTGAGTTTTTCAGAACTATGGATTTATATTTTTTTACCAAATTTGAAAATACTTCAGACATTTGTTTTTCAAATATTTTGTACCTCCCTCCACCCCACTTTCCTTTCATAGCTCCAATTTCACACATACTTGGCTGCTTAAAGTTGTCCCATGGTTCAATAACATTTCTTTCTTATTCTTCTTCTTCTTTTTAATCTTTTGTGCATAAATTTGGATAGTTCCTATTTCTGTGTCTCCACATTCACTCATCTTTCCTTCCATGATGTTTCATCTGCTGTTAATCCCATCCAATGCAGTTTTCTTTTCAGACATGTTTGTTATCACCTGTAGAAGTTCAATTAAAAAAACCTTTCATATCTTTTTTAAGATGTTCAATATTCTAGTTTTTTGAACACATGGAATGCATATATCATTACAGTTTTACTGTCTTTATTTAGTAATGCTACCATCTAGGTCATTTGGGGGTATTTTTTAATTGTTTTTTACCCCTCCTCATTATGGGTTTTATTTTAGCAATTCTTGACATGCCTGGTCATTTTTTATTAAATGCCCAACACTATGAATTTTATCTTATGAGATAGTGGATATTTTTATATTATTAAAAGTATTATAAAACTTTTTCTGGATTATAGCTAAATTATCTACAAGCAGTTTGATACCTTCAGGTCTTCCTTTTAGGTGTGTTTGGTGGGACCAGAACAATATTTAACCCAGGGTTAGTTTTTCCCCACTGCTGAGGTAGGAACCTTCTTATTACTAACCTCAGCCTCATGAGTCATGAGGTTTTTCTACTCTGAGTAATGGGAATGGCTACTGTTCTGGTACTGTATGAACCCTGGGACAGCTTGTTCTTATCCTATAAAGTTGGTCGTTCTGTAATCTCGGGTAGTTTCCCTACTCACATGACTGATCAGTTATGGACTAAAACCATGAAGGGCACCCACTGCAGATCTCAGGTCTTCCGCAATTTTCTCATCTCTGGTTCTCTATGATGAGAATTCTAGGCACATTGGCTTACTTGGATGCCCAGCTCCATATCCTCAAGTCAGGGAGACCACCAAGTACTTCTCTGTATGTCACTGTCCGTAAAGTCTCTTCAAGCAGTAAGCTAGGCAAGCCTAGGGTTCACCTTGTTCTTTTTCCCAGACCATTGGCCTTTACTGCTTATTTCCAATAGTCTTGAGAGCCATTATTTCATACATTTGTCCAGTCTTTTATTTTTGATAAATCTAGTCTCTGGTACATCATCTCCACCAGAAACAGAAATCACACATTATTTTTTTTTAAATGCATTTTAAATTTCCCCTGAGGCAGCCTCCAGCTGATCTGCTTTCCTGGGCTTATCTCCCACTTCATAATTACTGTTTTTGTTAGTGCTCTGGTTACAAAGTTGGATATGTTTTTTCTCCATTTCCCTTTCATTTGAACATGCAATTTTATGGTATGCAGTATTTCGGAGGAGTAAGTGTATTGTGGTATAGCAGTTATAACCTGAACAATTAAAGAACCTATACTATGATTGGCATATATTTTAAGCAAAAGCAGAGAATATATGCAGACATAATTCTACCAACATTTTCAAAAATGAAACTAAATGGTCAGATCTTTGGGAGTAAGTTTCATTTTGTGTAAATCATTGTATTTTCTTTCCCATAGCACCCAGCATATTGATACTCAAGGCCGTTTGTTGATATATGGGTAGTCCAGGAATATATTATTTTCATTCTTATGATTATGATTAGCTTTTATATATTAACTGTCTACTGTAAATTAGGTGTTCTCCCAGGCATGTTATACAATATCTAATTTAGTCTTCACTATTGCTCTATGAATTAGAGATTTGTCCCTCTTTATAAGCAAGGAAATGGTTCAAGGAAGATTTATCTTGTTCAAGGTCCCACAGCTAGTAACTGATACCATTGAGAGTCTAAACACAGGTCTGACTGATTCCAAAGTCCTAGCTCTTTGTACTGCTTTGTCCTCTGCTTCATGAAAGATGACAAAGCTTAGTGGTTCTTTTCTCTAAGAGGAACTCTCTTATTTTCTTTCATTCTCTTAAAGAAGAGGATTTTTAAAAAGCCACTTTAGGACAAGACAGTCCAATGTGCTACAGAATAGGTTGAGGAAGCCTGCACCTTGAGATTTTGGAATCTACTCATGGATCAGATTTGAGTCCAGGATGATTTCATGTGACTTTATTATACCTGAAAACCAGGAACAGATTATGTTCAATAAACACAGTAAACTAAACATATGCCAGAATCCTTGTTTTCTTTTAAAACAACCTTACAATTTCTGCCAATAGAGATATACTTACTCCTCAAGCACACTCCAGTTCTTTCAGTCATGACAGGAAACGTTCACTCAGAGACTCTTTCCAGAGTTACGCAAGGGCTACTCTTAGGAAGGGCCTAAACTCAATGAAAAATGGATTTTTGATCTCAAATAGTTTTCTAAATAATGTGGTATGGGCTGAGCAGGCATATTCTTCCTGAAAGGGGGAGGATATAATTATTTTGACCTCACAATAGTGCATTTTATGGTCTTCTACATGTTGCTCCTCTGTAATGAGGAAGCTAGATTTCATATAACTTGGGGGTTGAGCTTCAGCCTGGTGGGGCCATAAGCAGAGTCTGGTCAGTGGAGGAAATCAAGGAACATGAGCCCAGATTGCCATCACCAAGGGAAAAGAAGCCCATATTCATGGCCGGGGCCCAAAGTTTATCTGAATTGCCTTCCATTTCTGTCAAGGTTTAGCATCAGGTCACTGGTGCCTATCATTGTAGCAATGAGGGATTATTTTTATTAAGCATTTCGTGTTTGCCTAAGGGCTTTAAGTCATTAATCATTTAACTCTTGTTCCCCATGAGACTTTTGTAAAGTAAATGGGAAAGAAATAGCACAATTCTTATTTCACAGATAGAGAAACTGAAGCATTTTTGTTAGCCACTATTACCCACTGAAAGAGTTAAAGCCATGCATTAGAATTTGGGGGAACCAAGCCAAGCATCTGATGAGCTTTTGTTTCACCACAGAAGTGAGGTTTTCTGTTTTTACACAAAACGAACTTGCATATTTTTCATTTTGGAAGCAACATGATCGATACCCGAGGTGTACTGGAGAAAAAAACAGACTTCACTTCCTTTCATATAATATGAACCTTTTACTGAGTTCCCACAAAAATTTTGGAGTCCAAATATGCATTTAAGTTTAAGTAGTAAAGATTGTAAGGCATTGCTAATCTTAAGTTTTCTTTTCTTTTTTTTAAGATTTTATTTATTTATTCATGAAAGACACAGAGAGAAGCAGAGACACAGGCAGAGGAAGAAGCAGGCTCCATGCAGGGAATCTGATGCAGGACTCAATCCCAGACCCCAGGGATCATGCCTTGAGCTGAAGGCAGACACTCAACCACTGAGCCACACAGGCGTCCCTAATCTTGAGTTTTCTATAAGAAAGAGAATATAAGCAAACACATCCCATTTAGTTGTGAATAACCAGTAGCAAGTTATAAAAGGACTTTGAGGGGATTGCATGGGGATTTTGCTGCCTGAAATTAAAGTGATAAGCTTCCTGGAGGAGGTGTGTTTTGAATTCTAATGAAAAAAGTAAGATTTGAGAGACAGTATACTTGTCCTTCCACCCAGATGAATTGAAATATCTTTCCTGTTTCTTTTTATGGAGTGTAAACACCACCAAAAAATTGTCAAACATCACAAGGTGTTGACCAAGAGATCCACAGGGCACATTTCATAGTAATGGAGAGGAACAGAAGGAAAGTTTTCTGGCAGTGAGATCTTTCAGATCTATTAACAATGAGGTAGTTCAGGGGGCAGATGGGTTAGAGTGGGAGATGAAAGGGTTTCAGAGGAAGCCTTTTAAACCAAACTAGAAACTGAGTGGGGAAAAATTAGAAAGGAGGACAAACCATGAGAGACTCCTAACTCTGGGAAACAAACAAAGGGTTTCAGAAGGGGAGGGGGTGTTGGGGTAACTGGGTGATGGGCACTAAGGAGAGCACTTGATGAGATGAGCACTGGGAGCTATACATTACATTGGCAAATTGAATTTAAATAAAAAGATTGAAAAAAACAAAACAAAACAAAACTAGATTGAGCACAGAAAGATCACGTTAGAACTCAGCATGCCCTCTGGTGGGGGTAAGGGAATACAGTTAGGGCCGGGACTAATCTACTTCCTTGGGCATAGAAAAGACCCTGAATTCAAATCCATTTAGAAACCATGACTAAACATCTTGGGTTCCTCTATTCTAAAATACTATCATCAAGACCAACCTTATAAGTTGATGAGTGAAATAAGAAAAAAATGGTTGTTTACATGGTGCATAGCACCAGAAGCAAATTTAGGTTATATTGGGTCTAAAGCTTATACAATATTGGAGGCTTTCTTTAAGAAAAAGAATATGCAAGTCTAATTATAAAATTAGATACTAAAGCAAATATTTACTTAGAATAAGAAAAGAAATCACTTTAAAAAAACATAAGAAACTGACAAATACTACAAACATCACAAAATCCAGGAAAACAACATGATGTTTTATTAGCTACCTGAAATACCTGTTTGTGTGTGTGTACACATATGCATTACAGATATATGTATATATGCTGTATATTCTGATGGCCTCTTCATGTGACCAAAATTCTGTAATATATATAGGAAAAAAAACATATTTTAACTTTCCTCTAATATAGTTGATCAAAATTAGTTTTTTATTATTGATAGTTTACAACAATTTTTTAAAGCATCACAACTTGCTTATAATGTCATGCAAAAATTTATAATTGTTGGCAAATTTGGGAAAAGTTCTATCAAGGCTTTTCATGAAAGAGTTGTAAAATGTAGGTAATCTTTCATGGGCTAGTTTCTGCTCTGTACATTTCAACTCTTGTTTCTCCTCTTCTGTCTTCCTATTCTCAGGGCTGGGCATTGCAGAATGCACTCATATCGCAGCATGATGCACCCTGAGTCTCCAGCTCACTAAGTGAACAGATGATGATATGAGTGTTGAAATCCATTCCTACAATCTAGTGACTAGCATCAACTATACACAAAAGTGATATAAATTACATAATACACCCCATGCCATTCAAGCTAACTGTATCTTCAACTCAACTCCAAAGCCAACCTACACAAAGGCAGGTATGGCAGAGGGGAAGGCAGTTACCAATTAACAAATTAGTGTTAAATACTTTAATTTTGTGAACTTTACAAAAACATACCCATGTCCACACAGTGTAGAGCTCCTACCAGGGCCTTGGAAGGGTCTTGTGCCATTAGCTTCATGGTCAACCACCTCCATGTGCCATATGAGTGTGCTGAACAGTTCTGTTCCTCATACTGGCAAATATTACTCAAAGTGATCAAGATGGTGGTAGAGATTTGGGGTTACAAATTCAGGAGATGCTGAAAGGCAACAACTTGTCTAAACACAGAGATATGTCTCCTTCAGCAGTGGTGAATCTAGATTAAACTGAGTCTTGAGGATGTTATGGTGGCATATCAGAAGGAAACTGTTTTTCCTGAATTTTTCTGGGTTTTCCCCTACCCCCACCAACATCAGCTGGTTACATTTGAGTTCACAACTCCTCTTTGAAATCACCGTGATTTACCTGACTCTGAACTCTTTCATCTTTCAGAAAATCCCTTCTTGAAGCACCAGGATCCTTAGTGCATTATGATACCTGGAGGTGGTAGAGGTAAGCTGGTAAGTTTGTCAAACCTGTTTCACTTTATGTGGTCCTGGGCTGAGATACTTTTGAAGCTGGTGCAAGCTGCGGCAGAAAAATGGGGGCCTAGTGGTAGGGTGGTGATTCCAGAAATGTAACCCCTCAGAAACGTGCTACCCAGCCTCTTATAAGAAGGGTAAAACAAATAAAGCTGCTGCCTATTTGGAACATACGCTGCTCCTTCCACATCTGTAGGACATTTAGCTCCTTGCATCTGGTAATGTTTGTGCAAATATAATTCCATATTCACTAATAATTCCTGGGGCTAAAGGCCCCCCCTCGGGTAACCTTGTTAATATTCTCTCAAGGCCTGGTGTGAACGCCTCATAGCATTTTGATTAGAATTCAATCTTGTGTTTTTTTCCCTCTCTGTCTCTTTCTCCCTCTCTCCTCTCATGCTTTTCTGGCCCCCGGTTTCCTGGCCACCCACATCAGGAGACATTCTCCCTCCCTTCTACTCTCCATTCTCAGTTTCAAGGAATTTCCTTGTGTCAAAGGCAAAGTGTGATTGACATATTTTTCCCCTCTTAAGAGCAGTCATCTCAGTGTTTGATTTAACCATCTCCTTATGGAGCTCATACAATCATTACCTGGGTGAAAAAGAGACCTCCTGCTCACCCTCATGCTCAGACCCACGTAGCTCAGTATTTTTGTATACTTTTTAAAATTGCTGCTCTCCTTCCTCTTTTTTCTACCCTTTTCTTTCTTTTTTGGTTGGCACTAGCAAATGATTCCCCAGTGTATTGTACCCTGAGCCTTAAAGGATTTTAGTTATCCACAAACAGGTAGACCAGCTGCCTCCTGCCAGTGCCCTTTGCCTGCCAAGAAAAGCATTTGCTGTTCTTTAGATCTGGGGGAAGGAATGGATACAGAATGAGCTGTCTAGATTTGAAGTCACCAACTTTAGGCAGGTTGTGTTCCTTTGGTTCCTTAGTCTTCCAGCCTATTTGTCTCTCAGGAAAAAAAAAAAAAAAAGAAAACAAAAACAAAAGCAAATTAGCCATAGCATGGAGAATTGTATTAAACCCAAGAGGAATTTTGTGGCAGTGAAGTTCTTAATGTTGGAGTGATTCTGGAATGCATGCACCCTGTCTCAGGCAGCCTTATCATCAAATTACTATGGGTTCTAAGGGTTTCTGCCGAAGGGGATGAACTAGATGACCTTGGAAGGTCACTTGCAGCTTTTCAATTCAACAGCAATCCCCGTCTTTTCTGTGAAGGGCCACACTTCTCACAGTATTAGAGCAGACTCTGTCTTAAGGGGATCGCTCATATCTCTCTAAAGTAGCCTGAATCACATCTCCTGCTGCTGATTATGATAAGCTGCCTACTCAAAGCTCCCAATTACAGTTAGCTCTGTTGTCAGGCAATGATTGCATTCTTAGGTGACCTCCTGTGCCCCAATCCTGTTTTAGAAGGAAATGAAGTGCTAGAAGATGGAGTCTTGGATTGGGCAGTAACAAAGTTGATATTTTTACTGCAGAATTTCAGTGATAAATATACTTTTAATAAAAAGCAGTCTGTATATACTATACTATCTTAATTCATTGTGCAAAGCATTCAGTGTGATATTTCACTTTTAATCAGGAGTAATGGCCTGTATGTAGAGTTTACTAAAATCACTCTTACTAACATAGCATGACATAAGTACTTGCTTGTCGTAATTATCATCTGTGTTATGATGAACAAAGCATAATGCCAACCAAGCAAAGCAGGCATATGTTCTTAAGTTGAGAGTAGCAGCAGTATGTGTACTATACATTGAGCTTTTTTTTTTTTTTTTTTTTTTTTTTTATACATTGAGCTTTGATTGACATTATATCTCATTGCTTTAGGAAAACTTGGCTGTAGAGGAAATGCCAGTACTCCCCATTATGTAAACACTCATAAGAATCCATGTCAGTCCATGGTCCTCCCAGACTAGTATATGAATCAGAAACTAGAATGATGGGATTATATGTGGAAAGTCATGATTACCTGAAAAACACCGGCTCAAAAGGTTAGGATGAACCATAAGACATTTGTAGGTTATAATTTCCTATTACAGGGCCCCAAGAGCCTGAAGAACTCATGTGGTCCACAGTATATCTCAATCTTTTCTGCATCCAATTTGTATTTTCATCCTGTATGGAAGGAGTGGTACTTTCTTTAATTTGATGTATATCTGTTTATTTCAAACTCAAGGTACTCCAGTCTGGTATTCCAGAATTTGGTTAAAGAATCTATGATTCTCCATTCCTTTATCCTCCAGTACTTAGAAAACTTTAATCAGATTTTTATTGCACACTCCACCCATCCATCCTTTCCCTCCACCACTACTTTCATCTTTCCAGATGGATAAATGAAGTTTTCAAAGCTTGTCATCATGTAGAATCCCTTTCTCTCTTCCTAAATGTTGTAGTTGATCATGTCTGGAAACCTCTTTCATACCTAAATCATGGTGACAAATCTCAATGTATGTTGTTTAGGCTAGGATTTTTTTTTTTTTTTTTAGATTTTATTTATTTATTCATGAGAGACACAGAAAGAGAGGCAGAGACACAGGCAGAGGGAGAAGCAGACTCCACACAAGGAGACTGATGCGGGACTCGATCCCAGGACCCCGGGATTATGTCCTGAGCTGAAGGCAGACGCTTAAGCACTGAGCCACACAGGCATCCTGGATTTTTTTTTTTTTTTTTTAAGATTTGTTCATTTTTAGAGAGTGTGAGAAGGAGGAGGGGCAAAGGGAGAGGAGAAAGAGAATTCTCAAGCAGGCTCCCCACTGAGCACGGAGCCTGGCTCAATCCCAGGACCCTGAGATCATGACTTGAGCAGAAATCAAGAAGGCAACACTTAACTGACTGAGCCACCCAGGTGTCCTGGGAATTTTTTTTTCCCAGAAGAGTAGGTATAATACATCCATATCCTCTTATTCAATTTTTCTGCAATTCTTCTGTGTTTAAGGTAATGAGACTAACTTTATTAGATAACCACCATTAATAAGTTTAATACTAATGTCAGGAATTTCTAATTTTTTGAGCAGTGGAAATAATTTTTCAAATGAAAATTTATGTAGAATGCAAAAAATATGAATATGTTGTAAGCTACGTGATATTTGGAGACCAAAGCCTAGCGTATTTGGCCTCCCTCTGGTCTCCACAAAACTAGACAGTTCCATGAAACACGCTTTGAAAATCACCAAGCTTACCAAAGTGAACACCAATCACTTTTGCTTAGAAAAGCTGGAATTTAGTCTAAAATGCATGTATCTATATTTTCTTAACCAATTCTTTCTGCACAGAACATACAGTTTTGAAATGCATCCTTTATTTGAGGTCGTTCAAATGACCTCCAGGCTCACCTGTTCATGGTTATGAATGACATCACATACGTAGTTCAGCACAAAGTTCACTCTCATCTGTACAATGGCACACTTCTGAGGTATTCCTACCCTCTCATGTTTCTCAGGTAGTCTCTAAAAGGTGCTGTGCTTGTGTTCAGTAAGGACACAGTCAGTACAGTAAGGACAACTTAGATCCGGGATTTCTCAGCGTAAAGGGGCTCTGCTGCTCCAGAAAGCTCTGTGTGGTTCTGCACAGCCAATGTTATCTGAGGTCACTGCAGTGATCAACCCCCACAGCCTCTGGGTACTGCTCTCCTCTCTGCCCAAGAGTGGGCACAGACCCTTTCTTGAATACCTCACAACACAGAAGAATAGATTGTAGCACTTAATGTCACTTTTTTTTTTTAACAGCCCAAGATCTAATGAAAAGGGAATATACACCAAAATCATCCTTCAGCTGGCAGCTAGCCATTCTTATGCAGTGTACTACAGGCCACACATCTGCCCTAATACTGCAGAAAAATTTTCCACTCATATCCATTCTCTTCTTCTTTTGTTACAGGAAAACAGTTGTATTTGAGATGGTATGAACCATGCTAGAAGGGTATCTTTCCCAGCCTTTCTTGCAGCTAGGTATGTCACAAGAATGACTTCTGGCCAACCCAATAGAAGTGGACTTCTGGGAAGGCTTTTTGTAGGGGCTGGTAAAAGTGGGAGATGCTTCCTTTATCCCTCCTTGCTACCTGAAATGAGTGTGTGATGATATGGGTTATGGCAACCATATTGGAACATGAGATGATCTTGAGGCTAGAAGCCAAATGCTAGGGATGGTGTAACAGAAGGAAGATGGAGTCACTGATTACTTGGGGAAGTCACCAGAGCATCCTTGGAGGAATCACTTCTGGACTTTGTGTGTGTTTGGGTGTTCTGTAATCTGTAGGCAAACCTAATCATGGCACAGTAGCAATGAGCCTGCTTTCCTCCCTTTTATTGGGTGCACTCGACTCCTGACCTGGTTGTATATGGCAGAATCCAGCTCCTATCCATTATGTGGGAAAGCCCTTTAGCATGGCTAGTCTCCTCAGAGCCTCTTTCCAAGAGAACCAGAGCCTAAAAAGAAGTAATTCTATTCTTACCCACAGTCTAGGACCCAACTTTCATCTCCTCACCCAGAAGCCTTTTCAGGATAATTGAGAATTGTACTTATTATTCCTTCAAATCCTCTTATTCTGTCCACAGGGGTGTGGCCTCACCTGCTGCTGCCAATAGTAAGCACATGGGGCCCAGTTTCTTTTTTATTTCTTGATTTTTTTCCATCTTCCTACCTTGATAGAAGCGTGAACTCTTCTCACTGTAGCATTCCAGCTGTTCTCTCTTTAAATCTCAGACCAAATTCATAGGTTTTCAGGATGATTTGAAAGTTATCTAGGTAAGTTGGTGGGGATGGGTGACTTGGGGACCCTACTCTTCTGCCATCGTGCCCTGCCTCTTGGGGGGGGGGCAGTTTCAGCCACAGTTCAGTTCTTTCATCTGATAAATGGGGAAAACTTTAAATAAACATAAACCACAAATGGTTTTAAAATATACTCTTAGGTATTAGTTTTGGAATCCCTACCAGAGTGCTTCTTAAATTTTATTTTTGGCTCATCTTACCCATATGTGCATCTTCTTAGATATAGAGCAACACATGGATATTAACCCAAAAATGCACAGACCTTTGCATTTACACACACGCACACAGAGATGCTTATGTATATTCTATCACAGTGTTATGTATATCCTTTAGCATATATCCTGGCATACTGAAATGCAAGTTCAAAGGAATATAAATTGAGGTTTAGTTAATAGGAAATATAAGGGATGGGACAGATATAGCAGCTAAAAAGGCCAGGCAGGTAGATTCAAAATGAGCAAAGTGAACTCCACGGTACTCATTTTTAATGGCATTGCAGTAATGTAAATTTTCTTGTGCTCCAGGTATAAGCCTAATGAGAGGCCGATTAGAGAGATGGGCCTAATGGATAGCCCAGTATTGCTGCTGAGCTGTTCTAGCTATCTCAACGGTCACTTCTTGATAAGTAGAACCATCACGAGCTACCATGAACTCCTTGATAGTAGCAGGAAAGGGCAATCTTGTTTTCCAGCCTTATCATAGTCACCTAGCAAGATTTTGAAATATAAATAAATGATTCGTGTACTCTGCACAGACCCCTCCCCTTGCAAGACTGTCTGACCTTCATTGGATATACTTATGGAAGGGACAGAAAGCAAGCAAAGTGACCACTTGAATTCAGGAGATGGAGGAAAAGGGAGCTAAAGTCAAGCCTCTGTGCTGACATCTAAGCCCTGGCCTGGGAGCTGGTGTGGGCTTTACACCCTGCAAAGGTAAAGATTTTCTAAGATGTTGTGCAACAGGCAAGACATCCATTGCTTTCCTGGAGAGGCTCCTCTGGAAATAGAGATAGACAGAAAGACTGAGACACTTTGTTTTTCTTTTCATATTTTCATTTTTTTCGTATTTATGTCCACGAATGTTCATCTCCTATCCTGGTGCTTGAATACTTATATGTGCTAACCACAGCCTGGCCCTGCTGTCACTTAGCCAAATTACACACATTTTGGTCTTTTCATCTTTCTTTATGAACCAGCCTCTCTAGTCTATTTAATCATTTTGGCAGTTCTTTTCTGAATTCCACCCAATTTAAAAATAAGCTAAATTCTCCACCCCTGTGGATTGCAAAGCAGGCTGTTGCGAACCCATGCAGAGTTCCAGTCTTGGTTTGATGCATGTAGAGGAAAGATATCCCCTGTTTTAAACTCTCTATCCCACAGCTTGGAAAGGGCCAGGGGAGATGGGGAAAGGGACAGGAAACTTGGCTGGTTAAAGCTGGAGACCAGGGTGACCATGCTGGGGTTTGTTTTCAAATTAGATGATGGCCAAATTTGGTTCAGAATCCAAAAGTATATGTACAAGAAACAGAAAATATTGCTTCAATGCATGACACTTCATCATCCAACTCTGAAGAAACATCCAAAGTTACTTGTCTCTGTATCACTCCAGAGATACTTTATGTACGTATGACCAAATATGTACTTATTTATGTGTGCATGTGTATCTCCCCATCTCTATTTTTATACCAATGATAATATAGTATATGCATTACTCTCCTCTTTTCTCTCTTAGCAACATATCTTGCAGACCTGGATATTGGTCCATATTCACACATAAATAGCTCCTTCAGTATTTTTTTTATGGCTATTTAGAATCTATACCATAAATATGTGGCAATTTTGTGGTCCATAATTAATGAGAATTTATATTCTTTCTAAACTTTTTTTAAAGATTTTATTTATTTGTTCATCAGAAACACACACACACAGAGAGAGAGAGAGAGACAGAGAGAGAGAGGCAGAGACACAGGCAGAGGGAGAAGCAGGCTCCATGCAGGGAACCTGACGTGGGACTCAATCCTGAGCTCATAAATAGCTCCTTCAGTATTTTTTTTATGGCTATTTAGAATCTATACCATAAATATGTGGCAATTTTGTGGTCCATAATTAATGAGAATTTATATTCTTTCTAAACTTTTTTTAAAGATTTTATTTATTTGTTCATCAGAAACACACACACACAGAGAGAGAGAGAGAGAGAGAGAGAGAGAGGCAGAGACACAGGCAGAGGGAGAAGCAGGCTCCATGCAGGGAACCTGACGTGGGACTCAATCCTGGGTCTCCAGGATCACACCCTGGGCTGAAGGCAGCGCTAAACCTCTGAGCCACCAGGGCTTCCTTCTTTCTTTTTATAGTCACTATCAACAAATACCTAGCAATTTTTTTTTTATTACAAGCAATGTCTCTCTGAATAACACATTTTGCACATGTGTGAGTAGATATGTAGGATAAAATTCCTGTGTTTAAAGGTAGGTGCATCAGATTGTCTAGTTCAAATCCGACTGATTCATCAATTTATACACCCATCACTAAGATGTGAGAATATCTGTTTCCCCATACCCACACAAATACACAATTTTTTAGAACTTTGACAATCTGATGGTGAAAAGTAAGTCATCTTTGTGTATTTCTGTTATGAGTGAAATTGGTTTCTTTTCACAAACTTAAGGGCCATTTGAATTCCCTTTTCAGTGGACAGTCCATTTCCTTTCTTTACATTTCTATTGAGTTGTTGGTCTTCTATTGATTTAGAAGGGCTCTTTATATATTAGGGAGATGTGCTCCTTGTGATTTAAGTTGGAAATATATTTTCCTTTTTGTCATTCTTTTCTATTTCCATAAGTGCATATATTCACCTTTTATTTCATAATTTCTGGGTTTTGGTCTTGTAACATACTTAGAAAACTTTTTTTAGGTTTGAAATTGCTTTTTTAAAATTACACAGTTTCTTCCAGTATTCATATAAATGAGAGATAAGTTAAACTTTATGTTTTTCCAGATGGCTACCCAGTTGTCCCAGTGTCATTTATTGAATAATTCATCTTTTATCCATAAGTTTGAAATGTTACCTTTAAAATATATAAATCTCCATTGCATTTGTACCTCTTTTTGAGACTCCTAGTTTGTTCCAGTTACTTTTCATGCGAATATCACATTATTTTAGTTATCTGTAGCTTCAAAAATTGTTTTATTGTTTAAAAAAAAAAAAGACTGGAAGTCCACCCAACAGAACATTTAGTTCTTGACTTCTGAGTGGCAGAATTAGAAAAAAAAACATGTCTTCCTTCTTCTTTACTCTGTCACAGATTGTATAATAAACTGGCTTTTATAAACTGGCTTTAGCTTACAAAATAATACACAAAAATAAAATAAAATAAAAATTGTTTGATTGTTAATACAAATAATTCCCCTTTGTTACTCTTGTCTTTCAGAATTTTCCTGTTGTTCTTATAGTTCTTTTCTTCCATATGAATTTTAGAATCGGTTTGTCTAGTTAAAAAAATCCTTTTGGCATTTAAAAAATCAGGGCATGTTAAATTTATAGATTTAGGGTAAGTAGGCATCTTTATGATATTGCTTAACCACTGAACCACCCAGGTGTCCCTTTTTGTGATTTTTTTTAAAAAATATTTATTTATTTATTTATTTATTTATTTATTTATTTATTTATTTATTTATTCAGAGAGAGCGAGAGAGAGGCAGAGACACAGGCAGAGGGAGAAGCAGGCTCCATGCAGGAAGCCCAACATGGGACTCTATCTGCGTTCTTCAGGATCAGGCCCTGGGCCGAAGGCGGCGCTAAACCACTGAGCCACCGGGGCTGCCCCCTCTTTGTGATTTTTATTGATGAACAAAGTGCTTAAGTTAGATGTAGTCAATTTATTTATCATTTCCTTTTATGATTAGTGTTTTTATGTCATGTTTAATAAATCATTCTCATTATGAAGATCAGGAAGATATTCTCCTATCCTATTTTTTCAAAGCTTAAATATTTTGCCTTTTATATTCAGATTTATAAATTGACTTTTGGTGTTGTTTGAATGATCCAGTTTCATTTTCCTCTCCCTTCCCCATCATATGCCCATTGAATTGCTCTAGCACCATTTATAAAAAAACTGTATTTTTCCCATTGCCTGCAGTTCCACTTTTGTCACATGTCAAATTCCTAAATATAAATAATATTTTGGGGGTTCTCTAAAAGAATTTTTGTGTATTGATTTTGTATCCAGCAACTTTTTAAAGTTCTTATTAAATATCATTACCTGTAGATAATTTTGTTTTTTTTACATATTTAATCATGTCATCTTCCAATAATGAATTTTGGTTTTTGTTTGCTTACCAATCCTTTTACCTATTATTTCATTTTCCTGTCTTATTGCACTGGTTAAGACCTCTAATGCAATGTTAAAAGAAAGTAGAAGGTAGAAATTACTGGGCATCTTGCTTGTTATTTACCTCAAAGGAGAAGCTTTTAATTTATACATAATTAAAATAATTTCACCATTATATATGATGTTGATATATATTTCTTTGTCACATGAAAGATTTCCTTTTTATCATGAGTGGATGTTGAATGTTGTCAAATACCTTTTCTGCACCTATTGAGATGATAACTCACAGAACAAAATGTATGTGCCTAAGAACATAAGACAAAATAAGATATGGGATCTGGCATCAATGAAGCCAGAGTTTAGTGGGGAGGTGGGCATGTTAACAAGTAATTTAAATAAACTGTAACAAATGAAAAAAAAAATAAACTGTAACAAATGTTTCAATAGATAGATGTATACAATGTCAGGTTAATACAAAAGTAGGAAATGATTAAAAATGAATCAGAAGAAGGCTTCATAGAGAAGATGCCATTTGATCTGATTTTAAAATATTATCAGGAATTTTCCAGCCATAAAAAGAATGGAAACAATTCATGGTAGAGGAAATAACATGTGCAAAAGCCTAGCAGTATGAAAACAGGAGAATATGTGCTTGGTGACAAGAATGTAGTTCTAAAAACTTGCAGCTTAGGGAAGGTGGCAGGGACTGATAGGAAGTGAGGCTGGAAATGTATGTACAGAGTTGTTTGTTTGTTTGTTTGTTTGTTTGTTTTGGTGTCATTGTTGGCAAAAAAAAAAAAGAGCCATCAAGAGGCTTTTAAATATGGAAGTAAAAGGACACATTTTTGCTTTCGAATACTTTAGTAAGGTAAGGTTGCTGTTCTTCCTTAAGTTCTTCCAAATCTTTTGTTTTATATGTTTATATCTTTAATCCATCTGGAATTTATTTTTGATGATAGAAATATAGGTTTAATATTTTTTCCAATGGTTAGCCAGTTGCCCGATACCATATTTTGAATTCTTCCCTTCTCTCCTCACCCAGTTAGAAATGTCACCTTTATCATAAGCCAAAATTTCATAGATATTTGAGTCTGTTTCTGAATTCTTTATTCCATCCCTTTGGTTTTTCCTTTTTTATTAAGTAGGAAACCTTTTTATTCACTGAAGTTTCAAGATATATTGCATTATCTAGTAGAGTTAATTATTTCATTTTATTTTCAGGATTTCTTGAATATCCACACATTCTTGTTCATTTGAACATTTCTAAAATATTATTTTAATACCATTTTCAATTTCCTTCTCATATATCATGGATGCTATTTACTGGGATTACATTAAATTTATAGGACTTAGACAAATTTGAAGGTGGCAAAGAAAAGAGTTGGTACAGTTCTAGCTTGACAGCTTCCATTTTCATGGTGAAGAAAGAGGCAAAGACAAGCTGGGAGTAAGTACACTAGGGTGAGACACACACTAATGGAAAATGACAAAAGTTGGCTTCCTCTGACTTCTGCTTAAGGTGCTATCTCTTATCTCTACCTGTGTGCTTTCAGATTCAAGGCAGTATTTACCTAGACAAAAATTGGAATGGCCAGTTCTCCAATTTCCCAGAAATGCAGAACTTATGGTGGATTTCTTCTGCTATACAAACTGGCACAATGTCTTAAACTGTTGTTTGAGAAAAGTCTTCTTCACTATTAAATCTTCTTTCTAATATCACCAAGTTGTTCATGTAAATAGGTTTGTGAGAAAACTAAGATAAAGCAGAGTTTAAGGCAAAAATATTTGATTTCTTTCAACCATTCAGAGGCATTCATCTCAAAAAGTAGCAATAAAGAAGAGAAGTCCACTTTGTATTGTGTGAGCTACTTAATTTCACCCTTCATGAACTGCACACTCCACTATTTCAACCACTCAATGGTTTTGAAAAAGTAGACTCTCTTAGTGAAGTATAGTTTTCCAATAATTGTCTCTTGGATTACATGTAAACAAGCATACGGTTTAGATTGATGTAATACCTTCACTCTAAAACATCTCCAGGTAATTTCTGGTGGACAAAAACAGGGTGCTCTGGTTTCAGGGACAAAATTTATTCTTCTGATATAAGATAGATTTTAAACACTCAAGCAGTCTTCACTAGGACTCTTCACAGGAAATAGAGAATTTAAAAAATTCAGATCCCAGTTAGATGTTTCAAGTGTTAGACTGATGAGAACTTTTGTAGACAAAGTGGATTCACTTTGAACCTACTTCCTCCATTTAACTTTTATTTTATTATTTTATTTTAACGGAAGCAAGGCTTGAAGTGATTTAATAGCCCCTTAGAGACTGTTTGACTATTACATAACCCATAAAAAGCAATATTTGGATGATTTAAAGGGAAATGAATCAGAAATGTAAAGATTCAATTTTCTTCGTATGATACAAGATTTTTCTCCCCAGGGTCAATAAAAATGGTCCTGTGAGTAAAACACATCTTGGATTTTATTGACACAAAGGTTATTATATATGCATGTGCAGGTAGTTATGTCTTCTCTAAAATAATTGTATTTAAAAATATTTAGACAATCAATCCTATTTTTCTATGGATTGAGAAGGGCTCTAACCAATTCTCCATTTTCTGCAGAAAAGATAATTTTCTTGCAGCAAACCTAGTCGATTAAGTTCAGCAGATTCTGTAAAGTCAGAGCCAGATGGAGATGTGATCTCAGTTCCCCAGGCGATGTTCTCATGGGGTTTCCCTCAAAAGTTATTTTAGGCTTCTCAGTTACACCCAAGGTGGGTGATGGTGGCATGTTCCAGAGTATCCATGTAACTGGTCGTCAATATTTTAAATTTGGTTACTCCTCATACATTTATTGTCTTCTTACACTTAAACAAAATTTTCATTTAGTCACTGGACTTGAGAGACATCAGCACTTCTATGGGGGTTAAGAAATGGCTTCATGCTCTGCTGATATAAAGAAAATGGGAGTCAGGAAACCTATTTTCTTCTACTTGTTCTCCCATTACCTCTCTAAGGGACACTAGGTAAATTCCATTGTGTTTCAAACCCCAGTCTCCTCATCTGTAAATTAGGGTGGTTAGATAATCTTTCAGATGCCTTTTACAGCTGATGCACAATTTTGGTACGTAGTAATTATTCATTAAATGGTAACATTTGCTTTTACTGATAAACTTGCTCCATGGTGAATATTGAAATATCTAGGATCTAGGTTCATAAAGAGTTTAGAAGTTGACTGAAAAGTCTTGGACTTGTGCCTTGCTTCACTGTTTATTAGCTGTGTAATCCTAGGGGAAATATCTGCATTTTTTTAAAGACTCAATTTCTTCATCTGTAAAATGGGAATGAAAGTAACACTATTAAGCACAGTTTTCTTGTTGCAAGTAATAGAATCTGCTCTGGCTAGTTTAGGCAGGAAAATAATTTGTACAAATATTAAGCAACTCCCAGAATCCTCTGGAGGGCAAGAAAACCAGACTTAGAAATGATGAGGCCAGAAACAACACCAAATCAGACTATAGAATTTGCTCCAGTGAAAATACCATTGCTGCCAACACTTGGCAACCACTTTGTTTCTTGGAGAGACACTGTAGCTTGCATTGGTAATGCTTGGTCCTGGATGCCAGGAACTCAGCCATTGAGCCCCTATGCCATGTTCAGCTGGGATAGATGCCATTCATGTCTACCTCCATGTAGCTTTAGCTTCCAAGCTGAGGACTCATATGAGTGTTTCTGATCGGCAACACCTAATTCACATGTCTGACATCAGCAACAGGGAAGCCTGGGACAGTAACTTCTGGCTCTGCCTTGCGGGTTACAATGTTGGAAACTCCTCAAAACTCAGAAAAGATGTTCGGAAGAAATTGGCCAGCTTTAAGCTACTCTATCAAGGTGAAAAACAATGCCCCAAGTAAGAAACTCTGCACTATGTGAATGGTGACTACTATCTTTTAAAGCTTATGCTGTTCAAAGAAAAATAACGTAGATGAAGCATGTAAATGAAAATTGCCAGGAAACCTAGCTAGATGTGCTTTCTTTTCAGATTTTCTGTGTATACACACACACACACACACACATCCAATTGTAAAATATATTCTTATCATAAAAATTCATAAAATAGGGAAAAATTATAGGGAAGGATACATAGCATCAAATAGTCCTATCAGCAGATAACTACTCTTACCATTTTGGTTCATACCCATCCATCCAGTTAATATAATTATATAACATATTATACATATTTATCTATATCATACATATATACACACAAATTTGTATGAATACCCACATAATAACATATGATT
This sequence comes from Canis lupus baileyi, assembly GCF_048164855.1. Classification (NCBI taxonomy): domain Eukaryota; kingdom Metazoa; phylum Chordata; class Mammalia; order Carnivora; family Canidae; genus Canis; species Canis lupus. The sequence continues at coordinate 8,624,040 of NC_132849.1, read as the reverse complement.
TTATACTCAGAAAAATTAAATATGTTATAGGGATCTTTCCATGCTAATAAATATTGTTCAGCATCATTATTTTTTAAGTCTGCATGTCTTGCTGTTGTATGAATATACAATAATTTTTCCGTAATCACCTATGTGGGGTAATTTCCAAAGTTTTACTTTTATCAGGAGACTTATGGTGAACATTGGTATACACAAATACATATGTGGAGTAATTCCCTAAGGTGAATTTAGAGAAATAGAATTGCTATTTAAATATATAATTGAGCGGGGCATCTGGGTGGGTCAGTCTTTTAAGCATCAGAATCTTGATTTTGGCTCAGGTCATGATCTCAGGGCTGTGGGATCAAGCCTCAAGTTGGGCTCCAAGCTGGATATAGAGCCTGCTTAAGATTCTCTCTCTCTCCCTCTGCCTCTCCCCCTAGATCCCCCCAACTCATGAGTGTTCTTTCTAGCCCTCTAAAAACAAAACAAAACAAAAATATATATATACAGTTGAAAAGACTTTTGATACAGTCAATAAAGTTGGCCTCAGAAAATTGATAACATTTTATATGTGCAACATTTGAACGTAAATTTCCCCACATTATCATAATATTTGGTATCATCAACTTTTTTAGTTCATTTGTTAGGAGAAAAATATCTCATTAATGTTTAATTTGCATTTCTTAGTTTACTACTTAAAATATATTTCTTTTTTTAAGATTTTGGTTTTTTTTTTTTTAAGATTTTATTTTTTTATTCTTGATAGAGGCAGAGACATAGGCAGAGAGAGAAGCAGGCTCCAGGCAGGGAGCCTAATGTGGGACTCGATCCTGGGAATCCAGGATCACACCCTGAGCCAAAGGTAGATGCTCAACCACTGAGCCAGCCAGGCATCCCTAAATATATTTCATATATATTTATTTTCCACTTATATTTATTTGTGAAATGTGTGTTTATGTCCTTTGTCTACTAATAGATTGATTTTTAAATTTATTTTTTTACTGTTTTTCAGGGCTCCCTCTCTCTCTAAAGATACTAAATTTTTGTGTCTTCCAAATGCCTCTCCAAGGATGTCATTGTCTTTTATTAAAATTGAGGTAAAATTGAGGTAAAACATATACAGTAAAGTATACAAGTCTGAAGATCACAACTTGGTATACATATATCACATAATAATTACCTGGATCTAGAAAACATTTCCAGCACCCAAAAAGGCTCCTTAATTTTCCCTCCCAGTCGATATTTCCCTCTAGAGGTAACCAAATATTTTGACACCATAGGTTAGTACTGCTTATTCTTGAACTTCATATAAATGGAATCATATGTGGGAAGAAGTCTCTGGCTTCTTCTATTTACTATTATGTCTGGGAGAGTCATCCACATTGATACAGGTAAAGCAGCTCATTTTTCTGAACCATAACTTACTCATCAGTAAAATGAGGATAATGATAGTACTTAAGTGGAAAAAAAAATAAAAAAATAATAGTACTTAAGTGGTAGTCATGGAGATAAATGAGTTAATGTAAGTAACTATGTGTTTGGAATATTGGGTTATGCTACCTGTATGTTCTTCAAGAAGTTGTGGAATGAACCTTTACTGCTCACATCCATGCACCATTCCTACCAAATCTGCTTCTCAGATAATCTCAGATCTGCTATCTTTTCTCCATCACTACATTCTCTGCTCTAGTCCATGCCTCCATGTCACTCCTTTTGTCCACTGTGTTTGTCACCTAATGGGTCTCCCCCTTTCTAAGCATGTGCTCCCTCTCATTGCATGTAGGTTAAAAACCTAAGCACCTCATCAGAGTCTACCAGGTTCTTCACCTTATGGCCCTGCCTCTGCCTTCATCCAGGCTTGCACTTGTGTTCCCATCACCTTCATGCTCTGGACACATTCCCTGCCCAGCTACCTTCTCTCCATGCCTGGCCTGCCCAATCCCTACTTACACGTTCTCAATGAAGCCTCTCCTGATGTGGCAATATCACTCAGATCTCCGTATGTAATCACTTGTCTTGCCTTCTTTTCTTTCTTATCACTCACAACATGCGTTCTTACACATGTATTTGTATGTTTATTTAATATCTGTCTCTTAGCTCTATGAGGTATTTATTTGCCACCTTATCTAGCATAATGCTTTGCACATAAGAATTGCTCAATAAATCAATTGAATGAATGGTTCCCAGTCTAGTGGTGGATAAAGATATGGAGGCAATAACGATGAGAAGAAAAGCCAAACAGATGTATGGAAATAGATGCCAGGCACCCAGAGGAGGAAGAAAGAAACTGCCCGGAGAACCCTCCCACTGGCAGGTTGCCTATAGGCAGAGGGGCTCATTGACTAACTTCCCCTGGAATGTTACTCTCTCAGGGTGGACATGTTGATGGCACTATATCACCACAGGGAAGGAGCTGTTTCCAAGCCAGATATTAGATGCACAAGTCCCAAGGGACTCGAAGAGGCAGAGATTTGTCTGCGCTCTTGGCTCACACACAGAGCACAATGGCAGCTCTGAAGAGGGCAGAAGTCCTGTGCACCCGCAAGCCCTGTTTATTTTCTCCTCCAGCAGCAGGGGTGGCATAGGTCAGCCAAAATGGTGCATCCTGATGAATATTTATTGACCCAAAATGTCATGCTGACAGACATGTGGACAGGCAGACACAGAGGCCTCACTTTTCTGCTCCCAAGGTTGTGGCACAGCTGACATTTCCCTGCACGGGTCCTGACTTCTCCAGCTGCTCCTGGGGATGCCGGTGTCTTGCTGATGGGGGTCAACACCAATCCTGTGCCCTGTGCTTTCCATGCTGCTGCCCATGCCTCTACCAAATGGTGTTCTCAAGACATTTCCCATTCTCTGACCCACACTTACTCTCACCTAGCCAGTCTCTAGTTCAATAGCCTCTCTATGGATTCTTCCATTCCCTTCTTAATTCCATTGCCAGAGTTATGAGTGGCCAAATTAATGGTACATTTTACAGAGGGAAGTCCTGGGTGACACCAGGGACTTTGTGGCAGAGAAATGGGTTCTGCTTTTTCTATAAACAATAATTGTGTGGTCATAAATGTGACTTTTTCTCCCTTATTCTTAATGTTTTCATCTTCATTTTCTGGGTTTTCTTCCATCTCTCCCATCATAGCTGACTTTATGTGATTAATTTAACATTTATTTTAAAAACATTTTATTGTTATAATCTGAGTAACAGAAAACAATAAAAAGCAAATGAACAGATTAAAATGATTCTTTTAAGGCTAGCACTCTTGTAAACACCTGTCCGTGATAAGAGACTTCTTCCAGTCACCCCTAGAAACTCCCGGTATGCTCCCCTCTCAACCACTACCCCCTCTCTTCCTGCCAGAATGACCACATTCCTAACATTTCAACAACTTCCCCCTTTTCTTTATAGTCTTAACACCCAACTGTACATTCCTAAATACTTGCCTGGTTTTGCCTTATATTTGCCTATATGTGTATGCATCTTTTAAATATCTTTTAGTCTACAAGTTTTCCCCTCCATCTCCTTATTTTTCCTTACAATTCATTTATTGAAGAAACTGGATCCCTTATGTGTAGTGTCCTATGGTCCGGGTTTTGCTGATTGCTTCCCCAGAGCAAAGTTTAGTCTGTTCCTCTGGCCTCTATGTTTCCACTCTATGTTGTCCCAGTCTAGGTTCTTTGAGCATGACAACCTCAAGGCTGATGTGTTCTTCATCAGGAGGCATGTGTGTCTCAATGTCTTTCTTTTTGTGAAATTAGTACTCATTGATTGATTGATTGGTACTCATTGACTGATGTCTTATACTCTCTTTCTTAATTCCTTAAAATACACTGATATTCCATTGCTATTATTCTTTCTTTATGAGTTTGTTGAAATATTGTCATTAAGTACCCATGTGGTTTTTGTTTTTTCAGTGGTACAATTTGCATAGGAAAGGCATGATAAAAGCTATTTTCAAAAAAAGAAAAAAATAGCTGGTTCCCTAGAATCTTCCCTAGACATCAATTTGATTTTTTAGAGCTGATTTTGTAAGTAGTTAAGTGACTAATCATGCAATACACTAGCATCCCTTTTAAGGATGTCACATGTCCTAGGAGAGAGAAGGGAATCAAAGACAGGGAACCAGTAGCCTCTGAACTGGGGGAGAGGGTAGGCCAGCAATGTGGGAACCCACGTAGGAGCCCAGTATGCAGACAAGACTCACATTTGCTCTGGGCTGACCTCCCATCTTCTGGTCAAATATGTTTGTCTAAAGCAGATTATCTTGGCCACATTAACGTATAGCTAATACTTGGGAAGGGATTCAAAAGAGGCCTCTCTGGAGACACTCTGCCTTCCTTACTTCTCAGCCTGTGATCCCTTCTTGGGATTTGGCAGTTCATCTTCCATAATTCTCACTCCTCTGTTCAACTCCTCTCCACCCCCTCACAAGGAATGTCTGCAAATCTCAGGTGTATCTCAGTTCACCTCCAGTTGCTCAGTGATGTCTTTCTTCATGTATTTTTTCCTTTAGGAGTAGCTGAGGATTGTGGATGTGGGCTGGGTTGGGGAGGGAGATGAGGGGTTGAGGGATGAGGAGGCTGGTGCTCTTTTTAACTAGAAAAACTTTTCAAGTTGAAATTAGAGTTTCCAGCAGGGCCTTAATTGTCCTTTGAGTAATACCAAATTCTCCTTCTTTTAAATTTGTTTTATGATACATAACTCACATACCATACAATCTACCCCTTTAAAATACACAATTGAGTGGTTTTAACATGTTCAAAAGGGTGTGCATCTTTTATCTAAGTCTAGAATGTTTTCATTACTTCTAAAAGAAACTCTAACCCATTAGTAATCCATCTGCATTATCCCCTCTCCCCACGCCACCCATTAATCTACTTTGTCTCTGTGTTTTCCTAATTCAGACATTTTATATAAACGGAATCATACAATACCTGAACTTTTGTATCTGGCTCCTTTCACTTATGTTTTCAAGGCTCATTCATGTTGCAGTAGGTATTAATACCTCATTCCTTTTATGGCTGAACAATATTTCATTGTATAGATATAGAACGTTTTATCCACTCATAAGCTGATGAACATTTGGGTTCATTCCACCTTTTGGTTATTATGAATAGTGCTTCTATTAATGTTTGTGTACAAGTTTTTGTGTGCACATATGTTTTCAACTCTCTTGGTGTATACTCAGTGGAATTTCTGGGTTATATAAGTCTATGTTTAATTTTTTAAGGGACAGCCAAATTGTTTTTCAAAGAAGCTGCACCATTTTATATTCCAACTAGCAGTATACAAGGTTTCCTGCTTCTCCAGATTCTTATCAACACTTGTGATTTTCTGTCTTTTTTGGTTTAGCCATCTTAGTAAGTGTGAAGTGGCATCTCACTGTGGTTTTGATTTGCATTTCCCAATGACATGTTGAACATGTTTTCCTGTATTTATTGACCATTTATATATCTTCTTTGGAATTGGTTTTTTACAAACTATACATGGTCCTAGAGAGGTTTGTCTTTGGTTCTCTTTAGTTTTCTTCTTTTGCTTTTCCTCTGCCCCTTCAAATATCAGGAAAGTCCTAAAGTATTCTGCATACCTGCTCCTCGGCTACATCTTTGCTTAGAGAGAACTGCACAGCAGTAGATTTGAAGTGAAGTGGGGAAAAGGGATGATGTTTCTGTGTGTGTAATTTGAAAAAAAGTCCCTAAAGGAGAGTGAAAAACATCCATCTTTCTCCTTGAGTCCTATTTTTGTACAGTTCCGCCTTCAATATCTATGAGAAGGCAGGGGAAGTAGAGGTTCTAGAAATCCTGTTTCTCTTATAAGAAGGATAAAACTAAAAAAAAAAAAATGATCCATAAAAAAGTTGATGAGACATTCATGGCTAGGACTGACCCCAGGAACCACTTCCTTTTCTGCTGTACTCCTTCCTCAACTCTTCTTCTTACTCTGGCACTGACAGGCTTCAGAGCAGCTTTCAAGTATCCTCTGAACAAAGAACACAATAAACTCCTTAGTCTTGAGCCATAGGAGCTCCATCATGTCCTCAAGGAAACATACGTTGTGAACGAGGCTCAGATATTATCCACGTGCTTCACACTGTGCTAGGTGCTGGGACAAGTTTACAGAAACAATAAATTAGTTTCTTTTTCCCCCATTTATTCAACAAACCTCTTTGAACACCTACTGTGTGCCAGATTCAGTGCTTTCCTGAAGGAGATCAGCTTGGGAAGAAATTGTTCAGAACCCAAGTCAACATTTGATGCATTCCTTCTGCATCGTCCCCATATGAAGTAGAGCTCCAGAAGAGAAGAGACAGGTGTTGAGTGATGTCACCATGAGGTACAGAGTCCTGAGGGAGTGGATGGTGGTACAGCTCTCACCATTGACCAGAGAAGCTTGAACTAGGAGCCTCAAGCTCAAGGAGGGAAGAATATTAATACCATGACATGCAGGTGGAAACAATGTTTTTGAGCTTTTGCACATTTTTCCTGAACTTCCCATCTCATACTTTACAGGAGGCTATCTTATTCCATGTGCTGTATTATTTATGGAGGTAAGAAGTAAACTTGATCCATCATCAACTGCTAGGAGGGTATTACCTCTTTAAATCTAATCTCATTGAGATCCCTGCACCTTTTTTATTGCCATTTCCCTTTTAGTCATTGTCAATTAGTTCTCCATTGCTGGTTTTAGTTTTCTATGTGATAAGCAAAGGTTTTGAATCCATCTTGATTAAAGCAGGGAGGCCCCAACCCCATCCTGCCAGCTTCCTTTGAAGTTCATGCAAACTCTATATTCAGATCAGCTGCCCAGGGCACAGAGAAAGATGAGCTATGAGCTGTGCAACATGAGGGCGCCAGGCCAGATGCTTCAAGGCAGGCAGCTTCCTTCTGGGAATAGAATCACAGGAGAGTTCCATCTTTCTGGAATGGTTTAGGTGTGGCTGAAGGGGGAGAAAGCACAGAAATAAAAAGATATAAAGATGATTTCTCAGGTCTCTTCCAAACCCTGTCCCAATTAGACCAGGATCTATTTGTTAAAGCTGGTGGCAGGCTTTACAATGCTCGGAACTGCCTAGAAATCTGGATTCTTCCAAGATGTCCCATTTGGCAAGTTGGAGGGTTGGCTCATTATATAGAGGAAATCAAGAAAGGGAAACATGGGATATTGTTAAATATATATCATGTTTTTCTCATATTTGTGCAACAACCACTCGGTCTTGTGCCCTCTTACAGACTGCCTCTTCACTTCCTCACATCTCTTGTGTTTTTTTTTATTCTCTCTCTCTCTGTCTCATTCTCTCTCTGTGAAACTGCTATCTTCCTCTTATTTGCCTCTTCCTCTTCCACTTATTTTTTTTCTCTTTATACATATTTTCAAATGGACGTTTGTGGCTCTGATAGTAATACATTTTAAAGAAGCCACTTTACTTTGGAGAACAGTTCTTCATTTGTAAAATATAATGATCCTTAAATTTCCCTCTAATACTAAATTCTATGATTCTTTGAAATACTTATTTTGTTCAAATAATGCATTTTCTTCTGACCCACCTAAAATCTGTAGAAATTGACCATATCATGGCTGACATGCCAAGTGATAAATAAATTCCCTTTTCTTTCTCTTTGGGGATCCCTTAACTCTGCATCAATATGAGAAAGTCAAAACATAATCTCTGACACTCCCATGCCCCCACCTACAGTCCCCAAAGCCTAAGAATCATAGTGGTGTGCCTCTGCAGCAGCAGGCTCCCACATGCCATCAGAAGCTCAGGATCTGGGAAAAAGGGAAAAAGAATAAGAAAACATCAGAAAAATCCAATTTTTACAAGGGAGAATTTTTTCTGCTGTTGAACTCCCAAAGATCATTATATGTGGCTCAGATTACATGCACTACTTTCTGTGCCATGTATTTTCAAAGTTCTTTCCCAGATAGAATATCTAAGAGAACCCCCCCAAGAATGATTTTTATTTTCCATATGGTACATACTAGTAAATCTGGCATTTGACCACATTTATGTAAACATGCAGAGATACCTATAAATTATTGGAGTTATCCCAGTTTGAGTTTCCAACTATGTACTACAATCATTACAGCTGTTCTTACTTTAGCCTCAGAAGATATTTCGGTCCATTTATATGGTTGATTAGTCATTTAGGCTGTAGACTACATTTATGACATTGTTTGGGGGTGGGGAACATACCAGATATTCACTGGAGGCACCAAGAATCCACATTTAAGCCAACAGTTCTGCAAACTGGTGGGGGTCCCCTAACCTGAGCCTCTCACACCCTGAGAAACAATTGATTGTCAGTTACCCAGGGCCACCCCACACCTTGAGATGACTTCGGGAGAACCTGGGTTTCCCACCTGCCCTCCACCCCCGTCCCTGCCTCTGCCCAGAGTGTTGAGATAGAAGAGAACAGAGAGGCCAGGAGAACTGGGAGCCTTACTTTAAAAAATCTGGGCCCTACCCAACAGATCTGGGACTAGTGTGTGTTGTTAATAATAGCTTTATAGGCAGCTCGGCAGTGAAGACAAAACTGAGTTCCTTACCCAACTCTGTCCTGCTCATCCCCAACATAGTTCTTACCGCCCAGCCTTGCCCAGACTGAGCTCAGATGTGGGGAATGTCCCATGGGACTGGAAATCTTGGGCTCTAGCCTGGTGCCAACATCTGAGACAACCTGTGGTGGCACCCTAAAGCAGCTTCTGCTCCCACAGCTCTGGCTCTAGGACTTGGAGGAATCAGTCCACTGTATTATTTGTAAATAGCCATGCACTTTATTCACAAAGCATCTTAAGTTTTAGGCACCTCTTCCCCCACCCACCAAAACAAAAACAAAAAAACCCACTTTTTCTGTTTTATTTAAGCTTTTCTCTGTGCCTCACAATCACAAAGAAAGGCAGTCTGTATAGATAGGTGAACAGATTTCACTAAGTTTAGGTGGGAATCTATGACAGAGATTGGAGTAGGAGTCTAGCGTCCTGATTCCTAGACCTGTGCTCTTTCTCCAAAAACTCTTTACATGAGGCTAATAATAAACAGAAAACACTTCTGTTAGCCCTTTTATTTTCTTTTCCTCTTTAAAACTCTGACATGTCTCATCTATGTCAGTTCTCCTGAGATCAGTTTTCATGAAACTCTAGTATTTACTGGCTGTCCTCCATGCTCAAACAATGTTGGGTAGGCTCTCCAGTCTTGTTCTGATTTATTCAGCAGATGGAGAGTTATTATCAATATTTCTTCAGAGTTAGAGGGGGTATTTTTGGATGATAAAGTTTGTTTCCATTTATCATCATTTTATCCCCAGTGCTGACTTTGGGGGCTCTGATTTTTCTGTACAAAAGTGAACCATGAGATTGCATTCAACTCAGTCTGTTTTCAAAGCCCAAAGAATGGAGAGCAGGATGCAGGAAATATATGGTGGCCTTTGGCAACTTGGTGGAAACTTTGACATAAAGGAAAGCCAGTGTTGACTTGAATCTTTATTCTTATCCCTTTAAAGCTAGAAGAGGTCATAGAAAGCATTTAGTAATTTTGATGGAAGGCTTCTGTTCTCACTGGGGCAGAAAATGAGACTCAGAGAAGTCCGGAAGCTTGTCTGAAATCACACAGCTCCTTGGGCGGCAGTGCTGACCTGTGAGGCAGGTTATTTGTTCTGGGCCTGGGGACCACAGGGTCTCTCAGAGACAAGGGCTGGTCACACTGGGAGAATGCCAAGGGATAGTCTATGTGATTAGTTCAATTCAGCCTAACTAGCACCCACTGAGGCCACCACAGGGAAGCCCAGCAATGTATTGTGTGGAACCCCACAGTCTCAAAAGGGCTGACTTGACAAATCGGCTTCATCCTCTCTTCCGTTCTCCTCTGAGGGGCTGCTGCTATGTCTAAGTTGAAAAATCTACCCTGAGGACTAAAATCTTTTATTTGGTTGGATGGCTGGGGCCCACACTTTCTCTTTCTTTCCTGCGGGTAGTGAAAAGGAGGGCCGTGGAGAGGCTTTCCTACCAAACCACAGGGAGATTAAAGGGCCAGGGCCATTTCGAATGTGGAAGTCCAGAGTTCTTAGGCTTACAAAGGAGCCTTCTCGTTATTAATGGTGGCTCTGCCACAGCTGTGGCTTGGAAATCGGAAAGACTGGCGGCAGGAGAGACCCATGTGTCGGTTTGTGTGGCTCTGACCGCAGCAGTGTGCTTTGGACGTGGTGTCCGACTGACCCTCGCTGCCCACGTCGGACAAGGCTCCCTCCTGGCACCTTCTCCCTCCCTCAGAGGCAGGAAGCCCGGTGGGGGAGGAGTTGAAATTGCTAAGAATAGCCATGGTCTTTGGGACTTGCTCTTTTCAAGGAATCAATGGAATTAGAAATGAGATATTAGCTCTAATCAGTCACATATGTTGGGTTCTCAGCCCCTAGGAAAAGAATTTCTGACTGCAGCTCCTCACCCGGTGGGGAAAATGCATCTACACCTGTGAATCTGGCAGGGCCCCTTTTCTGTCCTCTGGAGAGCCCAGGACAAAAGTACATGCTGTACTAAGTATATGCTGTCAGTCTGTCATCTGGTCTGATCTGGAGTGGCCAGACTTCTGACTAAGCATCCCCTATGTGGCTTTTCAACAAGTGTGGAAGAATTTCAATGCACACATAGATCCAGACGGAGCCAAGAACTGGGGGCTGGAAGAGAATTCCTCCCTCCCCTTTGTCTTTTTCACTTATGTTTCTGAGACGTGGGGGTGTTTGGAAAATTAGGCGCACCGTGAAAGATAATTTTATGTTGTTTTACTTTCATTTTTCAAAAATGTAAAATTACGAGAATAGTCAAATGACCCCCTCTGTGCCCATCCTATAGATGCCTGTTTTATCGATGGTCAGCAGGTTTTCATGAGTGTGTGAGTTTCTCAGTTTGGCCCCTGACTGCCTGCCTTGGAATCTCCCCCAGACCTCTCCATGCAGGCCCTCCAGGAAGGCTGGGAGGCTGCCCCACGCGCTGTTCCCCAGGTAGTGTGGAGGCGTCAATCTCCGTGAACCTTCCTGTGCACCTCACAGTATCTCAGGCATCCGTTCCTTTGCCCCTGAGATCTTTGTGTCACCAACTCTACCAATTCCAGCAAGTGGTCAGAATATTATGCGAATTATACCACTCTTTGCATTATACCTTTGAAAAACAAAGGCAAACAGGGGGAATCAGCCCCTTTCCTTTTTCTATCATAGCACTCTTCTACTTAGCTACTATGCATGACCCTTGTTCAAATGTAACAGACCTGCCATGAAAACGGTTTTGCCAACTTTTTAATACTAAGTTCAATTTATGATTCACACTGAAAGTTGATTGTATAGCCCTGGGTCTGTGCTTAACTAGAAATGCCCTCTGTGAATGATTCATGTATGGGTAATGGGTGTGAATACACACACGCTCACACAAAACACTAGTAGAACTTTTAAATGTCAACATTTAAGTATTCCAAAGAGAGCAAAGAGCAGAGTTAATCTTCTGGAGAGAGTCTAAGTCCAAGGTCACATCCATAGTTGTTTATAGTTTGGAGTCTGCATTATGTCATTTAAAACAAAAGAAATTGAGGAAGCAGGGGTGGGTGAAGTGGGAAAGGACAGGGACGGGTGGTCAGGGAGCAAAAAGCAGGTTCTGCGTTAGCACATTCAAATCACAGCCAGGTAGCAGAGTCATGACTGGATAAGAGATTGCAACCCATTTCCCCAATGCCGCCCCCCCCCCCCCCCGCCAGATCAGTACATGTTTCTCATACATATTTGCATTCCTCACCACACTGTGCTCAGGACTGCACGGAGCAGGTGCCTGGTTGTGTTAAATGCTCATATGAATGCCGCTCCTCGGTTTCATCTGAAGGGGCCACTGGCACAGTTTCAGGCCTTCGACAGGGCCAGAAGACTTGCAGTCTTGCCCTGGGAGGCCCACATTTTGCTCTCTTTCCTGACTTCCACTGTATGGACCAACATGTTTCACAACTTCAAGAATCAAGTTCACTTACATAGAATAGGGTGTGAATGGAGCCCCCAAAACTGGGCCCCAGGTAGCCCTGGATGCCTTCTGGAAGGACCACAGTGACCACTATGAGTACAGCCTTTGGATCAGCAGATTAGATTCATGTGGTTCACATTTGCCCTCCTATTGTTTACTTACTCACAAATGCTCCTCTTCTACAGTTTTATGCTACATTCCCAGGGATGCCTGGGGGCCATGTCCCACCAAACCCCCCTCCTCTGCCCTAGTACTTTTTATCCTCAGCCTTCCTAACCCTGTCCTTTAAGTATCATAAATGCTGAGAGTATCGAGGATGCTTACAGTTGAAGACATTCACTTTATTGAAGTTCTAGCCGAGGCCTTAGAGTTACGGCTTTTGGAAAAAGGAAGGATAAATATGATATTTTGGGCACACACTTTTTCAATTATGGGCAGCTCAAACCTAGTATTGCTCCTCATCCATCTCAATCTGAAGGCTGGTGGGGAGGCTGCTCCTAAACATCTTTGCGCACTTAATCCCAAACCCCACTCATACAGCTTCTAAATTTTTTAAGATTAATCAAATCTAAGTCTTGCAAAGTGCACACTCTGATTTATATGAGTTTTGGCAAACAGGCATACCGAATAAAAAGCTTCTTAGTTGGAAATGACAGCATTAGGGGAACAAGGGCTAGAAAACCATATAAGGAAGGGCGTCCTGTTTTGATGAGCCTGTGGCAGCTCCTGAAACGCAGTTAAAGGACTCTAAACGTGCTGTGATATTAAGATGGGAACCCTTAGGTAACATGGCAGGAATTAGTGTGTTCTTCTATCCTTAGATTTATTTTTGAGTTCTAGTTCCCATGAAAGAAAACCCTAGAAAGTCCAGTCTTAGAGGAAATGGCACAAAGCTGTGGAAGGATCTTGTTGTAGGAGCTGGAGGTGGAGGGTGGGAAGTTGGAATCAGCTCTGGCTTAGGAACTCATCTTCTAGAAAGATGCCCAATTGTCCAATGTCCAGGCAGCACAAGGCTTGGTGAATTTGAACTTGATTGAAGCCATTGCTACCCAAGAAGGTCCAACATAATGAATCAATATGGCAGCAGTCAGTATGGGATAGTAACTTGTAGTTCAGACTCACACTAGAGTTCATGGTTCTGAGTAACTGTTTCATTAGAAGCATTTCCTAGCAGTTGAGTTAACCTTAATCTCATCCTTAATCTTTAGCAAACTTGAGCTTGTCCCATAGGAGCACTGAAAGTTGAAGCCTTTTGGCTGGCAGTACCCTGTTCCCCTGCCAGGGGAGAGAACTGACAGAGCCAGGCTGGCTGGCTAAGTGGGCTGGGCTCAGGGCAGAGTGCCAGCCCACGAAGGAAGTATTCAGTAGGAAATAGAGGCAGAAGCCCAGCCACACAAATTGGGCCTTCCAATGGGAGATGGGGTGGGTAGCTATGGCTTGTCAGGCTCAGCACCAAATATACCAGCTATGGTGCAGATGTGTAGCAACAAGATAGGTTCCAGACCCAGCAGATAGGGGTCTGAGCCCTCAGACAAATGTTGGCCTTTGTCAGGCTGGCTTCAAAATTGAGTGGAAATGGGTCCTGCAGCTACCTAAGGAGGAAGAACTCTTCCTTTCTAAGACACATGTCAAAGGAGCAGTACCCTCCATGAAAACAGAAAAGAGTTTAAAATTAACACTTAAAGAATAGTGATTTAAAATAAGCATTTGACGGGTGCCTGGGTGGCTCAGTCAATAGCATCTGCCTTTGGCTAAGGTCAGGATATTGGGATCCTGGGATGGAGCCCCACATTGGGCTCCCTGCTCAGCAGGAAGCCTGCTCCTTCCTCTCTCTACCTCTCCCTCTGTCCCTCCCTTCCGCCCTGGCTTGTGCTCCTTCTCTCAAATAAATAAATAAAATCCCTTAAAAAATCAATTAATTAAATTAAAGTAACATTTGAATAATAGCTGTCATGTGTCATTCTACATTTTCTTTTAGGGTCTTTTGTAATGCATGACTCTATTCTTTCAACCTGTCACATGCCCTGAAAACTTTTCCTCAAGAGACAGCGAAATATGAGAGTAAAATTGAGCATCTCCTTACATAACAGGCAGCAAGCATTCAGAGCACAGTTTAACCTTGTGTGCCAGGTGTCTGGCTTGCCTTTGCAGAGTTCATGGTCTCCAAGAAATAAGGTTAACATGCAGGAAATAATAGGGAGCCATATAAGCCAGATGGCGAATGCCATAGGGATTCAAAGAAATGACTGATAAATGAGGCTCATGGTCATGGGGAAAAGATATAAAAGACCCAAGAACAGGTGGGATACAATTGCAGAGAAAGAGTGAGGTGGGCAATAATCAGGCACAGAGTTCTTTTGGGCTGTAATATACATGGTGCATAGGCTGCAGCCAGTCTGATGAAGTAGAGCAAGTATTACTTTCCCTTTATAGACAAGGAAACTGGGCACAGACAGTTCCTGCTTTAATCACTATCATCCCTGCCTCATGTAAGCTACCAATAGAGTGACCACACAGAGTGATACAATGGCAGGAACCAGCTCACAGGTGCTTTGTTTGGTTTTGCTTTTAATTATTAGTGTCACCTGTTCTTAGATACTTTGAGCCATCCTGGAGGAAATATTTGAAACAGGTACCTGCTAGGAGCATTGCTTCCTTCCTGGCACATTTGGGGATTTGGGGTGGTGAGCTACAGGCACTGCCAGCCATCCTGCACAGGACTTTGCATTCCATAATTGGAATTGGCTCTGTATCCAGGCGCTGTTTCCCTGAGCACACTCCATGAGCAAAAGCTTCAAAGTACATCTGCTCTTTGACCAGAAGACATGAAATTTCAATTACCATACTTTACAATTCTCTTCATGTAATTAGATCAGATTTTTAAAGAACTTCACTTTCTTGGATTTTATTGTGTGTTTACTACAAGCAAAGCATGGTAGGTGCTGTAAGTGATACAGTGATGAATGCAAAAAGGACTCTGACTTCATTTGCCACGCTCAGGGGTAGGCAGAGTACATAGAAATAACTATAACAAGAAGCCAAACAGGGATATCCAGGTGGTTCAGCAGTTGAGTGTTTGCCTTTGACTCAGGGTGTGATCCCAGGGCCTGGGACTGAGTCCCATATAGGGCTCCCTGCATGGACCCTGCTTCTCCCTCTGCCTGTATCTCTGCCTTTCTCTCTCTCTCTCTCTCTGTGTGTCTCTGCCTCTCTCTTTCTGTGTCTTTAATGAATAAATAAATAAAATCTTTAAAAAAAGGCAAAAAAAACCCCTAAGAAGCCAAACAAACAGCAGAGTATCAGAACTGGAAGAATTGGGTTTGATTCTGGTTTTCACTACCTACAGGACTTACTGGCTGTGTGATTTTAGATAAGTCACTCAATTGCATTGAACTCAATTTGCTAATTTGTTCAATAGAAAGAATAAGAGTTTGAATGAATAAATGTTTATAAGAGATAAGGTGGTTATAGGTTAGCCTGTTCATATAGAAACCTGACTATCTGTGAATGGTCTTACAGGCTTTGCACCATTTGAGGCTATTGAAAAGCCAACGTATGTTTGAACACATTTTATTAGAGCAGTTTTAAAAATGAAACACCATAACCTTGGATTTGTCAGTGAGTGGGATAACACGGATGTAGCAGAAATTTCTTTTCAGGCATTCAGGCCAAGCAGAAGTTGTCATTATAATGCCTACTGTTGATCAGATCCCTTCAATGTTTATTTATTTCTTACAATAACCCTGTAGATGAGTCTTATTATCATCTTTATCTTATAGGTGTAGAGCCCACCCATGGAATGGCATTTATCCACTCCCTTATGGTAACAACTTGTCAGATGAGATCACCAAAGGAAATAAGGAAGCAGTACTTAGCAACTCAAAGTTGAGTTTTTGTTAAATTAAGTCCTAAGGTGGTCTCAACTCTGCTTCATTCAGATATCCAGGCTTCTAGTGGATTCTACTTCATACATAATAAAATAAAGAAGATTCTAATCCTTATTCCCTGGGTAGATGTGGATAGAATAATATGAAAATTTAGTACAAACATTGTAAAACACTAAGTGGAATGTTTATAGTAGGTTTAAAGGTTGGTCATTCAGTTTAATGAGACTGATTGGAATTGGGAACTGTTTAAAATGACAAGAAGATATTTTCCCAGACGAATTCTGTTGTGGCTTTACACTTTTTGGAGCTTTACATTTTTGGATTCAACAAATTCAACTCAATAAATACTTATCAAGCACCTACTATGTGGCAGGTGCCGTGATGGATACTGAAGATGCAAAGATGAAAAAAGCATCTGTTCCTGCCATTGTTGGAAGTTGCTCTGACTTGAAGTGATATAGACATGCTCGAAGGAAGCCCAGAGGAGGGAAGAAGTATGCTGCTTGGTCTGGGGCTAAAAGGAAGACTTTCTCAATGAAGCAGTCATTGAACTGGACCTCGAAAGTTTCATAGGCTCTTGCTGGACTATAAGAAAGGAAGGCAACATAAAAGTAAGAAATGGTAAGAAAACCTACAGAGGCACAGGTGAACTTGGGTGTTTGGGCTTTGGGTTTGCATGAAGCTGGAAAGGTAGTCTGGAACCAAACTGGGAAGGCTTTTGACAGCTATGGTGTAGTGTTTGGATTTTATTTCATGCAGTGGTGGGAACAGAATGGTAATCGGATAAGAAAATAGGCAATCAGCCCCTGAAATAGCTGATACAGAACTTAATTATCTTCTTGGGAGGCACTGAAGAGAGTAAGGGTTTGAATCCTGCATCTGCCGATTACCATCCACGTGACCTTGACCAGTTTAAGGAACCTAATAAACATATTGATCTTACAAGGTTGTTGTGAGGACAGAAAGAGTATCAATGACGAGCAACGTCTATGAGGTAAAATACTAGGTAAATGCTAATTTCTACTATTATTATTTAATGCCAAAAAGATAGAGGCTGGGAGTGTCCATTTGTTTAATATCCTCTCTTTATGTTTTCAAGATTTCCTGTTTTTATACAGCACTGTAAATGCTAATGGTTTGCTTTCCACCTGTCATGAAAACCCTTATTAATTGTGATGCTTCTAAACATGGTATACAGCCTAACATCTACTGGAGCAAAAGGAAGCTAGCATTTTTTAGTGCTTTGCTGAGCCAAACATACATCATCTCATTAATCTGCAATGTGACACTTTGATGTGGTTACTGTGCCCGTTCATCTGCTTAGAAAATCAATGTTGGCAGTTAATGGAACTTGTCCAGATTAATTAAGAAGTGGCAGAACCTGGGTCCGAAAGTCCTGTCTGTGCTGACTCTGATCCCCACACTGTCCCTTGCCCACTGCCACTGTACAGAGCACATAGTTGGTGCTTAAACTAAATACCTCACAGCTTTTTCCTCTGGTACCTTCCCCGCGATGAAGCCCCTCCTGAGCTGGTCATGCTGATGGCACATGGCTGCTAGCTGATTGGACTGCTCCTAATCTAAGCTGCGCTCATCATGTTCCTCTTGCTGAAATTTGGAATTGGGATATTTAGCATCTGAGCCTGTGGGAACCAGGTAGAAAGGATAAGCAGAGTCAGGGTCTGAACCAACAGCATAGGAAGGAAGCCACGTTCAGATGCAGGCAGAAGAGTGGAGGAGCAGCCCCCATAAGGTAGAAGAAAATGGTGTCTTGGGAGGAGGATGGAGGTGCACAAACAGGATTCCAGAGTGGGGACCTGTGCACACAGAGAACAATATGGGCAAAGGGCTGTCTCAGCCCCTGCTGAGTTCCCCATTTCTAGCTCTAATTTGTGAGAGATTTTTATATCCTTATAACAATCTCCTTTTTGGAAACTAGCTGGTCCTAGAGTCAAATAGCCTTGACGAAAGAAGCACACAATAAATAGCTCTCTCCCAAGCAGCCACCTATAACACCTTACTGATGTCAGTGTAATTCTTTGGTCCATAGGTCATTCTTGACAATTTGGTCCTGGGGCCCTTGTTCTGGAAGGACCAATAATGTTTTAGAAATCACTCACCCAAGAAAGGTGGCAAATAGTGGAACAGAGGTATTTGAAAAACATTCACGGGGGGAATCCCTGAGTAGCTCAGCCGGTTTAGTGCCTGCCTTCGGCCCAGGGCATGATCCTGGAGTCCCGGGATCGAGTCCCACGTTGGGCTCCCTGCATGGAGCCTGCTTCTCCCTCTGCCTGTGTCTCTGCCTCTCTTTCTCTCTGTGTCTCTCATGAATAAATAAATAAAAATCTTAAAAAAAAAAAAACATTCACAGGAGTTTTAGGCTATTTTAGATGGTCTGAATAACTGCAAATAAATCATATAATGTCTCTAAAATTCACATGATGCCTTATCTCAATGCATTTTAAAAATTAATTGTTACAAGCTAGGAGTTCTGGTTCCACCTTTAATGATAAGAACAATTTTTTTCAATTTTATTTAAATTCAATTAATTAACATATAGTGTATTATTAATTTCAGGGGTAGAGTTTAGTGATTGATTGGTTCCATATAACAATGCTCATTACATCACGTGCCCTCCTTAATGCCCAACACCCCATTATCCCATCCCCACATCCACCTCCCCTCCAGCAAATTTTTTTTACATAAAGTAAAAAGGGCACTGAAAAGCAAAGAACAGTCTGATTTGGGACTAGCAAAAAAGCAGTGACAGATTACATATTTCCTTAGAGGAAAAGACCCGCAGCAGACTTCAAGTGTCAGGGAGAGGAATACTTTATGATCTTCATACAGCTACTTGAAAGAACAGTTAAGTGCTCCTTTTGAAAGCAGTGTATGAAAAAGAGGGAAAGGCATAAGTTAAGAGGTTAACTTAACTCTATTTTTAATGTGATTTTTTAAAAAAATTCTTGCTTTGTATGTTATTAGTCTTTTCAGTGTGAATCTATGCTAATGTAAGTAAGTGCTTAATAAAAGTTCTATTTTTGTGGGGGGAAAAAACGGCCTATTTTAGGAAAGTGTGCTGAATTCTCTCTGACTTGGGCACAGGCCTACGGGGATTCAGAGGGGTCTGGTTATTGAGGCTGCAACCAGCTGGAGCTTTCATAGTACCTTAACAGAAAAGGAGCATCACTTTTGGAATACTGACTCATGTTTTTAAAACAATGGCAGACATCATCGTACCCAAATGGAAAATCCAATGTACTGACTATTTCCACTGTGAATTTTGAGTATACAGAACCCTTGCCAGCTGTGGAGAAATGGAAAGTGCATTGAACTTGAGGGCAGAGGACTGGGTTGCCTGTGTCACTGCCACATATTTGTTGAATGATCTTGTGGAAACCACTTAACTTCTCTGAGCTCAGTTTTCTTGTTGGTAAAATCATGAGGACCAGAGAAAGGTCCGTGAAAAGTCTTCATTTTCTAGGAGTGTGGAGTCAAACCTTCTAGAGAGGTTGTGGATAGGATTAATAGAATCCTATATTTGACCATGACTAGCACAGTGCCTGGAGCAAAGTGGGCACTCCAAAGCTGCTTGTTGCTTTCTTCATTTTGTTACTCTGTGCCAAGTGCTGACAAGCCTACAGTACCTGGGGTCCTGTTAATCAGGAACCACATGATCATCGGCTTCTACCCTAGCCCAGCAAGAAACGGCCTCTACCCGCCGTTTTCCTGCTGCTTGGTGGGTAGAAGAAGGTATGACTCATGAATGCTAGCTGAGCAGGTGAAATCCATGTCTCTTGGGGCTTCAGGTGCTTGGGGAACAACTAGTCTTTTCCATATTTGGGTTTCAAATTCAAATCTCTAAATGAGATAGAGATCTACTGTAAAACTGGAATGCTCAAACTGTTCAATCAGCGTGTGAGAATCTGAAAAGTCAGCTTCATTGGAAATTCTTAGAAAAGAAGGCACTGGCAAGGGTAGGCCTGGTTTGGAGGGTGTCAACATGCAGATGGGGCATGGAGGTGGGGAAGCAGGATGTAGAGAAGGATGCCCTGATATTCCTTCAATGGCTGCAAATTGCTTTGTAAGGGAGGATTCCCCACTCGGGATCAATAAGCAGTTCTCAGCTGATATTCTTTAAAGCATGTGAAAGTGTGGAAGCAATCATACCGTGGGGGAGTTTCCATGGGGCCCCAGGCAGGCTGAGATAGAAGAATGAAAGCTGCCCTAGAGGGCTCAAGAGAGGCAGGAAGGGAAACAGCTGTGAGCATCTCTGGAAGGAGGAAACCTATAATATTCACACACAAGATGAGAAAGAGAGAAAAGGAATAGGGACATAGGGCAGCAGGAAACAGCACATTTCCACTGAGTGCACTTTTGAAAACATAATGATTTTGTTTAAAAAAAAAAGGGGGAACTGGTGCATCCCATATGAGAATTTGTTTTTAACCAATGAGTAAACAAGTCAGGCTTTAACTTTAAAAATGTAATTCTCCACCTTTACTCTTCACCATCTCATCAATGTGGGCTTGAGAGGGAGCACTCAAAGTTTAACACTATATCAAAGTTTAACACTATATCCACTAAAAAAATTAATTTTTTAACTTGTCCCTAGTTTACGAGTGGATGAAACTGAGCAGCCTGACTGGAAGATAGAAATATGGTCTACGCTACTCCTTTTTTGCATGGGCAGGAGGAGGACTGTTGGTCTATAAAGCAACCAATATGATAGGAACATATCTTGGGAAATTAAAAGAGATTTGGACAAGGGGGAGGCAGATAGCACCTGTTTTTTGCTGAGCATCTATTTAATCTTTGTCTTTTCCTCATCTGATAAAATGAGGATAATAATACCCATCTCTCAAGCTATTGTGAAAATAAGATTCTGGAAGGGTGTGTAACAGGACTCAAGCTGTAGGAGTAGACACTGAGCAAAGAAATGTTGGTGTGCTTTCCCTGGCCCACCTGCAGATACCCCTGTGTTTTCTGGAAAAACATTTGTTAACTGCCATGTAGAAATGTGCTTCATGTCATCTAAGGCAAATGGGGCGTTGGTGATTGAATCTAAGTTTTCTCTTCTTCCTACCTCAAGGGACCAAAGTTAAGTTAGGAGAATGAATATTTTGTGTTTCTTGCTGTGTCAGAGTTGTTGGTTGTGAGGAGTTTGCGGGGGGTGGGGAGGATGATGGCTATTTTGATGTCTCTATTAATCATACACTAGATGCTTCCAGGCAGCTGAAACAACTACATTTTCTGACATGATTTACATACTACTGGCCCATGGAGAGACACCTTTGGAGAGGGTCCCAAAGGAAAGCCAACAGCAAGTGTCCACTTCTCTCAGATACCATGCTAGGTACTTTCAAATGCTATATTCCTTCGTCTCCTTGACCCACCCTAGGAAGGAATATGTCCACTTTAGGAAAGGAAAGACTGCAACTGAGAGACATTGAGTTGTCTGCAAACTTATTACAGTGTTTGTCCTCTGACTGCAGAGAAACATTGAGCCTGAGATCCTTGTGAGCTTGTAGAAGGGGAAGCACAGAAGAGTAAGCACCAAGTCTGTCAATAGGGTTTCAAAATTCTCATTGCTTCTGCTGTGGAGGTCACTATAGTGTGGTCAGACAACCTCTGGAGGTATCTGGCACACATAGAACCTCTCCAGCCACCCTCATAGCACATCCTCAGAGCTTGGCTCATGAGGTAAGCCACAGCGCCTCTCTGTGCCAGTGCAGACAGCTATGGGAAAAAGGGACTATTTCACAATTAACTTCATTTCATTGACAAATAGTCATGCCTAGGTTGGCCATGAATGCTTCTCCAAAGGAAGGACCAAGTTGTGGGATGATTTATTGGGATATTATTACTCTATGTAATATGGTTATTTTTAAAAGTGATAATAAAAGAAACTGCCACTTCTTGAATACCTACTGGCTATGGACTACATTTTACACATACTATCTCATTTAATTCACACAACTCTATGTAGTAAATATTATCACTCTAACTTTATAGACAAAAAGGCTCAAGGAGGCTAAGAGGCTTGCCGAAGTTCACAACTGGCAGAGCAGCAATGCACAATGCTGTCTTTTTAATGCTCAAGAGTGTGATCTTTCCACCTCACTGTAGAGTCTCTCAAAATAATGACTCCCTACATTGAAATGGGGCCTTGTACCTGGGCTCTGGGAGTTCAAGTCTGCTGTTCTCCTAAATGAAGTTCCTGCTCTGTGAAGTTAACTTGCATTCCCTAAACCTTTATACTGAGATAAATTTGGGGATCAGAGATAGCAAAGATGATTTGTGTCCTTTCCAATGCATCTTCCAAGTTTCCAGTCCTGAAAGCTGGGGCACTCCTGGGGATTTAGCTTTGAATCGGCACTTACCCTCCATGCTAGATGCTCCCAAGGTGTCCAATTCTTTTTTCTTAACGTTTCCCATAGTGACTGCTGGCCATTTCACCCCACTATTACCACTCTCTCTTGTGTTATTTCAATAGTTTCCTAACTTCTCCTTGCATATAGGCTCTTCCCATTCTCAGTCCTGCTGCTAGATCGCCCTCTTCCAAAACATCATTTTGTAAATATCAGTCCTCATTCAGAAGCATTCCATTGATATGATGCAACCTTTGAAGCTGATGTTAGAGATATGATATGGAAAAAATGTTCATGATATTTTATTAAATGCAAAAATGCTTACAAGAGGGAGGAGGGCGGGAGGTGGGAGTGATTGGGTGACGGGCACTGGGGGTTATTCTGTATGTTGGTAAATTGAACACCAATAAAAAAAATGCTTACAAGATACAGCAAATGTTAATACGGATGATCTGTGTGTGGTAGAGTTATGGATATGTTTATTGTCTTTTTGCTTATCTAGAGTTCTTAAATTTTTTGTAATAAATGGTAGTTTTGTAACAAGACAAAAAAGAAGCCATTGTAAAAAAATCATTAAAAAGGCACTCAGGGTAGTGTAAAATAGAACATAATAAAATTCCATTTTTTTACCATTCAATTAGAAAAAGAGTAAAAGTTTTACTAGCCAGTGTTAGCAAGAGTGAGGTCAGGGGCATCCTTGCACACTGTGGGTGGGAATGGAAACTGGTGCAAACTTAGTAGGAGATAATGTGCAGGACTCATCACCGTTGGAAATCTGCATCACCGTAAAAAATCATCAAATTGAACCCAACAATTCAATTTTAGGAATCCATGGTATAAGCATTTGGTTCTCAAAGTTTGATCTAATCCAACAGCATTAGCTTCCCATGAAAACTGGTTAGAAATGCCAATTCTCAGGCTGTATGGCTAAACTACTAAATCAAATTCTGGGAGTGGAGTCTAGGAATCCATTATTTTAGCAAGACCTTCAGGTAATTCTGAAGTGCATTCAGTGTTTGAGAGTCACTGCTATAGAAATATTGCTAGATAGTACATTTGTGTGAACAAGAGCTGTGATGATACACATTACTACCTTATTTATAATGTCATAATGTTATAAATAATCTATGTGTACAAGAGAGAAATTGCTAAATAGGTTGAACCATAATATCCTGTGAAATACTATGTACCAGTTAAAGAAAAAAGTATTAGCAGGGAAGAATTGTTAGTGCATGAAGTTTAGTAAGAATGAAAAGAGCAATTTGCAAAAACACCTATAATATTATTAACCATGGTCAAAGCATAGTTATACACTCAGTTTTAACTTTTCAAATAATAAATTCATTGATTACCTATGTAAAAAAAAAATAATAATCCTCCCTTAGCTCCCGTAAGATGGAGCTCAAACTTCTTAGCCTGGCAACAAGGGTCCTTCATGGTCTGCTTCAAACTTGATTCTCCAACTCTGCCCCCCACCTAGTACTTCCATAAGGAAACTCTGTTTTAAAAAAAAAAAAAAAAAAAAGGAAACTCTGTTTTCCCTCAAACTGTTCTGAGAATGGCTTAATACTTAGTCTTGAATTCCACTTTGGAGTTGAGGAAACTGAGAAATTTCTTTTTGGCAGAAATAATTTCCAAAAGTTGAGTGACTCCTTGCAAGCCCCCAGTCCCTCAGGCAGCATTGGAACCCAGGTCCAGTTTGCTGTGTTCCAAGTACTTGTTCTACTCCTCTCTGCTGGAAACCATGAATATGTTATGTTACATGGCAAGTGGACCTTTGCAGGTAGAAGAGTTACCTGAATTTAGGGGGATTACCCCGGATTCTCTGAGTGGCCCCATGAAATGACACAGGACCTTAAAAATGAAAGGGGAAGAAAGAAAGTAGGTTAAAAAAAAAATGAGACAAGGAAAGGAGATACTGTAGAGATTCAAATCATGAGGAGGACTCAGCCTGCCATGGCTGGTTTTGAAGAAGGAATAAGGAAGCCAGGAGTCATGGGCAAGCAAGTGGCCTCTCAGTTGACAGTGAGGGAACAGGGACCTTAAGCCTACAACTACGAGGAACTGAATTTAGCCAACAATCTGAATGAGCAAGGAAGCAGATTCTCCACCTAGAGATTCCTGAAAACAACATAACCCAGCAGACACCTTGATGTTAGCTGGGGGAGATCCACACCAGACTTCTAACCTACAGAAATGTAAGATAACAAGTGCGTGTTGTTTTCTTTTAAGCTGCTATATTTGTGGTAATTTGTTATGGTGGCATATTAGCGTGCTAGGGTGGCTGTAACAAAGTACCACAAATTGGGCCACTGGAACATCGGCAATGTCTTCTGTCACAGCTCTAAGAGCATAGTGTCAGCAGGGTCAGTCCCTTCTGAGGGCTGGGAGAGAAGAGTCTGTTCCAGGTCCCTCTCCGTGGCCTGCAGACTACTGGCTTCTCCCTATGTCTTCGTATCTTGTCTGCTCCATATATGTCTCTAGGTCTATATTTCCCCTTTTTGTAAGGACACCAGTCATTTTGGATTAGAATCCAGCTTAATGGCTTCAATTTTAACTTGATTACCTTGGTAAACACCCTATCTCCAAATAAGATCACACTCTGAGATACTTGAGGCTAGGACACTAATTATATATATATATATATATATATATATATATATATATATACACACCTATATAATTTATGTATGCATAAAAATATATAGATTATATTAAATATTAGTTATGTATGCATAAAATTATATATATTACATCATATATATTATTTATGTATGTATAAATTACACACACAATCATATCAACCAAAAGGACCTAAAAGCAATAACATCACTGCAGCAATGAGCACACCTAGCATCCAGATCTTGATTTCTAAATATCATTTCCCCTGAAAGAAATCAGGGCTCTTTGAAAAAACAAAACAAAACAAAACAAAACTACTTCTGGCTTTGGCTCTGGTGCAGGACAAACACAAGTGAGCCTGGGGAATTTTGTGGTGCCAGAAAGAAAGGAAATACTTAAAGATTAATGAGGTCATGTCAAAAGGACACAGGATCCTGCTTGAAGTGGTTCCCCCTGGCCAAGTGTGGGATAATTTGAACATCAAAAAGAAAATGACAGTAATGGATTATAATCCTTGAAGTTTTTTTTTTTAAATGTCCATGAGTCCACAATCATACCAAAAAAAAAAAAAAAAAAGACTTTTAAGCAAAGGAGTTCTAATAAATGTGGAGGGAGTGATAGAAAATCACTATATTTTAGGCCCTAATGTGATCATTGATTCAGCCTAGATCATACGGATGCTAACTACTGACTAAAAGATTTTTGGATAACAAGAGGTTCATGCAACATTAGCATGATACCCCATACATTATTTAATTTTTTTTTTATTTATTTATGATAGAGAGAGAGAGAGAGAGGCAGAGACACAGGCAGAGGGAGAAGCAGGCTCCATGCACCGGGAGCCTGACGTGGGATTCGATCCCGGGTCTCCAGGATCGCGCCCTGGGCCAAAGGCAGGCGCCAAACCGCTGCGCCACCCAGGGATCCCAACATTATTTATTAATTATATAGGAGGGAGTTACTTTCTTTAAAAATTGAGCAATTTGGTGGTTACTACTTTAAATAAGTGATAAAACTTAACATCACCAACAGTGGAACAATCTGGCATTATTTGAGACTTTTGATTATGGGTCCCACCTGACATGAGGTATGATTATGGATTATTTTTGTCAAGAAAGGATTTAATATGAATGTAACCATGAGGAACAACTATGTAAATTCAGAATGTGGCACATTCTATAGATATTCACCTGGACTCTTCCAAAAAGGTCAATGTCATAAAAAAAGAACAATTAAAAAACAAGTCAAGGGGACCATTCTAGATTAAAAGAAACTAAAGAAAATATCACATGCAATATGCAACCTTTTCTGAATTCTCGGGGTTTTGTTTGTTTTTCTAAATGCTATAAAAGACATTTGGTGAACAGTTGGGGATATTCAGTGCAAAATGTCTATTAGATAATATTATGAGATGTGTTGCTAATTTTTTCTTACAAGTGATAATGATGTTGTGATTATGTTTGAGAATGTCCTTATTCCTAGAAGGCACATGCTGAAGTGATTTGGTTTAGTGCCACGGTATCTGCAAGTTATTTAACGTAGTTCAGGAAAATGTGATATACTGGAGTTTGCTCTTACCAGTTCCTGAGAGCAGATAAATATTCAGGAATTTTGCAAGCCATTTGTTAAACCATTGGTTTAAATTTAGCCTGCAATGAGCCACGGTGAGAGTTTTTATACAGAAACTGGCAAATACTACCAGTGAGGGCTTTCCCTGCCAGAGATCCTGTTTCTCAGTATACCTCCTGTCCATAGAATCACACATGAATAATGGTGAAATGCCTCAAAGTGTACTTTGTATTCAGAATTGTGTTCTTTCCACCTTGTGAAGATTTAAACTTTTCGAAATGAAGAATTGGGAGGAACATGGGGCACCTGGGTGGCTCAGTGGTTGAGCATCTGCCTTCAGCTCAGGTCATGGTAGAGTAGCAGGTTCGAGTCCTACATTGGGCTCCCCTCTAGGAGCCTGCTTCTCCCTCTGCCTATGTCTCTGCCTCCCTCTCTCTCTCTCTCATGAACAAACAAATAATTTATTATTATTATTATTATTATTATTATTATTATTATTATTATATAATTGGGAAAAACAGAAAAGAAGTCCTTCCTTCCCGGGAATCCTGAAAACCACAGAGAGAAGGATATGGGTGAGAAAATGAGATAGAGACACACAGAGAGATGGAGAAATAGATAGACAAGAGAGAGAAAAAGAATCTGAGACAGAGACAAGGAGACAGAGAGAATGAGAGAACTTGGGAATCTACCAAGTGAGGTTCTGACAGGACTGGGTGGCTCCAGATGTGCCAACTGGGAACCATTGCAGGAGGCCGGCCTCTCACCCCAGGAAAGAGCAGCCCTTGCTGCTTCTCCTCAGTGAGTGAGTCCTCTTTCCTGTCTCCCCTCTGGACCTGGAACCAGGCTGTGGTGTTGACGGCTTGCCCAGATTTACAGGACCCTATAGAAAGCTCCTGATTCTAATCCCTTGGGATGAAAGGGTCTAAGGCAGCCCATGGTTTGTGTGGTAACCAAGACAACCGTGGATAGCTCTTGGGGCCTCTCTTCATTTTCCTTTCTTTTCCGTTGTCTTCCCATCACTGATTCCCTGTTCCTCCATTCCTCTGCTCTGTCTATACTAACACTTTCGCTTCAGGAATGCCCTCCCCCACACCTTCAACTGGCTCAGCTGACTCACCCTTCTAGAAGATGCTCATGACCCACCTCCTCTATAAAACCTCCCCATGAGAACCTCTGCCCTTCCTATCATGCCCGCCCCCACCCCCGGTGCCAATGTCCATGTTATACCCTGTCATCTTCTGTTCCAGCATTAAGCTATGTGGCTGATTGTTTTTTAAAAGAGATTTTATCTATTTATTCATGAGAGACACAGAGAGAGGCAGAAATACAGGCAGAGGGAGAAGCGGGCTCCATGCAGGGAGCCCCATATGGGACTCGATTCCCCCGGGGACTCCAGGATCAGGCCCAGGGCCCAAGGCGGATGTTCAACCGCTGAGCCACCCAGACTTCTCTATGCTGCTGATTTTTAAACTGATCTTTGGTAAGTAAGCTTTCGGATGGCAGGGACTAGTTTTGATATATATACTTGCTAAGTAAAAAACACTCTTCTCTCAGGTAAAAGTTAGCATAAAATATCTATTGGATTCAATTGAATTTCTTTCCTCTCATCCCTTCTCAATTCCCTTTTTTTCTTTTTTCCATTGTTTGCTCTCCTTCTCTTCGTGTTTCATTGGCTGGATTTGTCTCTTTAGCTTATTTCTCCCTCAACTTAGCCCACCAAGGCTGAAGGTGTGGCTGGCCCCTGGTTCTGGGCCTCTTTTCAGCCCAGGGGCTTCCCCTTGCTCACGGAGCTTTCACACACCTTATTCCCTGGAAAGAAGCAAAGCCGCCTCAGAGAAGCATGCATGCGTTATACACTGTCCTCATTCAGGTTAACCATCCCCAAAGATTCCTGCTGCACAAAGGAAGTGGTGTTGGAGCAACCCATAACTCAGACATCTGCATCACACATTTTTTTCTCTCCCATCCCCTCTCCACCCACCACTCCCCCACCCTTGAATTCTCTGGACTGAGACTTGCGGTAAAAATCTCACACGTTTTCTCAATCTATATGCAAACCAGGTAGGATTGACAGCTGAAGAAAGCTGCACATTGCCTGGGCCTGAAGTTATCTGTTCTCCCTCTGAGGGAAAATCTTTGAGCTCTGTGGCAGTGCCTCGAAGCCATGGCCCTTGTCCTAGACCCTGCCCCGGCCCAGGCGAGCGCCTGACCCCTGCTAATGTGTGGGGCCTTCAGCAGCAGAGAGTCGGGGGGAGGTAACCAGAGCCCCCCGCATGCCAGTGATTCATGTTCTCTGAAGGGATCAGAGTGTTATTAGAAACCTCGCCTGCCAAATGCGGGGCAAATGTAACCAATTTATTAATGCTGAAAAACCAATGTGTGAAATTGGACCAAGAGTACAGGGGCGCCAGCCCCTCTCCCCACTTCCTGCTCTCTGGCAGTGGCAGAGGAAGGGTGGTGGACAAAGGATTCTGTCTTCTGCAGGAGGACGTTGTTGTCCTAATCACACTGATGGTGACAACAAATATTCCTGGCCAAAGCTTCGAATGGCTGGGAGATAATTGCATCCACCGTCCTGGGCTTGGTTGTAATGCTCAGCCTGCCGTTCGCAGGTTGTGAGGCCAGTGGGGAGAAAGGTGGGAGCTTGGTCCCACTCTGTCCCAGCTCTGCTTCTCACTGCTGGGACCAGGTGTGAAAGAAGGAGGAAGAATGCTCTGTCATTTGTGTTTACAACGTCTGTCAGTTTCTAAACCAATATTGGAAGATTTCCTGTGAATGGGCTCAGTGTTTTATGGGTGGTTGTGGTTTCTCCCCAGTGGGGAAGTTTCCTTCAGAGCGTTGTTATATGCCTCATTGTCACTGATTGCCCTCTAAACAGGTGATTGAGTTAAAGAAGATAGCAGCCACCATTTGTTAAAGGATTACTGTCTGGCATGTCATTATTATACATTATCTCATTCAATCCCCACATGAATACACTGTAAGTATTGTTATTTTCAATTTTCAGTTGGGCAAACTGAGCTTAGAGAGTTAATGAACTTGCCCAAGTTTATAGATTTAAGTGGATAGGATTCAAGCTATGTCTGTTTAACTATACCCTTTACCACCCAAGTCTATGGAGTAGAAATCCCATGAAATCATTGAGTAATCTGGTGGGATTTTCAGGAAGCAAACACAGAGAATTTTCTTGCTATAGTTGCCTTGGGAAGTCTTGCATTTCGGATTACCATTTTTCAGAGATTTGCTTTACCATGAAAACAATGGGCACCTGGGCACCTGCATGGCTCAGTCAGTTAAGCAGCTGCCTTCAGCTTAGGTCATGATCCTGGGGTCCCAGAATTGAGCCCCACATTGGGCACCCCTCTCAAAGGGGAGTCTGCTTCTCCCTCTGACCCTCCTCCCTCTCATGCTTTCTCTCTGTCAAATAAATAAATAAAATCTTTAAACAAAACAATGGACACACATTGCACTAGAGCATAAATAAATCTTTACAGTAATTCACAGAAACTTTAGAAACTTCTAAGATGTCAGGCTTTTTTGAGTTGGCATCATTATCACTATACATGGCTATAGGGGTGGAAGAGGAGATCTGGTTATTTTAGACTCCTAGCTATTTAGATTCTGGCAGAATGTCATTTACTTTGTAATGTGTTACCATGAGTCAAGGTAGTGTCTATCAAGGAACTCTGATTAGTAAACCTTGAATGAATGTCTTGTAAATAGCTCTTTCATAAAAGTCTAACACTTGTTAACTGAGCCAAAGGCAGATGCTCAACTGCTGAGCCATCCAGGCATCCCAAGAAGCCATTCATTTCTTTTTTTTGTTTTAAGATTTTATTCATTTATTCATGAGAGACACACACACACACACACACAGAGAGAGAGAGAGAGAGAGAGGCAGAGACACAGGCAGAGGGAGAAGCAGACTCCATGCAGGGAGCCTGACGTGGGACTCCATCCCGGGTCTCCAGGATCATGCCCTGGGCCAAAGGCGGTGCTAAACCGCTGAGCAACCCGGGCTGCCCATAAGCCACCCAGGCTGCCCCCAAGAAGCCATTTCTAAATGGCTTGGAGCATTGTGGCTTTCTTGGTAGAAGTTTTTCTATTGTGTGACATCTCAGACAAGTATATGATAGGCCAAGCCTGGACCAGAGACAAGTTTGCTTGGCTCATAGTGTGTTGACTCATAGCATATTTTTTTAAGTTGTCAACCAATTTCACATAGAAAAATTCAGGTTTCTAGTTTTGGTTGAAAATTTGGGAAGAGGGGCGCTTGGGTGGCTCAGCGGTTGAGTGTTTGCTTCCGGTTCAGGAAGTGATCCCAGAGTTAGGGGATCAAGCCCCATGTCAGGCTCCCTGCAGCGAGTCTGTTTCTCCCTCTGCCTGTGTCTCTGCTTCTCCATCTGTGTCTCTCATGAATAAATAAATAAAACCTTTTAAAAAATAAAAGAAAATTTGGGAAGACCTGGATTAGCTGTGGCAACAATGGACTGGACCATTGAGGAGGCAGCAGCTGCTCCCTTTAGAAAGGTGTGCACTCTCAGTTGGCCACAGTTCTCACTCATCTCTATTACACCTGCTTCCTGACCTGTTTTACTCCTCTCTGTTACATTTTTGAGCCTCTATTGGGTTTTGAATGAATGACCCCCTAGTGGGTAAGCTTGCCTTCAGCTACTTGAGTTGAAATTAACTTCTTCAGACTCTGAACTCTCCTTGTTCTGATTCCATGCTCAGCATGCAACCTTCTGAGAATTTGGCTTCCCATGTAATTTGCCTATAAGGAAAGAATGCATTGATGTTCTGCCCTGAGCATCTTGCTCTATATGAGGAGATGCCTAGTGGAGTAAATGTAAAAAGGCTTTGGCTTTGGAGTCAGATGGGTCTGGTTCCAATTCCAGCACTGACACTTACTAGATAAGGTCACCATGAGGCCTCCTGGCACCCTGCCAGTTATCTTCTCCTAGAGATGTTGTCCTGGGTCACCTTGGCCACATAGCAGAATGAGTATTCAAAGTGCAAAAACATTTTTTTACGGGCAAAATTGATGCCCCTGAGTCAGAAATTACAGCAGCCCCAGATCCAACCAACTGGCAAGCAAACTTAAGTTCCTCCAGATATAGTGGACAGTCTAAAAGGATAGAAAGCTATTGGTCAGAAACACAAATTCTGCAATACTTCCTGTGCGAGAGGGGCAGAGGTGGCTAGATTTTGAACTTAGGAGACTTGGATTCAAGTCCTAACTTTTCCCTTTATTAACCATCATGAACTTAAGAAAGTCAGTAACTGCTGAGTCCCCAAAAGAAAAGTTTCCTCCTAACCTGATAGAAATTTTGTGAGGATTAAATGAAATAAGGTGGAGGAGACACCAGGTAAACTTATAATGCATGGAATTGTTAATGTCAACATTTTTATAATCCACGTTGAGCCCAAGACTGGAAGCAGTAGAAAGACCCAAGAAGCCCATCCCGGGAGTTTCTAGCCTGCTAGAGCAGCATTTACCCCCAAAAGATTAGTGCCAGGCTTAGAACACCCATAACTATCAAAGTGTGGACTGTACATTAAATCAGACTCTGGTTTGAGAAAGAGAACGGTAATACCTAGTGATGATGAGAGAGTGACAGCATAAAGTGGAACAAAGGTGACATTCAGCAGTTCCTATTGCACTTTTAAATGTACATACCTGGTGACACAGCAATTCCCTTCCAGGAACGTATCCTACAGAAACGCTGGTACCGTGAGCAGGAATACCCACACAAGAATGTTCAACGTTAGGACACCTGGGTGGCTCAGTGGTTGAGTGTCTGGCTTTGGCTCAGGGCCTGATCCCTGGGTCCTGGGATCAAGTCCTGCATCAGGCTCCCTGCAGGGAACCTGCTTGTCCCTCTGCCTGTGTCTGTGCCTCTTTCTCTGGAGGTCTCTTAGGAATAAATAAATGAAATCTTAAAAAGCAAAAAAACAAAAAACCACCCCCAAGCCCCCCCAAAACCCCATCAGAAGTGGAAAAGTTAAGCCAATCCTTAAGCTAGGAAAAATAAAATATAATTAAAGAGCTGAAGCTGAGGGTAGGAGTAGGGCCAAGGAACAGAAGCAGGCAGCACAGAGCCCAGAGAACCACACATCTGACGTCTTCCCACACAGCTGACCGCGGACATTTCAGGACCGCAGTGTCCTGGATTGGTGGTGCTCTGGTGGCAGAGCCACTGTCAGATGGTTGGGACTCCTGCAGCAGAACTGTAGGCTGTTGTTCTATCTCTGAAATTGAGGGTCACAACCCTTGCCTTCAAAATTAAGGGTTGTGCCTATGAGGCAGGGCATTGAGGATTCTAAGAGAGGCCATCCTGCTGTCAGTGAGACTTTAACTTGACTAAATGTCCCTGCACTTTGGTTTCTGTGCTTTGTTACCATATTAACTTCTCATGGCTTTGAACTTGGATTTGACCACAGATTGTGCTCCTGCCTCTGCTCCAGTCTTGGGTCTTCTCTTGTGGTTACCTACTGCCCAATTCTGGCCAGTTCCATGAGTCGGGTTTTCTTCAGGGACTGAGTTTGGGAGTTTTCTTCACTCTTGTTTTCAGCGCCAAATCCTCTCCTGGCCCTGCTTTTAACTCTGTCATCCTGACTCAGCATTGATATAACCAGCGAAGAGGCCAGTGTGGGCCCAGACATAACTGCAAACACAAAGTCTATGAGACATGATAACTCATGATAACTACACATATGGTATACTGGGACACTTGCTATCTGGGAAGAAGTTGTCCTTAACTTCACACATGGTGCTTAATGAGATGACGGGGACGTCAGTGGGAATGGCCGTGCCAGAGTTACAGTGCTATTATTTCTACAGACCCTGATGCCTTAGGAGCAACTCGCCTAAGGTGGTATGTGTTTTGTGAGTGATGACCACATGGAGGGGGATGGAAGGCTGCCTGAGCCAGTCTACTATCCTTCTTAGCTTACACTGGCCTCTCCAAATGATGTTTTTTCTTTTTTTTTAATTAATTAATTTATTTATTTATTTATTTGAGAGAGAGGGTATGAGAGAAAGAGAGAGCACAAGCAGGGGGAGGGCAGAGGGAGAGGAGAAGCAGACTCCCTGCTTAGCAGGGAGCCCGATGTGGGGCTCTATCCCAGGATCCCGGGATCATGACCTGAGCCCAAGGTAGACACTCAACCGACTGAGCCACCCAGGTGCCCTTAAATGACGTTCTTTATTTCTTTTTTATTTCATGACGCAGAAAGAACATGTGGGAAGATTCCAGGAGTGAACTTAACTTTCTTTCAAACCATAGAGTGTGAATCAAAACTGTGGCTCAGACAGAGCTAGGGACTTTTCTTCTCAGACTTCTTGGCAAGCAGACTGGGTGAGATTTGCACATTGACAAGGGGGATGGTTAGTGAGATACGGCTTTTCCCAAGGCTGGAATTGAAATCCAACCTCAATTAGGTTAAGAAATCCTCAATTAAGACTGTCTGGCCCTCTTTGCCCTGCCAGCTTTTAGGGGCTGAGACAGAATCTCCTTAGGACCCAGAACAGAAGCATTTTGTAATGAAATTCCTTATACATTTTCACTTCTCCATGACTCTTAAAATAATCCTTTAGCATGAAGGGTAATTTTCCTTTTTGAATCCCGGGTCTGAATTTCCTGCCAAGAAAACAGACGTTCAACACACAGTGTACCAAGAAACCATAAAGGAAATTAGTATATTACATTTGAGAACTCTAAAACATGTACATGGTGTCCTCCCCCCTCCACAAATTTTCCACAAAGTGTCCAAACACAAATATCAAATTGATAAAAAAAAAAAAAGAAAAAAACTAAACAAACACGACAGATAAAGGGTTTTCTTAATTCAAAGAGTTTTTCTAAATTAGAGAGAGGAAGGAAGGAAGGTAAGAAGGAAGGAAGGAAGGCAATATTTGATATTGGAAAGAAAATCTCAAAGTAAGAAAATTTGTATATGGTTGGTAGGAATTTAAATTAGTGCAAACTTTTTGGAGTGCAATTGAGCAAGAGGTTTCAAAATTTTTAAATGTCCTTTGAACCACTCCTAAGAATTTATCCTAGAGCTTTACTTATAAAAGTAGCCTAAGATTAGAGAAATATTTAAAAACCTGAAAATAATCCAAAGATTCATCAAGATGAGGTTCATTAAATAAAGTCATCTTATATTACCACAGTGTAATAATATTTGACAAACACAAATATTCCAGTAATGTCTGTGCGTTGAGATGGAAATATTTTCTCATATAAGTGAAGAAAGTAAGATGCAAGGCAGCATGTTTAGTATTAGTTTTCTTATAAATACAATGTATATAGCGATATATGCAAAAGCAATTTTATGGAAAGTTCAACAAGAAAGTGTTAAGAGTTTGATAGATCCTTTGGAAGGGCATATGAGACACCTCACTTTTCTTTTTGTATCTTTCCATATCACCTTTTTCTGTGTGGCTACATTCCTCATATTTAAAAAAACTGAGTTGGGACACCTGGGTGGCTCAGTGGTTGAGGGCCTGCCTTCTGCCCAGGGCATGATCCTGGAATCCCAGAATTGAGCCCACATCAGGCTCCCTGCATGGAGGCTGCTTCTCCCTCTGCCTATGTCTCTGCCTGTCTCTCTGTGTGTCTCTCATGAATAAATAAATAAAATCTTTATTTATTTTTTTAATAAAATCTTTAAAAAAATAAAGAAAATGAGTTAAAAAGTTCAAAGTGCAGTGCGCTATGTCATCTAATGAGTGGAGGTGGTAAGTGCCATGGGACTTAGGTGATGGGAACTGTAAGCAGGTAAGGCAAGAGGAATGTCAAGGAAGACTTCCTGGATCAAAGGAGGCCTGGGCTTAATTTCTCAAGATGAGAACCTGATAGATAAAGATCAGGGTCAGAGCATTCTGGGTAAAGGAAATGGTATTTGCAAGAGAATGGAGGTGAGAGAAGGCAAGATATATTTAGGGAATTACAAAACAAAACAAAACAAAACAAGTTTCCTTGGGGTGCAGGGTGATTAAAAGACAAAAAAAGATGGCTACATAAGAGGCCAAATCACTTGTCTTAGGACTTCAGTCTTTCTAAAAGCACTAAAGCATTTTAAGTAAGTGACCTGTTTAAAGCTTTGAACCCATATGTTGGTCCATCATGAGTTGGAGTAAGAGCAGGGACAGTCATGGAACTTCAAAAGAGATAACAGGAGCTAGGACTGCAAAGGTAGAAGTTGCTAACGAGATTATTAGTCAGGAATCCAGCAAGACCAAGGGTCACTGGAGAGGGACACTAGTCAGATTTTGGGCATGTGGCAAGAGCCACCTAGATGGTCACCGGGCACAGCCCTAAAACAAACCGGGGTTCATTGGCTATGGGTGTGTGGTAGTCAGTTTAATGTGTCAATTTGGCTAGACTACAGGTATTCCATAAAACACTAATGTAGATGTTGCTATGAATAGATTTTGTAAATGTGAGTTAAGTCTATAATCAGCTGACTTAAAGTAACAGATGTTATGCTAGATAATCTGGGTGGGCCTGATTCAATCAGTTGAAAGGCCTTAAGGTCAGAGCTGAGGCTTCTCTGCAGAAGCAGAAATTCTGCCTGTGGACAGCAGCTTCAGCTTTGGCCTGAGTGTCCCTGTCTGTTCTTCTGACAGGCTGTACCATGGATTTCAGGCTTGTCACGCCAGCCCCTGCAATCACGTAAGCCAATTCCTTGTAATAAGTCTCTCTTAGTGTCTACATTCTACTGCTAATATATATCTCCTACTACTGCTATTCCTTCTGGTCTGTTTCTCTGGTTGAACCCTGATGGATAGAGCACCACAAAGTGGGGGAAAATAAAATTAATAAGGAAAGGAAAGCACATATATGATCTTACCCAATAAATCTTCATTGAGTGCAGTTTTTTTGTTTGTTTTTTTTTTCCTGAGCAGCATGAATCCTCCTCAAATGTCCCTTACCCATACACTTAGGAGTCCGACTGCCATGCATTCATAATCTGTCCCAAGTAAGCTCTATAGATCACTTTCCTGGGATCTCCCAGCTCAATTTATTACAATAAAACTTTTATATCAGTCAGGACTCTTTGTAGCTGCAAGTAACAGAAGCCCCAAGTTAAACTAACAGAAGCCAAAAAAGGGAGAATTATTGAAAGGCATGAATTACAGAAGCTCTAAGAACCTCAGGGATCAGAGCTCTCAGGACCCTCATCTTACTTTGCTTCTTTCTCTGTGTTCTTTATCTGGTCTCTTTGACTTGTCAGGTTTCATGGCTACTAGCAGTCCTTAGCCCATATATTCCCAACATTTGTTTATTCATTTAACAAATATTTTTTTGAGAAACTTCCATATCTTGCACTGTTCTCAATACTGGGGCTACATCTTTAAATAAACACAGAAATTCTACCGTATGGCCGAGGAATCAAGTAATGAATGATCTATAATACGATGACTATATGATACTGCTTTATGGAGGGGGAAGAGAATTCTTCCAGCTTCAATTTTTAAAAATTGCAGAGAAGCTTCTGATTGGATAGCTCTGGGTCCTGTTCCCACATATCCACTGTGACAAGCAGCCCTCATTCAAATTCCATTGTTGTAGTTGATGTGGGGACCAAGGGTAGTAATTCCCAAAAGAGGGTACATTTCCCAGAAAAGAGCGAGTTGAAT
The DNA here is from genome assembly GCF_048164855.1 of Canis lupus baileyi. Classification (NCBI taxonomy): domain Eukaryota; kingdom Metazoa; phylum Chordata; class Mammalia; order Carnivora; family Canidae; genus Canis; species Canis lupus. The sequence goes on along the minus strand of NC_132849.1, from coordinate 8,586,969 downwards.
TGGTAGACAAAAACATCTTAAATCTTTCCACAATCATATGTTGGAATTCTGGCTTATTATTTCATTATCCTCCAGACATTCAAAAATATATTTCCTGTGAATTTAAGGGTAATATTCTTTGGGGGAAACAAAATAAGAGAACAGAATAAATGCAAAGTTGCTTAATTATCCTATTAGAAGACCCACTGTGTGTGAAACATCATAGATGGGCCATTCTGGGGTCATGTAGCCTGGAACAGAAAAGGTAAGATTGAATTCCTTCACAACAACTTTAAAGGTAGAGGTTGTTCACATATTATCTGTTCATTCATCAATTCATTCATATTCATAAAAACACGTTATATGCAAAGCAAATATTCTAAGCCCTGAGAACAATGGCGAAAATGCACTCTCTCTATCAGAGAACTCAAGATGGACAGGGAGACAGGCGTATTAAACAAATAATCAAAATGCACTCTGGTTAAGTTCTGGAGTGTACATAGTATGATGGAAACAGCAGAGCCAGCACTTAACTCTTGGAGGAATCAGGGAAGATTTCGTAAAAATGGCAACATTAAACAAGCCTTAGAAGATAAAAAGAGCTCCCCAGTTACATGAGAGAGGAACCTGGCATTTCAGACCTAGAAAACAGTAACTAAGCTCCAAAGGCACAGAAGTGAGTGAAAGCACGGCAAGAAGCATGGCATGTACTTTCTGGCAAGAAGCTAGGCCAGAAAGTACAGTAGTGAAGGGAGTGGAGACAAAATTGTGAAGAATGCACATGTGCCATTCAAATGACTTCAGATTTTTCAGCCCACAGGCAACAGGAGCCACTGGAAGATTGACAGCATGAGAGAATCTGTGTTTTAGAAGGCTAAGCCTAGAGGCTGTCAAGGAGGGGTGAAGTCTGCAGTTGGCCCTGTAGGAGCTGTTGAAACAGTCCTGGCAAGAGATATTATGAAACTAAACACAGTCCAGGGCCACAGGATCAGAGAAATGGGAGAGGTCTGAGAAATAATTACAAAGAGGGTAGAAGAGGACATGATTGATTGAATTTCTGCTTTGCCCCCAGACTCTGAGTTAGGTACTTTATACACCTTATTTTATTTACTTTTTATAGCAACTCTGTGAGGGTGTAATGCCCATCCCCTTAAGAAATTGAACTCAGGGAAGTTGACTCGCTCAAGGTCACAGAGGTGTAAAAATGGCCCACCCAGCCAAAACCCATGTTCCTTCTTCCTACTCATATGGAATCAAAGGGCTTGGCGATAAGGGTTCTATCATCCCTCCCATCCCCAAACTTTATAGAAAGCGATGTGTGTGCACCAGCCCCTAGCAGCCATGGGAAGAATGTATTTTGTTAGGTTCCATCATATTCAGGATATGAGTATTTCTTGTATTAAGCAGAGTTTGGAGGACAAGCCAGTGTTCCACTATCCAGGTCTGATTAGTTTTCTATTACTGCTGTTGCAACAAATTGTCATCAACTTAGTGGCTTAAAACAATATTAATTTAGTAGGGTAGGAGTTTGATGAGCGTGTCATTGGGCTCAGATCAAGGTGTCAGTGGGGCTGTGCTCCTTTCTGGACACTTTAGGGGCGAATTCCTTCCTTGCCTTGTCCAATTTCTAGAAGATACCAGTTTGGTTCGTGGACTCCTTCCTCCAGAAATGACAGGTCCAGTGTTTCTCCCACTGCATCCCTTTGATTTTTCTCTTCTACCTATCTCTTCTACTTTTAGGGAAACTTCTGATTATATCATGCCCATGCAGAGCATCCAAGATAGTATCTTCATTTTAGAGTCAAGTAATTGGCAACCTTAATTCCATCAGTAACTGTAATTGCACTTTTCCATGAAACAGAACATACTCACAGGTTCTGAGGATTAGGACATGGAAATTTTTGAAGGGCCATTATTCTGAGTAGTTTCTTTGCATGGTTTTAGATTGGAAACTTGTTGGGTTAGCTCTAGAGATTTACAAGGAGAGGCTCAGGGAGGCAGTGGTAAGTAAAGAGTTAACTAGCCATCCAAAAAGCACAATGACCTCTTGACAATGTTGAGTGTGGTGTAGACCTGTGGGCCAAGAGCAAGGTTGTTGGGGGGTAGGCAGCTCACATCTTCGAAGAAAAGCTCATCAAGCCATGACCAGTGGAAACCAGGATACCAGTCACCTGGGAAGCCAAGTAAACATAAACATACAGCCATCCATCACTGCCATCTGGAAAAAATTGGGTAGTGAGGGTCTTCCTGTTAGGCCCTGTTCCAGTATTTATTTGTGTAGCTGGAGATCTCAGACCAGCTCTTCTGTCAGCGATGCTTCAGTGAGGTGCATGAGGTTGAATCTCAGCCTGGAATTAAAACACACCACCGTCCTGTGTGAATGTGGATGTAAATATTACCAGCAGACAGGTCACTCAAGAGATAGGTGTCCATATTTCCAAGTCTAAACAGTCTCTGTCGGTCAGACGGGGAAGCCCATGTGCATGTTGGCAACATCATCTTTAGAAAAAAAATCTGAATTCCCAGTGAATGCTGCATGTGTTCTGCTCTGTCCAGGAGCTGTAGTGCCCAGAAGTCTTGTCCTACCAGCTCCTCTTTGGTCAATGACTTCAGGAAGGGTTCTGTAGGGAAAAGATGGTTTTAGTTGGGTCCACGGTACAAAGTGTCCTCCAGAGTCCTCACTGTTGGTCAAGAAAGTTTTCAGTGGTTGTTCCAACCATGGTGAGAAATTTGCCCTGCCCCCTTCACATGCTCTCACCCTGTCTGCCAAGTGATTCAAATATATTTACAAGGCAGCTGGCTGGGGTTTGCAGGGGCAAGTCTGAGGCACGGATCAGAGCAAAGCCAAGTGACCCATGCAAGGAACAAACCTATGACCTTAGCCTCCTAAGCACTATATCCCGACAGTCTCAGCTAATAGAGCCCATGAAAGCCCACCTTTCTATCCAGGTCTATATGCAACATTGAAACACTCAAAGGCTGCCTAGCTCCAGCAGAAAGAACATTCAGACTACACTAGATTTCTTGGTATTACCTTATTTTCTCTTACCCTGACAATACATGTGGGGACCTTAGTTGGATGATACTGAGTCAAAATCAAACCTATTCTTGATGCCCAGGGAGTGCTGTGAGCTGCAGAGAAACTCTCCCAACCTTATTCACAGTTACGTACAGTGTGAGCTCCTAAAGGTCATTGACTGCTCTGTATCCAGTCCTTGGCACACAGTAAATGCTCAAAGCACATTTAATTTAACTGAAATTAAATTTAAAAATGTATGAATTAATGAGATATGTAAATTTTTTACATACATCCCAACTTTACTTTGAAAGGCGGTTCTTAAAACCCCCACAGTCTTTATCACTTGTTTTATGGATGGAATGTACCCTAAACCAGTCCTGCATATTAGGAATATAATCCAAGCCCCAAGTGCAAGTCACACACATACTTTTAAATTTTCTATTAGATACATTAAAATAAGTAAAAAGAAACATAAGAGGCTAATTCTAATACTATTATATTTTATTTAACCTTCTATGTCTAAAACGTGGTAAGTTATGTAAAAAATTATTAAGTTTTTTTTGTTGTTGTTCTTTTTTGGTGCCAACTCTAGCAGCACAACTCAGTTTACACTAGCCACATTTCAAATAGCGACATGTGACTTGTGGCTACTGTACTCAACAGTTTGGCTCTAGATACTATCCACTCTCATTGGTCAATATCATTATTAACTAACAACTGAACGGCCTTCCACAAAGAATCCTTACTTTTAATAGCTCATTAGTAATGGCCATGTTGATAAGAGCCATTTTTTCCACTTTACAGTTGAAATAACAGACTTACTTTCCAGCTAGTAAGTGGTTGAGCCTCGATCACACTCTACTGTTCCTGTAGGGAACCTCAACATAATGTAGAACAGATGGGGTTGCTTCTGAAAAGATTCCATTGCAGGAACTCTTAGTTCTAATTATTATCACAGTATAGTTAAATTAGGTTAAATGGTTTGGCAGACACTGCCACATTATAAATATCATGTAGTAAGGATACTTAAGACTGGCCCAGGGTTCAGTGATCCATAGGCTTCAGTGTGGGAACCAGTGCCTGACCCTTTCCCAACTTCACTATTTTAGTAGCTGTTCCAACTCTGGCTGGTACCACTTGACTCTGAGAAGAAAAGCAAGGTTGTGGAAAGACACATTTCTTCTATGCCATTACATACAACTGCCTAATTTCCAATATTATATTCATTTCAGAGCTCTAAGAAACTTGCCTGAACCTCTTAGTTCTGCTCTCAGAAAGCAAATCAAACTCATTTTCATTCTTCTCCTTCTGATTTCCAAACAGTAATTGTATTTGATAACATTTCCCAATTTTATTTCCAGAGACCTATGGCCTCAACTCCCTTCCCAGTTATGCTCTTAAATAGACTTAAGTATGGTTATTTAGTGCATTAATTTTTGCATAGTCTGGCTGGCCTATAATGCTGCTTTGCTTGAAATTCTGATGCTGTGATTTTCTTCTTGAAATCCAAATTGTCTTTGGAAAAGAAAATGGGTTTCTCACCCAAGCCATGTCCAAACAGATCTGGGCCCCAGACCATATCTGGCATAAAAAAGGCTCAGTGTAGTACACAATAAATGATTATAGTCTGATTTTAGACCAGATCATTCTGAAGACCATGTTTCCTCTCTGTTGACCCCAATTCTTGGCCCCATCAGACCAACTCCTGGGGGAGGGATCCTGACAGGCTTCCAGAACATACAAGAATGAACACAAGGATTTTGCTAAAACACTATGTGATCCTGCTATCCTCCGATTAAGACACATTAATGGTTCAGTGCACTCTGCAAGATAAAATCCAAACTCTTTAATCATGCAACAAATCCCTCTTTCCTGCCTCCTTAGTCTTCTCTTCTATCATACCTCATAACCCATGCTCCAATGACACCAATATCCTTGAACTTTTCCTGAGACCACCAGGTGGGTTCAGGCCTGTGATCTCTATACCCAAATGGCCAAGTTTCCCACATACATATCTGTACACCTTGCCAATACTTACTTGTAGAATCTTATCTGAACCTTCCCCCTACCCACCAAATTGGAATTGCCTGTTCTTTCCTATGTGACCTCCAACATTTTCCATTCCTCTAGCACAAAGCTTACAACATGCTACTCTATCTACTTTTTTGTTTAAATGGCTAAACAAGGGGCAAGGACTATGTCTTAGTTATCATTGAACCTCTTTTGCCTATCAAAATGTCTGGTGCATGAATAATTATATTTATTGCTTATGAGGAAAGAATAGACAGATATTATAGTAGAGTGATGCCTTACTTTAAGTAAATGTTTCTGGTAGCCAATTTGCCTGTCACTTAGCTCCAGTCTTTTCTAGGACATGCTTAGGAATCTAAGCATGAGTGAGGTTCTGGGATATTTTGGTGGCCTGGAAAGTAGAGGAAACCAGGTGGGACCAGGAGAAGAAAAGCAAGTTGCTGATTGTGTAGCATTTCCTCTCAGCTTCAGGAAAAGTGAACAAAGGAATCCACAGGTATTCTACTAGGTTTCCCATCTTAGGTCAGAAGGGAAGGACAGGTAAAAGGCAGGATTCAGGGCAAAGCCTCTCTCTGAAATTAAGTTTTCACTTGCCTGGAGCATTCCTATGCTGTAGTTTCTGAAAGCATGACGCACAAAGTGCAGTAAAGTGAAGACTCAAACTTATTCCCCTTCAAATCTAAGAAGGAAAGTCCTTATTTGATTCCCACAGTTTAAAAATGACTGAAGAAAATGCTGCAAAATCTGAATTATTGGAATGGTTATCTCTGGTCTAGAGAATCTAGGGAAGACTTCTCTTGGTCTTGGTCCTTTAGACAAAGATTACACTTTATAAGGAACAGACAATAACTGGGGGCCTTACTAGCACTAGTTTAAAAAGCTCTGCAGGTGTGTGCACACGCACACACACACATATACACACACTCATGCACACATATGCACACACACTGGACAAAATATGTTTTACAAAGCACTACCTTAACATACTGGAGATTGTTTAAAAACAGGAAGATTCCAGAGAGAGTTCATGCATAGCAGAAAGAAATGGTGCTGTTGAATTTGCAGATTTTATAGCATTTATACCAATGTAGGCTCTACTCTGCACCAGGCAGAATGGCCAGAACTCCAAGAACTCACTGACTAGAAGGGCTGGAGTATGGAGAAATAGGAAGTAGAGAATTAAAAGGGAATTCTTGAAAGGACAGAGATAAAGAGGGCAGACACCAAGCCACCTAGTACACTGAAAAGTGCTGAACCCAATGTGGGACAGGATCCCCTGGACCAACTGGGAATCTCACTCTGAGCTGAAGGCAGATGCTTAACCACTGAGCCACCCAGGCGTCTCTCCTTTGATTTTTCTTATAAATTTCAGGATCAGCTTAAGGAGTGCAACAAACAATATGCTGGAATTTTAATTGGAATTGTATTGACTCTATAGGTTAATTTGGAGAAAACTGACATCTTAAGAATGTTGAGTTTCAGTTTAGTGAGCATGACATATCTTTCTACTTATTGCAAGTATTTTGTTTCTCTCATAAAACTTTTAGGGTTTTAGCATACAGGTTTTGCACATGTTTTATTAGAATTTTTTTCCTTCAGTATTTCAAAATTTCTATCTTGATTCTAGGTAGGCAATCATGTTATCTGTGATTAGAGATAGTTTTGCTTATTTTTAAAATTTATACACTCTTATTTCTTTTTCTTGCCTTATTGCACCAGCAAGGACTTTTGGCATGATGTTGAACCTGGTGAGAATGGGCATATTTACCTTGTTTCTGATACTAATATTATTGTTCAGTATTTCACTATTTTTTAAAATATTTTATTTATTTATTCATGAGAGGCAGAGAGAGAGAGAGAGAGGCACAGACACAGGCAGAGTAGAAGCAGGCCGCATGCAGGGAGCCTGACGTGGGACTTGATCCCCCGTCTCCAGGATCACACCCTGGGCCGAAGGCGGCACTAAACCACTGAACCACCAGGGCTGCCCCAGTATTTCACTATTAAATATGCTATTAGCCCGAGGGTTTTCATAGATGCCCTTTATCAACATGGGGAAGTTACCTATAATTCTTGGTTTTCTTCAATTTTTCATCATGAATGGTTATTGAATTTTGTCAAATGATCTTTTTGTATCTCATGAGATGATCATTTTTTCCCCTTTTATCTGCTGACATGATAAATTATATCAAATGATTTTCAAATACTGCATTCCAAAGATAACCCTACTTAATCATGTTGTATTATCATTTTCATATATTGCTGGATTTGATTTGCTAATATTTTATGTAAGTTTTTGTATGTGTATTCATGAAGAATATTAGTTTGCAATTTTATTTTCTTATAATGTCTTTGTGTGGCTTTGGTACCAAGGTAATGCGGCCTCACAAAATAAGTTGGGAAATTTTTCTTTCCATTATGTTTTTTTTCCTTTTATATAAGTGGTATGACATCTTTCTGAAATGCAGAATTCACCAGTGAAGCATCTGGCTAGGTTGTCTTTGGGAGTTTTTAACTATGGCTTCAAATTTTTAAGTAAATAAAAACTAACTAAAATGGATCATGGACCTAAATGTAAAACTTTTTTTTAAAATATTTTATTTACTTATTCATAGAAACACAGAGAGAGAGAGAGAGAGAGAGAGAGAGGCAGAGACACAGGCAGAGGGAGAAGTAGGCTCCACGCAGGGAGCCCGACGTGGGACTAGATCCGTGTCTCCAGGATCACACCCCAGGCTGCAGGCGGCACTAAACCGCTGCGCCACGGGGGCTGCTCCCTAAATGTAAAACTTAACAGCTGAAAAATTCTAGAAGAAAATATAAATTTATTTTGTGACCTTGGGCTAAGTAAAATGCATTAGATAGGATACAAAAAGCACAACCCATACCTGAAAAAATTGATGAACTAGACCATTAAAAATAGAAACTTCTCATATTTGAATGATATTTTGAAGAAAATGTAAATACAGGATATAGAGTAAGAGAAAATATTTTCAGAACACATGTCTAAATATATGAGGGACCCTCCCAGTTCAATACTAAGGAAACAACACTTCATCAAAGACAATACATGGATGGCAGAAAAGCACATTAAAATGTACTCAACAACATTAGTAATTAGTGAAATGAAAAAAAATTAAGATTTTATTTATTTATTTATGAGAGACACACAGAGAGAGGCAGAAACACAGGCAGAGGAAGAAGCAAGCTTCTTGCAAGGAGCCTCAATCCCCTGACTCCAGGATCATGCCCTGAGCCGAAGGCTGATGCTCAACCACTGAGATACCCAGGCATCCCTGGAAAATGAAAATTTAAACAGCTATCAGCTACTACCTATTAGAAAAGCTACTGGCAAGAATGCAGAGCTATGGAATTCATATATTCCTGATGTGAATACAAACTGTACAGCTACTTTGGAAAAACAGTTTGGCAGTTTCTTATAAAACAGAATAGGCAATTACTGTATTCCACTCCTAGATATTTACCCCAAAGAAATGAGAACATATGTCCATACACAAATAGATGCATAGATGTTTATACTGGCTTTATTCATAATTGCCAAAACCTGGCAATTATTCAAATGTCCATCAACTAGTGAATGAATAAACAAAATGTGGTGGTACATCCATACAATGGAATATTACTTAGCAATAAAACAGAATGAACTGTTGTTACATACAACAACATGAATAAATCTCAAATGCATTATGGTAAGTGAAAAAAACTAGGCTCAAAATGCTACATGACAAAATGCATGATGATTCTAGAAAAAACAAACTTACAGGGACAAGCGACTTTATGGTTGTTTGTGAACTGGAAATGTAGAGAGGGATTTGACAACAAATTTAAGAAATTTCAGGTTGAGGAACATGTTTTATACCTTGAGTGTGGTGGTGGCTACTGGGCTGTATGTGTTTGAAAATTCATTGCACCTAAAAAGGATGGATTTTACTGTACAAATTACTCCTCAACAAACCTGACTTTAAAAAAAGAAAATAGAGCAATGTCTTTAGTGACAAAGTAAAGCAGTTTTTTTCATTAGATCCAAGAAGACATAGATCTAACCTCATACTTCCCATTTGACCTCACTCCTTGATAGAAAACAGAAATGGTGAAATTGATATTTGCTGAATGGAAAAGAAAACATGAGGTTATTTTAAGTGTAGAAAATTAAGTATAAGTTTCAAGTAATGAATTAAGGGTGCATTGTGATAACTGAATTATGGGTTATGACAAGGGAATGAACAAAGGATACTTGAGAAATGTATGAAAACTTTCTCTTATTGAGTATAAGTAAAGTTTACTTCCCAGATAAGGTTACCACGGATCGTAACTTGAGAATTTAAATTCACAGAACTAGCTTTTTAAAACTTTCGATTTTCAATCAACATCTTTCTGCTATTTTTCCTTTTGGCTAGAAAACTAGAATGTAGATTTCATAAGAAAGCTATCTTTTAAGCAACATACTCTAATTAATTTATGATTGAACTACAGTGCCACTTTCAGAGGCATTTTTTTTTATTACTAAAGACAAAAGTAAAAAGCCTAGGCAATTTTCACATATAATTTATCAAGGGGACAATTAAGCCGTATTTTAACTTATAGATAATAATATTTTTTAATTAGGAATTTTTAAATTTCTGAAACCTCTATAATTTAAAAAAAATTTAATTTTTAAAAATTCCTGTCATTTAAACTTTATAAAGTTAAAGTCAAATGGATAATATAAGAATGTTATAAAAAATATATATATGAAACAAATGTCACAGGCCGTATTTTTAAAAAAAACCTTTGGAGTTAGATTTGGACAGTGCTCTGCAATTTTCTCTAGATTCCTACTCAGTTTCATATAAATTCAATATTTCATCTAAAAGAGTACATAATGAGAGATTATAAACAACTTTATATTAATAAATTTGACTTCTTCAGTAGAAATTCCTTGAGTAACATGATATATCAAATCAAGTAAAAATAAGAAATCCAAACAGTTCTATACCTAAAAAATAAATATAATCCATTATTTGAAATGTTTCCATAGTTTTCACTCCAGTAATTTTGGATTAGCTTGTATTAAATAAACCTTCCTATAGAAAACAATGAGGAAAAAAATAACTACTTGAAGGCACTGAATAGTGAGCAAAAGCAGTCAAAAACTGGAGTCCTTTTGAGACCTTTTTTTCCTGGAGATTTGCCTTTATATGCTTTCTACCTGAGGGCACTTTTCACTCTATATAATACAGGGCAGCAAGAATTCAATAAGGGAACATCAAACTTACCAGTTTGAAGAATCATCAAATGGAGTTCACGGCTGTGATAGCATATAGAAGATGAGAGAGGACATCTCAGAAAGGTGGGAGCCAAAGAGGAGCCCCATAATGTGCATGTAAGCTCTACCAAAAGCCCTGGATGACCTCTGAACTATACATGTGGGACAGTCTCCAAGAAACCCAGTGAAAAGCAATAGTGAAGTTTGAAAGAATTTAGCAGAGACTAGCTACTCTTCATCATAAGGGAGATTGTGGTTTGAGTCCAGCCAAGTTAATCCCCTGATTAAAAATGTCTAGTACACAATGAAAGTTTATTAGACACACAAGAAATAGGAAAATATGATCAAGAGAAATAGCTGTCAGTAGAAACTTACTATGAAATGATCAGGTTGTTGGCATTCACAAGGACTTAAAAATAGCTATATAAAGATTTTCAAAGACTTAAAGGGAGCGTGATTATAATTAATAAACAGATATGAATCTCAGTGGAGAAAGCAAACTATTAAAAGGTGCCAGTGGAAATTCTACAGCTTAAAATCAGAAATAAATGTAACTGGCTGGGATGAAGAGTAGATACAAAAAAGATAAAAGAAAGGATTAACAAATTTAGGATTAACAAACTTTAAAAGATAGAAATCAATAGAAATTAATCTAAAGAACAGAGAAAAATGGGAAAAAATGTACAATCAGAGCTTCATTAACATGCAGGACAATGTCAAGTCATCTAGCTTCAGAGTAATTGGAGTCTCAGGAGGAAAAGAAAAATAAAATGGGGCAGAAAAACATTTGAAAAAAATAAGGACAGAAACTTTCCTGAATTTTGTGAATAAAAAAATCCAAGAAGCTCAATATGTGCCAGTCTAGGTTAAAAATAGTGAGAATCCCAACTAGGCTTATCATTATTAAATTACTGAAAATCAAACATAAAGATGATACGGGAGAGCTTGGTTCTTGTAACAATGAATCTCGCAGACACAGGAGAGTGAATAAAGCGATAGAAGTTTATTAAGCAAATATACAGAGAAAATTCTCAGAAGTGTGAGGGGTCCTGACAGGATTGCCACTGAGGGCTTGTAGGGTTGATCTTTTATTGAGAGCCTAATCAGGGAACCTAAATCCTTTTAACATTATCTATTGACATCACCATTGAGTGATGAGTAAGGACTCATTGAGTAAGGACTATTGATAACATCTTTAATGGCCTACTTCTTCTTTGGGGTCTGGTTATTCTTTGTTGGTCACAAGTAGCAGTTATAACAAGACACCCTTCCCACCCACACTTTAGGGCAGGGTGGTCTGGCTTGTTCCTTAATCTCTGGTTTCCTTACACCTCAGCATTTTTGGGATTTTTGTGAGCCTGCTTCCCTGGCCCCCTACCTAGCCCTGCCTAACCTTGTTTGTCCCTAACTCAAAGATACAATTCAGAAGCAGCCAGAGAAAAGTGAAACATTGTATATAAAAACAACAATTCAAATGATGACTGGCATCTCTTTAGAAACAACGGAGAGAAAAAATAATAGGACAATGTTTTTTTTTGTTTTTTTTTTTGTTTTGTTTTGTTTTAGGACAATGTTTTTAAAAGTAACTGGAAAGAGGGAAGAAGAACTATAAACATGGAACCTATATCCAGTGAAAATATGCTTCAAATGAAGGCAAATTAAAACATCTCAAATAAACAAAAACTGAGAAAACTCATCACCACCAAATTTCTGACACCAACAGGGTATTCTGCAATTCAATTCAATTTTGACACTATCTGGAGATGGTGCAGACCCTACAAGGTAAGGGCAAAGTCTTCATGATACTTTCTGGAACAAGACTCCAGTTAACAGGTCTTAGGGGCCATCTACACTTCTAACGGGCTATAAATTCAGGGATTCCCATGACCCTTCAGGTTTGAGAATTCATTAAACTGATACACAAAACTCAGGAAAGTGTTATATTTACAATTACCATTTTATTACAAAGAATACAAATGAACAACCAGATAAAGAGATACGTAAAGCAAGAGCTGCATGCGCTTCTGTTCCCATTGAATCAGGGTGCACCACTTTCCCAGTATATTAATACATTCACCAACAAGGACGCTCCTATTGAACCAGAGTTTTCTGGGGTTTCATTACATAGACAGGCCTAATTAATTCATTGGCCACATGATAGGGCTCAATGTCCAGCTCCTTTCCTATGTGTAGAGGTTGGGCTGGCCCAAAATTCCTCTAATTATATGGAAGGTTTCTCTGATAACCAATCCCCATCCTGAAACTATCTAGGTGTCTGCCTTGAGTCATATTAGCATAACAATGATACTTTTATCACTCAGGAAATTACAAGGGGACAAAGACCAGATCTTATTATTATTATAACACATCAACAGAACTAACCTACAAGGGATGCTAAAGAAATACCTTCAGTCTGAAGGGAAATGACACAAGATGAAAACTTGGACCAAGAGGTAGGAATGAAGACTACCAGAAATGGTAAACATATAGGTAAATAGAAACATATCTTTTTTCTCCTTTTGATTTCTTTAAGAGAATGACTATTTTATAAAAACTGTAAAATTGTATTATGTAGTTTATAACATAAATGCTATACACACACACATATATATACACAAAATGGTACAAAAGTTGCAGCTGTAAATAAAAATACACTTTTTCAAAGTTCTTATGTTTTACATAGAGTGATATAAGATTAGCTCCAAAGAGTGTGATAAATTAAAATAAAGTGTCAGTTACTGAGGAAGACATAACAATCATAAATCTGTATGCACCTAACTGGAAAGTGCTTCAAAATTCATAAAGCAAAAATGTGCAGAACAAAAGAAAGTCCACAATCATAGTTCAAGATTTTAACACTCCTTTCTGAATAATTGATTGAAAAATAGACAAAATACTAGCAGAGGTAGAGATTTGAGAAACATTATCATCCACTTTGACCTAGTTGATATTTTTAAAACACTACGTCCAACTATACAATACAAGTAGAAATGGATTGTTCAAAAAAAAAATAGAACATTAAACAAGTCTTAGATGATCTCTGAAAAACTAAAATCTCAGATTATGTTTGTTGTGCCCAAGATTGCGAATCCGAGAAACCACCAAGGAGCCGACACTGATGCAAACACACGAGGGTTTATTTACAAGCTCGAGCTTGGGTCCTAGTATACCCGACACAGTGGAGCAGAGACTTGGACCCCGAAGTGGGTTACAGCTGGGTTTTTTATAGGCTGGTCTAGGTGATTTCCAGAAGGGATGGAAGAATTAGGCTGGTCTAGGGGATTTTCTACCATGGGCATGGGCTCTGTTGTCTTTCTGATATGGGATTACCTGCCTAGGACATTGAGGACATTCTGCAGTTTTTCCCTTTAGAGTTCAGCTCTTATTCACAGGGGCCTAAGATGGCTGTACTTGTGCTAATGCTAAACTTTAGATGGGCTGGCCTTAATTTTTCTCGGCCTCCACAATGTTCTCTAATAAAAGTGTTAAATTAGAAATGTCTAGAAAAGTTCAAATATTCTAAAATTAAAGAGTATACTTCTAAATAGCCTAAAGTCAAAGAAGTAATCACAAGAGGAACTAAACTATTTCTATTTGAATAATGATGAGAATACAACATATCAAAATTGGAGAGATGTAGCTGAACTTAGCAGAATGTAGAGGGAAACTTATAGCATTAAATGCTCATGTTAGAAAAGAAAAATTTAAATTCAACAATCTATGTTTCTACTCTAAAAAGCTAGAAAAATATGAGTAAATTAAATTCAAAGTAAGTAGAAGTGAGGAAAAAATTAGAGGTGAAATCCTAAAATATAAAACAAATAATAGAGAAATTTAACAAAGATCAAATGTGGTTCTTGGGAAAGAATAATAAAATGTATAAACCCCTGACACCATTGGTGGAAAAAAAAAAGTAAACACAAATGAACAAATATCAGAAATGAAAGAAAGGATATTACTACAAATCCAGCAGTCATTCAAATATAATAAGAGATAATTATGAACAGCTGGATAAAATGAACAAATTCCTTAAAATGCATAATTTGCCAAACCTAGTGATGAAGTTTTGGAGTATAGATGAGGCTTGGAGCCGATGACCAAGAAAAAATGCTTGAGACATCTTTGGTGCAAAATGGTGGTTTTATTAAAGCACAGGGACAGCCCTTGGACAGGAAGAGTGGCTGCCTGAGGCCTATGAGGAGTGGCTGATTATATACCCAGGGGTTGGAGGAAGCAAGCAAAAAGGGAGATTTCAAGAGAATTTTCATATGCTAGGGAGGACCTACAAGATACTGGAGACCTTGCCAATGTCAAGTTAAAGATTGTTTTTCCCTCTAGCAAGGCATTAACATTAAGACAACTGGAAACTTTCTGAAGAATATCACTTATATCCCACCCTGGGTGGGGGTTGTTTGTTGGATATTAGCTGTGCTTTGTCCTCAGCTAGCCCTGCTCCCTCATTCCTAGTACTAAATAAAATAAGAAATCCAAATAGTTTTATATCTATTAAAGAAATTGAAATTGTTGGTTAAAAAAATCTTCCCATAAGAAAGACTCTAGGCCCAGATGGTTTCACTAGTGAATACTCGGAAACATTTAAGGAAGAAATGATACCCATAGAGTTGGTGGTATCACTTCCCAATTTATTTTTTCATGAAAGCAACATAACCTTTGTACTAAAACCTGACAAAGATATACAATTCCAGTCTATATTGATATATACAAAAAAAGAATAAAACTTGAATTTACTTTGTTAACATAATAAAGATAAAACAAAGCAAAAAGAAAACAAATATTTCTCCTTGAACATCGGTAATAGAAAGGAACAGGAATGTCCTTAACCTGAGATAAAGGACATCTATCAAAAATTTATGACAATATCATACTAAATAGTGAAAGATTATATTTTCCCAAGAGCAGAAATAGACAAGGAACCCGACTCTTATCATTTCTGATTATATTAATAGAGTTCTAATGTTGCAGTGGTGCAGTAAGGAAATGAAAAGAAATAAAACATATAAGAATTGGGAAGAAAGAATAAATTTATTATTTGCAGAGAACAAAATTGTGTATCTAGAAGATTCAAAGGAATTTATAAGTAAACTTTTAGAGTTAAAAAGTTAATTTAGGAAACTTACTGGATTCAAAGACAATAAACAAAAATTGTGTGTATGGCAGCAACGAACAAATAGAAAATAAAATATAAAGAAAATACAATAGAATAAAAGAATATCAACTATCTAGAAATAAATATAATTAAAATGTGTATTACATTACACTGAAAACTACGAAACAATAACTGAGAGAAATTAAAGAAGAGCTAAAACAAGCAGATTCATATGCAGGAAGACTCAATATTGTAAAGATGTCAGTTCTCCCTCAAATTCATCTGGGATTCAATTCAGTCTTAACTGAAATTTCAACAGATTTTCTTTCTAGGAGTAGACAAAATTTACAGAGAATTTTATATGGAAATGTAGAAGGATGGAATCCTTAAGAAGAGTTGGAACACTTATTCTACCATATGTAAGAATTGTTACAAAAATGTGGTAATTAATTCAGTGTGTTGGTGGCATAGGCATAGACAAATAGAACAATAGGACAGAATAGGGAATTTGGAGTCAGATGCATGCATATATGGACACCCGCTGGTAGAGCGGAGGGAAAACAATGCTTATTTTAATCAATGATACAATTTGGATATCCGCATGAAAAAATCCTGAATCTTATCCCTTATCTCACACATTATTTAAAAAATCACTTCTAAGTGATTTTAAATCCAAATGTGAAATATGAAACAATAAAGCTTCTGAAAAATAACATAGAAGAATATTTTTTATGAGTCTACAAGGATTTCTTAAACAAGACATAGAAAACTATATCCAAAAAGGAAAATGTTAGAATATCCCTAACTTCTGTTTATCAGAAGACACCATCATGAGAATGAAAAGGAAAGCCATACAGTGAGAGAAGATATTTGCAATACATGGATCATAAACATTCCCTACAATTTAATAAGAAAAAGTCAGAAAACCTAGTAGAAACTGGACATCATTTTCTTCACAAGAGAGGATGTCCACATGGTCAATGAACATATGAGAAAGTACTTGACCTCCATTAGTTATCAGGAAAGTGCAAATTAAAACTGCGAGGGAGTAGATGATACACCAACATGGCCATATACAAAAGAATGGTAATACCATGTGTTGGTTAACTTGCAGAGTACGGGAGCACACGCATGTTGCTAGTGGGAGTGTAAACTGGTTCAACAGCATTGAGCAACTGTGATACATCTTCAAGTTGTACATACGCATGTCCTGCAGTCCAGCAATCCCATTGCTAAACATATACTGCAAACGAATGCATGCAAGTGTTCACCAAAAGCCAAATATTCGAATGTACTTTCCCATCCCTAATTAAAATAGCCAAACCAAGAAACAACTTAAATGTCCTTAAATAATAGTGAAACAGAGAAATAAATTGGAGTATATCCGTGCAACAGGAAAAAATACAGCAACGAACATGAAGAAACTATTGGCACATACAAGAGCATGGATGATTATTAAAACACAAGGTGGAGCAAAAGAAGCCAGATACCAGAGAATATATACTTTATAGAAAATTCAAAAAGCTTTAAAACTGATCAATGGCATTAGAAGTCGGGTGAGGTGCTGTTTACTCACCTTGGTGATGGTTCCATGTGTGATTTGGGTGGTGGTTGTTGCATGGGTTACTTTTTGCTGCATGGGCACTTTTCTGTATGTATGTTTTACATCTACAAAACCCATATTTTTAAAAATTGGATTATGGAGACAAGACGGAAAGACACTAAAGAATAGGAGGAGAGGCACATTATCTGTTCTAATACATTCTTTGACGTCAGTTGCAAGTACTAGAGAAATTTAGAAAAGAGAGAAATCACTGATAACCGGGTGGCCAGAAAGTATTTTCTCAAACTAGGTGAAAATTAATTGGGGTGGTGAATAATGATCAAATCTGGGCAGGAAGGGAGGAGGGGCAAAGCATTCAGGCAGTGGAGTAGCCTGAGTAAGTGTGGGGTGACTATACTCTCTTGACTAAGAGGGGTCCGGCCTGGTCACTCTTCTGAGAGTGAGAACTGTTCTCATGGTAGCTTTTCACCTTTATGCAGTACATTACAGTTTACAAAGCTCTTTCTCACACTCTAATTTGGTTATCACAACAATTTCATTTCTTGCAGAAAAAGGCCTAGGTTCAGGAAGAGTTAAGTCACTTGCCCAGAGCCACTTAACAGCAGGTGGGGGTTATTTTCCCAGTTTGAGGAACTTGCTGAGCTGGTTGAAATCCTAGGTCCATCCAACCTAATATTTTAATGATCACAAAAGTCTCAGGAATGTGTCCAGAGATGGCCAGTTGATAAATGCAGGGTGTAACCTACTGACACAGAAATGTTTGGTAAATAGATTAGTCAATGCAGTACTTTCTTCCACCAAGTGCAACTCTGTCTCCCAAGTTGAACCACATACTAAAACACCTCTAATTCTTAAATTTAAAAATCTCATGAAAAAAGCTCTTGGGAACCCCCGGTGGCTCAGCGGTTTAGCGCTGCCTTTGGCCCAGGGCGTGATCCTGGAGACCCGGGATGGAGTCCCACGTCAGGCTCCCTGCATGGAGCCTGCTTCTCCCTCTTCCTGTGTCTCTGCCTCTCTCTCTTTCTCTCTGTGTCTCTTGTGAATAAATAAATAAAATCTTTTTTAAAAAGCTCTTACTGAAATTCCCAGGAAGCTTCTAAGAGAAGGACAACTTGCACTCAGCCTTCTTGTCTCATCTTGGGCTTGCAGCCTCCTGTGGCCAAGAGCCGTGGTCCTTCCTGAGACTGTGGAAAGCTGCCTTGTCGGGTCAGGCTGCAAGCCACCACAGTTCCCCCTGGCTCTAAAAGGAAAGTGAAGTTCACCTATAGTGCAGTGAGGAGAAGAAAATGCTGGTCTAAAGCAATTCATGGACAGAGGCGACCATAATCACCATTTTTTCTGCCTAATTTTTAGACCCATGAAATCTGAAGCTAATAAATGACAATCTCACTGCTCTTTTCCCTGTGGGGACCAGCATGCGCTTCTAGGTCTACTCACCAAGTTTTAGGTCTAATTTGTTCTTCTAGGGAACAGCTTTCATCCCTGATGCAGTCATGGAAAGGCCTGGTCTGAGTATACAGCATTCTTGTAACAGGATAAATAATCAATAATTAAAAACAACACACTCATGCCTGGTGTAGAGGTAAAGCAAGATGGAATGTAGAAGTGAGTATGTTCAGTGCAGACAGTATGCTTCTTTCACTTTTTTTCTCCCTGAGCTATTCCATCCGTTTTCTTCTCTTTGCCTATATATTTTAGTAACAGAATGCTGGGTTTATATAGTTTTTGAGCTGAGAATTTTTTTTTTTTATTTAGAGGTAATACTCAATCCTTTTAGAAAATCAGTAACACAAATGCAAAAAATCAGAAATTATTCATAATTCAACTATCTGAAGACAAACATTGTAAATCTTTTGGTGAACTTCCTTGTCTTTTTAATATATCTGTATATAAATTTAGTATTGTATACTCAATTCATAATATGTCCACAATTTTGTTTGTATCCAACATTTTTCTAAAACGTAAGGGCTTGCTTGTGTGTGTTCAATAAGATACATGGGTTAGAGAGGTTCTATTTTTAAAATAATGAGTCCATCATCAAGTCAGTTAAGAATCCTCATAGTTTAATACAGTTAGTGCTGTTGGTGTTTTTTCTTTAAACTATAAATTTCATGGAGTCTTTAATAGACTAACATGTATCATGATGTACTATAAGAGGTGTTATGTAGGATGATATTTATGCCTTATTTGATTATGGAATAAATCCATGTTTATGGCTTTATAACTTGAAAATATTCACACCAGTAGCATTGGTTAAAATAGCCCAAATTTAGAAACAACCCAAATATCCATCAAAACATGAATGGATAGACAATGGAATATTATTGGGCCATAAAAGGAATGAGGTTCTGATCTGTGCTACAATATGGATAGAACTTTGAAAACATACTAAGTGAAATGAGCCAGACACAAAGGGACATATATCGTATGATTTAACTTTTTATGAGGAACCTAGAATCAGCAAATTCAGAGAAATGAAGTATAAATGAGGTTCCCAGGGTATGAGAGTTGGGGATTGGGAATAGGGAATACTGTTTAGTGGCTACAAAGCTTCTCTTTGGAATGATGAAAACGTTTTGGAAGTAGAGATGCACAACATTGTGAACGTCCTAAAAATTATACACTTCGAAATGGTTAAATGAGATAAATTTTGTGTTACATATACTTTGACACAATAAAAATAACTACTAGGTACCTGGATGGCTCAGTTGGTTAAGCATTTGCCTTCGGCCCAGGTCATGATGCCAGAGTCCTGGGATTGAGCCCCACATTGGGCTCCCTGATCAGTGAGGAGCCTGCCTCTTCTGCTCCTGCTGCTTGTGCTCTCTCTCTGTTAAATTAATTAATTTATAAAATCTTAAAAAAAAAAAACCAAATATAAAAATAATTACCAAAAAAATCTTGAAGAGTTTGATACACAACTTGGGGGGGACTGGCAAACATTTCCCCTTGTATACCATGTGTTTATTAGTTGCATATGCCATATACAACCAATTGTTTGTATTCTTCTGACAGCAATTTTTCATATTCCTTTTCCAGTTTCTCTCTTCCTGTTTGAGGATCTTTGTGGTTTCAGGGAGTTGACTTCATTTTTCACTTCTGGAGTAGAATTAACACATTTTAGATCAGGGTTCAGCAAACTATGATCCATAGCCCAAACCTGGCAGTCAGGGTGAAACACATCCCTGTCCTTCATTTACACATTATCTACATCTGCTTTTGTGCTACATCAGCAGAATTGACAGCTAGTTGTGACAGAGATCATGGCCCCCAAGCCTACCATATTTACTATCTGGCCCTTTACAGAAAAAAAATTGCCAACCTTGTGCTAGACTGAAACAATTAATATATCGTATCTCTTGGCCCAAGGATCAGCCCAAGTGTGGGCATGTGGCTTTAACTGGTATAATCAGAGTGAATCTCAGGAATTTTGCTTGGCATGCTGGTAAGAGAAGGTGTCTCTCCCTCTGAATGGCAGTGGTTTGCAGATTTGGGCTTTGAAATACTGCAGCCAGTTTGGCTACCAAGGAAGCCAGCCTGAGGAATTAACTGCACATGTTGATGGGTGGGAGAGAAATGAAAGTAATGTGGACAGAGACCAGATGATATTGCAGACCTCTGGATCAAACCATGCCTGAAGTCTGGCATTACTTCTGAAATTTTCGATTTCATGAGCCCATATATTCATTATTGCTTAAGGCAACTTGAGTTTAGTTTTCTGAATTGTAGCTAAAATCATTTCAACTAAAATATGTTGCTATAATCTCCATAAACCTTACTTCTAATGTCTGTGTAGTATTTTGTCTTAATGATATATTTTACTTAACCATTTTCCTAATATTTGGTACTTAGACTGTTTTTTGTTTGTTTGTTTGTTTTTTGGTACTTAGACTGTTTAATTTTAAGTGATTATTATTAAGTCTGCAATAAGCCTGGTAATTAAAAACCTTTTTTTCTGAATTTCCAATTATTTTCTTCCAGTTGATTCCCAGAAGTGGAATTATTGGGTAAATAATATTCTTAGGGCTTTTGATATATATTTTCAATTTGCTTTTTAAAAATGTCACCAGAAATGTATCTACTTGCCACATCTTTGTTATCATTTTTAATCTTTGCTATTTTTAGGATCAGTCATATTTCATTGTTAAGTTTGACTTTCTTAAATTACAAATGAGAGTGAACATATGTATTTCTTTATTGGCAACTTGCATTATCTATTTGCTAAATATTTGTTCATGTCCCTTCCTATTTAGTGAGGACTTCACAGCTCGTTGAGTTTTGAAAAATAACAATTCTTCAGGTGGGCAGGAGAGGGAGCACAATTAAGTGAGAGGCAATAATATGTGTGAATGCAAAGGTGTGAAAAGTGAGGTGTATTGTGGGGACCTACCAGTTATTTGGCATATAAAATATAAGATACCAGGGAGGGCAGAGAAGAAAGGAAGGGGTAGTCATGGGATGTGACAAAGTTGGCAGTGGCAGCAGCAACCAGATCCTAGAGAGCCATAAGGGATTTTACTAATTATATGTTGGGTGTTAATAGGCTTGTATGGGGGAATATTTGACTTACTGTTCTTAGCACTTTGGCAGCTCCATTTGTATTCATGCAAGTGGTGTTTTAATTTCCAGTGTTCTCGTCTTTGTTAATGTAGAGCACTGTGTTAAGCGCCTTTGGGTTTGGTAGCAATCAAACCTGTATTTAAATATTCTAACATTCAGATTTTGATTAGCTTAAAGGGTCTCACTCTTCATGAGTTAAAATTTGTAGTATTTCCTTTTTAGCTACTGAAAGAGTGTGAGTGGCTCAGCACTCCAAAACTCAGGCTGCTGCATTCCTGTTATTTCTGGAGGCCAACCCACCTGCTGACTTGTGCAGGAGCTCTTGGAGAGTCTGTGACACCTAGAGTCCAGCTCAGCACCTTTACAAGCCTGTCTTAGTGTATTCGGGCTACTACGACAAAATGCCACAGACTGGGTAGCTATTGTGCTGTAAGTGCCTGACATGAAGCTTCTCATGTCCAGGGGATCTATTTCAAAGGTGTGTATCTGGAACAAATATATTGCCAGCTGTATGACAGCTCCCAGTAAAAGCCCTAGATAGGAAGCTACACTGCTCCCACCCATAGAGTTCCCTGTTTAGGAAGGCCATGGGTAAGCTAGATAACTGAGTGACCCTGCTTCTCATTTCTGGTGCCCTAATTCCTACTCTTACGTCTTAAATTTGCCAATAAAAAGAGCGTAGGAACCCCACCCTTGACCCCAACAAAGGCAGAGAGGGCCAGGTCCTCTCTCTCTCCCCACCCACACCCTCCACCCCACAAACTTGCTGTGTGGCCTTGGGTCCAGGGCTTGTGAGTAATGAATGAACTTTGTTTTTTCAAGATTCCCTGATGGTTGTTGCTGAGATGCACCTTGCAATCATAATAAAAACCATAAGGGCTGGACTAGCTACAGCATTAGCTCCAGTCAGGGAAATGTCTGTGGCGGCTCCTCACAAGTAGTAGGAGCCCAGATGAGTGCCCCCAGGCATCACCAGCTCATAGCATCACTATGATAGGCCAAGACCCACAGTAAACACTTAAAAACAACAGAAATTTATTTCTCACAGTTTTGAAGGCTGGAAGTATAAGATCAGGCACCAGCATGGCCAAATTCCGATGAGAGCCTTATACCAGGTTCATAGCCTGTGTGTTCTTGCTGTGTCCTCACGTGGTGGAAGAGGCTAGGTATCTCCATGGGGTCAGTTTTATAAAAGCATTAATCCCATTCATGGGGGTCCACCCTCATAATTTAAGCATCTTCCAAAGGCACAGTCTCCTAACACTACCATCTTTGAAGGTTGGAATTTGGAGAGGAGAGACACACAGACATTCAGACCATAACAAAACTCTAAGGTTGAGCTTTCCACAGAGGGGCAGGATTGGCTATTTCATTTCTTACCTGTCATCTAGAGGACTAGCTGCTTTCTGATCTGGCCCTGGGCAGGGCCAGGGCAGCAATCCATCAATGACTTACATTAAAATATCAAAAAGCATAGGAGGCACGGGCACCTGATGGCTTCCAAAGTGCAGCTCTTATGGCTTAGGACCCCAAGTGCCAAGGTCTAGACCTGAGCCTGCCATGAATGTGCTGATTAATCTTGAGAAGATCAGGAAACCTCTTTGTCTCTAATGTCTCCTGGGAGTAGATTTGCTACATGGCACTATGGCTGAAAAGATGGATGGTGGGTGAGGAAGGAGGACACCCTGACAAACATGTGTAACATAAGTCTTCCATGTCTTTCTCTTATTCCTTTAAGTAAGTGGTTTTCAGCCCTGACTATACCCCCAAAACAACAGGGGGAGCTTTAAAAGCCTATGCCTCACCCCACAAGTTCTTCTGCTGTGCAGCCAGAGAATCTCTGGTTCAGGTCATGGTGATCACTCTGCCAGCCATGAAGTCACTTGAAACAGCCTCAGCACTGGTAGGAGGGCAATAAGAGGTCCACACAGATCTCTCTTATGTGGACTTCCTTGTCCTCCCAGAACACCCAACTCTCATTACTTGGTGACCAAAGTGGCCCTTACCATGAAAGGCTTTCACATTCACCGAAAGCAGGTACTTCTAGGATAGGTGAAAGCATAACAGAAGTTCCCCCTCCTAAGAACCGTACCTTGTGATGACGCTTTATGGAGAACGGAGCTGAACGGAAGCCAACTCTACCCACGACCAATAGATGGCGCTATTGGCCAACGCCCCGACATTTAGGTCTCTGCCAATCATTTCTTCTGTAAAACTTAGAATAGCCGCTGCATTTGTGCATGATTTTGAGATGTTTCACAAACACTTTTGACTTCACATACTTCGGAAGTGCAAAAAGCAGAAAGAATATCAAAATACTGCTGAAAAAAGGAGCATAATTAAGACTAAATGGAAGTAGGGTAATTTTTAAAAACAGAAGGTGGCAAAGAAATAAATGAAAGTTTGCACATCCATATGGTATTAATTTTTCGAGAGTAGAAGCAATCCCAAAGGTCAGAGTGAATCACGAAGCCTGAGAAAAGTGTTGTGCCTACGCAATTGACAATAATAAGCAAGGGATGCAGAGGTGGATGAAATGGAAAACTTTATAGAGTGCAACTAGAGAATTATACAGTACTTGGTGCGTGCCTCATTGTTACCACCAACCATCCCAGAACTTTCTTTTCTCAGCCGGACAGCCAAAGCCAGTTTAAATTAGGCTGTTTTCAATTCTAGAGATGGCTGGGGGTGTTTTTCTAGAACTTGGAAGTAAGTGTGGTAAAAATGATGCCACTTAAACTTTTGGAGTGAGTCATGGCAGCTCTGTAATCTTCAAGCCAGTTCAAATCTGTGCTACCCCAAGGCGGCAAGGCAGCCCAATCTCATCTAACCTTAACTGCTAAGAAGGTCTATTTGTCACCACACCTGCAGAAATGATAGAGGAGGCAGGTTTGATCAATGGGTTTCACATAGATCAAACAGGTTCCTGTTAGGAAAAGACACTTGATAGAATGTATCAGCAAGGAGAAGCAGAATGCTGATACATTCTGGTATCAGCAAGAATGATTTTAAGCTGTGAGAGTCTGACATCTTATTTACTGGACATGCATTGGGGAGCTGTGAGTACAAACCTTTTTAGACATTTTGAATTTATAGTGCGTCCATCAGGATTAGATCAAAGAAGCAAAACAAATAGGACGTATATATTAAGAGATTTATTGCAAAGAATCGGCTTATGTGATCACAGGGCCTGGCTAAGCAAGCCCTAAGTCCGTAGAGCAGGCCGTCAGGAGGGGTAGGCTGCTGAGCTGAGGTAGCTGTCCACAGGTGGAATTACTTCTTCAGAGAAGCCTCAGTTCTGCTTTAACACCTTTCAATTAACTGAATCAGTCTTACCCAGATTATGTAAAATAATCTCCTTTACTGAAAGTCTATTGACTATAGACTTTAATTACATTTATTAAATACCTTCACTGTAGCACCTAAATTTGTGTTTGGTCAAATTTACAGACTAGTGGGGACTGTAGTCTAGCCAAGTTGACACATCAAAAGGACTATCACAAATAATGTTTTGGAACCTAGTCTGTTTCTGAAGAGTTTTTAAAAAAAAAAAAAAAAAAAAAAAAAAAAAAAAAAAGGCATTCCACAGGCTCTAGGAACCAGATGTTGTTTGTAGACAGCAGAGATGTCATTGTCTGGAGGATCAATACCCAACGGTGAGTTTGCACTGGTAATTCAGAATGGGCCTCTAACCTAGCTTGTGAAGTCAAGGAAGGCTTGCTGGTGGAGGAGACACTTAAATAGAGTCTAGACTTAGACTCTGTGGAATGTGGCATTTAGGGGTGGAGAGAATGGATGGCAGGAAAGCACCTACCTAGACTATGCTGCCCCCACTCCAAGGTGGTGCTGACATTCTTAAACACATCATAAAAGGCAAGTGAGTTGTGGCAGGCTCACAGATCATTTCCACTTTAGTGTTTCCACCCCAGCAGCTCTCAATGTGGCTGTTAATGGTGTGTCCCTGGCCCCTCCCTCAAGTCTCCAAGCCCTTAGGGAGGAATGCCTCAGTCAGAAGCAAGAGTTTGATGCCTAGAGTGGCAGCCCACACATGGTCCAGGTGCTCAGAATGGTGGCTTTCTCTTCCCATCCCAGAGTGGCCGGTTCATCTGCTTCCCTGGGAAACATCACTCTCCTGGTCTATTTCTCTATTACTTTATCCACATCTTTCCTCCCTTTCCCTCTTCCTTCAAGTCATCAGTCCTGTGCCCTGGTCATCTGCAGATTCATTAGCATGCGAGTCTCTTCATTTTCAAAATGGATTAAGTAATAATATCTGTTGTGCCTACCTCTCAAGAAAGTGAGGGTAAAATAAGGTACAGTGTGAAGTCCCTTAAAACCGGCACTGCCACATAAAAGTACAGATGAGGTATTGCCATTATCTGTTTCTATCCATTATCTGTCTCTATCTATGTATCCATTCATTCATCACACCTAAATTGTGTGTCACTTAAGTAGAGAGATCACCACTGATTCTATGTGCTATGTGCTATGGTACCTACCTAGCACAGTTTCCTGCACATCGTAATTGTTCATTAACTGTCTGGTAAAGACAATGATAATGAAATCACCTTTAGGAGACAGATAATTGCAAACAGCCATACTGTGGTTTAGCATGTTCCCCTTCCCTAACCTCTGGCTAATTGGTTAAGACTGAGCTTATGGAACATCTTTGCTAAGAATGCTTTTCCTCCCTATCTTCTGTGTCTGAGTTTAGTGACTCTTCACCTTTTCTTGTGGAATCATCTCCATACTTCGGTCATTTCTCTTGCTGTAGTGGGCTTTCTCTCTCGAAGGGTAGGGGATTTCTCTGAGGTGAAGGATTGTGTTCTAACAATCTTCACCAGCACCGCGCATATCCTGGCACAGTGTAAGTATGCCATAAACAACAAATTAATAGCATGATAGTCATCCCTCTTGATTTTTGTTTCCATAATCGCCTCATGTCAGAGAGATTGTCTGTAGAGGGAATAATGCTTCGATGTGTGCTTAGAAATTTCTTCTGTGGTTTTGTCAAACAGGTTGAAAATAAAATGGAATCAGGAGGATGGGCTGAGTTCCTGACCCAGTATTTTCTTAGAGAAGATGTGCTTCCCAGAGTTGTACCTCTTTGAAGTTTCTCGTACATGGATTCAGTGACTTTCCTCAGCTTGTGTCCCTCACAGGTCTGGGCATGTAGGTGGTTAAGTGGCATCAGCCAGCAACAGCAACATGCCCCCCACACCCAAGGAACTTCTAGAGGGTGCTGGTGGAGGAAATTTCATTCTCTTGGGTTTTTGTTATTTTTTAAAAACATCAGAATATTTATGCATGTCTGTAGCACTGTGGCCTGTTTACAGGGAGTCAAAGCATCTGAATTTATTTTTGCATGTCTAACCCAGAGTAGGCAATCAATAAATATTTATTGATTTAAATATCTGTTGAGCATGTACCCTCAAGGTTAGGGCAGAGTTGTGATTTTATTGTCCTTACTTATTACTCCATCTCTCAACTTGACTGTTGCTCTGAGGTGCCCAGCAATGTGATTCCACAGCACATACATGGAGGAACCCCACCAGGTCACCTTTTTTAGACGGTGAGTCAGACATATGAAGACAAAGGAATTTTGCGTTGCACATACAAGGGAGAACCTACACACCAAGTTAACTCTTTTTTTTTTTTTTTTTTTTTTTTTTTTTTGTAAAAGGCACAGAATTATGAATTCAAGCATTAACTAACATAACACTTTGCTCTCTTCTGGAATGTGACCGCCAAAAAGCCATTGCCATGGGGGTAGATCTGCAGTGGTTCAGGAACTTTCAAATGCCCGCTGGACTATAGGAAGAATTCACGGCACTAAGTAATTTATGGGGTGTTAAGAAGTTCCTTAAGCCATTATTAAAAACATGCAAATTCCTCCCTGGTCAGATCTCTGGTAAGTCAGACTTCTAACTAAGCAGAACTGATAGGCTGTCTTTTGATGTTTAATGAGTTCTGCAGCAGATGGGAGATGTGATGGACAGGGCCATGGTGGTGATTTACTGGTCATGAAACAGAATGATGAGAGCCCTCTCCTGCAAAAAGAAAATGTAGCCAAAAGGACAGGTTTCCCCCCTCGCCTTCCTCTCCCACCAGTCTGTTCCTCTTTCCTTCTTGGTGCATGTGTTTTTAATTTCCTCACCCCCGTGCCTCTCAGTACTGGGCTCATTTCCATTCAGGCGCACACAGAACACTGCAAACTAATTAGCCTTGGATACTGCCACAGGAAGTCAGGCTGCCAAGTCCTCTTTCCCCACAATTCCTCAACTTGCTCAGCCCGTCTCGGGCCCACAGCCTTGCACTGGGCCTCTCTGTATAAGTTGCCAGTTCTAATTTTGCAATTTCCCTTCACCTTATCAAATATGCCCCAAGCCTGCCAGCGAACAGAGGGGGGACAGCATTAGAGTTGCTCTTGTCCTCTGGACTCTTTTCTCTGGCCCATTCTCTGCTCTCTCCCCACAATTAGAGAGTCTTGTTTGGATACAGTTTCAGTGTTGACTTGTTAATCTGACCTTGGTTAATGCTTTTTACAGGAGAGTATTGCCCATGACACAAAACTCAAGAGAGTTCCCTACTGGTTTCTTCCACCCCACTCACATCTTCACCTTCAGGGGCCCTATACCTCTGACTCTTCTCAAAGGTTAACCCATTTTCTCACAAGCTGTAGGTGTCAACTCTTCTCCAAGCAATCTTGATCGAGAGTCCTTGACATTTTCTGAAACAGGATGTGAAAAGGAAGGTGGAGGGAGGAGAGAGGCTGAGGGATGGAGAGATGATATCCTGGACTCTGGGATTCCAGCAGAGAAGGCTTGGCACCCAGGCTCCTGCTAAAGGGCATCCCTTCCATAGAAGCCCCGAATCAGAGATGGAAAACTGGTAGCTCCCAGGCCAGCTCTGAGCCATTGAAATAGAAAATTAGTTGTCAACATTTGGAAATCAGATTTCACATACAAATCCAAATTGTTTGCTTCCTAGGAAAAAATTAGATGTGGTGACACTGGGCCAGCATTAAGACCTGCATGACCCCAGTTGGCTGGAGCTGGAACCAGGTAGTGTTGGCTCCCTAGAGGTAGAGTGTGGACTCTCCAGGTCACTCCAGCCCACACTTGTCTCTGTTATCTTATTAATTTCACCTACCTGGCTCCTGCAAATGTTTGAGTTGGCCATTCTTGCTCTAAATGGAGGAAGGGAAATTTAATATTGACTCCTAAAAGACTTGATAGGGCTTTCTGCATGGTTTTTCTTCTTTTCCATACTCATTTTATCACATCAAAGTACCTACTGTGTCACAGCGGTTGTCTGCTAGGTTCTTGGGCTTCCTTCTCCATTATGACCATGAGCTCCCTGAGGGCAGGGATTGTGGCGGTATTGTTCACTACTATACTCTCAAAGCCTTGCACAGGCCTGAATGCTTGACACATGTTTCTTGGCAGATGACAATGATATTCTTTCCCATTCAGCAAATGTTTATCGAATAGTCTCAGGCATCGTGCTAGGTCAGTGTTAAGTGTGATTCAAGGTCATGAGACATGTGTCTTAATGGGCTCTGAGAGGAAGAAATACAGAAGTAGGAAGTAAGATATGCATGGAAAGTAGAGAATTCAAGAGAGTAAAAAAAAAAATTTGCTGTTTCATGGAGCAAGTTCTGAAAGTGAGATTCTTAGAGGAAAACACTCCCATACGGCTTTCTAAATTGGGTAAGATTTAACCACACTCTTTGTCTCACCTTTCCATTACAGGGTTTATCCTCTGAACTCCCAATTTTTATCTATCTAAATCTGCCAGTGACTGAACTATATTAATTTCTAATAGTTGCTTCATGGCTTTGTTGCTGTCTGGTAGGAAGACAGCTGTTATGGAAAACCCTGAGCTCCAGCCCACTCTGCAGTATGCCTAGATGAACAAATATAGGTGCATAATAAATATAGTGATAATCAAGAGAAGGCTTATCAAAAGTCTTGATGACAATGATAATGAAAGAGCATGGGCAAAAGGCTGAAACTTAAACATGCAAAATGTGAAATGCAAAGAAGGAAAATCATCCTGTCTTCATGATTTGGAATGAAAGAAATGTTCAATGTCACCTAACAGAGACTACTTTCCTGGACCAACTGTCACTGACAGTGGAATATGTGTTGGGTGGCATGGCCCACATAATCTTTGTGAATCAAAGAAATTCCTCTCTTGTGCTGTGTTCAGTGCTTGGAATTACCTTTCCAAGAAGCCCTTGTGATATAACTACCACTTGCCAGACTGATGGGAATAATCTCAGGGACCTCTATATACAGGCCCATGCCCCAGAAAGCCAGAGAAATTATGATCATGAGAGTTGCAGGGAGGGGAAAGGAGTTGCCCAGGAATATTTTATAAAACTAAAATATGGTGAAGAAAGAAAATATACACCTACCATGCTTTCTTTCATAAACATTGGCTAGTACTTGGTTTACCATGAGATAGATTCATCAAATATATGCTTGAACTATGGTCAAATCATGGTGGGTATCATCAGAAAAACAACACTGAAGGGAAAGGATTAGCAACTTACTGTATAGACTTCATTTAGAAATACTCATTCCAGGAGCCCTATGGAAAGAGATTTGCAATAGTCATGATCTTTAAGATCTTGAATCTGTTGAAAAATAATTCTGAAATTATATAAAATTTAATTATGTAAAATTTATAGATACATATATACACACAGGTATAGGTACAGATATATCTAAATTATATATTTAGATATCATATATTTTTACATATTATAAATTTTATATATTTTGTGTGTGTATATACACACATACGTATATACATACATACATATATATCATAATATTATAGACATGTTTGCTGTAAAACAGATTTCTGTTCCAGAGGGTTTGAATTTTCACATTAGACATTTTGTCATCTATAAGAAATACATGTGCTGCCAGTCACCTCTCCCATGGCCATGACAAACATCACTAACTGATCACAAAACTTACTCCTGTTGTACTAAGATTTGTCACCAAAAAGACTCAGCACTATGCCCAGCTACCACTCCCAACCTACTGAAGTTAACATTAAATTAAAACTTATTTGCCATCATCACCTAGATCTTCACAAAAACAGAATATTTTTTGAAGACATGTTTTAGATCACATAACACTTATAGAGTACTTATAGAGCACTTCACAATTCACAGACATTACACAGTTTAATCTACTTAACATCCATGCAGAGAAAATGTTATAATTCCTATTTTATGATGAGGAGACTGAGATTTGACCTATGAATGATAATACTAAAGAAACAGGTACTTCAGTGCTTCTTAGCTTCTGGTCTTAGAGCTGGTAGAGACCTGAAAATATAAGAACTTCAGACTGCTATCCTATAGTAGGATTTACACAGCAGAATTTCTTTTTTTTAATTTTAATTTTTTTAAAAGATTTTATTTATTCATTCATGAGAGAGAGAGAGGGAGGGAGAAGCAGGCTTCATGCAGGGAGCCTGATATGAGACTCGATCCCAGGACTCCGGGATCACGCCCTGGGTTGAAGGCAGGCTCTAAACCACTGAGCCACCCAGGGATCCCCCCACAGCAGAATTTCTTAATTAATCTAACCTTTTAATCTCTCTTCCCAGTCTCTCACTTCGATTTTTTGAGACACACACACACATTCTTTCGTCTTTTCATTTAATTGTTGTTTTTTTCCTTTTGCTTTTCTCCATAAAGCTGTATATCTCTATAGATTATAGCACAAGATAAGACTTCCCACAACCAGTGTGGAAGTAGAACCCTTGTCCAGACCAGTTCAACCCTCATCCTTGTTAAGGCTCCTCAAATTGGCAATCTACATCCAATGGAGGTTTGTGCCATTGGAATTTCTGGTCAAAAGGATCCAGACACAACTGGTGTTGTATGTGGGCAACCGGGCTGATTTGTCTTCTGGTTCTTAAAGAAAAATCTGGTTTTTAAAGGTAGAATGATATGCCTGATATTAGCCAGAAGACTTGTCTCCAATTGTAAGAGCAACTTGGCAGTTAGACATTTCCCAGCCACTCATGGCCCTTCCTCTATGCGTACCGCAGAATAAGGATTTGAGTAGCTCCAGATTCCATGAGAGAGTGCTTAAGACAAGTTGCTGAGAAGGGGACAAATTTGGCCCACATGTTACCTTGAAACACATCACTTTAAGACTTGATAGGAGCCTTACAGAATATCTCTTTCCCTCCTTTCTCTTTCTTTCTCTTTTGCTCCAGTATAAGTAATTTTGAAAAGGCATCAACCTTCAAAGGACCAGTTTTTTCTTGGTATTTGAGATGGAATACCTCCACAGCTTATCAGTACAGATTTTCTGAGGCCTCAATAGTATTAAACCACTAGACTAATTAAAAATCCAGGTGAATACAGTTGTCAAGGCATCATAATCCTAATAAAAGTACACTTCAAAAGCACATAACTGGACTTTTTAATCAGGAGCTTAAATTACAAAGTAGGCTAGATCTACATGGATCAAGCTGAGCAATGACCCAATGACATTTGGCTGTATACAATCTATATAATTAAATCTGGGATCTATTATATTAAATATAATCTATATAATATCTATATAATTAAAGTTTTCTCCATTTTTTTGGTAGATAACTTGAGGGCTACATTTTTCCAGTTAATTGTGAAAATTGAACTTGAGAATCTATTTGTCTGAAATCCTCCTGCAAGTCCTAGGAATGGTTTTTTGAGGTGTACTTAATTTCTAACCTCATATGGGCATAGTGCAGAAATAACAGTATCTCCCTTTAAAGGAGTTATGTGGATCACTAGAAGATGTTTTTGTGAGGTTCTCCTTAAACTATGTGCTTCCAGTCTCCCTAGAGAACCATAAAATCTGCTTAATTCTAATGTAATCAGAAAATTATCACTCACTAGGCAGGAATTGTGCATTCCATATCTTCTCTCAGTTATTAATTCACTGTTAAGTTTAAATAAATGAATAACTCAAAAACATATTTCCACTAGATTATTAAATTTTTTAAAAATATTTTATTCATTTACTCATGAGAGACACAGAGAGAAAGGCAGAGACATAGGCAGTGGGAGAAGCAGGCTTCCCCCGGGGAGCCTGATGTGGGACAAGATCCCATGACTTCCAGATCACACCATGAGCCAAAGGCAGGCGCTCAACGACTGAACCACCCAGGCGTCCCTATTTCCACTATATTATTAATTTAAAAATCATTATAGCTTTCCATAGACTTGTTTTCTGTGACAAATGATAAGTTAAGCTGCAGATTTGAACACTAATTCAGCAAATCTGGGTTACATTTGGCTAAATGCACTTAGAGAGGAACCTTCCTGGGTAACAGGACTTAAACTCAAAGAGAATTGTCGATTATTTGTTATTTAATAGAAAATAGAATTTAATAGCTAATTATTTAATAAAAAATTCCATTATTAGAGTTAGCAATCATTGATAAATAAAGCAACTGAGAAAAAAAATAAAGCAACTGAGGAGTTCTGATCTAGAACAACTACTTCCTTTTTCCTGTTACCTATTTACACTATATTTGATTATGTTCTAACCATAACAATAATGCCCTCTATTGCTGAGAAGCAAAACCCCACATGGCATATTGGATATGCCTGCCTCAAAATGCCCTAAATTGTTTATTCTAATGCAAGTTCTTAAGATTAGATGGATAGCATTTTAGTTCAGTTTATTCTGTGGTAGTGAAGAAAGCCATCTAAGTATGGATGCTATCCTTGTCATCATCACCATCATTATCCTCAACAGTTCATCTTTAAGCTTTTGAAACCAAGGCTATATATTTGGTGTAGCTGGCAGCTGAGGATAACACTGGTTATAAATAATTAATTGAGATAATTAGGCAAGTTTAAGGCTCAAGGCTGTCAGTAGAGAAATATATTTTTATTCATGAAACAACGATTTATTGAA
Organism: Canis lupus baileyi; assembly: GCF_048164855.1. Lineage (NCBI taxonomy): Eukaryota > Metazoa > Chordata > Mammalia > Carnivora > Canidae > Canis > Canis lupus. The sequence goes on along the minus strand of NC_132849.1, from coordinate 8,553,498 downwards.
TGTGTGGAGTGTGTGGTTATTATTGCCTTCTTGTAGAAAGACAGTCATATAGATAACATAATTATTTAATTAAGACAGATTAATAACTCTGCTTTCATTTCACTTGAATCAGAATTTTAAAAAGACTCATCTTTGGACATTATGCTGTGGATATCAATAAGACAATAGCTGATGTTCACTTCTCTTCAAGTATTCACTCTTTATGTACCCTATTATATTAGTGTCTTAAGCATAGAGTCCTAAACTCAGTAGGGATGGAGAGAGGGAAGAGAGCAACTAGTGTTTCTTTTTGCTGGCCACTGCTGGATGGATCATGTATTTTTAACAAATCACTTGTTTTCTCCAGGGTTTAGCTGTGCTGTTTATAAACTAACTCCTTTACAAGAATAAAGCAACTAGACACAATATGATTTCTGGAACCACTACAGTCATATTCCTCTGCATGTATGAGGGAATGGGGCAGAAAACTGGTCTGATCACTAGGTGCCCAAAAGTGAAGACTACACTCCTTTGGGATGACAGAGCCCCAGTGCATAATCAGGAGGTGTAGGCTATGATTCTAATCAAGCCAGCTTTTCCAAATGAACTATTAATCTTAATTTCTCTGAAATTGAAGAGAAATGGAAGTCATTAGAGTCTTTCATATTACTCTTAGCAACATAAATGATTCTTTTGTAAACTTTATGAAAATTTATCTATCATCTATCCATCTACCTATCTATCAATCATCTATAAATTAGTCAAAGTATTGAAGAGTTTATAGGAAGGTGGGGATAAGAGAGTGGATATAAGGAGATGGATCCCTGACACCTCAGTCTGTCTTCATTCCCTGTAGGACTCCCCAAATACCTCTTTTGAACCCCCTGGGCTCCAAGATGCACAGTTTGAGAAGCAATAGTCCTTTCCTTGATACCATGGGGGTTAGTATTAGGCACCAAGAGGCAGACATCCCCAAAATGCCAAGTGGAATGGCATTATTACCAACTGAAGTCAACTACCCTCTAGTCAACAGAGCAAGACTGGAGAGATACAGCAAGTCAAGGAGCATGGAAACCTGTTCTGATGATTGGAACCACACCCATCCCTCACTCCAACTCTGCACCCATTGTGTACAAAACATCAAGTCATACCAGTAGGTGGAGCCCAGATCTTAGCAGAAGAAAGAGTGCCAAGGTCTTAGGAAAGCTGTGAACACATTGCTGGAGTACTGGGTTCCTTGAGAGGTTTAAAAGAAAAAAGGGGTGGAGGGTTGTGACAGGGGCCTTGTGGGAGAAGATGTGTCTATATTGGTCTCTGCCTGTAGAGAGAGTACTTGAATTGAGAGATCACTTCTCCATACCACTTAAACCCTTTGTGAAATTTAAAAGTAAAGGCTTTAAGTATTTAGCCCCTGATTTGTCTCCATTACCACCTATACAGTTCTTAGAGGTCCCATCAGATGCTGGTTTAATAGGAACACTATTCCATAGGAAGAATGTGTGAGGGTGCAAGCAGCCTTGGAGGTCATCACATCCAACTACCCCAAAGTGGCCTTCTAATCTTGCCTTATACAGCTCTAGGAATAGGGAATTCATAACACTTAAAGCAATATATTTCATTGTCTGCCACATATATTTATCGTAAAATTCTTTTGCATTGAGCCAAATTTGCTCTTCTGTTTGTCTAGCTTCCACTGTTTGTTTCTGATTCTGGTCTCTAAAGGTGCAGGGAATGAGCCTAATCATTGTCATGATAGTCCTTTGAGTATTTGAAAAGAGCTACCATGTTTCCTGAGCATCTTCCAATTTTCCAAGGCAAAATCTCTTTCTTATTGCTTGTTTCTTGAAGCAAACTACAGTCTTTTATTGTGACATTAAAATCATCTTTCTAGTAACTGATTCATGTAACGTAGCAAAGGATTTTGATCTTAGATAAACAGCATCATCTTATAATAACAGGTGGTTCGAGGTAAATAGAAAGTAAGAGGCATAGATGCATCATGAAAAGTAAAGGCAGAAAGCGTGGGAAATGGAGCTGGGAAAGGTGAACTGGGCCAGGTTGGGAAAGGTCACATCTCCTCATCCGTCTGTCACCCATCCATCTTTGATTTACTCAACCAACCAATATCTACTGAGCAATTGGCACTATACTAAGCCCTGGGAAGAAAATAGTGAGCAAAACAAATATAGTCCTTGCCCTTAAGCTATGTGCATTCTAGTGGTCATAAATCAGACATTAATCAATAAAATCATATAAATATAAGTGGCAGCAAATGCAGGAATGTAAGGTAACAGGGAGCCTGATCAGGTTCAGAAAAGGATGGTCAGGAAAGGCTTCCTTGGAGGAAGGACCAGTTCAGCTGATATCTAAAGAAAAAGAAGTTAATGACGAGGCAAAGAGAAAGTGGGTGAGATCAAACAGAGGAGAGCTTTGCAGACAGAGGGAATAGCATGTATAAAAGTCCTGACATAAGGACACCTGGGTGGCTCAGCGGTTGAGTGTCTGCCTTTGGCTCAGGGAGTGATCCTGGAGTCCTGGGATTGAGTCCCACATCAGACTCCCTGCATAGAGCCTGCTTCTCCTTCTGCCTCTCTCTGTGTGTCTCCCATGAATGAATAAATAAAATCTTAAAAAAAAAAAAGTCCTGAAGTAGAAAAACTGAGAATGCTGAGGCTTCTGGAAGACAGAAGTGAAGATAAAGTGATCAGAAATGGACCTGGGCAGGGGTAAGATTAGGGAACCTTGATTGAATGAAGTTGTTTAATCTTTATCCTAATATCAACTGGAAGCTGTTGAAAGAGTATCACCATGAAGTTTTTGCAGTAAGAGAACGGACTAGATCTATGGTCAGAAAGATACTGTGGTAGCAGGGGTAGGAGCCTAGAACAGGGACACACTTGATGCAAGGAGAGTCTAGGGGAGGGAGAGTAACCAAGTGAGAGATGATAAGGTCTGAATCTAAGGCCACAGCAGTGATGAATCATGGCTTCAGAACATACCATAGAGGAAGCTAGAACAATTACTATATCTGTCTCATTGCATGACTGAACCCCTGAAGGGGAAAGAATTTAAATGACTTTCTCAAAATCATATAATTAGTTGGTATCAGAGAGAATATAAGAAGCAGTCCACACTAAACAACAATCTACTAGTCATCCCTTTTTTTTTTCTTGAAAAGATAACTGGGACGTGTCAGGAATGGATAATGTCCAATGATGTGCTTCTCAGAAAGGAAATGTAGGTGCTGAACTCAGTTGTTCATTGAAACAACTTGTTCTTTTTTTTTTAAGAGTTTATTTATTTATTCATGAGAGACACACAGAGAGAGGCAGAGACATAGGCAGAGGGAAAAGCAGACTCCATGCAGGGACCCCTATGTGGGACTTGATCCCAGGACCCCAGGATCACACTCCAGGCTGAAGGCAGGCACTCAACCGCTGAGCCACCCAGGCGTCCCTGAAGCAACTTTCTTAAATAGGAGCTAGTGTTTCCACAAGATTAAACCTTGAATAGGGGACCTCTGGATTTTAGGGTTGCTCTTCATTCTCTTGGTTTGTCATTCTCTCCATCCCCTGTCATGATTATAAAAATAGGTATTAGATCCAGAAGGGATTTGGCCAACATTGAGTTTGGTTATTTTTCAATCCTACATCACAGCTCAATGGGGGAGTGCATACCCTTCAGAGGTGTGCTGCCAAATGTTCGCTAATGTACAGAATCTACTTCTGCTTTACATGAGTTGCTTTTACGGCAATGCTATCTGACAGAATGCCAAATTGAGCAGGTTGTATGATCTGGTAGGAAGAGATCCCTGGGACCAAGAGTTAAGAGTGTGACTTTTAGCAGAACACATGAGAGCTTTGGGAGTAGTTAGAAGTCAATACCAGGGCAGTAATTGGTTCCATCAACAACCCCTCAGAACTAAAGGGGGCTTTTGTGTGTAGAGCCCTAATGAGACACTGTTACAGACACTGTGAGATGTTGTTGTACTGAAACGATGATGGTATAATTCATGTGACTTGGAGGTTTTTAATCTACTCAGGCAAGCTGCCATAAATCCCAGTGTACCTTAAATTCCCCCAAATTAAGAACCACTCTTCTAGTCCACAGGGAAAGGCAAGATGACCACATGACACCAAGAAGGATCAGGACTCGTTTCTCTAGTAAGGCTCCTGCTGCTAAAACCAACCACACAGAAGCCCTCACACTTAGAAGTGCAACAACAAATATGGAAAGTAAAAATATCTAAGGTAATGCTTGTAACCTTAAAGTTTAAAAGGAAACCTCTGATGATTTTAATGTCAGCGTTTCAAATTTTACACATCTAAATTCAAATTTTACACATTCTTCCAAATAAAATGTTATGAAGGTGGTAGGTGAGAATCTGCTTGAGGTTGGTCATTCTTTTTTCAAAGATTTTACTTATGTATTCATGAGACACACACAGAGAGAGGTAGAGACATAAGCAGAAGGAGAAACAGGCTCCCCTCAGTAAGCCTGATGCAGGACTCATCCCAGGTCCCCTGAATCATGACCTGAACTGAACCAAAGGCAGATGCTTAACCACTAAGCCACCCAGGTGCCCTTGAGGTTGGTCATTTATCCATGACAAAGAGGCATTTTCAATGTCAAATTCTCCAGACACAAGAGAAATACATTCAGTATTAATGAATGATTGCTTAGCACAGACTAATTTCTATCTGAAGTTAACTTTCTGTATCAGACTTATTGTGTGTGTCTCTGCAGACTCTCTCAGCTGTATTGGCTCTTGGACCTTCATCTTCTTGCTCTGTTCTCAAGGTTGCCTCATCTGCACTAGTTAAAGTCTCTAGTTCCTTCCTCTAGTTCCAAATTGGAATGAAGCACCACATCACATGGTTTGGAATACCCAAAGGGCCAGGTCACACACCCCAGAAGTGTTGGGAATTACATCCACAGGGATAACTTTAACCAACTAGAGACAGAGGGTGGACAGGAAGCCAGCAGATACATTCTCTCTCTCCCCTCCTTAAGGGTCCCTTTTGAGGCATGGTTTACTGTGCAGCCATGGGCAAGCAGCTATGTCTCTTCACGAAACAGTGACTTGGATACTACACCTTGGATTGGTTTGCCAACTTCTCCTGTTTGTTTTTCCCCTTTCCCTAATTCTCACTGCCTTGGGATCTGGGGTTGTACCATCCAGGAAGGCATTGGAACGCAGATCTTATCTTGAGCCCTATTTTCTAAAAATCAATCTCTTCCCCCCACTCCTCTTCCTCTCTCTGCTGGTGAATTATTTCCCTCCCTAGGGATGTGACTTTATTTATTTATTTATTTTTTGGATGTGACTTTAAAGGGCAGACACATAGGCATTTTTAATTGTATTGTACATCTTTGTCTAAGAAGGGAGAGTAGTACCTTTATGGGATTCTAGGATATATAAATTTTAATAAACATGATTATTAAACCTTCAGTAGGATAAAATCATATTTCTGATATTTTTTTAAGATTTTATTTATTTGAGAGAGAGAGAGGGAGAGAGAGAGAGAGAGAGAGAGCAAGCATGAGCAGGGGGGAGGGGAGGAAAGGGACAAAGTAGAGCAGACTTCCCACTGAGCAGGGAGCCCCAATGGGGCTCCATCCCAGGGTCCTGGAATCATGACCTGAGTAAAGGCAGATGCTTAACCAACTGAGCCATCCAGGTGCCCCTGATTATCTTTTTGATAGATGCTGCAATGCTGAACTAAGAAAAGAAAGACAGAAATAGGGAATGCTTTTACTTTTTCAGAGATAGGCTTTCGGCACTTTTGAAATATTTCTCTGTGCATTTTATGGTGAAAACACGCATTCATTCTTTATTGCTATGGGTAGTACAGAGAGGCCAAACTCTGAGATATCCACACAAAGCTCCTCAATGGAGAAGAAGAGGGTCTAGCTCCCTCCTATAAAACACACTAAGCATCTATTTGTGCCGAGTACTATTCTATATGCTTTATATGCCTTCATTAATTAAACAGTCATTAACTGTTCACAGTGATCCAAGAGGTAAATGTTATTGTTACTTTCATTTTCCAGATGAGAAACCCACACTCAGCTTGGGTAGGGAAGGCCCACAGTCACAAAGTGTATGAAAGAAGCAAAGCCACTTTCACCTGTGCACCAAGTGCTTGCTTTCTGCCTACAACACAGGACACGGCCAGCTCCCACCCTGTCCAAGTGTGTCATTCAGGATGACAGGTCACTGGCACTCTCAGTTTCTGGGTAGGGAACGTCAGTGGCCCCAGGGTGAGAATGGCCTATGATCCAGCTAAGGGAGAAGCAGAGGGAATTCCAACCCCCACCCCTCTCCGCCAGCCCTAGTCTCAGTTTTCCCACTGCCATCCAACCTCCCTGCTATACACCCCTCTGTGGCTTGAGAAAGCTTGGTCACTAACAGGGTCCCCCTCACAAACTGGTGGTGGAAGAGGAGCACTGGGGTGAGGAGGGAGGGCACTTCGTTCCTTCTGTGGATCCTGGGAACACCAGGGCAGGGAAGAGTGCACTAGAGAAAGTGAACACCAGTTATTCTCTCCATATCCCATACCTGGCCTCATCCCTGCCATACCATGTTCAACTAGAACTTTACCTTCTACCTCATGGTTCATCAAGTTTTTGGCAATTTACTTCCTCACATTTTATTTAGACCCTTTTTAATCACTGAGGGGAAACCTACTCAGCATCTGGGACTCGATGTTTTTCTGCCTCTGGTCCTATAGCAGTCGGGCCAGCAAACTCCCCTTCCCTCTGCCCCGACCTACACCCAGGCTCCCTAAGCTCTGCTCTACCTCCTCAGCCTTCACCCCTCTTCTGGCTCTTACTGCCTCCTTTTCTCCTCCCTATACCATCCAATGGTGCCAGGCTAGTCCCTGCACCCTCAGAATGTCAGAAAATTGGCTCTGAGTCATACCCCTGTGGTCTCTGAGTCAGCACCACCCTGAATGAGGCAAACAGTCAATGTGCAAAACAAAATGTTGACTTGCCTCTTCCAGCAGCCTGGTCCCCACTGGGGAGCCCCTAACCTCTCTCATCTCTTTCCTCCACACCACCCCCTTCATTGAAAACCTGTGGAGCAGAAAGAAAGCAGGTACACAACAAGGTCAACGTTTTTATTCATTCATTTACATGATAAGCCATTTCATGGCCTACTCTTTGTCAGGAACCAGGGTAACAGGTGAGTGTGATTTCAGTCTTGAGCTTGGGCTAGCATTCTAGCCCTGAGAACAGCCTGTCGTAGGGCAGGAAGGAACAATTGCTCAGATTGTGGGTGAAAGTCACAATGCAGCTCCCAGTTCAGAACAGCTGGAAATGGATGTTGGGTCAGGGAGGGGCAGATACCGCACGCCAGGGGCTAGATAGGTGCCAGGTCTTAGAGGGAAGTATGCCCTGCAGTAAGGCACTTAACCTTCACCCTGTGGTCACCAGGAGCCCAAATGGTTTTGGTATAGTGCAAGGTCTGAAATGCATTCTAGAAATGGCACTTCTTGGTAGGATAATGGCTTATGTGATTGCTTCTCCCAGAAGAAGTTTATATTCTAGTAAGAGTTAAGACTCAAGCTAAATAAGTGAAACACTAATATGAGAATTCAGGAATTGCTGTGGAGGCAGAACAGGAATTTGGGGAAGACAGGCTGAGGCCTGGGGCCATGGAAACTACAGTAGGAGAATCACTCAAAGCTTCCACATTGCCTGCGACCTGCCTGCTGCTGCTGCTTCTTGAGGAGTTAACTTGAAGAACATGAACAGCAGAAAGAAAAAGCAAAGTCCCGAGCCCTGCTCCCATCCACAGCTCCCTCCCTCTTTTGTTAAAACTCTTTGTAGAAAGCAATGACTGAGAGGATCAAAGAGTCCACTTCCTTCCCTTTGATGTGTGGTCAGAGTCGGGCTCTGATGTCAGACCTGTGTTGCATTTCATTAGACGTGATATGAAGCTTTCTTGAGGTCATTGTGACCACGCTGCTTTAACCAGACTACAAACAGGTTCATATCACTGGAAATATCAGAGCTCCCAGCCCCCTTCAGGCCCGTGAGAAAATTATACAGGTGAAGAAATTTGGGTGTAAATATCTCTTCTTGCTCTATACTGCTTTGCTTTATGGGGCCTCTTTCTTCGAGTCCTCTTTCCTGCCAAAACAGTCCCGATACTGCATTCATATGCCTTCCTCATGTCAAATTTTGGAACCTTAAGCATGTCTGAGAAGGGGCAAGTTTCGGTTTGAAGTATATTATTTTTAGCTGAGAGAGCCCTTCCTTTATCTAAAACAACCTCAATCCCAGCTGATAGCAAGGAGCCAGTTTTCCTCTGACCATATTAGGTGAGCTCTGGGTAATGGCACTATGTTTGCTAGTGATATTGGAAGAAGCACAGTGCAAACTCCAGTTTGCCTCTCTCCAGAGAAAATACATAACCATAAATTTTCTCCTATTTATAGGACAAATGGTTTAAGCTGAAAAGCTGCACTTAGGCCCCCAAAGAACATGTTTCTTAGCACATCTTTTTTTTTTTTAATTTTTATTTATTTATGATAGTCACAGAGAGAGAGAGAGAGGCAGAGACACAGGCAGAGGGAGAAGCAGGCTCCATGCACCGGGAGCCCGACGTGGGATTCGATCCGGGGTCTCCAGGATCGCGCCCTGGGCCAAAGGCAGGCGCCAAACCGCTGCGCCACCCAGGGATCCCTTCTTAGCACATCTTGATTTCAGGCTGCATTCAAAATTTGCTACGGGAAAGCGCTTTTAATGGAAAAACTGAGACTTAGCTCTACTCACTTCCCAGACCAGATTAAGGCTCAGGCAAATGCCTGGATTCTTCTCCCTTGCGACTGAACTCATCTTCTTTGCAAAATGGGAAAACAGTCCTCACCAGCACTTCGGGTGTCAGATTCCCCATATACATCCTTGGGACATTGAAAAAAAGTAAGAGTTGTCATCCAGGAGGAAAAAAAAGAATGAGAACTCTGCTGGTCTTGCTTATAATCACTTTATGCTCTCATAATTCTTTTCATTTTCTATTATGGGAGGAGGGGATTACCCTTTTTCCAGGGTTTAGGCCTTCTAAAAGTCTTCACCTTGCCCTGAGGGGTGGGGTGCGGGGCGGGAGTAGATCTCCTGGCCTTATCCCATGTCCCCCTTTTCTGGTCTCTGGTAGCTCCAGAGCTGGGCCTTCTATCTTCCTCTCTAAGCTGCTCAGGCCCATGGTCCTCTCAAGTCTCATTCTGTCGGTGGAGGGCAAAGCAGATGCCCCTACCTTGTCGTTGCCCCTAAGAACAATTATAAGAGCCCTCTCCCCGGCGCTTTGCTCCCTGCTAGTTTGTTTTTTGTTTTGTTTGTTTTTGGAGATAGGAGCCAAGGGAAAAAAACTAGTGTGAGGAATTTACCACAGTCCTTGTTCCTGGTGCTCTCAGCTGATGTCCCAGAAGACAAGTCCTGGAGGCGGATGAGCTGAACTGAACACCTGGGTCTGCCTCTCCCATCCTTTGGCAAATCTCTTAACCATCCTGAGCCCAGTCTCCTCACCTATAAAACCTGCTCAAGGTATTATGTGGGGATTAAGTGAACCAAGGCAGCCTTCACTTCCCTTCTGAAAATAACTTCTCACTCCTCTTTCTCCTCCTCTCCACTCTCTCTCTAGTCTCTACAGAAGCCACAACCTGAAGATAGCGTACGCCATTTGGGCCTTGACCTAAGCTTCCCTCTTGAGCTGTTTGCTCTTTCCCTACTTCCTTCCTAACCTATTCTCAAAATTCAGCTCTATTTTTCTCTGGGAAGTTAGTAACTCCTCCTTCTGTGATACTGTAATATTTCAAACATACATTATGATGTGATAAGCACCACAAGTTTATTTACCTCTTTCACCTGGAGTAAGAGCTCCTCAAGGCAGGGAGCAAGTCATTTGCATCCCTCTTTCCTTATGTGCCACTTCTGTTAGTAATAATAGCTACCTTGAATTTACTATGTGCTGGGCAATGTGCTATTCATTCATTCATTCATTCTTTTCTCACCCACAAATGTTTATTGAGTACCTGTGTAGTCCGTAAAGCCTATTTTAAATGCTTACCGTATGTATGTGTCCACACAGTCCAAAAAGTTGAGTCTTTGCCATTTTGAATACTCAGGATATTCATGTCCATCGGCCCTCTGTACTAGTCAGTGGGCCTTCATAAGTTGGTAAATGCCTTGATTCTCAGCCTTGAATACTGAACAGGATTGATAAGAAAAAAAATTATCTCTAAACCATATTATAATGAAAATTAAAAGTATCAAAAACAGCTTCTCAGGAGAAAGGAAGACTGACCACAAAAGAACAAGAATCTAATTGGTATCAGACTTCCCAATACTGAAAACAAGAAGCCAAAGGGGTAATTAACATCTTCAAAAGTGGAAGGAAGGAAAGAACTTTGAACCTGAAATTTTATCGTCTGCCATGACCTGAGGAGGGTGTCATGAGAATATGATCACCTCATTCCTGTCTCTTGAGGTTGGGTGAGAAAGAGCAGGAAGAGTAAAGTCTGAGTAGGTACAGCAGCAGAAAATATGAGGCAGAGTAAAGTCTTGTTCCCCAGATACAGGGGGATATTTATGTGATCTCAATTCCCCCTTGTTCCTGTGCCAGCTGTGATACCACCTAGGGTTGTGACAATGGCAGCCAACCCATACTTAATATGCTGCCTATAGTTCCACCAGTAAGTGACTTTACCTCTCCCTTCTTCCTTCCTAGGGATTAAAAGAGCAGTGGCATCCGATGCCCTCCTAACCAATGAAAGAGTAGCCAGGAAACATTTCTAATCACACTCACCAAGTTCTGTAGAAACCATAAAGTCGGCTCAAAGAAACCTGGAGTGGCTAACTTCCAGTTGTATGTCACCTGGCTATAGAATTTCGATTTTCAATTTCTTGTTCTTGGCTATACTCTGGTGATTTCTCTTCATCTTGCATTTATGACTGTTTAGACCAATAGAATGTAGCAGAAGTGATATCCTGGGGCTTCTGAGCTGAGGCTCTCAGAAGGCTTGCCATTTCTACTTTCTTCCCCTTAGAATTCAGAAATCATGCTGTGAGAAGTCTGAGTCACATGGAGAGGCTATGTGGACACTCCAGTCAACAGCCCTAGTTGAGCTTCCAGCTGGCTGCCTCTATCAACTATAGCTATATGGACAAGCATTCTTAGACATCCCTGCCTCATCCAGCCTCCAGATTACTTAAACTCCAATCAATACCACTTAGAGCAGAAAGATCACCCATGAGCCAGTCATCCCACAGAATTGTAATAATGAATAAAGCGCTGTTGTTTTAAGCCACAAAGTTTTGAGTGGTTTGTTACACTGGAGTAGGTAACTAAAACACAAAGCTTCTTGTTTAGTGGAGCTGATGAGGATTAAACGGGAGATAATGGTAAAATGTGATGAGTGTGAGGAGCACTCTGAGAGTACAAAGTATGTTCCCATTTTGGGAGCTTAGGATGGACAAAAGCTAACTAACTGAAAAGGAGATATGAGTGTTCCAGATAGAGGCAAAGGTATGTGTGAAGGCGAGAAAGATCAAGAAGTCAACATAATTTTAGTGCAACCTGATCTTGGAGTGTCAGGGGTACAATGAGGAGAGGGCCAGTAGTATTTAGAATTTGGAAGTTACCAGAAGGAAGGCAGGACTTCAAAAGATGGTAAGCCAGAAAGTAATGTAAACTGCTTTATGCTAAATTTCATCTTGACTATAGTGTAATGTGTGTGAATACTAACAAATCCAGCCAATTTTTATTATACCCATTTTTTTTTTTAACAGGGTGGGAGAACGGAGATTCTTTTGGGGAGTGAAACTCCCATCAAGCACTCTTGGCTGGTTTGGGGCAATGTGGTACTTTTGTTCTTGGCCATGGTGGCTCTGGTCCCCAGGCTTGGCTGCCTTCAAGTTAGCTAATGGATGGGACTGGACTGATGGTTTCCATATGAGCTGACTCTGAAAGGCTCTTGGCATGGACTGGTACAACTCCATCTCCAGTGTTAGAAATTGTTGATCAGTCTATCCCAACAGCCCACCAGAGACGCCTGCTGTCTTTCAGGAAATTCCATGCTTCTGGGCCAAGCCCATTGTTTAAATGCCCCTGAACATCTCCAAGGAGCTGCTCTCAACCCCAGCCAGAAAGAAGAAATAGATACAGACCCAAAGATACTGGAAAATTTGGTCAGGAAGCTATAAAATGAGATGCAGCTTGGAAAAATACAGACTGTTACATCTGGGAGAGAAAATAATAGATCACTAGCAATCCCTGTACCCTTACCCCCAGCATATATGCAAATGTATTCAAGCATAGGCTCAGAGGCAGATTATTGTCAAGTTAATGAGTTTTATGCTTTAGTCTCTCAATTGTAAAGCCCCCTTCCAAGGCCTTGGTAGAACCTACCAATGTGTTCTTTGTATATTTTTGTGAAGGTAAGCTATTTTTGCATTCTTTTTCTTAAATAAGAGCACTTCCTCCCAAAATTGTATCAGCTTCATGCCACACAAAACCTGGATCTGCCCCTGGACAGGCTGAAATGTTCAGTAACAAACCAGCGACAGTGTTGGTGGTCATTCTGCTAAATAACAACCTCTCTTTCCTAACTCAGAGGACTCTGTTGGAATAGTCCCTTCCGGCTATCTGTATTGAGGTGAGGATCAAACCCTTTCAGGACACACCTCCAGGTGAGGCTGTGGACAGGTACTGGTCCAGTGTGTTTGGACAGAGCTACGACATCATGTGACTCTGAGACTGATCTTCCACACAGTTGTGAAATTAAGGAAACACATTTCAACACCACCAGCCGTCCTGGTGCTCCTCTCATGAGGTGTTCCTCTCTCTTCCCTTCACCAAATCTTGCCTTTGGCTTAAGAGCCTGATGGCTTATGTTCACACTGAAGTATATATGGCTGATAAGTGACCAAAGGTATCTTGGGATGAAGGTTACTATCTTCATGTTACTGGGATTCTAGCCTTAAAGTTAAAAAATTCTATTCTATTTGGTAGAATCAATTTGTACTAGAAATGGCTAGCATGGACCTATAAGATTTCTGAGAAACTCCTTAAGGTTATGGCATGCTTGAGGGTTAGGCTGTCCCTCTGTGAAGAGTGAGGGGTGTCTCCTGGGAATCTGAGAGGCATCATCTGAAGCAGCAGGAAGAAAGCTTGACATGGCTTTTTTGAAAACTCATATATAGATCTGATTGTATTCCACACAGAAAAAAAAAATGTTTTCAACTATTTCCTATTGAGTAAAATTGCCCCTTGAGGAAGAAGCAGATGATTATCCTGGTGTTCCCTGTACCACCTAGCCATCTGTCACAGTCCCCACGGGTATGCATGCCCCAGATATAGAAGCATGCTTTCACTCATTTAGCATGGAGTTTGGCTCAAAAAAAAAAATGCCTCCTTCACAGCCTGGGACAAAAAGGAATCTCCAGTATCTGGAAGGACTTCAAGCTTTTTATATTGCAAATTGCAATTCTTTGGGGCTGTACTTCTCAGCCAGTCCCCTAGCAGTGCACAGATATTTGGCAGAATTAGCAGCCCCCTGCATGGACAGGCTGGCTTTGCTCGAGGTGCTGAGGTGCAGTGGAAACATGGGGAATGGTGTTTGTTGACAGTGGAGGTGTGCCAGGCTTGGCTGAGGGTGCCTAGGCCCTGTCAGTGGTGCCTTAGCCAGGGAAGCAGTTTTAATTGCCAAAGCCTGAAATCTGTCCCTTTAACAGTGATCACAAAATGTGTCTCCCATCTGGCTGTGAATATCCTTCTCCTCTGTGCTTCTTTATCTGAAGTTTAATGATACCACATTTACCAAACAAGAATAGCTTCCAATGAATGAAGGTGGACATTAGACCACTGACATTGAGCAAAGGGGTAACAGAAGTGGGATTGGTCTTTGGCTCTTGCTTCCCTGTCCTGTTTTCTATGTCTTACATCCCCCATAGCAGTTCCCAATCCTACAGGACAGCAGCTCTGGACTACAGGACAGTTGGACTCTCTAACCATAGTAAATCTATGCTGAGAGGTCTGGGGCTTGGTGACTCACTCTGCTCAAAAATATCCCAGAAGAAGTTTCTAGAAGGACAGCAAACATAACACTGACAAATAAATCCCTAATGATGAGCTCTGAAGCACCTACAGAGGAGTTTGGTTTTTTGCTTTGGCCCTTCCCTCCTCCCCCTCAAACCATCACTCTCCTTATGGAAAAGCCAAGTCCTACTGGAACCCCTCCACTGGCTTTAGGACTACCTGAAAACAAAATCTACTCTGGGCAAGGCTCTGGCATTCCAAGTTCTCTGTGTTGCTCAGTTGAATGAGGATTAATATTTGGAAAGACAGAGAGAAGTATTTCCAATCGCAGAGGGGATCCCTGGGGCCAAGTTCTGTTCCTTCAGTATGCAGTAATTGCTTCAATGATGTCTCTTCCCAGAGCTTGTAAAGATACCCATGAGTTTCCACAAGCTGCCTGCCCACTCCTCCCAGCCTAAGGGTTGGATAAGAAGATTCCCAGCCAGAGAGACCTGGGCTGCAGAGCTTCTAGAGGCCATAGTGACTGGTGCACTTGGTCCCTTACTGAGGTGCACGGAGTGCCTTGAGCAAGGGTCTAGCCTTATCTGAGGCACTGTTGGGGAGAAGGCTCTTATGTTTCTGGCCACTTACTACTGGCCATCCAGCTTTTGAGGCCACTTTGTTTTCTGACTTCTTCCCACCATTCTCTTTAATTCAGCTCTTGTTGCCTCCACACACACACATGCCTCCACCACACCATCCTTCCTCCCATCCCAGTTGTGTCTCCAATTTCCTGCTATATTTCCCAGATGCTCCTTTTAGGCCAGCTCCCCAGGGAATGCTTCCCCACTTTTGTGGGGCATCCTATACAGCCCAGCCCAGGAGTCCAACCTCCCTCCCTAGGTTAGCAGTAAAAAGCCAGGCTCAGACACTGGGTCCCACATGTTCAAAGTCCCTAGAGACGATTGGGGAAAAGAAATTCTAGTAGCTGCAAATGAATTCAAATTAAGGGGAAAGCACCAGCTGTGATTTAAGATCAGTTAAATAAGAATTCTGGGGAGGAGAATGGAAGGAGGGTGATATGGAGAATATTTACCTAATTCTATTTTTGTCATCTTTAACTTTAACTAAATGAGAGTGATCTGCAACCCCATCATTCTGGTTGGCTAGTGTGGTCAGCCAAGATTAAGGCAGTTAATTTCCAAGTAAGCTTGGCTCTAAAAGCAGAGAGCCTCTCAGCACATCGGGGCCAGCCATGTTATGGGGTCAATGCTCCCTGTAACAGCCCTTGGCTGGAAATACACAAGGCCTGCATTCTGTCTGCCTTCCATTGCCCTGGACTCCACCCTGTTTGGGTGGGTCTCACTTGCTTGGCATATATGTGAAGGCATCTGTCTGTTTCCTCCATTCTGGTTTGGGCTGAAACTGATTTGTTCCAAAATCTGTTATGTATTTAGGATGTGTCATGCCCTGAATACTGGGTTTCAGTGCTATTTGAGTAACTTGTACAATTAATTACACTTTATATATGGGCTATTAGGGCTTGAGCTGGCATGACGCATATATATTGGGCAAGAATAGTATGCAGATGGCATGTAACAACCAAACCAATAGCTAACATTTGTGTAGTGTGCTGTAGCTTGGAAAGCACTTTTACATGCATTATCACTTTTGGTTCTCACAATAACCTCTTTGAGGTAGGTAGTAGCATTTGCAAAGTATTTTACAAATGATAAATATGGGACTCAGAGAAGTTCAAAGTGGCATAGTCAGAATTTGGGATTCCAAATTCCACTTAAGAACTCAGTGGAGATGAGAAAGATAAGACTTTGGCTCCTGGAATGCTTTAGTTATTTTGTTTGAAATTCTCTGTCATTAGCCTGCACTGACTTTTTATTTAACATTGTTACTGAGGTATAATTGGCATGTAATAAACTGCACATATTTAAAGTGTACAATTTGATAAGTTTTGACATATGTATATATACATGAACTCGGCACCATAATTAAGATAAGGAACATATTCACTGCCCTCTCAAAATTTCCTTGGACTTCTTTGTAATCCCTCCTCTTTTTTAAAATTTTTTAATTATTTTTTTTGTATTTTTTATTTTTTAAAGATTTTATTTATTTATTCATGAGAGACACACAGAGAGAGAGAGGAAGAGACACAGGCAGAGGGAGAAGTAGGCTCCATGCAGGGAGCCTGACGTGGGACTTGATCGCGGGTCTCCAGGATCATGCCCTAGGCTGAAGGCAGCGCTAAACTGCTGAGCCACCAGGCTGCCCCTTCTCTCTTTTTTTAAATATATTTTTTTATTGTAGTTTGATTTGCCAACATATAGTATGACACCCAATGCTCCTCCCGTCGAGTGCCACCCTCCGTGCCCATCACCCAGTCACTCCATCCCCCGCCCAACTCCCCTTCCACTAACCTTTGTTCGTTTCCCAGAGTTAGGAGTCTCTCATGGTTTCTCCCCCTCTCTAATTTTTCCCACTCATTTTCTCTCCTTTCCCCTATAATCCCTTTCACTATTTTTTATATTCCCCGTATGAGTGAAACCATATGATGATTATCCTTCTCCGACTGACTTACTTCACTCAGCATAATACCCTCCAGTTCCATCCACGTCGAAGCAAATGATGGGTATTCGTCGTTTCTAATGGCTGAGGAATATTCCATTGTATACATAAACCACATCTTCTTTATCCATTCATCTTTTGATGGACACCAAGGCTCCTTCCACAGTTTGGCTATTGTGAAGATTGCTGCTATGAACATTGGTAATCCCTCCTTCTCACTGTTCCTTGCATCCCCAGGCAAACATCAATCTGATTTCTGTCATAGTATATTGGTTTGCATTTCTTAGAATTTTAGCACCTGGAATCATATAGGATGTACTCTCTTTTTTTAAAATTTGGCTTCATTCATTCAGCATAAGATTCATTTATGTTGTAGCATATATTGACAGTTCATTCCTTTTTTTTTTTTTTTGCTAAATAGCATTCCATTTTTTTTCTTCCATTTTTTTTTCTAAAGATTTTATTTATTTATTCATGAGAGACACAGGCAGAGGGAGAAGCAGGCTCCATGCAGGGAGCCCGACACGGGACTCCATCCTGGGACTCCAGGATTACACTCTGAGCCAAAGGCAGAGGTCCAACTGCTGAGCCACCCAGGTGTCCCAAATAGCATTCCATTCTATGGATATACCACAGTTCATTTACCAATTCACCTGTTGATGAATATTTGGGTTGTTTTTGGTTTGGGACTATTACAAATGAAGCGACTATGAACATAGACGTACAACCCTTATATAGACGAATGTCTTCATATCTTCTGGGTCAGTATGTAGGAGTGGAATGTTTGTGTCACATGGTAGGCATATGCTTCGCATTTTATAAAACTCCCAAGTTGTCCTCCTTACAGGTTGGACCATATTACATCCCACCAGAAATAGGAGAGTTCCAGTTCTTCACCATCCTTGCCAACACTACATATGATCAGTCTTTTATTTCAGCCAATCTAATAGGTATGTAGTAATATCTCATTGTGGTTTTAATTTAACTTAATTGTTAGTCCTTAGGGACAAACAATGTTAAGTGTCTTTTCATGTGCTTACCTGCTATCTCAATATCTTCTTTGAAAATATATGTTAACATCTTTGGCCCATTTTTAAATTGTGTTCTTTGTTTTCTTATTGTTGAATTTTGAGACTTCTTTGTAAATACTGGATACAAGTCATTTATCAGATGTGTGCTTTGCAAATATTTACTCATGGTCTGTGGCTTATTCTTTCTTTCTCTTAACTGCATCTTTTAAAATTTTGATCAAGTCCAATTTACCAATGTGTTCTTTTATGGATAGTTCTTTTGGTATTTTTATTTCAGAAATGTTTACCTAACCCAAGGTAATAAAGTTTTTCTCCTATGATTTCTTCCAGAAATTTTATGGTAAAAAGATTTACATTTAGGCTTGTGATCCACTTTGACTTTATTTTTGTTTCTGGTGACAGGGAGGGATCAAAGTCGACTTTTTGCATATGGATAGCCAATTCACCTACTGCATAAAAGACTATTTTTCACCACTGTGTACTATGCACTTTGGTTGAAATCAGTTGTCCATTTGTGTGTACTTCTGTTTCCAGACTCTATTCTATTCCATTAATTCATTTGTTTGTCTTTATGTCAATATCACATTGTCTTGATCATGAATGATGGCTAGTTTTATGTGCCAGTTTGGCTAGGCTTTGGTAGTACTCAGTTATATACTCAAACCCTAATCTAGGTGTTGCTGCAAAGGTATTTGTTTTAAATTATTTTGGGGGGAAAGTATTTTGTAGATGTGGTTAATAGCTACCATAAGTGGGCTTTAAGTGAAGGAGATCACCCACAATAATGTGGATGGGTCTCATCCAATCACTTGAAAGCTCTAAAGATCCCAAACTCACATTTTCTGGAGTAGAAATTCTGCCTCAAGACTCAACATTAACTCTTGCCTGAGTTGCCAGCCTTCCCTACCATTTCATACTTGCTAGCCCTTATAATCCTGTGAGGCAATTCCTTAAAAAATTATATGTATTAATTATAAATTACAAAAATAATAAATTCACAAATATAAAAATTACAAATTACATGTATACATGTAAAATTAATCAGTCCTCTTCCATATAATTCTGTATAGGTACAGGTATGTCTCTTTGAACCTCATTAATATACAGCAATATGTTTCTCAAGAGAACCCTGACTGACACCATTACTGTAATTTTATAGTAAATCTTTAAATCAAATACTTTTTTTTTATGATAGTCACAGAGAGAGAGAGAGAGAGAGGCAGAGACACAGGTAGAAGGAGAAGCAGGCTCCATGCACCAGGAGCCCGACGTGGGACTCGATCCGGGGTCTCCAGGATCGCGCCCTGGGCCAAAGGCAGGCGCCAAACCGCTGCGCCACCCAGGGATCCCTAAATCAAATACTTTTAATCCTCCAACTGTGATCTTCCTTTTCAAAGTCTTGAAGTCTCTTCATATAGTAAAGCAAAGAAAGGAAAGATGACATTCCACTGAATGTTCAGGAGGGATGTCCAAAAAGAGATGGTCTGAGCTGGACCATGGGGTTTGGAAGGCTTCTCCAAGTAAATATAGCAGGAAGGGTATTATTCCATTTCAATAGAAGGAGACTGCCTGAGCGAGTCCTCAGAATAACTTTTCCAATACACTCTGGAAATTAGAGTCATCCGGCATGGCTAGAAAGTAAAGGATATAAAAGAAAGAACAATATGTTTGAAAAACCTATCTTGGGTAAGTAAGTACACTTTTACTTCCAAATAAAGAAGACAATTGAAACTGGCTTCAGTTCAAGAAAAAAATTGTTAATACAAATAACTAAACAATTCAGTGGGTTATAGTTTCAGGCATAGCTGGTTCTGGAGAGCTCATATATTCTCTCTCTCTCTCTTTCTCTCTCACCCAGCACTCCCTCTCCCTCCCACCTCAACCCCACCTCCAGCTTCACTGTCAACTCTGCTTCTTTCTGTGCAGTTTCAATCACTACCTGAATAACTTGTAGGTGTATAACCTACAGTCCTTGCAGGAAGAAAGCTTCTAATTTTTTCACTAGTTTCAGTAACAAGAATTATTCCAGGAATGAATTTCATTAGATTAAGTCAAGTTACAAGTCTATGTCAGAACCAAGAACTATGTTCTAGGATCACTGACTTGCCAGACCTGGGTCATGTGACCACCACAGAGTGGGCAGGTGGAATGTAAGGTAGAGGTCAATGGATTACCACATCCTTCTCAACTTCCTCTCTCGGTTACATTGAGGTTTTTACAACCTGAGCATTCGTTTTTTCATTTCATCCTGGAGACCTATCGACTGCTGCTTTCCATGCTGTTTCTTCTTCTAAGAAAAATGCCTAAACTGCTTCTTTCCTCTGAAGAGTCAGTATCATATATACCGGTTTCACCACATGTATTGTCCCCGGTTGTCAGTCAGTTCTCTCTGGAGCTCTGGTTTATGGCTGCCACCACTGGAGCTTGCAACAGCTTTCAATTTGGCTCCTTTGTGAACCTCATTAATATGCAGTTATCACCTCTCTCCAGATCATTAACAGACATTAACCAAAACCAAACATGGTAACGAAGTCTGAAGATTCTGTGGTAGTAACTCTTCTACAGGAACCTGAGGAACTTGACAGAAGAGGAATTTGGGTTGGAAACTGGAAAAGGCCTCCTTTCTCAACACAGAATTTTTATCAACCCCAAAAGGAGATCTTCAGAGAAAAATGAAACAACCATAGTGTAAGAATAAGAAGAGAGAAAAATACACCCCAGCATCTGTTTCTGAAAATTTAGGATAGAAATCACAACTATGAAGAGCTGCAAGTTTCAGTGGGCTGGGGTTGCAATCTATTTGTTTAAAGGAGAACTCAGCAAGGCTCAGTGGAGGAAGTTGAGGAAAGAATTAGTTGTTGGCTGTTTTCCTTCAAGTTCTGAAACATTCCCCCTACAGTCTTTTGTCTGGGTTGGTGGTTCCAGTTTAGCCTGAGCGCCGCTCGAGTATGATATCCTTACCATTGCTGAATTATTTCTTCTTCTTCTTCTTCTTCTTCTTCTTCTTCTTCTTCTTCTTCTTCTTCTTCTTCTCCTTCTCCTCCTCCTCCTCCTCCTCCTCCTTTTCTTTTCTTTTCTTTTTTAAAGATTTTATTTATTCATGAGGGACACAGAGAGAGAGAGAGAGAAAAAAAAAGAGAGAGAGAGAGAGACAGGCAGAGGGAGAAGCAGGCCCCATGCAGGGAGCCTGACGCGGGACTCAATCCCAGATCTCTGGGATCACACCCTGGGCTGCAGTCGGCGCTAAACCGCTGCACCACTGGGACTGCTCCCTCTTCTTCCTTTTTTAAGATTTTATTTATTTATTTGGCAGAGAGAGAGAGAGAGAGCACAAGCAGGAGAAGCAGCAGGCAGAGGGAGAAGCAGATTCCTTGCTCAGCAGGGAGCCTGATGTGGGGCTCCATCCCAAGGACTCTGGGATCATGACCTGAGCCAAAGCCAGGAGCTTAAACAATGGAGCCACCCAGGCACCCCAATATCAGCTTCTTCTGTCAGCCCACAGATGGATTTATTTTAATGAGTTGGGCTTTTCCTGTTCTATTCATTATCTCAATCTTGACTGATCCTCATAACGTTCAAATCTATTGATTCATGTTCCTTATCTACCTCTCATCTGAACTACTACAGCAGCTTCTTAGCTGGTATCCTGGCCTCCATCCTGTGACCCACTTCCCATTAAGCCTCTAATCCCTACTCTTATACTAACGTCAGAGGGAATTTCTCTAAAACCCAAATAGATCATATCACCTTGCTGTTTTCAGAAACCAGTAAACCTAAGTGCCTAGAGAAACCATGTAGTAGGACAGACACTATCATTAGTGGCCTGCTTTGTATATAAGGAGGTAAGAAAGTTAAAACAAAAACAAAAACCCCAAAATCAAACCATTGAATGGGTAAAGGCTATAACTCTTTGAACATAGTCTGGCCACATTCTTAGTCCTGGACAATGAGTTCTGCCCCAACAAGTGGGAAAGTGTTGTGGGTTTCTTCCAGGCTGCAGCATTTAGTTGCCAGTGTGAGATTGTCTTGTGTTGGGAGTATAGTGACAGAGCCCCATCTGCCTGGGTTCCTGGGGGATTACAGTGAGCAGAACTTTCCTGCCAATTTGTTGAACATACAAGTGTGAGTGTCCAACTGACCTCTGTTTTTCCAAACTGCTTACGTTCTAGGGTTGCCTCTTGCCAAAGCACAGCCTAGACCCTTCTGATTGATACAGATATTGAAGCTGGAGGAAGGGTACTATTGTTAACAACAGCAAGAAGAACAGGCAACCAAAAAACCCAATGTGACAAAAAAAATATATAACATTCGTTTCAGGCCAGGGGCTAGGTGGTGAGAAAACTAATATTGGGGGCTGGAAAGTTGACAGTTCATTTTATTTAATGGGAAAACATCTGATAAAGTTGTCACCTTCAGTTAGGCACCAAATTAATGTACAAATCTATGAGAACAGGTTGAAAGACAGAGTGCTGTGGTGAATGCCAGTTTCAGTTACCTATATTTGGCAAGGTATTATAAGAAAGAGATGCACTCAGAAAAGAATTGGCTTCTTTGCAAACAAGGATGAAAAAGAACCGAGAGGATTTGAAAATTTAGGGACTAGTGGGATTGCAAGTCAGCTGCTTCTCAGTTCTTAACTAAAAATGTAACAATGAGAAATCCTGTGAGCAGCAAAGGCTAATGAAATCTCAGCCTCTCAGGGAGGATCACATTGAGTGTATAGTCATCACACACAGTTGTTAAAACCTCTCAGAGGAGTAAAGTGTCTTACAGTGAAGATCCAGTGAAGGGAAGATGCCCAGTGAATTCTTTTAGTTGGATAAAGGTGCTCAAAGAAAGAAAATAAAGATGTGGCATGTACTTGAACTAAGTCCAGAGATAGAAATGATGGTGAGAAAGTAAATATAGGAGGATGTGGCTAGTGGCACAAAAAGTTGACCAAAATCCAATACACGGGGAGTCTCAGCTTAGTGAGTTTTGAGACCAAGGAATCACACTAAGAGAGGATGATTCTTTAGACCTAGGCCTCTAATCATCTATAGTAGGAAGTGGACTAGGAAAAATTATTGGTCCCCCAAAGACATCATATCCTCTAATACGTATTTTGGATATAGTCAAAAAAGATAAAAGAAAAGGAAAAACTTCTTAGGGCAGACACAACAGTGATGAGAAAAATGGATGAAGGAGCATTTTCAACATGAACAATCAGAGATTAGTCAAAATACTTTTCTACTCCAAGGAAAGGGGCCTCAAAAACTTAACCTGGCAGGATTCAGGACTTCTGCCCACCAGTATCCTCTACATGTCTCTGTTCTTCCTCTTTCTGAATAGGAGTGTTTATTGTGGTTATCCTGTCCCTCCATCTTCTATCACTGTGAATTGGGGAGTGGATGTGGGGGGAGATCATTTATCTTTTTAGCTCATAACTTTTGAGATCACAAGATGCCGCTTCCAGGTCTGAGGTAGAAATTACAATATAAGATATTATGATGAAGGAACATATCTGAGCTCTGTTCAGAGACCATAGATTTTGAGTTTAATGTCCCACTTGATGAAGTATCTAGGTTGTCTCATTAGAAAGGGGATGGGTATGTTCTTCATGTATTAAGAAATCAGCACTAAATATTTAGAGATTTAAGGCAGACCATGCAGGTATTTCTACTATTGACGTAGTTAGTTCCCCTCTCTTTTGGGACACATGGAGGACTGCACTTCCCCACACTGTTAAGGTTAGTCATGTCTATATGATTAGCTCTGGACCATGGGTTGAGAGCAAATGTGAGGTGGACCAGCGGATTTAATTGAGAAGACCGTCTGGCTCTGCTTGTTACTAACTAAGATGACTATGGATTACTTTGAAACACCTTACTCTGCGCATATGAAGGAGACTCCACCAACATGCATTCCTGAGTGGCTAGATTAAGCAGATGTTTTCTGCTAACCTGATTTGGACATGCAACATGAGTGAGAAATATGCTTGTTTTAAGCCATTGAAATATGGAACTGCTTGTTCTGCAGCATAACCTTTCCTATTCTGAAGGACACACTTAACCTTTCCCAAAGGCAAAACTGCCTAAGACTCCAAAACAAAACAAAACAAAAAACAAACAAACAAAAAAAACACAACCTTTCCTAAAGGCAGAAAGAAGAGATAGAACCAGGATTCAAATTGATTTCTGGAACAGAGGTCAACACCTGGCCACCACCTCACTGTCAGCTTCAGGGGGATTAATAAAGCCAATCCTTGGGCACCTGGGTGGCTTGGTGGTTGAGCATCTGCCTTTGGCTCAGCCCATGATCCCGAGGTCTTGGGATCAAGTCCCACATCAGGCTCCCCACAGGGAGCCTGCTTCTCCCTCTGCCTATATCTCTGCCTCTCTCTGTCTCTCATGAATAAATAAAACTTAAAAAAAAATAAAACCAATCATTGAACTAGAGCTTATGAATAAAATACAGCACTATATAGCTTCAAAAAATGAAAACATGAAGATATTGGTATAACATAATTGAGATAGAGGAGGGACGAGAGGGAACTTATTTTCCCCATGTAAAGAAGATGAAATTTACAGATACTTAAAAGAGATTCACTGGGAATATATGAGAATCAGCGATAGAAGTAGCATTCATTTATTGTGTCCTGCACAGAAGTTCCTTCTGCTAACTCTGAGTGACAGGTGGCTATGTGTATGGAGTGAAGGGTGTGTTGGGGGTGGGCAGGATAAGTGGGAAGAAAGAAATTGATAATACTTTGAATAGGTGAGTGAACCAAACTTAACATCTCTATCTAATGTTTGAAATTGTCAAAAGGACTATAACAGTTGAAATTTGAGCTAAGAATTTTAGCTATCATACAATAGTCAAGAAATATATTTAGATGGTTGAAGAATTTGATACTTTGACGTTTTCCTTAAAAGTATTATATGTTTTGGCTTTTACTTTGTTTCCTTGATGTTATCTATTTTAATAAAATCTGTTTTCCATCAGTGTAACAAGGGAGCTTCATAATTATAAATTATGAAGGAGATTGAGCCTAAAGCTGCAGTCTGTTTCCAGGGTTTCAGAAATCTTGATGAGACATGTTATTACTTTACTGACATCTGGTGGCCATATAGCTTAATTGCAGGTATATTTTTTTGACAAGGCAAATGTGTTCAGGATTTATATTCAAATCATGTAGTGATAGCTACAAATGTTTTTTTTTAATTTCCTTATTACTATCTGTTACTTTACTTTCCATAATTTTTTTAGAGGGGGGAGGAGCAGAGGGAGAGAGACAGAGAGAATCCTAAGCAGGCTCCATCCATGTCCAGTGAGGAGCCTGACTTGGGGCTAGATTTCATGACCCTAAGATCACGATCTGAGCCGAAATGAAGAGTCATTCACTTAACCAACTAAGCCGCCCAGGCACCCCTTCTTATCTTTTATGTTACATTTTTCTACCCAATCTTGCTCTTTTTCCCTTTATCTCACAGACAGCATATGATTATAGTCAAATATGCATAACCTATATATTCAAGATACCAAGCACATTTCTGAAGGAAAAAGTTGGAGAAACTACTGAGCTTGCCAGGGATCTGTAGCAAGGATTTCAGAGCTTCCCAAACTCGCGTAGTAAGAAATCCATGAGACAGTCCATTCATTTACCTAACATTTCCATAGGTCCCACTATGTGCCAGGCATTATATCATGTGCAGAGAATTCTGAGACAGCGATTGCAGTATTTGTCCTCAAGGACTTCCTTATCTTATAGGAATACAAAAAAAGCATTACAATATAGTAGGAGAGAGCATCCCTGATGCTCAAACCTTAGTCATTTTTAAAAAAGATTTTATTTATTTATTCATGAGAGACAGAGAGAGAGAGAGAGAGAGGCAGAGATACAGGCAGAGGGAGAAGCAGGCTCCATGCAGGAAGCCCGACATGGGACTGGATCCTGGGCCTCCAGGATCATGCCCTGGGCCGAAGGCAGGAGCTAAACCGCTGAGCCACCCAGGGATCTGCAAACCTTAGTCATTTTTTTTTTTAACCTTAGTCATTTTTAACAACATTTTTATCACTTTCAGCTGAGCATGGAGATCTCAGGAACAGTCCATGCATATGTTACATGGGGACCCTTCCTAGATTTGCCTCTTTCCTCTTATCTTTGGTACATTCAGTACAGAGATTAAAACAAATAATACATTTATTTTTTTTTTTCAAATAATGCATTTAAAGTGCTTAGGTCAGTGCCTAAAATTCAGAAAGCACTTGAAATCCTAGTTAATGCCATTCTTCCATATGTGTGTTCATTAGACTATATGCCAGACACCATGCTAAAAGCTGGGGTACTAAAATGAAAAGACAGCCCCCAAATTTAAGAAGTTTATGAGAGTAGTGGAGAAAATAGATAAGCAAATAAATAATTTCAGTGCACTATGGTCATTGTTAGATTAGGAGTAAGAGAAGGAGAAGTATTCAATCTAGGGGAAGTTGTATAGCTAGCCTTTGAACTGAATGGTCAAATATAAACTAGACTTAGCCAGGATATCAAGAAGAAGAGCATTCTATGTATAGGGCATAGCATGAGCGAGAACATGAGGTGCAAGAGCACATGACCTATTCAGGAAGCTACAAATAATTCAGAGTTACTCATGCATAAAGTGCAAGGAGAGAGCAGCTGGGACCAGGTTAGATGGGTAACAAGATCCACGTCAGGAAAGGCCTTGAGGGTATATCAAAGAAATTAGAATTTACATGGTAGAGGAGGAGTGGTTCAGACTGGTGGCCTGAGGACTTCATAACTAAGAGATATTTTGTTTGGTTTGCTCAGAGTTTTAAAAAGTTCACAGTACAAACCACTGATTGCATGTTGTTTTACCAACAGTCCTTGCCATGAGTTTGTGTTGCTTGTTGGTATCTGTATTGCAAGCTCAGTTCAACCTGAGAGATGATAGAAAACCACTGGAGAGTTCTGAGCAGGGACCAGCATGATTATATTTGTGTCTCCCCAGTAGTAACATGGTGCATGGGATAAGAGAACTAAGAATTAGTGAGAGAGACAGAGAGGGAGAAAAGAAGAATTAGTAATAGAGACAATTAAAATAGTCCTGATGTGAGAGCCTGACTGGGGGTAGCAGTAGAGGAGATGCACATAAGATTGATTTAAAAGTTAATAGAAAGAACCTAGTAAGTGATTATTTGTTTGTTTGGTTGGTTGGTTAGTTGGCTTTTTGTTAGGGGCGGTGGGCAGGGAACAAGACGCAGGAGACTAGAATGAGTCCCAGCATTTTAGCTTAGGCAATTGAGTGGGGGGTGCCATTCCTACAGAGACGTCCAACAGGATGTGAGGGCAGATTATGGGCCAAGATCATGTGTTAGGTTTGAACAGGTAGAGTTTGTGGACTGTGATGGATATTCTGGCAAGGATCATGGTTGGGATGGATCACAGACTAGTAGCAAATTATGGAATTGAAATTAAAATTGGAAAGGTTCGTAGGCACCAAGACTACATATCTTAAAACTCAGAGGAGGGTCCCCTCAGGCTTGGAGTCAGGGCAAGAATCCACTAGCTCCCCCATAGCTGATTCAAAGAGTTATAAAATGAGTGCTGGTGATAATAACCATAATGGTAATACAGCATTTGTCTTTAGTAGAATTACATATGTGAGAGCCTGGATTGTTTCATTTATTCCTCATAATAACTTTATGTAATAGGTGTACTTATTGTCTCCATTTCACAGATGTGAAAACTGAGGTTTAGAAAAGTTAAATAGCTTGCCCAGGTCACATAGTGTTAAGGGGCAGAGCTAGAATTTGAGTGTCTTTAGGGTTCCATGAGGGTCACCCACTCCAGCTTAAGGCAGCAGAATATGAGGGATACCAGGGAGGTTGACTTCTTTGGATAAAATACCCAGCTCTGTCCCCAACTCTGCACACGTGCCTGAAATTTTAACTTTAGGAATGTATTTCTTAAGGTCTAGACAGGTTAGGGGGGGAAGTTTCTCAAATTCCACTATAGGGATCTAAAAACCTCTGGGAGTTAAAGACCTGGTCCCAATTTACAGAGCGCTTCAGCCTGATTGCTCTTCAGAATCCCTCTGGGGAAGGAGGTGTTCTTACAAATTACCAATGTGGTAACTTGTCTGCAGAATCACCTCCAACACACATACACACTATGTTTTTGTGGGTTTTTTTTTAAGATTTATTCTAGAGGGAGAGGAAATGAGAGAGCACGCATGCATGTGAGAGTTGGGGAGGAGCAGAGGAAGGAGAGAGAGACTCTCAAGTAGACTTCCTGCTGAGAGTGGGGGCCCAATGCAGGGCTTAATATTGCAACCGTGAGATTGTGACCTGAACCGAAACCAAGAGTCGGACAGTTAACTGACCAAGCCACCCAGGCCCCTCACACTATGCTTTTTCTTTTTTTTTAACAATGACTCAAATTTGCGTCCAGTTTTGAGACAAGATGCCAATTCTCAGTGAAATACAAATCAGAAACTCTGAGGATGGGCTCAACCATCTCTGTTTTCTCGAACCGTCCAGGTGATTCTCATCAGTACTTTTGTGGAGTTAAGGAACAGCCTAGAAGAGCAAAACAGGTCCTGGGAGAGGACCCAGTACCAGGCAGTGGAGTGGGGAGGGAAGATGTGAAAAGGGGAGTCCAGCCAGAAGACAACTTCTCTTTTATACCATTTGAAAATCTGATAATCTTTCCTCACACACGGGCTTGTCAATTATGTCTGTGCACTCCAGGGGACCCTGGGAGGAGTTGACTCTTCTCTCAGGGTGGGAAGAGGAGGTGCAGAGAAAGACCCCAACATTTTCCTCCCTGAACTGCTACTAAGAAAGATGAAGTTCACAGCATGACCAGAAGGCGGCTCCACAGTCACTTCTGTCTTCAGTTCTCTGGGAATCTGGGATCTAAGGATCCTGAGACGCATGGTGCAGCAGAAAATGTAGAATGGGATTTGGGAGATCTGTGAGCTGGGATGCTGTGTTAACCAGAATTTATTTGTTCATAGTTTTTGAGGGAGAGGAAACAGAAATACCACTTGCTGGGAAAGTTATGTGAAGGCGAGGATGCCTCCTTCTCATCCCAGGAGAGCTAAATGGAACCATATTGGGCCCTCCCCATGCCACTCAGGGGAGATGCTTTTCAAGGGAGTGAAATGTTTTATTGAAGAAACTCCAAGGAGGGAGGAAAGAAGCCCAAGAGAAGGGCAGCCTGACAGGTCAGCAGATGGAAACAGCCTCTTTCATGCATGTGGCTAAAAGCTGGAAGTCAGTCCCTCTGAAGGCATAGCGGCAGTCCACAGGTCCATGACGCCTTTCATCTGCCTCCTAGCGGCTTTGGACTGATGGGGGCTGAGAAATTCACAGCAATCCTGGGAGAAGCAGACATGGAGCTCACTTTCAGAGTCCACTTCGCTGGTAGCAAATGAAATGGAGCCCCTACAATCTGAACACCGAGGCCTTCTATCAGATTTTGCCACTTCCATAAAATGAGGAGAAAAGAGATCCCTTTTGCTACATGGTTATGAAGATTAAGAAAAATTATGTATTAGAATCACCTACCAGGTAACAGGTACTCAACAAATGTCTCTTCCATGTTCCTTTTCCCCAGAACCACTCAACAGCTGTATGGTTAAAATATCATCGACTATTCATTTCATTTCTTAGCTCAGTTTTCTCGAGCAAAAAAAGAAAAAATGACACTCTCTTCTCCTGGAGCAGTAGGAAACCACAAAAGTGAGTTCCCAATGCAATCCAAGGAATATTATTAGTTAGCAATAACCGCACTTTGGATGAACTTCTCAAGTTCTGACATTGCCACAACACAAGGATATTAGTAAATAAGAGGTCAACATCTTTTTTCGTTTGACACTTTACACAGCTTGCAGTTACCCTGGTCTGTACTTTCACAAGTCTTGGTCTGTACTTTAACAGGGCTTATCTTACCCAACTAAATAATCAGCAGTTGAAAGTTTATTAAGCATTTTAAATAATGTTGTGAGCTAAAGAGGGGCTCCCTAACTGAATCGCCACCATTACTTTCAGAACATGACTTTCAGGCCTGTGGCCTCAGTTACTGGGTTTTCTACAACAAATCTGGAGAAATACTCACTTCACAGAAACACATCTACTGAAATGTTCTCCAGATCCCTCTTGATTGCCAAATATAGTAAAAATGTCAGTCTTTATCCACATTTGCCTCCCTGGACCTCCTCACAGACTTATCCATATACTTCCTTGACTTGAATAATGTTATTGGCTCCTAGTTCTTACCTTTTTCAATGTCACTTCTCAGTCTCTTCCTCGGACTCCCCTCCTCCATCACCTGTCACTTCTAGAAGGTTCTATCATTCACCATTCTCCGTTCACTCTATGGTCTCTACCTTAATCGATTCCATCCTTTCTCTCCTAGATGTACTCCCTTCCTAAATTCTGATGCCTTATGCAGCAGAGCCACTAATGCTTACCATGAATAACATTAGCTCCTCTGTATTTCCCAGCCCGTGGTGTTGGGTAGGCCTATAAAGCCAAGTCTGGCAATGAAATGCAAGCAGATGGGATGTATGTCATTTCCAGCTAAGGGGATAAAAGACCCACATATGATTCTTTAGTCTCTCTCTTCTCTTGCTCATGTGACTGAGGAGGACTTCCATTCTTAGATGCTGAAGTTACGGGATGCTTCAACATGTCAACCTGGGTCCATGTGGATGAAGATGTGGAACCTCAGAGCCACTGAACAGCACATATTTGATGTGTGAGAAATAAACTTTTTTGTCTTAGGATTTGGGGGTTATTTGTTACAGCAATATAACCTGTCCTATCCTGACTTCCAAGTCTAGCACCTAGCCTAATGTTGACCTACAGTAGTCAATAAATTTAAGAAATCAAATGGCTATCTGTAGCCCTACTTCCCAAAGTTTTGCATTTATTTTTTTCCAATATGCTGCCAGACAAACCCAGCTCTCAGTATCTCTCCTCTTCAGCCCTCCAAACCTTTGTTAGTGGCTCCATGTCTCTCTAGCCATTAAGTCAAGACACAGGTGTCAACAGAGATCTCCGTCAGTGCTGGCCACTCCACCTCAATCCAGTCACCAAATGCTTTGAAAAACACCTCCTAAGTATCATTTCAGTCTTTTTGTAGCTCTATTATTACTTTCCTAGTTATTGTACTCATACTCTCTTACTTGGAGTAGTGACCTGACCGTCTCCCCATCAACTGCTCTGCCCTCTGCCCAGCAAGAATATCTAAATCATAGGCCTAACTCTGCTTGAAACCATGTATGGCTCTCCTTCACCTGAAAAATAAAGTCTGAGCTTCTTGGTTTGTCAGAAGTTTCCTGGCACAAATGACCTAGACCCACCTAATCTCTAGCCTTCCATCTTACTTCTCCCACATTGCCTTGTATTTGTAATCCTACCTACTTACCTGGAGCTCCACCCATGCTATGTGGTTTCATGCTTCCTTTCCCAAATCTGTGTCTGGCTGGATCCTCTGAAGTCTTGAAGATTCACCAAGACATCACCTCTGCCAGAAGACTTTCCCAGGCTTCACTGTCACCCTTCCTCTGTGCTTCTATAGCACCTGGTTTACATTTTCCTCACAGTGATAGTGGCTCCGTTGTAGTCCATAGAGGTGAAGATGGACATACTGTGCCTATGGCAAGGATAGGCCCAAAGATCTTCCTCTGACTCCCTGAGCACATGTTTCATTTGGAAATTATTTGGTTCTGGATCTCTGTCTAATTGCCTTCCCCAGGTGTCAGAATAATTTACTGAAGGAGTACTCAGTATCCAGACTTCTTTCTTTCTTTTTCTCCCTCCCTTCTTCTATCACTTCCTGTTCCTTCTGGCTGTGGGGTCAGAATTACTGAGTTTAAATCTGAGGTCCACCACTTCCTAGTTATGTGACCCTAGAAGAGCTTCTTATCTTCTTTGAGCATTATTAACCTCATTCATAAAAGAAGGATAGTCATATTTCCCCCAGAGATATTCATCTCACTGGATTGATTTAATAATTAAAATATGTATGTATAAAAACTTAGAATGATGCCTGATATGAGGTAAGCACTTGAATAAGTATTTGCTGATATTATTACTTTGTTTGACCTGTCCAGTGAATAAATAAGTAATAATCAACGTTTAGTAGCAATTCTTAACCCTGGAATCTAAGTTTAGCTTTAACTTAGAGACTTAGTTTTAGCTTAAGAGTGGTATTTTGGATTTGGGCCCAACTGCTTCCCCCCCCCCCCCATTCACTTGCCCAAATCCCTCTGTCTAGGGCCCTGCAACCAACATTCCATACCAGAGTTTCAGTCATTTGACTTAAGACTTGTTTCCCCTTAAAGCACAAATACCACATAAAGTCTTATCAATCATTTATAATGCCCGCATTGAAGTAGTCCCAGACAACCCCAGCTGGAAATAATAATAACTCATATTTGTATGGCACTTTACAATTTACAAAGCACTCTCACGTACTCTTGTTCTTTTGATCCTCAGAACAGTGCTGACTGTTAGGAGGAGGAGGCTGGACTGGGTTTGTCACCATTTCAAAGAGGAGAATACTGAGACCCACTGCGTTTAGGAGCCCAGATTCCCACAGCTGGTGCAACACAGAGCCAGGGCTCATCTTCAGGTTTTGTGGTTTTTGGGTCCAAGTCCCTCTCACTGTACTCTGGTGACGTCACCTCTGAAACTCCCTTGCAGCAGACCAGGTCCTAGATGCCTTAAGTGCCTAATACAGGGTTATGGAGGCTGGTAACTATGTTATGGAGATCTGGCTATGCCAAGGTGAAATGAAACTTTAGAGATGATTTGTGCAGGAACCCAGGATTGCAACCAAATTCACTGAGTACACACCCTGTCACTCACTGAGTAACTGAGAAAGGCATTCAACTTCTATGCTAACTTCATCACTTATAAAACAGGGATAACAGTAGTCATCCATAGATGTTCTGAGGGATCCAATGAAAGTACTCATTTACAGCACTTAGTTAATGAATGTTTGTCATCATAGCTAACACATTCAAGTCACACATTGCCCTTTATTTATTTTTTAAATATTTTATTTATTTATTCATGAGAGACACACAGAGAGAAGCAGAGACACAGACAGAGGGAGAAGCAGGCTCCTGCGGGGAGCCCGCTGTGGGATTCGATCCTGGGACCCTGGGATCATGACCTGAGCCAAAGGCAGATACCTAACCACTTAGCCACCCAGATGTCCCTCATTTCCCTTTAAAGATTAGTAGGAAGAAGACGAGGAAATCACCTGGACCCACTTCCACACTTTTTAGGCAAGGAAGGACACTAAGATGCGGTGAGCCATGGTAATTTATACAGCTTGAAAAAGCAGAGCCTGGAACCCAGACGCCTAATCTCTCACTGGGACCTTCCACCATTTACTGTGAGCTGCACCCTCTAGTAGGTCTGTGGGAAGATATTTCAGTCTTTCAACAAATATCTGTGCCTACCCCTGAAATAGCCACTGTGGAGGATTACAAACATTTATAATCTATTTGGATTGGCGAGTGTCAAGTAATAACAGCATTTAAATCAGCGTTTAATTGGTAGAACAATTTGTATGAGGCCATCAGTGGGATGCATGAAGCATGTGGGAAAGGAATGTGCTCCATTAATTAAATAGTTTAATGATTAACAAGTATTTTATTGAACTTCTAATTTTGTCAGGCACTTTGCTGGGCATCAGAGATATGTGGTTTCCACTTTGAAGGACCCCATAGCTTACATGGAATGATAAATATATAAGTAAGTAATTTCAACACATTATTTTAAAGAAATCCACAAGAAAGATATTTATAAGAAATGTGAAAGCATAGATGAAATCATAGATGACTATAGAATCACTAAGGAGGTTATTTCTAAGACTGCCTTGGGAAGCAAAGGTCAAGGAAGTAACATGCGTTCTCAAGTACAAATAGGAGTTTGCCAGTGCAGAGTAGAAGCCAGTTAAGGAAGAAGACAGAGGCTTTGCAAAGACCTGGACAAAGAGCATGGCTCCTCTCATAGGGAACTAGAAGATTGTTGTATGGCTTGAGTTTGGAGTACAAGCTAGATTGTGTCAGGAAGAGTCAGAAGAGTCAGGTGAGGCCAGTAGTCTGGGACTACTCAATCTTGGAGTTTGGATCTGGGACTACTCAATCTTGGAGTTTGGATCTTATTGTATAGAAAATGAGAAACGGGTACAAATTTTGAGTGGAAAAATAACCAGGGAAGATTGGAATGTTTTTCTTTGTTCCTGTGGAGTTTTCTGATACTACTACAATGAACATGAATTACTATGTCCATCAGAGGAAACAGGGTATTTTGAAAGAATGCAGAGACTGCTCTGGTATCCGTGTGGTAGAGGATATTCAGCAGCAAGAATGGAAACAGGAAGCCAAATTAGGAGGTTGTTGCAGTCCCTCACATGCAGATTATTGAGAAAATGGACCAAATTGGAGATGGAGGGAAGTGAAAGTACCTGAGAGAATATGAAATGGAGAGATGGATGGGAAGGCGAACAAGTAGATGTCAGGCCACTGGTGAGGAAGGGGTTCAGCATGACTTGCTGGTTTAAGACTCAAGAGAAGAGTCTCAGAGCTGTCTTTTGAGATTTCTGTATTTTCAGCTAGACTGAGAATGCTCCTAGGACAAAGACTTCTGTGTTCTGTGGTCTCTTCCTATGTCTCATCTGGTGCCCTGCTTTTCTCTATGCTGATGGACTTGAAAGCTGGTTTCTGGGTAGACTTGACTTGTCAGATAAAGTAAAGGACACTCCACTAATTATGAATTTCCCATAAACAATGAATAATTTTTTAGTATTAGTATGTCCTATGCAACATGTGGGACATACTTATATTTTAAAATAATCATTATTTGTATGTAATTGAAATTTAACTGGGCATCCTGTATTTTTATTTGGTAAATCTGGCAACTCAAGTTCTGGTGTGTGTGTGTGTGTGTGTGTGTGTGTGTGTGTGTTTGTGTGTGTGTGTGTGTGTACAGTAGTTAGCGGGAACAAAGAGCTGTAAGGAAGTAGTGGGGTATAATAGATTAAAATGACAATAAGGAGCCTTCTCACAGAAGGGGCAGGGAGGGCACGAGAGACAAAAATTGGAGAGTCACACTAATAGTAATAGTAGAGCAGAGTAACCTAAGAGTGAGACCTTCTGAAGTAGGTCTTCTTCTTCTTCTTTTTTTTTTTTTAAGATTTTATTTATTTATCCATGAAAGACACAGAGAGGCAGAGACACAGGCAGAAGGAGAAGCAGACTCCCCACAGAGAGCCTGATGCAGGATTTGATTCCAGGACCCCAGGATTGAGACCTGAGTCAAACACAGACATTCAACCACTGAGCCACCCAGGCACCCCTTATTAAGGTCTTCTTAATGATTTCATTCCATCTCTCAAAGCAATAACCCCATAAACTGGCTTCCTATGTAAATTGCTCATGGATGGAGAATGTGCTAATCTGGGACAAGCTCTTTCTGATCCACATGAACAGGAAGTAGAGGACATTATTTAGTGCATGAGTTCTGTGTTCAGACAGCCTGGGTTCAAGGTCTAGCCACATGGCCTTGAGCAAATCACCTACTCTTTTCGTTTTCTTCATATGTAAAATAAAAAGAATAAAACCTACTTCAAGGATCCTTTTAGAATTAAATGGATATCCATGCAATACCTAGAGCCTATTAATAAGGAAATATCATTATTTTCTCATAGTAATCATAGTACCTCACCCTCATAGACCACTTAAATGTTTTCACATTCATTTTTAAAATTATATCTACACAATAGCTCTGTGACACAGACAGCATAGGATATGTTGATCCATTAAAACAGATTTAAAAAAAATTAAGCAGCTTGGTTGGCCAAAATTACAGTAGGGTTCTTGGTTAGTACCTGAACCAGGACCCCTAAATTGATATAGTATTAGGACAAGGAGGAAAATGGGATCATCCAGTGATCATCAGCTCAGCGTGTCTGGAGATGTGAGGGCATATGCGATTACCCCATGCCTGGAGATCCTGCTGTCATCTAAGGCTTAAGGTGCAGGTGCTAAATATTTTCCAAAAGCAGGACTGTCCTGGCCCCAGACACCAATAACTGCCTATTGAAAAACATTGGCGTTTCTGCTCCCAAAATCTACAATGAAAAAAATAAAACAAAACTGAGGCCCAGTGTAGTTAAGCGACAGGTTCTTCTTGGTGGCTTTCATATGGGAGATGATATTAAACTATTTGTTGAGTAAGCAATTTAAAAGTCAAATTAAAAAGGGCTCATTAAAGAACTCTCTGCTTTCACTGTTCTGTATGGTGAATGTGGTACCTGAACAAACATGTTGGCATGGCTGGCCAGAAAAGGCCACCGGTCTGGTCTGTGATGCACAGCTGGCCACTAGCTCAGAGGAGTTCCCTCCTTAGCCCCCAATACTCCGGCTGTCAGTGGGAGACCGGTGCTGAGGACATAGAAGGAGCCTTCCAAATGCCTAGGAAGTGAGGCACTCATCCTAAGCAGTCAGACTTCCCAGACCTCTGGCCCTTGGATCCTCATGATAAACTGTAAGCATGAGAAGTGGGGGCTCAGGTGCCTGAGCAGGCCACCTGGTCCTACAGTGCATCTCGTCCAAAACCAACATTCGACAGATGAGGGAATAATAAAAATGCAACTATCACCTTTACACGATTTTACTACACAGGGTACCAGGTGCAGCCGTTTGCACTTGGTGCCTCATTTAACTCCTACACCTGCTCTGTGACAAGGGCGTTTGTATTCCTGACACGCGAGGGAATTGAAAGTACAGAATATTAGCAAATGTACTAACTTCCAAAGGAGGCAAGTGGCGATGTGGGATGTGAATAAAGGTCCCTCAGATGCCAGTAGCAGGACCAGGCCGCTGCTTTCCAGAAGAAGGGGGACACGAGAAAGCGACTTGACCCAAGAGGCCCCCGCTGCCTGGAGGGACTGGCACCCAAGGCCGCCTCTCCTGCCGCTGTGTATTTTCCGCCAAGCCACACTGTCAGGCACGGAGGTCAAGGCAGGGCAGCGTGGCGTGAGCCCCGGTCCCGGCCTTCCCTCGTGCCACGGGAGGTCGCCCAGGAACCGCCTTTCTTGCCCTCCGTCCTCCCCCTCCCGGAGGCGCTGCAAGGCAACGAGGACGTGATGGGAATACTGACATCCCCCCGCCGCCCTCCCCCGGGCTGGAGGCCTGGCCCCCCCCATCCCGGGCCCGACATCAAAGCGGAGGGGGGCGCGTGCGGGAGCGGAGGAGGTGCTCGGCGCTTGGACACCCGCGGAGCCGGCCGCGCCCCTGCAGGTGTGGGCGCCCCTGCAGGTGTGGGCGCCCCGCCCCGCCCCGGGCCCGCCCCTCGCGCGGGCGGCTTTCATGTGGATCAAGGCCGGGAAGATGACAAGCCTCCTGACTGAGAGATACGCCGAGACCTCGCTGGTGATTTATTGGCTTTCTGCACCTGACTAGAACCACTAGGCCTATCCGAGGAGGGAAATATATGGGCTTTCCTGACTCCAAGTGGCAGCCGCAGGGCGAGCACGTGATCTCAAGCTGGGCAGGGAACGCAGAGCTGTGCACCGGCCTGTGTGTTGTAAGCGGGCCCAGGTCATAAAAGTGTCAGCAAGCGATATATTTCATGTGGGGGATCCTCTCTGGGCTCTTGCCAGCGCCTTCTCTCTGTGGCTGGCAGCCGCGGGGGAGGCTCTCCCGGCCGCCTTGGCCCCGGCCTCATTTTTAGCCGCGGATGGGGTGGGGCGGGGGTCGTGGTCCCTCTGCACCCCCCCCCCCCCCCCCGCTGCTCGATGCCGGGGTGGGGGCTCCTGGCAGGCACCGCGCACCCCGGCGCTTTCACCAGTGCGACGTCTCTTAGGATCACATCTGGCGCTGGGGACTTAGGAGCCCGGAGCTGGGAGTCACCGTGTATGGGAATTCATTAGACGGCGGCACCCCGCGGAAGTGGCTAATTCCCCTCTATCTGTTCCCTCGTCTGCGATAATAACACACACTGAATGTGGTCAGTGCGACTCACTCAGGAGGTAAAGTGCCGGGACGCCTGGGGGGCTCAGCCGTTGAGCGCCTGCCTTTGGCTCAGGGCGCGATCCGGGGTCCCTGGAGTCCCACATCGGGCTCCCCGCATGGAGCCCGCTTCTCCCTCTGCCTGTGTCTCTGCCTCTCTCTGTGTGTCTCTCATGAATAAATAAATAAAATCTTAAAAAAAAAAAAAAAGGAGGTAAAGTGCCAACCCAGCTCTGAAGGATGATGCTAGTGGGAAACAGCTAGCAAGGAAGCAGTGAGGACCGCCCCTCTTGGCCACAGAAAGGGAGCAGGGAAATGTTGGAGACAGGCTGGGAGCCCTTGGCCTGGACTTTCCTGTTCTCTAATTGCTCTGTCACCCAACTGGCCCAAGTATGATGTCAGTGTACGTAACAGGGCTTCTGTTAAGGCAGCGATAAAAATCTACCTTTTCTTATATCTAGAAGTAGAGACTCTGGGTCATCTGAAGGATTTAGTTTTTCTGGGGGTGAGAGGAGTAATTTAAAGGCCCTCGTTGGTTAGGGAGGCCTGCCATGTCCTGACCTTCGGAGATAAGAGAACTTTATGTTACTAGGGTGAGGTTGCCAAGTCTGTAAACCCTCTGGCATGCAAAGTCCTAAAGTGGAGGTGTATCCAATGGCATACCCAGTGGCTACATTGGCAAATCCAATGTAACATTACAGAATGTTCCAATTTGAATGGGTTGCAGGGTGGGGAGAAGCACAAGAACTTTCTGGGAGATAAGATGCTAAGACTGACAACTCCTGCCTCCCAACATCTGAACACAGGAAGACCTGAGAGAGTGGACTGGGGCACTCCCAACCAAGGTCTGTGGATAGAGAGGGATGTTTGGTCCAGAGAGACAAAATTAAACTTAAGGAAGAGGGAAACCTGGGGTCATAGCCCCAGCTCAGTACAATAACCAAAAGAATTGCAGAGGAGGTCTGGTGATGATGTGACATGGTATGGCTGATGCTGGAAGCTTTTCCAGAACCACCTGCTTGGCACAGTGTTTGAGGGGCAGATGGCTGAACACAAGAATGTGAACCTAAAATCTCTATAACCGGGACAGCAATGGTGGGCCACATCCTGAACAATTCAGGGTGAGGATGGAGGAAAGAAGACGACACTGGATTCACTGTTCACAGAGTACGTGGGGGAGAGGCTTGAAAAATCAGAGATTAAACTGCATTTGGACCCCAAGTTGGTGAAAGGGATTTGTGATTTTGATCAATTCCAGTGCTTTTATTACTAATTGTTCTGTCTGCAGCTAGAGTATAGGCTTAATACTGGACCCACAACACTCAAGAAATATTTGTTGGATATTCTTTCCTAGAACTCCACTCTACTATGATATTTGGAAGTAGGCTAATTCTAAATTGTATTTGCAACATCTTTCTTAATGTCTGAATTGGCAATATGCTTGCTTTCTCCTGTCACACATCATCCCTCTTTTCTATCTTCTGCATTGGTCTTGGAAAAAAACATTTTATGAGTAAATATTCTGCTTCATATAGACTTTGTATAGGTATTCAGGGAAGGAAAGGAATGAAGGAAGCAGGTAAAGCCACAACAATAAAAGCTGTGCTATGATCAATGTAAAAGATCAGTCCACAGCTCTCTTCACACCCTCAAGCTAGGGGGTGGACCTACCTATCCCTCTCCACACCCTCCCTCCCTACATGTCCACCCACAAGCAGGGCCAGCACGAGCCCCCAGTGCCCTTCTGGTGCATATTAGGAAAGGGGACCTTCTCCAGAGGGCTGAGTACCTTGCCAGGACACATGGCCAAAGGATCAGAACACAGACTGAATTTTAGCCCCCAGTGGCTCCCTCTTCTGGAGGTCCTTTATATGGGAGGGCAACTGCACAATATTATGGAAGACTCCCTCCTTGAATTGCCCTTCCGTGGCCTGTCTTCCCCTTCCAAGCCTCCCTTGGGGCTCTTTGTAGACACTGATGGTCCAGAGCTATAGGATTTCTAGCTCTGCCATTTCTAACCTGTGTGATTTGGGGCTCATCAATTACTCATTCTGAGTTACTTTCCCCTTTTGTAAAGTGGGAATAAGGTTGCTTCCTTCACAGGCCTCTTGTGAGGGAAATGTAATTCCCACTGAGCAATGATCTGGAAAGTCTAGACCCATCCCTCATGTTTTTAATGATAATCCCATCTTACAAGACTGAGGGTTAGGAGATAATTCTAAACCTTGAGTTGGAAGGGGCTTTAAGAGTAAGGGACAACAGGTAATCAGGGCTTCCACATGTTCCAGACAGAGCCCTGGCGTTGCCTCAGATTTTCCTGCCACAGGCTTCGTGCCCCTCAGCTGGCAAAGCCAAGGCCAGTGGCCTCCATTGAGAGCCTCCAAAGCAAGGCCAGGAGCTTGCTCCTCCCAGATTTCCTGACACTCAACACTCTACATGTGCTTGTCACCAAGCAAGCCCCAGTGAAATCTGTAATTCTGGGCTGAGCTGAACTGGAGCTGTGGCAATTTGCAATGTTCCTTCATTCCATTGCAGATCCCACTGTCAGTTTGGAAAATTTCCCAGAAGATTTATTACGGTGCCTCTTCTTTGACTCTCATGAGTTGTGTGAACACAGTGACCCTCCTCATCTTTGTCCAACCCATCCCTCCTGAACCATGGTGTATATAGTCCAAGAAGACAGTGATCCAGGAGAAGGTGCCAAGGCATACTCAGTTCTGGCAAATTCTTGGATACTCTGAAAGTCTCACTTAGCATTCCAACAAGAATGGGGAAAATATCTGGGGTCCAGAAGGGAGTCAAGGGAATGGTTTTATGTGTGATTTGAGGACACAGGCATCTGGGAGAGTGGCCTGGGAGAGTCTTCATGAACCCAGTTGTGAGGAGTCCCAGGACCGTGTCATCACCCGTACTTACCAAGGCACCAAGTTCCCCTCAGCCTCCCCAGAAAAGCAAGTTTATAGAGTAGAATGTTTGAGATGTGGGCTTTCCAGTAAGGCTGACTGTGGTTATCCAGACTGTACCCTATACAAAAAACCCAACACCTCTGCCCTCTGTTGTTCATGTATTCACTTGCCTCCAAAAGTCCCAACAGTACTACAAAAATATCTATGTTTTTGTCCAGATGACAATAAGAATGAGTATTTACATAATACTTAATTTTCTCCAGAGGATATTTTTAGATT
Source organism: Canis lupus baileyi (assembly GCF_048164855.1). NCBI lineage: Eukaryota > Metazoa > Chordata > Mammalia > Carnivora > Canidae > Canis > Canis lupus. The sequence goes on along the minus strand of NC_132849.1, from coordinate 8,512,679 downwards.
ATCACAATATCTGAAAGGTTTTGTTCTGTTTGTGCGTGCTTTACAGACCTCTATCTGTGGTAAATACCAATGAATCAGTACATAAGTATTTTTAAATTCTAAAATAAATGAGTGCAAGTTACCTGATTTTTGTGCGTTTCACAGATGACCATTCAACAGGGTCACAATGCTGAACTCCCATCAGCTCTGTGAAGTCTGATAGCCTGTGGTTTTCTCTGGTTTCTGCACAACATTGTTGGGTCAAAGGTTTGAAGAAACTTATCCTCCTTTGCTTTCTATCTCCACCACTTGATATTTTAGACATCTTCCACCAGGGGGCAGGAATCACAAAGAGTAAAAATATTAAAGACAAAAGAACTTTCTAATAAGGAGGCCAGTCTGTGGTTTGGGTCTCAGCGAAGAAAATCAGGAAATCTGAGGACACTCCCTATAGGACCACTGATTCTTTACATGGAAATGGCAAATTTTTTATACCCGGACAAACTTTTGCTGTAAAAAGCCAGATGGTAAATATTTTAGAATTTGAGGGCCTTACGGTCTCTGTCGCAGCTTATTGACTCTGTTAGTGTAGCATAAAAGCAACCATAGTATGGGTACAGCTCTGTTCCAATAAAACTACTCACCAAAATAGGCAGCAAGCCAGGTTTGTCTCCTGCTCTGTACCATCTGTACCTCTGAGTGTAAACTTGGACATACTAAAATCTTTCCTCAGAGCACGAGGCACCCTCGTGCCTATCCAACCCTAAGGTCACGTCTCCGAAAAAGTCCTAGGGGTGGAGGGAGGAAGAATGAGGCCAAGTCAAGCGGAACCCCACGGTGAAGTGGGACCAGTGTAGCCTGCGTCACCCAACTGGCACTTTATTTTCTGAATAAACAATGAGGTAATTCATCAATTATTTCTGGGAACTTGAATTTGCTGTTTAGTTATTCAGAGTCCTCTTCGGTCTCCAGGTCAGCCACCAGTTTCATCATCCTATCCTACAATCAACCTTCTTTGCCAAAGTCAGTAGCGAGAGCATCTGGGACTATTAACAAATCGGTTCAAATAGCAAACACAAACTACTTTGGGGGCCAATGTACCCCTAACACACCCTGAATTCCTGATTTCCCTGCAGTGATTCTTTCCTGTAACCAGCCCTCTCCTCTCCCCTGGAACTGGAGACGTCTGGGGAATTAGTGGCCACGTGATACTGATGGTTTCCAAGACAGATGGAGGGTATGCCTGCCTCTGAGCTTCTTAGAACATCTCATTCTCATTGGCCCTGTTGGGATCAATACTATTGCAACTGTACTCATCATGCCTAAGCCAGGTTTGGAACTGAGCAGAAAAGGCCACTGAACAAAAGGAAGAGTACCTCACCGTCTTCCATGACCCCTCCATCACCTTTGTTTGAAAGGGAAGTCTAGCTCGAGGGCCAGTGGGGCAGACAGATTTCCGGCTCTGCCACATATTTCCAACATTACTTACTGCCATGACTTATCATCTGCAACTTGACATGTTCTACACATATGGGCATGTTGTACACATTAAGACATGCTTCCTGCATTAGGAGATTTTCCCGGATCGAGGATATTTTCCTGGTGCAGAATTGGAGACTGAATTGATTGACCTCAACATCTATGGGTCTAGAGTAGGAGGTTGGGAAAGTTTTCTTCCCTTTAGGGGTCTGCCCCTGTTCTAAGGAACAGCAGGATTTATAATGAGGGCTCAGTCTGACCCAGGACATGCTGCAAGGAGAGCCTGCCATCCCTGCAGTGGCTGGTTGTTGACTCCCTGATTGGCCCGGGCCTTAAGCCTGCCTTCTCCTTCCCTTCCCACATGGGCAGAGGCTGTGGGCTGTAGCTGACGGCTCACCTGGAACGCCTCCGGTTGCTGAAGGGCTGGATGGAGACTCTGAGACAACCTGATGGATCATCTCATAAACAGAGCCTGCAGGAAGGAAAAGAAAATTATGCCAGCAGAATGCACTTATGAGAAATAGATATGTGCGGTGCAGGGAGAAATGCTTTGATATTAAAATTTTTGTAACTTAAAAAGGCATGAAAAATGATACCAACCACTAACTAATCAACATTCCTTTGCGAATGCAGCTTCAGTTCCTAACCAAAAACACATCCCTGCTATTGTCTTGTCTGGATCCAGATGCAAACATGATTAATTAAGTTTCGGGCGAGGAGTGGGAGGGGGATGGTCAGGAGGGACGGCTTGCTGAGGATCATTTTTATGCACAAGCCCTAGGAGAAGCCCCAAGGCTGAGTGCCTTGCCCCATGTGGCAGGGCTTGCCTTTTGTGCACCGACAGCCGCAAGGGTGCCATGAGAAGGCGGCACCCAGTCCTACAGGGTCTCCTTAGGGCCAGAGAAGTTCTGCGGGCAGTGAGAAGCTCTTGGTCGGATCCATGCCACTGCCCAGCACTGAAATGTCTTGTAGGATGGCCTGGGCTCCACTTCTCACACTTCACCAAGTAGTTTGGGACCATGAGCAAGTTGCCTTGGTTTCTGCATTTGTGAAATGAAGGGCCAGATCAAATATTCCTTAAAGTCTCTTCCTTTTCTGGCATTATATCTGGTGCTTGAGGTCCCTCACTCATAGCAGGTGTTTATTAGCAAAAAGTCTATTTAGGCAAAAAAGTCTGCTGATGGGAGGGCTGAGAAGTGTCTTTGATGGGTGTCTCTGGTGTAGATGGCCGGGCTGCAGAGACTCAGGCTGTCTGGCAGAGGCCAGCAGACTTGCTTTCTGATCACTACTCTACCACACAGAGCCTAGTAACAGTGAGTGAGACACCTGATTGCCCTGCATCTCAGCCTCCCCATTAGAAAACGGAAACACCAGTCCCAACTTTCACTGGGATATCTATGAAGCAGAGTGAAGCTAGCTGGTCTGAGAGGACAGTGACATGGTGCACAGTCTCTATGTACCTTCTCCAGGAGCCTGCTCCCCATGGCAGCTATAGGTCGATATACACTGTAATTAAGTGATTAAGGAGGTGAGATCTAGAATGAGATTGTCTACATCTAGGCAACCTTCCCCCGAATCTTAACCATTAGGCAAATTATAAACCTCCTTTGGGCCACATTGACCTCATCTATAAAAGTGGGCTGACCAGCAGAGCACACATTCCCTGCATGGTGAGCAGGAGCAGGCTTGTGAATGAGGGAAGGCAGTTTTATAAGGCCTGCTGGCCCTGGAGGTGGTGCTGCTGCCAAGTGTAACACCAAAAACTCATCAGACTTTAAGGCCCTAGTGTGGAGATCTCAGCCAGAGCCAAGGCTAGCGTTTAGTGAGCTATTTTATTGGGAGTTTTATTGCCTCCTTCCAAGGCCAACTGATTCCACTAGTATTTACCCCTTGTTGATGTTAGCTGGGAATGATCAATTTTTTAGATTACTAGCCACACCCTGTCAAACATTAGAATGACAAATTGCCCAATTCAAGTTCTACAATTCTTCTCAATTACAGGGGAGGGAAGATGGCTTTCACATGTGTGTGATTTTGTCCCTGGGAGCATCTATGAAATATGCAGCATTCTCTTACCTAGATGAGAACTCACCTTCAAAATATCATCTCTAATCTATCTTCATGTTTTCAAGTGGGAGTTTTTTATTCCCATTTCCCAGATGGAATAACTGAGAGCAGAGGCTGGAGAGAGCTTGCTCAGGGACCCAGAAGCACAGGAGTTGATGGTGGGGCTGAAGATGAATTCTAATTTCCTGCTTCACAATCCCTTGTAACCCAGGAATGACCTTTCTGGGGAATATTAGAAACACGAATATATGAAATGGAGAAGTTAGATTGCAGTCCCCTGGACCATGTCCAGGACACTAAAATGAGTGTCCTGCTCCTATTAAATGTATTCTAAAAATTATTTGCTATTCTGAATGTAATTTGAAGTGAAGTAGGTCTTCCATGGAGGCTCCAAGAGGATCCCAGCCCCATGCACAATGACTCTCAGTTGATATCAAGAAAGTTTTAATCCCTGCCATGTGCAGGGGTAGAAGTTTTATAAAAGAACTGAGATGAGAAGAAATTTCACTTAGAGAAACAGCATGAGGATGGCTATAGAGATAACATTTCAGCTCCTAATCTGAGTATGAACCAGCCCTGCATGTGTGCCCCACACTTCAGCTGATCTCTCAGGAAACCTAAAAGCTGCAGTGCTACCTGCAGCAGCTGCCGGGGCCTCCTATCCTCATCCTAGAGCTGCTCCTACTCCTCTCCAATTTCAAATAATCTCCTCGTTTCAGGATGCTTCTCCTTCCCTGGGACCTGGCACTGGTATTTGTGGTGTTGTTTCCCTACTTTTTTTCCTAAAGGCATTGGGTATAGACTTTACCCCTGGCACATACATGCTTTCTCTCTCTCTCTCTTTCCCTCTCTTTCTCTCTCTCAGGAATCTGTGTCTTCATTTCCCTCTTTCATGACCATGCGCCAGCACTGAGACCCTTGCCTGGGTGCCCAGAACTTGGACTTGAGGGATGTAAGGGGCAGGAGAGGGACTCCCAGGCTCTAGAGTGCAGAGTTCTGATATGAGAGTGACTTTCTTTTGGACTCAAGAGACTTTGTAGAACTGGCTCCAGACCTCAAGCTGAGCTCTTGATTATCTCCCAGACTCAAGGTCTCACTAGTCCTTGAGTATCTCTGAGATCCCCAGTGTTTCCCTGGGGGTAACTGTGCTCCCACTTTGTCCAGGTCTGTGTCTGCAGAGGCGTAGAGCCTCCCAGCCCCTGGGAGAATCCCGTTCCCTCTCACCAGCCACTGCCTGAAGTGTAGATGCTTAATTTCTCTGGGGCTGCATTTTGAGGGTGGTAAATCAGAAATACTTTCCACACGTGGGCATACTGAGAATTAAGCCATGTGCTAAAGACTTTCCCACACTTTCTTTAAAGATCACACAAAACTTGTGAGTTAGGTACATTTCCTACTTTACGAATGAGAAAACTGGGTGGCTCAGGGAGGTTATGGAAAAACACAACTCATGTAACTACTAAGTGATGGGATGACAACTGAAAGACTAGCATGAAAGCCCAAGTGGGTCTGACCTAGGAGTTACATATCATTCAGAAATAAGAATGATGTTGTTGCTGTTTTCAAAGAATTTGTAACTTACCAGAGAGGATAAGAGAAGAACTGGTTGGATAAGAAAGAAGAAGGAAAGAAAAAAGAAAAGAAAAGAAAAGAAAAGAAAAGAAAAGAAAAGAAAAGAAAAGGAAAGAAAGAAAGAAAGAAAGAAAGAAAGAAAGAAAGAAAGAAAGAAAGAAAAATACTTCTTTACCATATGCATACTAGAAAATGCAGAAGCTTGCTCACAAATGACTGTATTGGTTGAAGGCGGATTTAAGAGTGTAAAGTTGTGGGAAGTATTTGATGGATTTTAGTTCCATGGTGGAGGAAATGAAAACGTGTACAGATAGGGATAAATGTTTGCTTGCCTTTCTAATGTAGCAGACAGAAAGCTCTATAAACAGACTTTGCCTAGGGCAGATGGGAAGGAACCAACCATGGAGAAATAGAGAATTTATAAGGGTATTTATATTAGTCAGTTCAGGCCACTATAACAAAATACCACATATGGGGTGGCTTAAACCACAGACATTTATTTTCTCACAGTTCTAGAGTCTGAAAGTCTGAGATTGAGGTGCCAGCATGTTCAGTTTCTGGTGAGATCCCTCTTCCTGGCTTGTAGATGGCTGCTTTCTCATTGTATCCTCACAAGGCAGAAAGAGAGAGAGAGAGAGAGAGAGAGAGAGAGAATGAGAGAGAGAAAGAGATTACACACTCATGACCTCATCTATACCTAATCATCTCCCAAAACCATTATACTGAGGGTGAGGGCTTCAACATAAGAATTTCGGCAGAATGCAGTTAAATCCATAGCAAGTGCATAAAATTACTTTGTCAAATATCAGATCACAGCTAAGTTTCTTCAAATTTGTCTAAGGGTCTGCTATGTACTGTTGAAATCCTACTCGATATTAGCTTTGAACACCAGAAAGTCATAGGACCATTCTTTTTGTGAATTACCTGCTTACGTTGGTGTCATTATCAGCCATTGTTTCAGCATGATCACTTGAGTAATCTCAAGGATGTCTGGGAGGATAGTTAACTTTTCTCTTCCCACTTCATTTGATGACCTTCAATAATAAGACAATTTAACAGAGTAGAGGATTTGGGGAAACTGTAGTTGAGATTTTAATGGGCTTTATAGATATTAAACCACTTTCAGAGACAATACCTGCCAATTTTTGTAGCAACCTTAGGAGGAAAGTATTATGATCCTTTTAAAAGGATGGTCTCTTTTAAAAATGGGAAGCCTTGGGCAGCCCGGGTGGCTCAGCGCCGCCTTCAGCCCAGGGCATGATCCTGGAGACCCAGGAGCGAGTCCCGCGTCGGGCTCCCTTCAGGAGCCTGCTTCTCCCTCTGCCTGTGTCTCTGCCTCTCTCTCTCTCTCTGTGTGTGTGTGTGTGTGTGTGTGTGTGTGTGTCTCATGAATAAATAAAAATCTTAAAAAAAAAAAAGGGGGGAAGCCTTGGTGCAAAGGGATTACATGCTCAAGATCACCTAACAATGAAGAGACAGTGTCTGGACTTGACCCAGGTCATCTTAGATCAAAGCCAATGCTCTTCTTAATCCACAGTTACCTTTTAGAGCAAACAAAATCTCTCTTCAGAACTACTGGACAGCATGCTCCCTACTGGACAAACATCAATCAGATGCATAGGCAGCGTTAGGAAACTGAGTATGGGATGATATATAGAGTAATAATGGACATGTTCTTCCAAGCATATCCTCACATATATTGTTCATTTGTACCCTCAATAGCTTCCATCATCAAAATACTGCAGAAACAGGGAGCAAAGACACTAAACTCCTCAGCTTCAGAAAGAATTATCCAGGCATAAGACAGAAAAAGTACGGAAGAAGCTGTGAATAAGCAGCACCCATTTTTTCCTGCCTTCCCTCCATCTGTGTCCTCCTCCATTTCCAACCCAACGGAGGAAGGCTTCTAAGCTGAGTAGAGAGAGGAAATCTGAGGAAGAAATAGGAGGGTTAGGTGCAGCATAGAAATAGTACATCCTTCTAATCTGTCAAATCACAAGTGTGAGAGTATCTGATAGGGGCATACAAAGGATCCCTTTTTAAATTGGGGATCTGAGAATGGAGAAGACCTATGTCTTGCTACTGGCATAAAGTGCAGAGAGATTGCAAGCATAATCCATTGTTATATATCAACAGTGGGGTAGAAATAGTAGCCAAACACAAAGGAGCCAGATGCTACCCTGGGCTTTCTATATCCCTAAAGGGAAATGGATGGTCATCTGAAAATACTCAAGGCTTCTGAGTGAAACACAAAAGATATCTGGGAAAGAGCAAGCCTTTAGAGACTCGGGATCAGCATGAGGGAACACCATATCAGAAGCATGTAGTCCATGCGCAGGACCACTGATGATCTGGAAAGATGGAGCTGTATCTCAGAGGATTGCTGGTATGTAGGAGAGTATCTTAGATGGATACAGGACAGGGCATATCTGAAGCAGCGGGTCATCAGAGTGCCAAGGCAAACCACAGCTGAGAATACATAGGTACCTAGCCCACAACACCACATTGGCAAATTTGATAGCAGCCAGTCAGTGGTTAGACAGACCTCTCCCTACTGGAACAAAGACCAGCTGGGGATAAGAAGAAAGAGGGAGAAGGAAATCTTGACTGTGACTTGCTTATAACTCATGATGGCTGTGAGATCACTGAATTTAACTGGGTTTACCCAAAAACAATTACATTAACTTTTCTGTGTCTATTTGAATGAGGACTCAAGATAGAGTCTTGAAACAAGGCTTGAAACCTTGAAACAAGGCTTGAAAACAAGAAAAATAGGCTTGAAACAAGAAAAATAAAGAAAGGTAATTTTTTTGCCCATCTGCATCTGTGTTTTGTGAAATGAATAGCTTACATTATTATGTTTAGTTTATGGTTATTGAGAGTTAATATTATATGAAGTACTTTATACATATCATTTCATTTAATTATAACAACTCTGTGATGTTTGGGATTGGAGGGAAGAGTTTATCCAGGATAACATTTTCACCTTTGAATTTTAAACCCCGTGACTATATTGTTACTTATGTAACAAATATAATTAAAATAATAAACCTGAAGTTCATGATTTTTATGACATATTATTCCAATCTCTGTGTCCTCCCTGCACAAAAGCACACTGATACTCACAAACCATTGAATTCCTTCCACATCTCTTCTTTATAATTGTTCATAAAGCACTTCTGAGACCCAGACTCTCATTGGGCAACAGAGCGACCTTTCCTTTAACAGGGTGAGCAGTTAGTATGGGCTGGGATGGCCTCGTGCCCTCATAAGCAAACAAGACCAGTAAACTTTTGAGTTGCAGACCCCTTCAAAGTCCTGATGGACCTGAAGTTCTTTCTTTGCTGATTAAAAATGTTGCCCATTAACCCCAGACTTTGGACAGTGTGGGGCATGAAAGAGGTATACTGGAAGACCACATGTACTGGCTTAAGGGAGGGCAGAAGACTATTGTTTCCTAACAAATGTCTGTTCTCCTCTAGATACATAACCAGCCAGCACCACTGGTTTCCTGTCAGATTGCTCATGGTCTTGTAGGAAGAACAGATTCTTCATCTGAACGAAGAACAGGAAACAAAATGGTTGCCCTGTTCGAATGAAGCCTTCTGGGTTGGATTTTTCATCACATACCTGGCTGTGGGATGTCAGGAGGATTATGCTAAAACTGATATTAGGAAGGGGAGGAAACAATGATACTTAACACAGACCATTTTCCAAATAGGAATCATGATACCTTCCTGAATATCCGTAACTATAGATTTTGGAAAATTAGGAAGAAAATAGGAAAATGAAGGGAAAAAGAGGAGCATGGTGGGACAGATGAAGTGGATCCATTTGTGAGTGGTTTTCCTTTGTGCATGAAATTATGTCATCAATTAAGAGTACATTTATGGCCATATATCTATTCGTTTTCCAAAATTTCTTGCATGTTGTGTTATTGGAGAGCCCATAATCTTATTTTTAAATCCTTCCCCCAATATCTCACCCACAAAAATTCCAGGAGGCTACACAGTTGCAAAGAGGTTTGTAATTATTTTCTGGAAAGAGGAACTAGCACACACCATAGTCACTGGTCGCCCTTCATGACTTCACAGCTACCCTTGAGTTCTAATTCTGTGAAGACCTTGCCAAGGTCACTATAATCCTCCATGCAAAGATTGCAACTCTTTTGAGCTCACATTGCCTTGTTCACCAATCCATCTCTACCACACAAACATTGGTGGCTGAGTGCTATGCCTGGAGGTGCCCCAAGTATGAACCCTTACCAGTCTGTGTCCAAACCACTCCCCAACACTGATAGCATCATTTGTCCCAATTCCCCACCCCTCCCTACTTCCATGTCCTTTGCCATGTATCTTAGGAACTTTCTCCACTAAAGGGCAGGGTATATTTCCCTGCCTCTTAACTTTCTTTTTTTTTAATAATAAATTTATTCTTTATTGGTGTTCAATTTGCCAACATACAGAATAACACCCAGTGCTCATCCCGTCAAGTGCCCCCCTCAGTGCCCGTCACGCATTCACACCCACCCCCCGCCCTCCTCCCCTTCCACCACCCCTAGTTCGTATCCCAGAGTTAGGAGTCTTTATGTTCTGTCTCCCTTTCTGATATTTCCTACCCATTTCTTCTCCCTTCCCTTCTATTCCCTTTCACTATTATTTATATTCCCCAAATGAATGAGAACATATAATGTTTGTCCTTCTCCGATTGAGTTACTTCACTCAGCATAATACCCTCCAGTTCCATCCACGTTGAAGCAAATGGTGGGTATTTGTCATTTCTTTTTTTTTTTTTTTAAATTTTTATTTATTTATGATAGTCACAGAGAGAGAGAGAGAGGCAGAGACATAGGCAGAGGCAGAAGCAGGCTCCATGCACCGGGAGCCCGATGTGGGATTCGATCCCGGGTCTCCAGGATCGCGCCCTAGGCCAAAGGCAGGCGCCAAACCGCTGCGCCACCCAGGGATCCCAAGGGTATTTGTCATTTCTAATGGCTGAGTAATATTCCATTGTATACATAAACCACATCTTCTTTATCCATTCATCTTTCGATGAACACCGAGCCTCTTAACTTTGGATTTGTCTTTGTGACTTGCCTTGGCCAATAAAAAAAGATCAAGTGTCAGTGTGCCAATTTTAAGACTAGGCCATAAGAAGTCTCATGTATTTTCACTCATGGAAGTGAGTTGAGCCACCCCAACCAAGGTCAGTCTAGGTTAACTAAGCTCCAACAAACCAATATATACTTGTACAAACCTAGTGGGGGTCAATAGAACCATGAAGCTGAGGCCAGCATAGATCATTAACCCCTTCTCAACCAGCAGACTCCAGACCTAAATGGTGCTTATTAGTTTTTCCACCAATATTTTGTGGTTGTTATATAGAATTAGTATGGTCCTTGTTAACTGACCCATGGCTTTGTGTTGAGGTCAGGCCGTCAATCTCAGTCCTCTTTCCTCAATATAATTTCATTTTTAGGGACTTCACAAATCTTCCCTATCCCTGGTCTTGGTTAGGGCTAATCTGATCCATCTCTGGTGGATCACTATAGCTTTGACCCTTGGGGCACTGAGTTGAGATCTCAGGCCTTGCTTTCTCAGAAGGCCCCTGAGATCCTTTTGCAAATAATTCTAGATCCTTGCCAGAGTTTCCCTTTCCAAGGAGATAAGCAGTTTTAAAAAGGCTCAAAATCCAGAAAAATCCAACTATATCCTTTGCTCAGAAAATTATAACCTGATCAGCCATCCATTATGTAACGAACAGAGATTCCTCAGTATCTGCCTATACAGAATTCTGAAAGCTTCTTTGGCTGGAAAAAACCCTCTGACAGTATACTGTAATATATAAACATAAGTCTTGGAGTGGCATCTAATTACACATATAATTATATGGTAATGATCTTATGAACTAGTTTCACATGCAAGAAAACTGAAGCATTGAAAGCTTATATATCTGCCCAATTTCAAACACCTAAGGAAAGACAGAGCCAGGATCAGAATGAAAATGTTTGAGTTTTCCATTTACATTCCTGGACATGTAAACTGTGCTAGGTGGGGTGCCTGGGTGGCTCAATTGGTGGAGTGTCCGAATCTTGGTTTTAGCTCAGGTCGTGATCCTCATGGTGGTGGGATCTAGTCCCGTATGACACTCCATGCTCGTTGGGGAGCCTGCTTAGGATTTTTTTCCCCTTTCCTTCTGCCCTCCCACCCCAAATAAGTAAGTAAGTAAGTAAGTAAATAAATAAATAAATAAATAAATAAATAAATAAATAAATCTTTTTAAAAACATGCTGGGGTGTCTGAGGGGACCCAATACACAGCATCCTCTTTTCTGTCCATGTTCTGTAAAAATTAACTGGCAAATGGAGATAAAAATACCCTTTGTTTCTAATAGGGGCCAGGTTTGGAGGATGTAGCTGTCTGTTAGCTGAATAGATCCACCAACACTGGACCCCAATGAGAAAAATGATCCCTCCACTAGAAGAGCAGAATAGAATGCTTCCTCTGTGTGAGCAACTCATTCCCAGGAGGAACATGGGTGGAACAGACCTGAGTATGCCCAGATATATTAGTCAGTTAAGATACTCCATCCCCTCTTGGGGAAGTATGAGTAATGGACTGAAAAAGATGAGGAGTTACGCTAAATGAGCTCCCCTTAACAAACAGAAACATCACGAGTTGAGTAAAAATGTTCTTACAGTACACCAGATTTATCTGATATCAATCTAAGTTAGATTTCGTTAGAAAAGCCCATATCTTCTCCCACATCCATAAAGCCAGATTGATGTCTTCTGTCTCTATGTTAACAAAGACAGTAGTAACATTTCAAACCTTGAACAAACCCTGAACTACACTGAAGATGGAGTGTCTACTGAACCATCCTGAAATCACACCATTTTACTTCTGTATAAAGTGGGCCTGGTTAACTCTGTCTGACACAGGAAAAACCTCTGTGTTTCATCAATTTGTTAGCTAATAAGACACTATTTTAATTATAGTAAACTTGTCATTTCCCATCCCATCCCCACCTTCAAATGTAGTAATGTTCTTTTAGGCCCAAAATGGTTCATCTTCTTCTAGAAAAATAATCTGTTAGAGGACTCTAGATCTTAAATAACTTGCCATTCTCTGAGTATTCATAGTACAATACCTATTCCAGCTGTTTATTAGCTCCTTGCAGCCAATTCATGCTGTACAATGAATGTTTAAAGAATACGAATTGATAGATGGATTCCCCAAACTATGGCAGCAAAGATTACCAATTGCCAAAGGCTTTTATAAAGTAGATGGAGAGTAGGAATGGTTCTCATCATATCCTGTCTCCACCATCTTGATTCATCTACAGTGAAAAAGTGGGAGGGTATGGTGTGGACATGTGTGTGTGTGTGTGTGTGTGTGTGTGTGTATGAGAGAAAGAGATTCAAGTTGCATTTTTTGGCTACATCTCTAGTAAGATGATTAAAGAACTTTAGCTCTTTGCAACCAGCTCAGCCAAAAGTTTGAGTATGCTTTGCTTTCCAAATATGGTTCTCATTTGCTTTCAACCTCATTCATTTCTTATTATTTGTCTTTTAGAGAAAAGGCAGCAAAAAAAATCAACCTTGGGCTTTGTTAATTAAGACTTGCATTCTTGCTGGTATATTTCAGAAAGACAATCCATGCTTTTTGCCTCACTCTCTGGAGAACCTTATAATGTGGTTCTATTCATTCATCAGGACTCTGTACAGCTTTGCAGCCTGTCCAGGTTTGGTGGTCCCTAAATTCATTTTCATGTGGAATTGTGGATGTTATATCAGTATATAAAACTAACATTTCTCCTTGTAGCTCTCCAGCAAGCAACCACTAGGATAATCTCATAAATCTTCAGCGGGAAAAAGCAGAATCAAGGATTTTTATCTGACTTTCTGATTTCCATAATAAAGAAAAAGAAAAAAGATAAGCATTAGATCTCTCACCCCCTACCCCCAACAGGTCCAAATACCAAGCATTCTAGTTCTCATTCCCCATTTACTTGTTATGTGAGATCCTGACCCATTTTGAGTTCAGCCTCATTTTTCATGATAAACAAACAAACAAACAAACAAAGCAGGAACTTTGGGATTATCTTCCAGAATGTGGAACCAGATAGAGAGTCAGGGAGAGAAGCCATATGTCTGCCTTCTCAAATCTCTTTTCCTCTTCCTATTAGTGCCTTCTGGAAAAAAAGACTGATAATGATTCAGCCATTTTACCTAAGCCCCTTATGTCATCTACACCAAAATAAAACTTTCAGCCTGGATTCCTTAGGTAAGAATGGATCCCAAAAGAAAGTTCTCCATCATAGTGTCAACAGACACTATTCTGCTCAAGGCAATGGTGTGAGTGTTGTAGGGACTCAGAGATAAACTCACTGTGCATACTAAGGGGTCCGTAAACAGGGCAGACATGCAACAGAGGAAGAAGTGGAAAGAAATGAGGAGGAGGACAGGTAAAACATGCCCCTTTGTGAAGTTGAATCCCACTGTCTTTGGTTTATTTGACTCTTTACACATCATTGTAATTCTAAACTGATTCTCCTCTAGTTCAGGATTCTTCCACACTGCCTCATTGCTTCCTAGGAACAGGGAAGCAAAACTAGCGAGCAAAAAGAAATTCACAAAAAACACTGAAAACAAATGAGCCAAAAAATCAGTTTTGTCAAATCATTAATTTGTTAAATGATCAATTTACCAAACTAGTAATTACTCGATATAATTTTTCCTGTTAGCTACTTACAGAATTTATAGCAATTCATGTTGCTTGAATAGTTTCAATAGATCTCGTAGAATTTTCTAAATCTGGATTCTCAAAGGCTTTGCCACAGCCAGAGCCACTAGATATCAGAGAAGAATTCTACATATAAGACTGTTTCATACACGTACACCCATGATGAAATAGTGGTCCTGCACTTTCTAGGGTGCGTCAGTGCATAGCTTTGAGAAGGATGCATAGGAAGCAATGAGGGGTGGCCACAGGGCTAGGTAGCAATGCCAAACCAGCCAGAAGAGATATGGCAGTCCTCAAGCAAGTGAGGGCTGGTCATGGAAGAATCCTAAACATCAAGTGGATGAGTTTGAAATTCCCAGAAGGCTCCGAACACACTAGAATTCTAGACTCTGAGCACTAGAATGACAAGTGTGTAAATGACACCTGCAACAGTGCATGCCACACAAAGACATCCAGGACATACCTGTTGAATGAATAGGGCACCTTAAGATACTCCATGTTCTTTTGCTTCAACTTGAGCAACCTCCTCCTTAAAGCCAAAGCCAGTTGCACCAATAATAGTTCTGCTTTGGTCAGGCAGGGGCTATAGCCGCACCTTCCTAATTGGAGTATGAGACTATCAATGGTTGGGATATTACTATTTAATTAACATCATCATTATCACTCAATAAATAGCCATGCTGTAGAATGTAGCGTGGAAGGTACTGGGCCCATGACTCAGAGGCTGACAGCTCAAAAGTATCCTCTACTACTAATATTTAAAACCCAGAGGGAAGGGAAGGTACAAGATGGCAGTGTAGAAGGATTCTGAAATCATCTCATACCAAGAACACAACAAATCTACAGGTACGTATGTGACACTTCCCTCAGAAAAGGACCCGAAATAAAGTTGAACAGTGTCTTCGCAACAAAAGACAAAAGAACTACAGTAAGACAGATAAACAAGGTGGAGACATAGTTTTGCAAGAAACCCTACCCCAGGCACAGCCACCCAAAGTTGGGAGAGATCTCATGATACAGAGTTCATCTCTGAGGAGTGAGGGATTTGTGTTCCACATGAGGCACCTTAATCCTTGGGATCCACACCAGAGATAAGCCTCTAAGTGTCTAGCCTTGGAAACCAGTGGGGCTTACTTCCAAGAGTATCACAGGATGATAGGAAATAGAAAATATGCTCTTAAAGGGCTCTTGAACAGATTCATTCACCTAGGTGCCCAGTACAAAAGAAAGTTTGAAAGGCACCTATGCAAAGGGACTCATTTGCTTATCTGAAAGTATCTGCAAGACAGACAGATCTGTTGGGACATTCTCCAGGGACTTGGGCACTGGTAGGTACCATTTTTGTATTCCTCACACCCTGACTCCACAGCCTGCTAGCTCCAATGGTAGTACCCAGCCCCCATGTACCATAGCTACTGCTTACTCTGCCACAGGAAGCAGCTGAGGTCCCCTCTCCCATGCATTGCGGCTGTGGCAGAATAGGCCACAGCTAGGAGGCACATGCAGCCCACAGAGATGCCCTCGAGCACATGACCTGGTGGCCAGGGCAATTGCATTTCTGGGCTCCATGGGTCTGAAACAATCAGAGAGACAGTTTTTGGTAGGCTACCACTCCCTGAACACTGCACAAACAGCAGACTCTAACACACCCCCACTCTTCATGTGAAAAAGAAGAGCTTGT
This sequence comes from Canis lupus baileyi, assembly GCF_048164855.1. Taxonomy (NCBI): domain Eukaryota; kingdom Metazoa; phylum Chordata; class Mammalia; order Carnivora; family Canidae; genus Canis; species Canis lupus. The sequence continues at coordinate 8,497,157 of NC_132849.1, read as the reverse complement.
CCAAGAGCTCAGCCTGAGGGTCAGTTTCAGGTTTCCCACACAACCAGAGACTACAGAGGTACTCCCAGGGAACATAGGTAGAAACACACCATATTAGCACTCTCCCTTGGCCTCACTAAAGCTCACTGATACCTCCCAAAAGGAGCTTATGCACATGTCTAAAGCCATGTGTTTTGCAACTGTCACCGAGGGAACACCTCCAGACCTCCTAGTCTGGAGGTCAGCATGGTCTATAATTGACAACCCACAGGATAGTACATATTTGCATACTTTAAAAGCTGCTGCCTGAGAATCTGGGTTACAATTAGCCTGAAGCTGGGCACTGTGTGTAATCCCTCCCTTTGGAACACTGACAGATCTTGTCACCTCCTCAACAACTGGGATTTATCAAGGACAAATAAGGCTACTTAGACATCACAAAGGTCCAAGAAACAAACAAAAGCTAGGAAAAGGTTGAATGATACGTTTCATCTCTTACATAAGTCCACTCCTTCAAGACTAGGAGAAATAGTTGTTTTGCCTACTACAAGCAGAGAGTCAAGCAACATAAGTAGACAGAAAAATATGCTCCAAATGAAAACAAGACAAAACTTCAGAAAAATAGACCTTAATGAAACAGAAATAAGTAATCTAACTGATAAAGTTCAAAGTAATGGCCATAATCATGCTCACTCAACTCAGGAGAAGAAAGAATAAACACAGTCAGAACTTCAACAAAGAGAAAGAAAACATAGGAGAGTATCAAACAGAAATCGCAGAGCTGAAGAATATAATTGCTAAACTAAACCTATGGTACAGCAGTTCAACAGTAGATTGCTGTTGGATGAAGTAGAAGAATGGATTAGTGACCGGGGCAGTGGAAATCACCCAACCAAGGCAGAAAAAAACAAAAAAGAATTTTAAAAAGTAGAGACTGCTTAAGGGACCTAGGGGACAGCATCAGGCAGAATAATATCTGCATTATACAGGTCCTAGAAGAAAAAAGAAAGAGATAGAAATCTTACTTGAAAAATAATGGCTAAAAACTTCCCTAACTTGGGCAGGAAAGCAGACATTTAGCTCTAAGAAGCACAGAAAGGCCCAATATGATGAACCCAAAAGATCTACACTAAGACACATTATAATTAAAATATCAAAAGTTGAAGATAGAAAATATTAGAAGTGGCGAAAGGTATACACCCCCCCCCCCCATAAGACTACCAGTTTATTTTTTAGCAAAAAGTTTGCAGGCCAGAAGGGATTGGCGTGATATATTCAAAGTGCTGAAAGGAAAAAACTTCCAGTCAAGAATATTCTATCTGGCAAAGTTATCACTCAGAAATAAAGGAGGGAGGGATAGATAGATAAATAAAATCTTTTTAAAAAATTGGGATGTCTGGGTGGCTCAGTGGTTGAGCTCCCTACCTTCAGCTCAGGGTGTGATCCTGGAGTTCCAGGATTGAGTCCCATATCGGGCTCCTTGCATGGAACCTGCTTCTTCCTCTGCCTATGTCTCTGCCTCTCTCTCTGTGTCTTTCATAAATCAATAAATAAAATCTTTTTTTTAAAGAAGAGAGTTTTCCAGAAAAGCAAAAATTAAACTTGCTCATCCCAACTAAACCAGCCTTAGAAATGTTAAAATGACTTGTTTAAGTTGAAAAGAAAAGGCACTAACTAATAACAAGGAAATATATGAAAGTAAAAATCTCATTGGTAACGGTGAATATATAACAAAGGCAGTGGATTGGACCACTTATAAAGCTACTAAGAAGTTTAAAAACAAGAGTGGTAAAATTAACTGTATTTAAAAGATAAACAAAATAAAAAGATATAAAATATCACATCAAAAATAAAACACGTGGTGGGAAGGGTAAAAAGTAGAGATTTTTGGAATGCATTCAAACTTAAGATGCTATCACCCTAAAATAGACTACTATATATATGTAACACATATATATATGATTTTATATGTGAACCTCATGGTCGCTACAAAGCAAAAATCCATTGTAGATAAACAAAAGACAGTAAGAAAGAAAGCTAAACACAACACTAAAGGAAATCACCAAACTACAAGGGAAGAGAGCAAGAGAAGAGGAAAGGAATAGAGAGGAGCTACAATAACAACTAAAAAACAGACAAAATGGCAATAAGCACATGCCTATCAAAAATTACATGAAATGTGAATGAACTAAATTCTTCAGTCAAAAGACATAGAGTAGCTAAATGGATAAAAAAAATAAGACCAACCTGTATGTTGCCTACAACAGACTTGCTTCAGATCTAAGGACATGCACAGACTAGAAGTAAAGGGATAGAAAAAGATTTTCTATGCAATGGAAATGAAAAGAAAGCTGGTGTAGCAATAATTATGTCTAACAGGATGCCTGTGTGGCCCAGTGGTTGAGTGTCTGCCTTCAGCTCAGGGAGCAATGCCAGGGTCCTGGGATCAAGAGCCACATCAGGCTCCTTGCATGGAGCCTGCTTCTCCCTCTGCCTGTGTCTCTGCCTCTCTCTCTTTCTCTGTCATGAATAAATAAATAAGATCTTTAAAAAATAATTATATCAAACAAAATAAACTTTAAAACAAAGACTATAAAAATAAACAAAAAAGGGCATTACATAATGATCAAAAAAGTCAATCCAGAAAGTATATATAACACTTATAAATATTTATGCATCCAACATAGAAGCACCTAAATATATAAGGTAAATAATAGCAGACTAAAGGGAGAAATTGACAGCAATACAATAATAATAGGGGACCTTAATACCCTACTTTCATCAATAGATAGATAATCTAGACAGAAAATAAAAAAGGAAGCATCAGCTATCTGACATATTAGACCAGATAGACTTAATAGATATATACAGAAAATTTCATCCCAAAGTAGCAGAGTATACATTCTTCTCAACTGTACATAGAACACTCTCCAGGATAGATTACATGTTAAGTCATAAAACACAACCCAATAAATTAAAGAAGATTGAAATCATATCAAACATCATTTCTGACAGCAATGGTGTAAAACCAGAAATCAATTACAGAAAGAAAACTGGGAAAAGTGGCAAATGTGTGAAGATTAAACAATAACCTACTGACCAACCAGTAGGTCAAGAAAAAAATAATAAAAGGAGAAATTTGTAATATACCCAAAAACAAATGAAAATGGAAATTCAACAGTGCAAAATGTATGGGATACAGCAAAAGCAGTTTTAAGTGGGAAGTTTATAGCAATACAGGCCTATCTCAACAAACACAAAATACCTCAAGCAATCTAACTATACACCTAAGAGAAACAAAAAAGAGAAGAACACACAAAGCTCAAAGTTAACAGGAGAAAGGAAATAATAAAGATCAGAGTGGACATAAATGAAATAGAGACTAAAAGACAATAAAAAAGTCAATGAAACTAAGAGCTGTTTCTCTGAAAAGATAAAGCTTGTCTCTGAAAAGCAAAATTGACAAACTTAACGAGACTCACCATGAAAAGAAAGGGCTCAAATAAATAAAATCAGAAATGAAAGAGGTAAAGTTGCAATTGGTATCACAGAAATACAAAGGATCATAAGAGACTACTACAAGCAAACTACTACAAACAATTATATGCCAAAAAAATTGGACAATCTAGAAGAAAAGGATAAATTCCTAGAAACACACAATCTTCCAAGACTGAATCAGGAAAAAATAGAAAATCTGAATAGACTGATTATTAGTAATGAGATTGAAAACAGTAATAAAAAAACATCTCAAAAAACCAAAGTCCAGGACCAGATGGCTTCACTGGTGAATTCTAACAAACATTCAAAGATTTAATACCTATCCTTCTCAAACGCTTCCAAAAAATTAAAGAGGAGGAAATGTTTCCAAACTCAGTTTACAAGGCCAACATTGCCCTGATATCAAAACCAGACAAGAAAAGAACACAAAAAAAAGAAAATTACAGGCCAATATCCCTGATGAATATAGATGGAAAAATCTTCAACAAAAATATTAGCAAACTGAAGTCCACAATACATTAAAAGAATAATATGCTGTAATCAAGTGGGATTTATTCTAGAGATGCAAGGACGTTTCAATACCCACAAATTGATTAACATGATATACCATATTAACACAATGAAAGACAAAAACCATATGATCATCTCAATACATGCAGAAAATGCATTTGACAAAACTCAACATCCATTTATGAAAAAAACTCTCAACAAAGTGGGTATAGAAGGAATGTTCCTTAATATAATAAAGGCCATACATGACAAACCCACAGCTAACATCATACTCGATGGTGGAAAGCTGAGCTTCTCCTCTAAGATTAGGAACAAGACAAGAATGCCCACACTTAACACTTTTATTTAACATAGTATTGGAAATCTTATCCATAGCAATTAGGCAAGAAAAAGAATAAAGTCATCTAAATCAGAAAGGAAGAAGTAAAACTGTCAATATCTGCAGATGACATGATACTATACATAGAAAATTTTAAAGACTACCAAAAAATGATTAGAACTAACAAATGAATTCAGTAAAGTTGCAGGATACAAAATCAAAATACAGAAATTTGTTTTATTTCCATACACTAGTAATTAACTATCAGAAAGAGAAATTAAGAAAACAATCCCACTGGGGATCCCTGGGTGGCTCAGCGGTTTAGTGCCTCCCTTCGGCCTGGGTGTGGTCCTGGAGTCCCGGAACCCAGTTGCCGTCGGGCTCCCTGCATGAAGCCTGCTTCTCCCTCTTCCTATGTCTCTGCCTCTCTCTCTCTGTGTGTCTCTCATTAGTAAATAAATAAAATCTTAAAAAAAAGAAAACAATCCCATTTACAATGGGATCAAAAAGACTAAAATATCTAGGAACAAATTTAACCTAAGGAGATAAAAGATGTCTACATTGAAAACTACAAAACACTAATGAAAGAAATTGAAGAAGAAACAAATAAGTGGAATGATCTTCCATGTTTATGGATTAGAAAACATTGTTAAAATGTCTGTACTACCCAAAGCAATCTACAGATTCAATGCCACTCCTATCAATATCCCATTGGCATTCTTCACAGAATTAGAACAAATAATCGTAAAATTTCTATGGAGCTGCAAAATGTCCCAAATAGAAAAAGCAATTTGCAGAAAGAACAAAGCTAGAAGCATCATGGTCCCTGATTTCAAAGTATACTGTGAAGCTACAGTAATCAAAACATTGGCATTGGCATAAAAACAGGCACATATATATCATTGGAATAGAATACAGACCCAGAAACAAACCCACACAAATGCAGTTAACTAAATCAAAAAAAGGAGTGAAAAATATACAATGGGGAAAGGACAATTTCTTCAGTAAATGATATTGAGAAAACTGGATAGCTACATGCAAAAGAATGAAACTAGACCACTATCCATACACACTATGCATAAAAATTAACTCAAAATGGATTAAAGACTTGAAGGTAAAACCTCAAACCATAAAATTTGTAGAAGGTAGAGGGCACTTGGGTGGCTCAGTGGTTGCGTGTCTGCCTTTGGCTAGGGATCCTGGGATTGAGTCACACATCAGGCTCCCCACTGTGAGCCTGCTTCTCTCTCTGCCTATGTCTCTGCCTCTCTTCCTGTGTCTCTCATGAGTAAAAATACATTTTTTAAAAAATCTTTTAAAAAATTTGTAGAAGGAAACTTAAGTGCTAAGCTCCTTGACATTGGTCTGAGCAATGTTTTTGGATCTGACTCCAAAGACAAAGGAAACAAAAGCAAAAATTTTTTAATGAGACTATAAAAAACTAAAAAGCTTCTGCACAGTGAAGGAAAGTATCAATAAAACAAAAGGCCAAACTACTAAATGAGAGAAGATATTTTCAAATCATATCCAATTAAGGGGTAATATTCAAAATATATAAAGAACTCATACAACTCAATAACAAAAACAAACAAATCTGAATAAAAAATTGGCAGATGATCTGAATACAATTTTTTTCCAAAGAAAACATGTGTGGATGGCCAACAGGAGCATGAAAAGATGTTCAACATCACTAATTATCACAGAAATGCAGATCAAAATCACAATGAGCTATCACCTCACACCTATTAAAAGGGCTATTATCAAAAAGACAAGAAATGAGTGTTGGAGAGGTTATGGAGAAAAGAGAACCCTTAAATACCATTGATGGGAATGTAATATGGTGCAGCCAATATGGAAAGCAATATAGAGATTCCTCAAAAAATTAAGAATAGAAATACCATATGATGCAGCTATTCTACTTCTGAGTATTTATCTGAAGAATATGAAAACACAAATTCAAAAAGATATATGAAAAAAATGAAAAAAAAAACAAAAAACAAAAAGATATATGCACCCCAATGTTCATTGCCCCATTATTTACAACAGCCGAGATATGGAAACAATCTAAGTGTCCATTAATGGATGAATGGATAAAGAAATATATACATACATAATGGAATATTAGCCATTAAAAAAGAAGGAAATCTTGCCATTTGTAACAATATGGATGGACCTAAGCAAAATAAGTCGGTCCAAATACTGTATGATCTCACTTATATGTGGAATCTAAAAAACAAAACACATGAACAAACAAAACAAATACAAACTCATAGATACAAAGAACAGATTGATGGTTATCAGGAGAAGGAGATTGGGGGAAGTGAAATGGATGAAGAGGCTGAATTATATGGGGATGGATGGTAACTATACTTACGGTGATCACTTTGTAGTGTACACATATATCAAATTATAGCATCATATACCTGAAATTTATATAATGTTATACACCAATAAAAATAATTAAATATAAAACAAAACCTAGGAGGAAAAATTATTTGGTATCTAAAAGTTAAGGTATACAAGGGGTTATAAAAAACAATGTCTACAAATATTGTATGTCAATTATGCCTTAATAAACAACAACAAAAAAAAACAAAAGAAAAAAACCTAATGTCTATAAGATCTTAATTCCACTTCCTTGTTCTCCAATCATTTGTCTATTGGGTCGTTATAAGCAAGAGACTAGGGTATTTAGAACATGTTTAATTCCACTAATTTTGAACACTAAACACAAAGTACTAAGATCTTGGTATAAAACTGAGGTCTATCTCTTTCTATGTACCCTTGAATAAGCTTCTTATCCTTTCTGAGCCTCAGTTTCCTCAGCTGCAAAACCCATGAGACCTCCACAAAATGTTCTGGAGCTCAAAGGCACAATCCATTTGACATTTGAATGAGGTGCTCCTTCTCTGAACACACTGATAGATCTTCTCCCAAAGTATCTCATATATTTGGAATTGGCGTGGTCTGACTGCCTTGCTTACTCTGATAATAAAAATTATTCAAATAACTATAATTAAAAGGAAATTTTAATTTAACGGGAATTTTTAACTTAATGGTGGATGTATTAAACCAGTAGATCTCAATAGTCTTTGAAAATTCCTCATGCTGCCCAGTTCCACATGTCTTCCACCTCGCTCATGGCCTAAAGAAGTGAACACCTTCATGCTGCCACTTCCACTCACCCAAGCTGCCTCCATCTTCCCACCTTCCTACCAGGCAGAGAACCTCGTTCCCCTTCCTTTCCTGGACTGTCTGCCTCCAGCTCTTTTTGCTGTATGCTTGCTCCTCCCCTTTATGCTGAAATCTACAGTCCTTATGGAGAGAAGGGGCCTTGAAAACCTCAGTTGTCTTTCTTCAGTCACTTCCTTTTGTTCCTCCTCTGGCACTCACATCTCAATTTCTCTCTTTCTGGTAGAAAGGGACTCCTTTGGACTCCTTTTAATTTCTGTGTCTTAGGAAACTCCTGGCCCCAATCAGTTGACTCATCTTACGATCTCTTATGGCAAATTCTCCCTCCCCCGTTGTCCACCCATCCATTCCCAATCTTCACTGAAGCTTCTAGTTCCAGAACCAACTTCAACTACCTCTCTGAAGGTCTGGTTTTCATTTTCATATATTTAAATTACATGTAAATCACAAATATGTGAGTTACATATGTATTTTATATAATACATACACATGTGCATATATACATCCAACATGGCACTTGATACTTTGGAGGCCTATGATTTTGCCTTTGTCTCATATTCTATATCTACCTGCTCAATACTGTAGCCACCAGTCACATATGGCTATTTAAATTTTAATTAATTAATATTGAATAAAATTTAAAATTCAGTTCCCCAGTCACACCAGGCACATTTCAAGTGCTCAGTAGCCACATATGGTTAGTGATTCCTATAGGAATCCTAAAGTTCTATTGGGCAACACTCCTCTATATCATTTGTCTGTGTCTTTCTGTGTGTCTCTCCATACTATTACCACATCCTTAGAAACCCAGAGAGATCCAGATCTAGATCTAGATCTAGATGTAGATCTAGATCTAGATCTAGATCTTTTTTGATTCCGTTCAGCAAAACTCAAAAATAAGATGGGTCTCAGCATGGACTGAGTCTTATCCCAGGTTCTGGATGGGAGCAGAATGGAGAAGACTGTTTTCCAGCAGTTAGAAAGAACTACAGGTTCACTGTTCTCCCTCACCTACCTTCAGCCCCTGGCTTCTGGGAGGGTGCTTGAGACTCTGAGTGAATGGCAGCGATGACATGTTTAATGAAAGGTAAATATTTACGGTCAGTCTCCAGCAGATGTACTCTGTGGGTGGGTGTGGGGGCAGGTTGGGTCAGCAAGGCCATTGGCATAGATGCTGCAATCCCATCGTGGTTACCCTCACTTTCTCGCTTGATGTGTTGCTGTATCTAAACTTGACCCTGTTATTCTGAAACCAGAACAGGTAGGGAATCAAGCAATCAAGATATTATGAGCAGCTATCCAACTTCAGAGGATAGTAGTGTGCTTGGAACTGGAACAACATTCCTTGTGGGGCTTTTGGAAATTCTAATCCAGAGTCCTGGGATGCTGCTGGCATCTAGTGGAAAGACAGGGAAGCAGCTGGCATACAAAAGTACTTGGTGCTCACAAAGGGAGGGTCCTATCCAGACCTCACTCTATGCTGTAGGGTTCACATTTGCCACACCCCGCTCTAACCAGAGTGCTTGCTTGCCAGCAAAAAGAGAAGCCATAGGAATGAAAAGATGTCACTCCAATTCTCTCAGACAGCACCCACAGCATTGGTTCTCAACAGCCTCAGATTCAACGCCCTCTTTTTGTAATATATATTTAGTTTTTGCTCCCCTTTACCATCCTATAATTAACTTTATAGGTAATATACCTACTTATGCACATTATTATAAAAATCAATATAATGTCCTAACTATAACATAAAGGTGAAAACATAGTATGTGACTTTTATAAATGTGCATCAATATGTATATATTCACACATGAACAAACTAGAACATATAATTGGGTCACATACGCACCTAGGTAACATGATTGTGAATTTAAGAGAAGTAAGAATATTAGAAGCCACACTCTACAAGAAGCACAGGAAATTAAAAGAGCAAAAATACAGGTGACACTAGAATTAAACCTTATACTCCAATAAATAATAACAGACCAACTATTTAATATTGAAAAGAGGGTGGCCGCATGTGATCTGGGTCACATGTCACAGCCCAGGTACTTTTGCTGTCATCTTGTGAACTTTATCAGCAGACCTTGTGTCTAGTTCAATAAGGGTGGGTTGTCAACCTAGTGGCTCTACCATTTGAAAAAATTGTCATCTAGTTAAGGGCACGTGCCCTTGTGGGTCTCAAACCAGTAGCCTGCTTAATAGTGAGGCTCCCATTTTACTGACCACCCACTGTGACAGGTGTTTTACATACATTACTTGATTCTTGTAACAACCTTGCAAGGTATTCACTTGTTACCTTCACTTTACAGGGGTGAAAACCCAAATTTGGAAAGTTGAGTAAGTAGCACAGTCAAGCTTTTGGTAGGATGCAGTAGAGTCAGGATTTGAATGGAGCTGTATATCATTTGAATCTCACACCCACTGTAGCAGGAAGGTGGGTAGAAATACAAATTATTGTTCCCACTACAGTTTTGTGTGACCTGATGCCAAGAGAAGTGACATGACTTGCCAAATGCCACGCAGCTGGCATGCCATGTCCCTATCCTGACTGCAAAGTCTGTATCTTCCACAGTATTTATATATTATATATATAATATATTACTATATATTTATATATTATCTTGTGATTATATATTTATATATTATTTTGTGATCTTTACTTCACTTTATTTTTAGGGATCTCAGAAATCAGCCACAATCTTAAGGAAAATTAAAGTCAGCTCTACTGGCAGGATATGAGCATGGTAAATTATCAGCTGTTTCATAACACACCAGAAATTTAAATGTCATTTAGGGCATTTAGTTAAGATCTGTGCTGAGTATGGGAACAATTAGCTAATGGACAGCAAATAAATTTCTCTGATTGCTCAGGAATGGGTAGTGACTTGTTGCAAAGGCACTCTTCAATTTGAGGGTGATCTGACTTGAACATCTGTCATCAAATTGGTTGTTGGGTTTGATCCTTCATGGTGGGCTGAGCTGTATTGCCTTTCTCCTTTATTGTTCCTTGGACATCCTTCCTAATTTTGCCTGCTGTGTCTAAGGTCCCAGTGAGTGGAAAACCGTTTTCCTAACAAGGGTACTCAAGTATGAAGCATCTCTTGGGGATAGTACACTCAGAAATCTATCTTTAAGAACAAGTGTTATGGTTCCTAGAACTGTTCCAAGTGTTGACTATGTGCTCACAGAACAAACATAGGCAAAACCAAAGAATTGAAAATTTTGTACTCTGGGGTTGGGAATGTGAAATGGTACAAACACTTGGAAGAAGTTTTCCTTAAAAAGTTAAACATATACCTACTCTGTTACTCAGCAGTTTTACTTTTGGGCATCTATCCAAGAGAATGAAAACACGTTCACAAAAAGAATTGTATAGTGGGGGTACCTGGCTGGCTCAGTTGGAGGAGCATGCAACTCTCGATCTTGGGTTGTGAGTTCAATCTCCATTTGCATGTAGAGATTACTTAAAAATCAAATCTTTTCTTAAAGAGAAATTGGAGAAGTGTTTATAATGCTTCTATTCATAATAACCCCCACTTCTACTCATAATAACTGGTAACAACCCAAATGCCCACCTGCAGGGTAATGGATAAACAAATTTGAGTTATGCTAACATAATAAAAAAACACTAAGCAATGAAAAAGGAACAAACTACTCATACAAGCAACAACACAGGTGAATCTCAAAAGCATTTTGTTGAGTGAAAGAAGATAAACATACATAAATAATCATTCAATGGATTCTAATAAAGTTCTTGAACAGGCCAAACTAAGCCACAGTGACAGAAATCAGAGCAGAGTTCATTGCTGTGGGTGAGAGGGCATTGACTGGGAAGAAACAGGAAATTTTCTGCGGTGATGAAAATATCCAACATCTTGACTGTGTCAGTGGTTATACCAGTTTTGTCAAAATTCATCAAACTGTACATTTAAAATGAGTTTGTTTTATTATGTGTAAATTATACCACAACTAAAAAAAAAGAAAAGAAAGAAAGAAACCTAAGACTGTTTAGGCAACTGTGTGTATTTCTGCTCCTGCCTTCTCTTGCCCTTCTTTTCTCATGCCTCAGGCTTTAAGTGATCAAGAATCTTATGATGAATTCTCAGTGGAAATAATTGGGTGGGGGCCTGGAGCAATAGGGTATAACTGTAGCTTAATGTTTAAAATTATAATCAACCCATGATTCTCGGAAATAGATAGATAGATAATAGATACAGCTTGTGGATCAGTTTTGAAGCACAACAAATGCTTGCTGTCCCCTTTCAGCAAAGTATAAGAACAGTCAGGCAGCATGTTTACAGAGCTTCAATTTCCCTACTTCAAGGAATGAACCTTGAGCACACACAGAATGCTTTTATGGAAAGAGGACTTGCAAATTCAATGTATCAAGGTGGAAGAAGGGCAGTTTCAGGCAGGTGCTTTCCAGGGGCACTAAAAACTCCTCTTACCCAGAGTGGCATGGCAGGCCTAATTAGTCCATTTGAACCCAATGTAGCTCATTCAGCATTCACAATGGCAGACTCCAGTGGGAGTCAGTGGTATGGTGATATGTGGGCAAGGGGCTGGGGGACCGATCAGAAGCTTAGGATGTAATTAGAAGCTGATTGTATCAATAGGACCTGATGTGCTCATTTGGAATTCGGCCTCTGGGTACACTGAGGTCGTTGCAAGTTCAGAAATGTGAATCTCAGTCAGCAGTCCAGAAACTAAAGATATCCTGACCTTTGCATTAAATTGGCCATACTCTTCCAGTGGGACCTGTAGTAGAAAGGAAAAAGAGGAGGGTGGAGTGGGTAAAAATGGGAACAAATGATGATGGCTGCGTACTATTCTTGTTTCTTTGAGAATTCAGGTTGTAATATCTGTTTTCTAATTCTACAACAAGTGATCATCCTGTGCCTACCATGTGCCAGGCCCTGTGCTGGGAAGTGGGATTCAAAAGTGAATACAACATGGTTTCTGGCCTCAAGGACCTCAAAATCCTGCAAAAGCCACGACCATAATGGACCAAATGGAGCAGAGTGTGACCAGTTTCACACACCACTGCCAGCTCTGCCTGGCAGCACTGGGGAAGGCTTCATGGATGAATAGACAATAGAACTCAGAATGAGTAGGATTTAATGAGAATATTCCAGAAAGAAGGAATAGCAAGTACTAGGTAAAGGCACGAAAACAATGTGTTTTAGTGCAAGCAGAGGCAAAAGTTAGCCAGTGAGGTGTGAACCTTTTCCTGAAGACACAGGCAGTCTCTAAGAGTCCCTTACTAGCCAGACTACTCATCCCCAATCCTAACAGGCTCTGGGTTCAGTAGGTCTGGGGCTTCAGCTAAATGTTATGTTATGAGCATTTATGTTAGAGCAGGACCAATGGGTTCAACTTCAGGCCCAAGGATAGGGGTCAGGAGCAGAAAATAGATTTTAATGGATGTTAAAGGAAAGTTGAAACACCTGTTTATTCAGATTACCCACTTCCTTGGTCACCCCAGCCAGAAACTCTCTTTCTCCTCTGGTCCCCTGTGAGCTACTATCTTTGAGTTAATTAATAGCATAATAGTTGATAGAGTAAACTCTGGTGCCAGATTGCCTACCTTTGAATCCTGGCTCTGCTGCCTGTTACCTATGTGATCTTGGGCAACTTATTTTACCTCTGTGTGCCTTGGTTTCCTCATCGGTAAGAGAAGAATAAAGATGATCCCTATCTCATGAATTAATACCTTAGAACATTGGCACATAATAAATATTCTGTGAATGTTATTATTATTGTTATTATTGAGGATAATACTATCATTAATTGGGCACTTGCTAGTAATAAGCACAGTGCCAGACACTTTACACACCTTGTCACAGGTCAGCTGTGACTTACCCTGGTGGTCTCCACAAGGGGATGTCACAGTACGAGGTGACTTTAGGGAAGACATTATTGCTTTCTCAATAGAAGAAACTTTCCTGCTCTAACCATCCCTCCCATGCACCAAACTCACATGTATGTTATGCTTAGTCCTTGATCAACATAAACCTTCCAAAAGATACAACCCCTCTCCTAGATGCCAGTGGCTCTCCCATCAATGCGCTGTTGACAGGATCCTGCATCATCTCACAGGTGGCCCTCAAGCCTCCACTAAGATAATTTTACTTGGGCTAAAGCAGTGAAGATCGACATGACAGTGTGTCACCTTGGAAGAAAGGATGCTCCTTAGCAAAATGATCAGGTTAAAATGTTCCCAAAACACTGTATTAGATTCAAACTTGAGAATCTACTTTCAACTAAATTCAAACTATGAATCTACTTATGAGGTCTATATGTTGTATATATTACCAGACCTTTAAAAGCATTAATTAATTTACTTCTCATTAAAGTGTGAGAGATGTCATAGGAAACTGTAATACAGAAAAATTAAGTAAGGGGCATAGATTTCAGCTCAGGCATTATGCTCCAGTGTCTGTGTTCCTAACCACTACACTAATGTCCCCTGGAAGGGAGGGGCATGATCCAAGATTGGGAAATGGCAATGGAAAGTCTGGGTCAGGGGACAGTGAGCAGGCTGGTGTTGAGGGAGCTGACTGTGGGCATGACCTACAGGTTGATCCTGGAGTGAAAACTCCTATGGGATTTCCAGATCCCAGATTATGGGGTCTTTGAAAAGCATTTCTGAAGTAACACTGCTATCTAGTGGTAATACAACAGATAGCAGTTACTTTCCAAGCAAATACAGTATAGAGGAGCCAGTGGGGAAGGCATAACAAATAGCAGGAAAGTGATTTTTTGCTCTAACCACAGATCCTAAAAGACAGACAGATCCCACTACCATGGTCAGCAGAACTGCCTACAATTTCCACATGCCACTGAACGGTGGCTGCAGGCTAGAGTCAAATCCCAACTCTCCTCCTTAGGGAAGAAAGGACAAGTTCAATAACTCATTTTCTCTCCTGAAAAAATGGGGAAAATAATATATGCCCATATCGTTGCAGTAAGGATTGAGTAAAATAATGCCGGCAATATGTCAGGCACATTATAAACAATTAATAAATGTTAATTGCTGTTATACTGCTAAGGGGATGTGACAAGAGCTGGGGACAGGCACAGAGAGAAGGACCTGGACAAGTTATGCCTTAATCATTGACCATCAGTGAACCTCCCCAGATAAGCCTTTCTTTTACAACATAGAGGCTTTTGTAATTCTCCACCTGAAATCACTTGCTCCCTTCCTGAAACCATCTTTAACGAAATGGGAACATATATGGCTTGGGAGCAAACAAGCAACTAATTTATTTTATTTTATTATTTATTTATTTTAAAGATTTTGTTTATTTATTCACAAGAGACATACAGAGAGAGAGGCAAGGGATAGGCAGAGGGAGAAGCAGGCTCCATGCAGGAAGCCTGATGCAGGACTCGATTCCGGGACTCCAGGATCACGCCCTGAACCAAAGGCAGACACTCAACTGCTGAGCCACCCAGGTGTCCTGCTACTATTTTATTTTGAAGCTTAATTTTGTAATGAACTCACTTAAATTTGAGGTGACTTTGCAAAACCCACAAGGTTCATTTCAAGATTAACCTTGCTCTGGCCTAGTTGCTCATTTACTCCCAAGCTGGAAAATTAACTTATTGCCTTGAACCTTTTCTGAACTCATGGAGTTGTGGACAATGACCTATGTTTCCTACCACATCCAGCAGTGAGCCAGGCTTTCAACAGCTGCCTCTGAACACCACTCTCCCCAGAGACTGGAAGACGCTAACATCAGGTTTGTTGATCAAACAACAAGTGTCATTTGAGAGCTTGGAATGGGGGAAGCAGATGAAGTGGCAGGAGGTCTAGAAGAGAGGCCAGAGACTGTGTTAGCATTATAGATGCTGGTTGTAAGTTTTCAAGGTGAGAGATGTGGCCAAAAGGGGCTGTATAGAGACAGACCAAGGGACACTGAGGGAACTAGCAAAGGAAGGCTCTGCTTCAGACACTACAATAAGATAGTCACTTCCTCATTTTATGGATAGCTGAGAATTGGAGCTTGTCTAAACTGGATGGAGTAGAATATCATCTATTGGCATTACTTGAGAAACAATTGGAATATTCCTAAATCCCCAGATACCTTCCCTCAGGAAAGGATTCCTGTTACTCTATGCCATAGCAACTAACAGAGAATGAGCTATTGAAATCTGTCTTCTTTGACTGTAAGCTTCTTGAGAGTAGAGATTGACATCCTGAAAAAATTTTTTAAAAATCTCTATTGTTCAGCACAATGCCTAGATATATGTAGTAGTTAGGCTTGGTTGTGCTGTAGTAGAGAATAAACTCTGAGATCTTAGTGAGTTAATACATAAATATTCATTTCTGGCTCATACAAAATCAGCTGATCTCCAGGGCCTCTCCTGTCCAAATGATCATTCAGAGACCAAAGCTGCCTTTATCTTGTAGCTATGCCTTCTGGGGATAATGGCCTCCACATTATTGTATCCAAAAGAAGAGAAAGATCAAGGGCTACACATCAGTTCTTAAATTCCTGGCCCAGGATTTAACACATGTTACTTCACTCCTAGCCCACTGGCCAGAACTAGTCACAGAGCCCTGCCATCTCATAGCAACTGGGAGATGTCATGGAGCATATGATGAGTAGTAAAAGTTTCTGCCTTCCTGGCTGACAGTGTATACTTGACAAATTTTAGATAAACAAATGAGTAAACCTGACACAGGGCCTAAATTATGCTATCACAAAATTGAAGCAACTTCCAACCTCCAGAGACTCTGATGAGACTGCAAATGTCATCAACAAGGGGAATAATATACATGAAGCTACCATTTATTGAGGACTACTCTACACAAGGCAATGTTCTAGGAACTTTACATAGGCTATATGGTTCAGTCCTCCCAAGGATTCTAGGGGATAGGCCTTAAGATTCTTTCTTCACAAATTACTTTTTCATAGAACCATGGCGACTGAGAACCAAGTAGCAGACTGAGGTTTGGCCCAAGTAGGCCAAGTTGCAAAACTTACAAAAGTCTATCTTCCTGACTCCACGGACTCCCTCAGCTATTAAGGATGTAGGGAACATCATTAGCTGCTGAAAGCAATGACCTTCAGAAATACAGTCTAGAGTCATTGCCATAGTGAGATGTGCCAGGAGGACGGCAAAAAGGGACAGAGCTCCATTTCATAGCTGGTTTTCCCCATTTCCAACAGCCCTGCCTTTTTTGGTTTCTCTCCTGCTACCTCCTCCTAAGGACTACCACTATCAGACAGAAATGCACCTACGATCTAAAGCCAATTGTAAAAAGAATAGAGTTTGGAGCTTGTTCTGAACATTTGTGTAGTTTCTGATGTCTGTTTTGCACACTTCATCTGTTTAAGCAAACGAAGGGGCAGGAACAATGATCTCCGTCCAGGACACCTTCCTCAATAGCCTAGATTGTATGGGAATTGGCCATGCTTGCTATATGCAGCTCTCCCAATCCCATGAGACAGAGACCTGACTGTCTCTTAATACACCATTACTACTCCATACCAGCTCAACTATATCCACAGCAAGTCAGAAGGATTTCTGGTCAGGCTTTGCTATTCTTATTGTGTGAGCATAAATCACCTGAATTCTCTGGGTTTGAACATTTTCATCCATAAAGTGAGACTGTTGTATATCTACCCTCTGATCACTATCTCACTGGGTTATTGTGGGCATGTAATGGAATAATATATGTAAAAATGCTTTTAGATTGTTAAGATTGCTTAACTGGTTATTGTTCATGGCCAGCCAAATAATGAAATTTTCTTACTTTCTTATTGAGTTGCATCTTCTTGAGGGAACTTGTCGGGCAAAGCTACATAAGCCCATGGCATTTAAATGCCAACTCTCTCATTCTATAAACCATACTTGGCTATACACATTTGCTTTTTTTCATGATGCTTAAGAGCCAGGCCATAGAAGTCAAAACATATTACCAATGTGTGATGCTGGGCAAAGTATTAAGCTTCAGGTTTCTCATCTGTGAAATGGGAATTATTATAAGGGTTGAAATATTAATGCACATAAAACAATCTACATGGTGCATGGCACAACATACAGCACTTGATAAATGGTTGCAATGTTACTGTCATTTTATCATCAAGAAGCCATCATGCTATCTCCAAGGTTCTTTTTGTATTCAAATTATTCCACTGGCCAATAGAATTAGAAAATCCCCAAACTTTCAAAACACCATATGAGCACTTGGATCAATATCTCCAGTATGCCCAAACAGTCTCCCACAATCTCATAGAAAGCACATAATTTACAACATGGCTGTGCTCTGCACTGAAGAGGGCACTTGATGGGATGAGCACAGGGTGTATACTATACGTTGGCAAATTGAACTTCAATAAAAAGCAAATAAAAAACAAAACACAACATGGCCGTGCTCCAAAACTCTACTTGGAAGTCATTTGTTTGGAACTCAACACATTTTCCCATTGAAAGAATGCTATTAAAATAGTGGTTGGGTTCCCAGGTCACTGGAAATACCCATTTGGTTCACAAAGTAGCAGAAAATTGGCTTATTTGCAATGCAAATGAGTATAAAGCAACGCTGTTGCATTGCTAGTCTTAGGCTGAAACTGAAAACTAAGAAAATTATGTAATGCGTAGTTTCTTTTATTTTTCATAAATAATGGCGATGAGGAAAAGCAGGCTTAATTTGAGGAAGAGAGAATTCAGAGAATCCTCCCTTAAGGTTCTTTACTTAAGGTGCCTCTGAGGGTGTTTTCAAAGTCTTTGAAGGTTCTTTATCACATCTAATGTGACTTCAAATTTTTAAAATTTCTTTTTTTTTTTTTAACTTTTTTGTTCTTAATCCAAGAGACTATATCTCATCTTCCACAATGGAGTTATCTCTGGTTTCCAAACAGTAAAGGGAAAGAAATGGGAAAGATCAGGCAAAGAGAAGAATTCGTGAGAAGGATTCTCAGAAAAAGAAAAATCAGAGAATGGTTTGGATAAATGGAGAAAGGAGGAAAAGGCATGCATATGTAGTAAAATGGACTCCCCCCGGGTCTGGGAGTAGGGAACCTAGGTTGAGTGAGAGCCCACATCCTCTTGTAGAAGGGAAGCGGTGCTGTGACTGGTCTAACAGTTCCCCACTGAAGCCATAAGGTGGCGTCACAGGGCCAGAGCAACTTAAAGAGAGGCTTCAAAGTTGAGGAGTGAGAGAGAGAAGGAAGGTTTTGAGTACCCAGTCACTTGGTGTTAGGAATAAGCCCAAAGGCTGTGCTGGTTCCCTGTTATGTACTTTACTGCCACGAACTAAATGGTTGACTAGAACGTCAACACGGCTGCATATAAATGAGGTCTTTGTGTTTACTGGCCAGCCAAGCATGTGAAGACACCAAAGACTTCAATTTCTAGTGGCTTTAGTTTCTGGTGGCTTCAAATCTGGTAGAGATTAAAAGGAAAATATATAAAAACCTATAGTTTTCAAATGAGAAGCTGAGGCCCAGGGAGATGAAATAGCTTTGCCTATGCTCATATAATTAATAAGTGTCAGGAACTTCTCCTGTCAGTCTGCTGCCATCAGCAGTCCACTGACCAGTCCCCTAGTCCAGTTTATGCAATACCTTTAACTTCAGCCCTTCTGGCTGATATCGGCTAACCAAGTTGGGTCAGGAGTAGAGGAGAAAGTGGAATGATGAAATCCAGTGTAGGTAAGTCTCTGGAAACCTTAGGATTATTATTTTTTTAAGATTTTATTAAGTAATCTCTACACCCAATGTGGGACTCGAACTCCCAACCCCAAGATCAAGAGTCACATGCTCCAGTGACTGAGTCAGCCAAGAACCTCTGGAAGCCTTGGGTTGATGCTGAGAAGCTAGTTCTCAAAGAGAAGTGAATCCAGGTACCATTGCCCAGTTATCCAGAGGAAAATGCTAGAGTCACCCAGTATGTCAGCAAGAGCACTGAATGTGGAGATGGAAGACCTAAGTTCATTTTAAATTGTGCTATGGTATAGGTTTGCACACATCTTTTCCTCTTTCTGAAGTCCCTCGCAGCAATAATTGTCTTCTAATCCTTACCAGGCAGGATCTGTGGTCTTGTGGCCTGGGGAGGTAGGGCAGTGGGAGGCTAATGACCTAATTAGGTCACAATAGTTCCAGGGTGAGTATATCCTTAATATAAATGTACTTCGCCTCAGAGCCTCAAAAACTTCAACTTGTGATAAACAAAGCTTCTGGGGTAGACACAAGTCATTCCTCGTCATCCTTGCAGAAGAGGTTCTGAAGACCTGGAACATCCTACTCCTCATGGTAGAACATGACTATAGGTCAAGAGAAGTTGAATTACTGAAAAGAAAAATCATTTAATGGGAGTAGTTGAGGAGTGGAGGCTGAAGAGGAAAGATGATTATTACACAAAACAGAATAGAATTTTTAAAAATGTCCATCGTAGCCTGGAAGGGGTCCTGAGTCCTCCATTCATATCTTGTGAAGGCTCAGGAGAAAGGCCAGAAGTGATTTGACTAGGCTGGTGGCTGACAGACCCACACTGGGCCCCTTGTTCCCTCACTGTTCCCATATAAATGTAACCCTCAATGTTATGGACACTCTGATATCTGACCAGATGTTCCTAGAAATCCAGCTCCTTTACCCTGACCTTTCCTCCCCATTTGGAAGACTCCCTGGGAGCTTATGTGCCTCAGTCAGGGCATTGCTGATTCATGTCTTCTCTGGTCCTGACACTGACTGTGGTCCCAGCCCTGGGATCCCCCTCCCTCTACCACCACACATGGGCCAGGGCCTCCTTGTGCTGCGGTGTCTCCTCTCCCAGGGCTACCGTTGCTATGGTAATGGCAACAGGCTTTGCAACTACTCTCCTTGAGGCTGTCATCCCATATACAGTGATTAAAGCACTTTCAGCCAACCTTGAACAGTGTAATCCCTCAGATAAGGTCCCCAAAGTATAGCCTTGATGTTATCTCTACCACTTCATTGAGAAACTTGGCATAAGTTCCCAGGGGACCAGGTCAGAGGGTCTTGAAGGACACCACCTTTCATCATCAAACATTTGCACCTGGAGCTGCATTCTTAGAAGCAGCTTTTGCTCCCCTTGTATCTCAATGACCTGCCCTGGGATTTCCACCCTGAGATTTCTTACAGAACACCTAGGGGTTTCTCACACAAATAGAAGCTCTGATAAACCAGATTCCTAAAGTGACACCAACATGAATTATGAGTCATCTAAAATCTTCAAAGACAGACAACTTGTTTATCTAGCCTAATTGCATTATATCAAATGGCAATCTTGAAGAAAAGCTCTGCCCTTGAAATGCCTACTGGTCATAGTCTGTCATTCTTTCTTTCCCCATCAGGGAAAACTGCTTGAACTTCCAATCATGAGCAACAGGTACTACTGAATGTCCTTGCTCTTATGTTTGGGCTTTTTCTTTTTATCACCCATATGCTAGTTATATTTCACCATTTTTTCTAACCAGGAGACAAAAAGCCTGAATAAATTAAATCACCTACAATGAGCTAAAGTTCTCACAAGAGACTTTTACCCTTTCTATCCTTTTCTCCACTCTGTCTTCATCTTGGGTAGTTGGGATAGAGGAGAAAAAAAGAAAAAAACACTGCAGTTGAGATCAAATAAAATGGGAATACAAGAAAACCGCTTGATAATTTGGATCCTCTCTTGAATTCCTGGTGGCTTTAAGTCTGGTATGGATCAAACTGAGATACATAAAAACATAGTGTTTAGTGTCCCTTCCAAATGTGGGGAAAGCTTTGAACAATGGAATTGTCCTTCTGGTCAACTAGAGGTCTCATATTGGACCTCTGATAAAAATAATGGGCTCAGTACTTTATTAAGCTATGAAAAGACAAAAATGCATTATAATTATATTTTCATCCTGAGAAATTCTTTTAAAGTTAATAAAATGAGTAATTTATGTGAACCAACTATTTTTCTCTGCACCATGAAATCGAAAAAAGAGAATGTCTATCTTTAGGGGCTACCAGAATACAGGAGTCTGAGCCTTCCCCGGTCATAATTTACTGCCTGATATTTCACAAGTTAGTCCATATCCTAGGCCTCATTCTTTCCAAATGCAAAATGAAGACACTAATACCTTCTCTGTCTGCTTCACAGGGAAGTAGAAAGGAAATAGTAGAGAGAAAAAGAAATTGTAAATAGAAATGTGATAATGAAGTGTTTGGTATATACAAAGATGCTGAGCTATTTCTTTATTTCCAAGCAGTTTCCAGATGCTATAATTCCCACTATTCGAGGCAAGTAATTCTGAGTGAGTCTGAGCCATTTGTCTTGGACTAGACTTAAGTGTTATTGAGGTCTTATGACAGAAATCTGCAGAACATCATTTCTGTGAATGTGCAATGTATAGGATATGGAGATTTGTTGAGACATTAGGAGTAGAAACCTGGTGGAGAATTCTCATCTAATAAGGCAGAGATGACAAAACAGGAGAATGTTAAATTCAAATAATGAACATTCATGAACAGCACCTCCCTGTCACATACAGTGATGGGGATACAAAGCATGTTGGGGTCCCAATTCAGTGATTTACTAGGAGGACTCATAGCATACAGCATGTAGTTAAGGCTATGATTAATTACAGAGAAAGAATGAGAAGCAAAATTAGCAAAGGGAAAAGGCTCACAGGGCAAAATCCAGAGGGAAATAGGTATAAAAACTTCCAAGAGTTCTCTCCCAGTGGAATTATGCAAGATGCACTTAATTCCTCCAGCCATGAGTTGTGGCAACACGTTTGAAGCATTGACCAGTAGAGAAGCTCATTTTAGAGACTCATTGCCCAAGGCTTTTTGTTGCGGGGTGGTCATATTGACACTCTCTGCTGAACCCAGGCCAAAATTCTAGACCCTCAGAGGGAAAGCAGATGTTCAGCATAAACCAGGTTGTTTGTGCAATCAATTCAGACATAGTGAGCAATCTATTCTTATCAGGGAATAGTGGGAACCCTTTTGAAGTCCAAGTTCCCAGACTCCAACCAAGGTCCAACTTTGAAAGCAGGCCTAGAGCCTGCTATGTTAACTCTTTTATGCACACAGAGGTTTAAATCAGTGATGGCAATACAGATGGATAAATACAATGATTAATTTATTCGACCAGAGTCACTGAGACTTTGAAGGGTTGGGCAAGAAAGAGATAAATTAGACTTGGTTGTTGTACCTTGTCAAACTCAATTCAGCACCTCAATAACTCCTTTCCCATTCACTGACAAAGAGCATTGCCTATAAAAAGCACTGTGGCTATGCTCCAAATTCCTCACTGCACATCCCAAGGGCTCTGTTTTCTGCCTGTCATAACTTCTTTCTGCTTAACCTCGTGGGTAGGTATTTGGGGTTACTTCTTTGTTTGACCTGATTAAATTCTAGTATGGCCCTGGCTGCCTTCCACCAGTTCTACTCCATCCCTACCCTTTCCAAGATCCCCACCACTTCACATTTCATCTGGTTTCCTTGGCCCCTTTGTCCATTAGAGGAGCCTCCCCATTCACATTTGAAGCCCTAGTTTCTGGGGCCTATTATCCCTGTCCCTCAGTCAATGACTTAAAAGCCATTTCATTTTTACTCACAGCCTTTGGCTAATTTTTACTCCAGTGCCAGCTGCCAGGGAGATGCCCAGGACTATGGACTACAGATTTCTTAGCCTTTCCTGCTGGAATCTTCTCATGTGGGAGATCCACATACTGCCCCTGACTGCAACCAGTGCCTTTAGCATCTCTGCAGCTAGAGTTCCCACTGCACTTGCCCCTACCAGAGGGATCTATCCTCAAACCATGCCCTCTTTCCTCTTTAGGCAGCAGGGGGTGGAGGGTGGGTGTTTAGAAGCTCCAAGCTCCAGGTTTACTTCAGATTGGGGGTGAGGATGAATGGAGGTCACTTGGTCTTAAGATGAACATGTTCAATGACTCAGCCAAGGAGTCAAAAATAGCTTCTCCCTGATGTCAACCAGGGCCCCAAGCAATTCATTCATCCAGAGATTCCCAGGAGCTCCCGGGTAATGGCATCAGTTCAGTTACAATTTTCCCAGCCTCATGGATATCCTTCCAAAAATATACAGAGCTAGGAAAACCCTTGGGCATGTTCAGGAAAATACTCACAGTGACTCAAATGACAAGGAAAAGCTACCCGGAATGAAGCTGATAAGACAGGAGCTGGTCCAGGAAAGCTGTGAATGCCATCACATGGGCATTTGATCAGACTTATATTTCAGAAGGATCCCAGGAGCCGGAGGGAGACAAGATAGAGAGTGAATCTGTAAGTTGAGAGACAAAGATAAGAAGCTTCTGTAATAATCTTATAAGAGGTGCTAGGGCCTCAAATGGATCTGAGGCAGTGGGTGTAGAGCTGTGGGTACAGACATGAGGGATATTTTAGAAGACCAGATAATCAGCATTTCGGGATGAGGGAGGGAGAATGAAGTGTGGTTTTAGCACCTTTGGCAGTACTTCCATTGGGATAAAGACTACAGGGAAATTAATGTTGAATCCAAATAGCTTCAAGCCACAGCCCCCACATTTACGTTCTCCTCTATATCTGACGTATTCTCAGTGTCCTGTTTGTTTGGTTTTGGTTTTTCCTTTGAGGGTCCAGAAATTCCAGAAATGCCCTTGGTGTGTTTGACAGACTTTCAGGCTTATGCCCAGAAGCATCTGTCTAAGTCAACTTGGGATTATATTGAAGGAGGAGCTGATGAATGTTTCACCCGGGATGACAACATCACAGCATTTAAAAGGTCTGTCTGGTCTCCTGTATCCTTTCTATTGTTAAACTAAGGTGCACTGTGTGAGAGATCTTTGGAATGTAGTAGCTCTGCTCTCTGCCTCCAAAGAGCACAGAGTACTCAAGATATATTAATGGTCTTTGTTGTTACTGTTTGGGGTCTTAGGAGATTATGAGGGGAGGGGCAGGTGGCTGGGGAGAGGATGAATGGACAAAGAACTTATCTTAGTGCCTCTGTGGAACTAGCACAAGTCATCCTCCCTCTGCATCCCAGCAACTTTGCCACCTGACAAGATAGTATAAGAGTCCAAGGTTGCCAGTTACCTGGGCTGGGAGAAAAAGCCAGCTGGGTAGGTCTAAATCTCCCAAGTTCCTAAACTTCTGACTTAAAGGAGGTAATGTATGTCGAGAGAGGGAACACAGGAAATATGGAGACCCAAAGGGTCTTAGGGGTGACAGGAAGTTGACTTCAAAGGAGAAGAGCTGGTCTAGAACAGCAGCAGGTAGAGCATAGGGTAGTAAACAGCCCACAGGCTACATCGGGCCCTCCACCTGTTTTTGGATGGTCCACAAGCTAAGAATTTGTTTTCCATTTTTAAATGGTTGAAAAAAATTAAAAGAAGAATGATAATTTTTTATACATAAAAATTATTTGAAATTCAAATTTCAGCATTTATAGATAAAGTTTTATTAGAACCAGCCATGCTCAGTCATTTAACATGTCTCTATGGCTGCTTTTGCATTCCAACAGCAAATCTGAATAACCGTGACAGACTACATGGCCCATAAAGCCTAAAATGTTTGCTATCTGGCCTTTTACAGAAAAAATTTGCTCTCCCCCCATAATAGAAAGGTCAGGAGAAAATTGAAAAATGGAATACAAGGTGAACAACATATTCTGTATTTTCATACTTGTTTAGCACTCTATGAGGCCCCTTACTCACTTTATCTCACTTTGTCTTCATGATGAAGTTTGTATCTTACCCAGGTTTGTACTATCAGTATTTCTAGCAAAACTTTTTTACATTTGTGTGGAGGAATAATAACATTTTGTGAAAAACAAACATTTTTGGACCTGAGACTAAGTATTTATTGGACTTAAAGTGTGTTTTATATATTTATTATTTGTGAATTTCCTTTTTTCTAAAGCAATGGTTAAGTCAAATCTTCAAATGAGTTAGCCTCTAGCAAAACACAAAAACAAATAAAACAAAACAAACCCCCACCATGATCATTCTCTGCAATTTGTCCTCTTTCAGTGGCCTTTTCTTTATAGAGACTTGTTTCTAACTCATGAAGGAAGAGCCTAGAACTCCTTCCTGCTTATTCTTTTCTTTTTTCTTTTTTTTTTTAAATTTCGTTTATTTATTCATGAGAGAGAGGTGGGGGGAGAGACATAGGCAGAGGGAGAAGCAGGCTCCATGCAGGGAGCCCGACAGGGACTCGATCCCAGGTCTTCAGGATCAGGCCCCGGGCTGAAGGCGGCGCTAAACCGCTGAGCCGCCCAGGCCACCCTATTCTTTTCTTTTCTAATCCTTGTTATGGTTTAAGTGAATCATAGCATCCAAGTGCTAAGAGTCTGTTCAGGAAGGCAAAACTCAAAGACACAGACCTGTGAGAGAGCAAACCTGGAAGCGATGTGGAGGACACATGCACTGGGGGTTAGAGAAACTGGTGTTAATGTGAGTCAGAGTATTGGGAAATGCTTTCTGAAAGTTGGTCTGTGTGGCCCAATCAGCCAACCAACCCCACCAGAGGCTTCTTGGCACCAGTCTGGTGTAGACCTGCACCAGAATCTGGGAGGCCTCAGCACCAGACAGCACTACATGCTGAGAGTAACTTCACTAACAGAAGAATCTTTGTTTCTGAGCACAGAATCCGCCTCCGTCCCCGGTACCTGAAGGATGTGCAAGAGGTGGACACCCGGACCACAGTCCAAGGGGAGGAGATTACTGCCCCCATTTGCATCTCACCCACAGGTTTCCACTGCCTTGTCTGGCCAGATGGAGAAATGAGCACAGCCAGAGGTATGACCCAGCCACACCTTGAGGCTCTCTTCTCTGGGGCCCTGAACTGTGCGGGTATCCGTCAGAGCAGTAGCAGGATTTCTTCTAGAAGGAGCTTAGGGACATCAATCTGGTCAGAATTAAGGAGGGATGTTCCCATAACATCTCCTCTAAGATTGAGAAAACATCCATTTCCAACATAATGAATGGTTAGAGAGGGCGGCTACAGATGAATAGATGTGGAAATTAAGCAAGCTATCCTTTGAAGGAGGGTTGCAGACCACTCAGTCTGTGGAGAAAGGGATTCTAAGCATGGCTTCAAGATAGGGCTCTCTTTGACCGCCTTCTTGGGCCAGGCCTGGTGAGTAAATGGTGAGTAAATGGTGAGTCTCTGAATTTAGGATGAGGAGAGAGTCATAACGTGAGGTCCTACAAAGGCCCCGGCAGTGCTCCTGCTCAAAGTTGCATTTCCCTTCTCCTTGACTGACTTTGTCATTTTATATGACAAAAATTTTCTTATTGAGTATGTCTCCTTCCTAGTAGCTCCTTATTCTCTTCTCTTATCCTACTTGACTGAAAAATAAGAGAAGGAAGAGGGGAGGGATGAGGCTGAAAACAATCTTGTGACTCCCTTTATAATCTTTACTATATAGGTCAAATCTAGGAAATATTTTATTTGCACATTGCCCAGGGCTTCCCAAGGATCTTTTACTTTGACCCTGTGATATAGGAAGCGATGAATCCAAGGATTCTAGAGCTGGAAGTGGCATCTGTCTGGTTAGGAGCCAAGTCTGGTTAGACTGAAACATGAATATTCTGTAGGACTATGACTGCTTTACTAAATCTTCATGGTTGAATGTGTGGTGTTGTTTTTGTAGTGGGGCAAAAGAATGTGGTATCTCCTGTTGATGTTAGGAATTGAAAATATTAAATCCTGATTAGGTCAGATTCTGTACCCAAGGGTTGTGAAATGGTAGTGACATTAGCCTACTGGAGAATCCTACAGAAAACAATGATCACAGTAGGAAATGAGAAATATGCAGCAATGTCAACATCATCATCACCACCACCGTGGCCAACCTCGTTATCACCAAGCATTTGTACAGCACATCACATAGTAATTTTTAAAATGCTTCCAGAGGGATGCCTGGGTGGTTCAGCATTTGAGCGTCTGCCTTCAGCTCGGGGCATGATCCTGGGTCCAGGAATGCAATCTCCTATCGGGCTCCCCGCTGAGGAGCCTTCTTCTCCCTCTGTCTGTCTCTGTCTCTCTCTTTGTGTCACTCATGAGTAAATAAATAAATAAAATCTTTTAAAAAAATGCTTCCAGGGGTGTGTGGGTGGCTCAGTTGGTTAAGCATTGACTCCTAATATCAGCTCTGGTCTTGATCTCAGGGTCATGAGCTCCATACCTAGCCTTACTTAAAACATTATAATAATAAATAAATAAAATACATAAAAATGCTTCCATATCTAGTATCCTGTTTAATTTTCCGCAACCCTATAAGAGAGGTAGTATTATTTCTCTCCGTTTTACAGACGAAGAAAATGGTACTCAAGGCACACAGCTAAGGAGGAGTAGAACTAGCATTCTTCTAACCCTTCTAACTCAGATATTATGCTTTCTTCAGTACAAAGATTAACCTTCTCCACTGACATTACATTTCCTCACCCTTTGTTCTCTAGTTCCCTTCTGCATCATTTGCAAGTTCATGCGCAGCCCATTCTCCCATCTGGAAGCTGCACCATGTCCAAAATCACTCTGGGTACTAAATGACTCCTCTAGCTAGGAATCTTAACAGGGTCTAGAAGACAGGCTATATATGGGGACAGCCTCCCAGGCTGACTGAATGCCCCCTATGCCTCCTACCCTAATGAGAAGCAGAATGGAGTCAAGCTTTATCTTCACTCACAGGGTAAACTGATCAGAGGTGGCCCAAACTCTAAGGGCTTCTCACCCTAGTCCAGAACCCTGCTCTCCATCCAAACTGAGTTGTGTTGTTTGCTTTGTAGCTGCCCAAGCAGCCGGGATCTGCTACATCACCAGCACCTATGCTAGCTGTGCCCTTGAAGACATTGTTGCTACTGCTCCCAGGGGCCTCAGGTGGTTCCAACTCTATATGCAGTCAGACAAGCAGCTCAACAAACAGCTGGTCCAGAAAGTTGAATCCCTGGGTTTCAAAGCTCTGGTCATCACTGTGGATGTACCCAAACTTGGCAACAGGCGACAGGACATTCAAAACCAACTGGACTTAAAGATGAACTTATTGCTGAAAGACCTTCGCTCAACTAAAGAGGTAGGAAAAATACCAGATCCAATGGGCAAGCATAACAGGAGGCAAATTTCCTCTCCTCCTTCCTCCCTTCTCTATTTCCACAAAAGTTCAGAGTGCTTGCTCTTGGCAGATACTGCAGATGCCATAGTTCAAAAAGCTGAGCTGATTCCTGCTGTCCAGAGCTTCTAGATGAACAGAACACAAAATATCCTCACTCCTGGAGGCACCCAACCTGTCA
This sequence comes from Canis lupus baileyi, assembly GCF_048164855.1. Taxonomy (NCBI): domain Eukaryota; kingdom Metazoa; phylum Chordata; class Mammalia; order Carnivora; family Canidae; genus Canis; species Canis lupus. The sequence continues at coordinate 8,468,415 of NC_132849.1, read as the reverse complement.
CCTGAAGTGTTCTGGCCAGGGCTGGGTGCTAGGAAAGCTATGAAAAGGATTTTTTCATGCAGTAGGAGAGTAAATTAAGCATGTTCTTCCAACATTTTTTACACTATGGGACACTTAGAAAATGATAATTTTGGATGGCATATTTAGGTAAACTGACCTCCTGAAGATGCTCACAGACAAGGTAACTGGCCCAAGGAGTATAACCAGCCCAGGCCCTACCCTACTGCCTTGAGAACTGAGAGTCAGTATCTCTCTACACTTAGAACTCCCTGGATCTGCAGCACACTTGTTTGGAACCTCTGAAATAGATGACTGCAAAGACCATTTCCTCATTAAACTCCTACAGTCAGATGGGATGGAGTGCCCCTGAGCAAGAAAGTAGTGATAACATTGGAGTCCCTTGACTACATTAGAGATAATTATACCAGCCTTTTCAGTCAATGAGCAGCTGTGATACCCAGCCAAGTGACTCAACCGTTCTACCCATTAACCACAAATTAGCCTTGACATTTTCTGGAATCCTTATCTCAGATTACAGGGACACATTGGGATTTATGGGATATTTGATTCAAATTATGAGCCAAGGTTAACTATAAGGTAGTATCTGGTTCAGGATTATCAAAGTATTTCTTAATTCTCATGACCTTGTGTATATCTCAAGATAACAGTTTACATCGGCCTATAAATACTTTCATTTATCCCCTTCACTTACTAAACTCAGTTCCTTTAAAGTAGGGACTGTGTCTTGTCTTTGTATCCCCAGATTCTGGCATAGTTATTGAGCAGGGACACAATTAATGGTTAGTGAATAAGAAATTAAAATAGTGATTCTTTTGCACAAATTTTGTTAAGCAAAGGATGGCTGGAAGTTGTTGATTTCGTTACTCTTCTTTTAAGGCCTATGAAGGGTGACTATCTGAATGTGTCTCATTTTGAAATGTATCAAACAATCCTAAAGGAGCTCAAGTCTAAGATTCTTTTTTCTTCCCCACAGAGAAATCCAATGCCTTATTTCCAGATGTTTCCCATTGATGCATCCTTCTGCTGGAATGATCTCTCCTGGCTTCAGAGCATAACTCGATTGCCCATCATCCTTAAAGGGATCTTGACAAAAGAGGATGCAGAGTTAGCTGTGAAGCACAATGTCCATGGCATCATTGTTTCCAACCATGGTGGGAGGCAGCTTGATGATGTTCTCGCATCTGTAAGTAGGGTAACTTCAGAGGGTGTGTGTGTGTGTGTGTGTGTGTGTGTGTGTGTGTGTGTATGTGCCTACAGCAAGGTACTCTGTGCAGATTGCAGATTGGCCTACACTCCCCTCTCCCTTACCACATATGCTGGTATATTCCTGTGAATTGCAAGGACTTTTAATCATTAACAGCCTAGTATATGCCAGGTTATTTTTATAAGCTTCATATATACATCATCTCTAAATCTCTCAACTGTCTGTAAGATGGATATAATTATTACTCTTTTACAGATGGGGATCCTGCAGCTTAGAGAAGTTAAATAATTTGTCCAAGTTCACACAGTTAATAAGTGGTTAAGGTAGAAGTCAATAGGAGAGATGTTCCAAAGGCATTGAGGTCTCCTGCCTTCTGGAAGTAGTATTCAGCTAAAAGTTTGCCTGTGTGCATGGGGTATAACGACATATTTTCTCATATGATGTGTCCTGGGAAGGAATAGAGCCTCACTTAAACTAATAAATAACCATCTTTCACAGTAAAACTAAAAAATGCCGTATGAATCTTTTTCTAAAAATTTTTGACAGTCTATGATTTTCTCCCCGTCTTTTGAATTTATGTCCATTATAGATGAAGAGAAGGCAGGCAAGAAAAGAATCTTTAAATGGAAATTGTTGATTTATTTTCATGGATATATATAGCTTATATTTTTCAAGAGATTCTTCTATTGTTACTTGATTCCATTCTAAGAAAGGGAAGTGTGGGAAGGGGGCACCTGGGTGATGCAGTGGGTTGGGCTTCTGATTCCTGGTTTCCACCTGGGTGTGGTTTTGGGGTTGTGAGATCAAACCCCATGGCAGGCTCCACTCTCCCCACGGAGTCTGCTTGGGATTCTTTCTCACTGTCCTGCTGCCCCTCCCATTCATGCACACCCATGCTCTCTCTCTCTCAAAATAAAAATCAATAAATCTTAAAAAAAAAAAAGAAAGGGAAGTGGGTTTTTTCCTCTTTTAAGTTATTTTTATTATGTATGTAAGACATGTTCACTGCAGATAAGTTATAAAATGTACATATACAAAAAGAAGAAGATAAAAATCACCCCTAATTTCATCACTATCATTAATGACAATATTTTGGGATTTGTTTTTTTTTTATCAATTTCTTAATGCAAATATGACACTTTAAAAAGCCACATACTATTTTGTAATTTCTCTTTTCACTTTATCAATACACTAAGAGCATAATTTCACTTCAGTATATATGCTGCTCCCACCTTTAATGGTGTATAGTATGAATGCACAATTCATATAATCAACTGCCTACTTTTGAATATCTGATGACTTACAAGTCTTCACGATTTTAAACAATGTGTCAGTGATCATCCTTAAATTTTTAACACACTCTCAATTACTTCTTTAAGATGAATTCCAGGAAATGGGGAAGCTGTATCAGCAGGTTTGTACATTTCAAGGCTTGTGAAACTTGGAGGTTTAATGTGCTAATCACTGGCCCCCTTCTCCCCACCAGGTTCTCACTGACAGAGAACAGGCACAGAATAACAAGCCCACTTGGAGAGTAAGGGACACTGTTTACCAGAGCTCTTCATAAGAACTGACTAAAGAGAACAGTTAGACCTCCTACTTCCCATCCCCCAGATTTTGACCTATGAATCCAGGAGAAAGTCGATCTGCAGAGCACATGCTAGCTCTCTCATCCAACTCCTGAAAAGATGCCATCGGCCACCTCCCACACATCCAGAAATGGGCAGAACAGAGTGCAAAAGATTATAGCAGGTCCCAAGTAGTCCCAATTGTGCTTTCAGGTAGGAACAGAAAGCAAAAAAGGGCCCATCACCAGCAAGCAACAAATAGAGTAGAATGTTGACTTTCGAAACAACTCTAATAAAACATATACGATAGTGTCTCTCTCATGAATCAGTTTAGCTAGTCTTGCTCCCTTTGCGGAAGGACTGAGTAATAGTTGGAAAGAAAAGCTAAGTAATTGCTCCCTATTGCTCTTCCTCAGTAGAGAATGACTGTTAGCAAACGCAGGAGCCAAGAGAGAATTTCTCCTTCCCTATCGTGCTGATCAATACATAATTCTCCCAAGCCATCTGACTTTAACAACCAAACCCAAGGTCATCCAGGGACAGTGCTGAGATTAATGCAAAGCTGATGAGGTACCTCTGGCTCAAAATTTGAGAAGGTGCCAGAAAAAACCTAGTAAGATAAATAATAGTTTAATGTACTATTTAAAAATTTTAAATTAATGCAAAAAATCCATGGCCAACAAAATATCAACATTTTAAATAAAGATAGTATCTGTCCCTGTGCCTGCATAGCCTGCCTCCACTCATCTTACTGTCATCGTGGCCCCGGATCCAATAAAACTTTATTTATAAAAACAAGCCCTCCAGCTCACAGGTCAAAGTGTGCCATTTTATTCTTAAATATTGCATTCAAATGTTATCTATCTGAGCGTTTTGGCACTCCTTAAATTTTGTGCCTGAGGTAAGCACCTCACTCTTTCCACCCCAAGCCTCTCCCTGTGAGAAGTATGACTCTTTGAAGTTCCCATCTTTAGAAGGTTCCAAATCTAGCACTTCTTGTATTTCTTCCTTGGACCTGGGAAAAGGGTCAGAGCTATCTGTTGTCTCCTGAAAGCTCTAATGAATGTCCTATCATGACCTATAGAAAGTAACTCTAAAGTATTGTACCCTAGGCCAAAATTCACTCCCTGTCTGTTTCTCAAATTCCATCAGCTCCATTGTCCAGTACAGCTCACTGGAAGAGTTTGTACAGATATGTTCATTTCTTTTTCCCAAAATCATTGAAATATTCCAAATAATACCATGCTGGGACTATAAAAATATATAAAATATATATTATTTTATATATTATATAAAATAATGTCCCCTTATTTGGACATGCATTATCACCAGTTATCAATGTCAGTTTAAAATGTATTCAATTCTTCTCCATTTGTAAATTAGAGTACAAAGTTCTTTCCTTCCTTATTTCATATTCTGCTCAGTAATCCAAAGGATCTCATTGAGGTAGAATTCCCATTGATTCCTTGGGCAGCAGAAGTTCCCTGGGGCTAGTTTCTCCTCCTCTACAGTCCAAGAGCCATAGAACAGGAGCTCTGTGGCAGTTCCAGAACTCTACCCTCAAGGACTCTCCTCCCAGACTCTGCTGTCACCCCTCCTCCTAGACTTGGAGGTGCTCAGGAGTGCAGCTCAGTCTGGGGCACCATGGATTGGCACAGCCTGGTAACTACAGAGCCTAGAACTGAGGACACAAGGTGAGAGACAAAGCCTGGGAAACACCAGGCTAAGTTATAAGCAGCTTTTGTTTTACCTTTCAGAGTCTTCAACCCTACTTCAACAGCACTGCTGCTTCCATTCCCAACCTATGTCTTTGATAACACACACAGAAGTCAAGAACAGGTGGTTCAAGTGTGGTGTGTAAGGAACATGCAGCCCGGTTACACAAGGTGGGCTGTGATCCAGACACTTGCCAAAAAAGACTCAGTGCCTTAGCAATGGAGAACTAGAAACAGAGAAGATAGGAGAAAACCAAAAGTCAAAATGTACTTTAAAAAGAACACTAAAGTGAATACCGTTAATGGAAAATATCCCCTTTAGGATATGAGGAGAAACCAAGAGTTTCTTCCAAGCTGTAGACAGCTGAACAAGTGAATCAGAGAGAAGTCACACTCTGTCAGGGCAGAAAGTGCAAGAGAGGGAGCCTGCAGAAAGTCCTTGGGGCTTGGGGACCTAGCTGCACTGCTCTGGTAGGGGAGGGGAAGAAACCAGTAGATGTCATCCACACTTGGACTTCCTATTCCTAACCCACACTGAGGGGCACCTGTGTCCCATGATCCCTGAGAGTGAAAATGGTAATCCCTCAAGCCACATGTGTCTCGTTCTCAGATTGATGCCTTGGCAGAAGTGGTGGCTGCTGTGAAAGGGAAAATGGAAGTATACCTGGATGGTGGGATCCGAACTGGCAATGATGTGCTCAAGGCTCTGGCCCTTGGGGCTAAGTGTGTGTTTCTGGGGAGACCAATCCTCTGGGGTCTTGCCTATAAGGTGAGAGTGGCAAAGTGAAAATCAAGATACTGTGCTTCTCATTTTTTTTCCCACACTTTACTGTGGCTTACCATCCAAGCTGAGCCATTTTTTGAGGTGCCACAGATTCCTGAGGGACAGCTACTCCTTGCCTGCATCTCTGTAGCATGTTGCACATTCTCAGGCATGCTCACCCCCATCTTTTCCTCTTTGCTTCCCTGTCTTCCTGACATTGTTCCAATTTTACAGACATTGCCATCCTCCCCACTGCAGCTGTGAACATGCCTAGAACTGATACTCAGCACATGGGCAGAATGTTCCCTCACACTTCTTTTTTGTCTCTCCCCATCCCGCATGTTGGAAGCAGGGTGAATATGGCGTTGAGGAAGTTTTGAACATTATAAAAAATGAGTTTCACACTTCCATGGCCCTGACAGGTAAGTTTTTATAGTCTTTTTCCTGATTTAGACCTGAAGGCATGAGGGCACAGGAGTGGCGGCTCCCCCTTCTAGCTAGTTTCTCCCAGCCCAGCCTAGAATAGAGAGAAAGAAAAAGATGCCCCAGACAAAGAATTGAACACAGACTCAAGATGCAACACCTTTGCTACAAAATCAAATGCAATTTCAGATTATAGGAAAGAGTGTCCCCTTATACTCTTCTGTGTTCGGATCACACACCAGGCTTTTTGGGTGTGGCTCTGTGTGTCACTTTTTCATATTCATGGACTGTGAGGAATTGAGAAATTATGTCAAGGAGGAGGCATGGAGGAACTGGGGAGATAGACACAACAGGAGGAGAGAAGGCGGGGAGAAGGAGAAGTGCCGTCTTGTGTAACCACAGCCAGAGAAACGTAAATGTCTAAAAGTTACATGCAGGTGGATTTCAGTCAAAGATAAAGTTATCGTAAAGTAGTGCTCATAAAAATTTGTAAGTGAAAAAAAAATTGTAAGTTTAGCAAAGCCTGGGATCCCAGTGATCTATAAAATAGTAGCTCTCAACTAAGATCATGGATGACTGCCCTCTTGAGGAAGATTTGGTTTAGAATTTGAATTTATTTTTTTCTAGTAGGCACAACAACTGTAGGGTGGATAATGCGGGTAGTTAGTGCTCAGGGGCTGGGGACACTAAATGTCCTAACATGCCTGGAGCTGTCTCATAGAAAAGAATTACCCTACCAAAATGCCAAAGGCCAAATGACTCTGTCTTTGATTGTCTTTGTCTGCTGTAGATCTAACTGATCACTATGTGAAAGCTCAGACAAGATGAATCTCAATAAGACTTCCATTCACTCCTCAATTCTAAAATTTGATAATACTTCTCCAGAAGTAAGGAAATAATGAATCAAGAGCTCTGATGTGAAATCAAGACCATTTTCATGCCATTGACTTATTTCCATAAATATTACAGTGCATCAGTCGTGTGCCAGGCACAAAGGCAAGATGTCCTGGTTCTTCTCAAGTCTGGTTTTGGTCTGATATTTGGACAAGTGTCTTGTACTCAGTGTCCAAGTTATATTAGTAGTGTCTATTGGGACTACAGATTGAACCTTTTGGGGTTGAGTAATACAAGTTACAAAACTTAGATCAGCATTACTGCCAGTACCAGCCTCCTTCCCACAGAGCAAATTAATTAAAGAAAGGAAACGGGAGGAATAGATCAAGTTATGGAGGATGAGGACCAGAGCCATACTTTTCAGCTTTGGACCAGAGTCATACTCTTCAGAGCCTATGAAGATAAGTCAGTAAGTGACCTGGTGTTACCAAGGCCCTTTCATGAGGGAATGGAGGGCACAAGGGCAAACAGATATCATAGTGGTGTGTTTTGACCCTGAGAAGGAGGAGAGTGAAGGACGAGAAGACCCATGAGCTTCTGCAGATTCCAGGAGGTTGAGGTGACTTCTGATCCCCCAAATATTTTCTCCTATCTTTGTGAAATGATGTCTGATCTTATTTTAACAGAAGCCTGTTGGAGGAATTAACAGTAAAAAAGCTTTTTTATTCTATTAAAAGTTTACGCTTAACAGTCACTGGGGTGGAAATGGTGGCTGGAAAAATCTTCTGAAATAAAGAGGAGAGCATCCTTTTTTAAAAGGGGCAAGAGAAAAAAACGGAATTGTGAGCACTTTTAAGGCTGACAATTTATACTCGCCTCCTTCTAACTGTACTACAATGAGAATGTATTGTTTTAAATGTCTATATAAAAATTAGTAATCACTACCAAACATGGGACAGGGAAGAGGGAGGAAGAGAAAGAATGGAAAACTCAAGCAGAAGGGTATCGGTTGGCATCCTCTGCATAAGAGTCTCTCCCCAGGGTAGACCCCCAGGCTGGTCCTTGGGAAGATGGGAGCTGAGGCAGGCGCTTGTGCTTTTGGTGGAACTCACTAAAGTGCAAAATCATAGTGTGAAAGCCCTGAGATTCTGCACCCCTTAGCTCTTCTGCACACAATGCACATAAGGTGCCTGACACAAAATCAGCACCCAAGAGGAATCAGTTGATGTGATTTCTCTCACCTGATTCCCTTGGAGATGTGTGATGTTTTTCCTTTATGACCCTCTGAAAGCAAAATAAGCTTAAAAGTCGTGTTTTTCTCACCATGACACCAATTGCTGAAATTATAGAAAGGTTAAAATCATGATCTCTCTTGAAAAATGTCCACACGTAAATCATACCAACACAAGGCTGCATGGACCTCACTGAGATCTCATTCTTCACAAGGGGAGGAGGCTGAATTAAAAAGTATATGAACCTTCTTGAGGTTTATTGTTTGGAATTACCTACTTCACTTTAGAGTAGCCAAAAGATTTTAGTGTAAACATCCTCCTAATTTATAGCAATGAAAGAGTGGAAGAAAATCATAATTATGCATTCTCCCTCACTTTTACTGAGCCTCTGCCAAGTGTAGGGCAGTGTCCTTGGTATTGTATAAGACCCAGAAACTAATTGATGAGAGTTGAGTAAGCACGGAAGCATTTCCAAGGCTTATGTGTCAAACTGTATTAAGATGAAGTCATAACATGACTTTGTTACAACTATTGAGACATTTTTACATCATTTAAATATTATTTGTATTACAATATATAACCAAAGATCATACTTTCGCATCTCTGTACTCCTTGAATAGGTCTGCCTGCCCACTGTTCTCCCCTCTGGGGAAACCCAAAGCTCTTAAGACCCCACTGCCATTCTGAGGAGAGCCACCTCTGGCACCAAGTTCCTGCTTCTGCCGAATGAGTTGTTTGTGGGTTATTTATGTATCCCATGCCTGCCATCTCTGTCCACTATAATCAACAGAGGCATGATTTTTTAGAGAGGAAAACCCCCCTCTCATTAATTTTATTTTCACAAATAATACATTTTGCTAAAGTTGTGTTTTGGGAGGTGAAGTTACACACATCATACATGTGGGAAAAAACTTCAATTAAACATTACACATCCTGGCATTCAAGTTTTCTGCCTTATCATCACCGGGATTTCCTGTCCACTCAAGGCCACAACTCTCCAGTCTGTACCAACATACTACTCCCTCTTTCTCCTTCCTTTTTTTTTATTTATTGGAGTTCAATTTGCCAACATATAGTATAAGACCCAGTGCTCATCCTGTCAAGTGCCCCCCTCAGTGCCCATCACCCAGTCACCCCATCACCCTGCCCACCTCCCCTTCCATTACCCCTTGTTCGTTTCCCAGAGTTAGGAATCTCTCAAGTTTTGTCACCCTCTCTAATTTTCACGCTTCTGATCCAACATCACTCTCTTCAATCCCTGTGTCTCATCTCAGCTACAGTTCTAATTTTGCATTTTGATTCAGATCCTTTACTAAAGTGTTAAATTTTGCAGAACTTTCCCTTGGAAGGCAACCGCAGTATGAAGTACTCATCCCATCTCTTATTCCTGACTCATATTTTTCTCTGACATGTACTTCCTATATCCTTGAGGCTTATCAGTGCTCAGATAAAGGTCAAGTGTATCTATGGCACATATGAATTTATTTCTAAAATGCTAAAATAGTGTTTCTATATTTTTACTATGCCATTTTGACATGGCTGTGTTGAAAGAGGACATGGGCACAGGCTCACAAAGTAATTCTCAAGGCAATCAGAATCACATTTTTCATGTGATTCTGGTATCCATAATGGTTTCCCGGGGTGAGCACAGAGATCAAGTCAGGCCTGTTCCCATTGGATCATCCCATTACCCATGATGACGTAGGTCATTGGGGTTTTAGAGCAATAAGCTCGTTAACCACATTGTTCTTTTAGGTTGCCGGTCGGTTGCTGAGATCAATCAGGACTTGATCCAGTTCTCCAGGTTGTAAAGAAAGAGGGCTAATGACCAGACTGCTGAGGTTGCCCACAGGAGGAAGACAAACTCATAGCATGGTGTGTGATGCCTCCTGCCTTGGCTCTATCCTATCCAGAGGCTCATCCCCGGACCTTCCACCACTCCATACCTTGTGCTTCAGGCCCTCCAAACCCCTCCTTTTCCTCAAATTTGACATGCTCCTTTTTGCCTATAACAGCTTGTTATATGCACTTGCTTGAATTCTTCCTCGGAAAGAATTGTTAAAAAGGTGGAACAATAATGACTGAAATAGATAGTGAATTAATTTTTTTTGCATATCAGTATCTCTATGAACCAAACTATGGGGATTTACACTCTGCATAGAAGAACTACATGTATGAAATATTATCCCATCAAAATAATACTCCTATCTGTAGATAACAGAGAAATAATATAGTTAAAAACATGGACTTTGGAGCATACAGACATGGTTTAACAGTCAGGATGGGTACTGACAAGTTGTGCAATGGGAACATTTTTCAATCTCTCTGTAAATGGGAATGATACTACCTAGCCTGCTAGGTTGAGAGAAAGACTAAGTGAGATAATGTGTGTAAAATTTAAAGCATATTGCTTAGTACCCAGTAAAAGTTTAAGAAAAAGTAGCTTTTACTGGCAAATTTCTATTCATCTTTCAAGACCTTCTTCAAATGTCACCTATTCTTATCGTGGCTACTTGCTAGGTGCTTCCTATTGTACTTTGCACTCTTATAGCCCTTATTATAATATGTTGTTATTTATTTATTTGCATGTCTCTACCAACAAATAGACTGTACATGGCTTCAGGCAGGAAACTACGTTTGGTACTGGGCTTGGCATTTAGCAGCATATTGATGAATAATTGTAGAATGTATGGATCAATGGATGGATGGATAAGTGATGGATGGATGGATGGATGGATGGATGGATGGACTAGAGATAAATGGATGGAAGGAAAAATGGGAAAATGAATAGATGCCTTATCTGAGTAAAAACTCCCCAAACCAGTAGTCAGCTTAAATAGACTTCTGAAGCAGCGGAATCCCACTGAATAAGATCTGACATTGTAGACAACAAGAAAGTTGGGGACAGAAATCAACATCATAAATAGCCTCGAGCTCATTTTCCCGTGTTCTTACTTACTGCTTTTTACATTGTGTTCTTTATACAACAACCAAAGAGATTATTTTTCAAGTACAAGCAAATCCTCTGTCCCATTAGTTTAAAGCCTTTCTGTGGCTTCCCATTCCATTTAGTGGAAATCCAAACTGATCCCCAGCTCTTCCCTGGGCACCGCATGTCTGGTTCTTACAGACCTTCCAGCTCATTTCTTCACTACTCTTTCCTTCACTCACCATGCCCCAACCATTCTGCCTCCTTCTTATTCCTTAAACAAGCAAAAACAAGCAAAACTCTTTCCTGCCTCTGGACTTTTACACTTGCTCTTCCTTCTACATAAAATATCCTTCTCCATCCTCTTCTCATGGCTGGCTCTTTCTTGAGCTTTATATCACAGCCTGTCACCTCCCCAGTAAGTTGAGATTTCCCTGACCACCCTATCTAGAAACAGGCTCCATTTGACCCATGCCACCCTGGCTTTCCCCTCCTAGCACTCACCACAATCTGTGATTAACTTATCCTTTGTTCATGTGTTTATTACTCATCTGTAGCTGCACAGAGACTTTGATTACTCTTGCTCATCATGACATTCTGAGTCCCAAACCATGCCCAATGCTACAGAAGCCTTTGAGTAAATATTTGTTAAATGAATTCATTCAAAAAGATAAAGGTGGATCAAACTCCACTGTTACATCTGGGGAATGATAGCAGCTCCTGAGGAAAAGCATCAAGTTAGACAGAACCAAGCTGAATAGGTCACTGTCTAAGCCAGCAAACATCATTCGTGGGCTGGACATTTTTCTGAAGGAACTCATACCATAGCACAGTCTCGCTTTTGCCCAGCTTCTCCCACACACCCAAAGGCCTGGTCAAGGGAACATCAGGTGGCATGGAAAACACTGAAAGAGAGAATGGTCCTATAGCAGCCTCCCTGCTCATAACTCCTAATGCTCTAGCTGTTGCATAGTTAGAAAATAAAGCATGGCGGGATTAGGTAGTCCTGCTTATCTGGACTGGGCTGTACTCTGAACAGAATCAGGGGAAGTGAACACCCAGACTTCCAAATCACCAATCCCTTTGATTTTTCTCAGAATAAAAGATCATAAAGGGCAAATCAGTAATAAATGAAATAGTTAGTGGATGATATGTTTTGCATATCCCTTATATCTCTATGAAATAACTATAGGAATTTGTACTCTCAACAGAAGAGCTATCCATATAAAATATTCCTTAATAAAAATCATAGTCTATCAAACATGACAAGATAGACCAACAGATAAAAAAAAAAGTAAGTCAAGTGTAGTTAGAGTACTTAGAAGAGTAGTAGATTCTTTACTGAATCATAGTCTTTAAAAAGAGGCTCAGAACTCTGATTTAGATGTCATTAATGGGTTGATAAAAGAAAAAGGGTAATTGATTGGAATCCTTGTGTTAGACTCTAACTTTTTATTCAGTTAAAAGTTCAATTGGTTCATGCACTTGTGTGCTGATGGTCAGTTTGAAGCCAAGGAAGGGTCTTAATTTGGTAGCATGGATGGAATGCTTGGGCTGAAAGTTTAGGGACACACTAAGGAAGTGCCACATCTAGGTGCAACTGCCTGGCTGATATAGCAGTTGTAGTTGCACTATGGGGCAGGAGGCCTACATGATCATGGGTCTGGAGATGACCCTTATCACACTGACTGGAGTAGCAACATGTGCCTTGAAAAAGATGGAGGTTTCACAGGATCAAGAATGGATAAAGGGCAGATGTGATCCTGGTGTAGCCTAACTCAATTATTACTACAATTGATCTTGGAAAACTTTATTACTTTAGTTCACAGGGCCAGTGCCAAAGACATGAAAGAACAGAGGAGCAAACAAAAGCCTAAAATATTTGTGTTCAGGACTTATGATGCTACCGGATCTTCTGGCTCATCAAATAATGTCTTTTTGGGTAGCACACTCCAAAAGAAGTACCTCCAAGAGCAGTAGCAAAAAAAGAGTTTTGAAACAAGAGATTTGAGGACTCTGGAAACAAATTAAAATAGACCATACCACTCCTTTGCCAGAAAATGAGAGAAATCTTTATTTCAACCACATTATATAACCCTACTGGATATATGTAGGCTTTTTCAATAATGTATCAAAAGCTAAGCCAGGGATCCCTGGGTGGCACAGCAGTTTGGCACCTGCCTTTGGCCCAGGGCGCGATCCTGGAGACCCGGGATCGAATCCCACATCGGGCTCCCAGTGCATGGAGCCTGCTTCTCCCTCTGCCTGTGTCTCTGCCTCTCTCTCTCTCTCTCTCTCTCTCTCTCTGTGACTATCATAAATAAATAAATTAAAAATAAAAAAATTCAAAAGCTAAGCCAAATGAAGAGATTAAAGTCTGAAAAATATTCTGCTACTCAAGGACCCCAAGAACATGGACTCTAATGGTGGGCAGGCTCTGGGAAGACTCATGAAAGAACTATACTACCTCACCCAGACATATTTTGCTCTTCTCCAGCCTATCCCTCAGCCCTCACACTCCTGTCACCCTAATGGTATCAAATACAGTGGGGCTTGATGCTGATAGCCAGGTCATCTCTTCAACCCTGAATCACTAGCTAGGGACTTAACTCTGTCATTTCAGATTGATTTGGGATAAGAATGAAGCAAATACAATAGCATATGGCATTAAGGAAATCTGGTCTGGTCTACAGATAATGGAGTTAGCTTACTTTATAAGAGAATCTAGCGCAGGTTGTCCTGTACATATCTATCTTGGTAATAACTGTATACACATATGTGTGCTATTTTTAAAGTTGCTTTTCCTTCTGGACTTAGAAAGCTAGGTCCAAGATTCCAAGGGAAATGTGCAGATATTATAAAGATAGTGCCAAAAGGCTGTTCTCCTTACCTCACAAGTTTGGACAGGGGAATTTCTACTGTCACCTGAAGAGATCCATATTAAATCTCAGAAGGGACCTCTTGATCCTTAAAAGTGCCCTACATTAGAATGGATGGGTAAAGAAAGCAAAGAAAGCTTCTCCACTGGAAATTTTTCAACAATTGAACAGAATACTGTGTATCTAATAGATAAGCATTGTGTTCTGATAAAGAGAATCAGCTTTGGAGTCATCCCATGAACAGGGTGCTTGGACTCAGACTCTGGCTCCACTGTCCTGAAGATGTTTGGCAAGACTCAAAACATCTTTACTTTATCTATTAGATAATAATACTAATCTACTTGGATTCTCACTGTGAAAATAAATTATCTGGGGGACTTCTGATTCCCAATCCAAGTTGTAAGTAGCTTGGAAGTCACCAGTCCATCCCAGCAAAGTAAAAACCTGAACAAACTGAAAAATCAATAGTTCCTCTATATACTTCAGAACAGTGAGGTCAGAGGGAAAATGACTGTCCCCCAAATTGGAGAGACAGGCAAATACACAGAAGTACAACTTCCCTGAGAAGAAACTTCTATAAAAACCAGCATCAGGGTTGGAACACTTAAACTGTAATTGATGAGATGCTGGAAGCTCTGTGTAGGCAGGTCTGAAAGTTAAAATGGGGGCCGACTCATTAGGAGGTCCCCATCTCCATACTTCTGTTCTACCTCTAGGAACTCTACCAGGTTCTCACGATGAATATCAGAGAAAAATTCCCTAGAGCTTCCAGCAGAAGGAGGGAAAAGTAACCCTTTTGAAATACACCAGAACATTCTGTTCTCAATAAGGCTAACCTCAAGAGAAACCATTTTACCTGACCCTAACCTGCTAAGGTTTTATCAGAGCCTAACTGACCCAGGACATGCAAAATACCCAACTCCAGCCCACTGTAGTCACCCTGTCCCACATAAAGAGGAAGGTGGGGGACTGAGCAACACTGGTAAATGTCACACAGTCCAGGGACACAGGCTCATCAAAGACTGAGACATAATCATAGAACTATAGAACACTTCCCCACACATAAACCTTACCACTATATCACTACCAGCCTATTTACCAAAGTTCCTTTTACCCATTACATCATATCTGGTTTTAAATAAAAATTTTTCAAGGTATACTAAAGACAAAAGATACCATTCAAAAGACAGAACAAGACTCATATATGGCAGTGATGTTGGAACTATCAGACCAGGAATTTAAAACAACTCTGATTATTAAGAGCTCTAATGGGCAAAGTAGACAATACACAAGAACAGATAGATTATTTAGGCAAGGAGATGTAAATTATAAAAAAGAATAAAAAAGAAATGCAAGAAACACTAACAGATGTGGAAAATGTCCTTGATGGGTTCATCACTGGACTAGACATGGTAAATATCTTAGGCTTTGTGAGTCATACAGTTTGTGTCTATTTAACTCTGTTGCTGTAGCATGAAAGAAGCCACAGCTCATAAACAAATGGCTGTGGCTGTGTTCCAAAAAAACTTCACTCACAAAAAGCAGATAATGGGCTGGACTTAGTTTGCAGGTTATGGTTTGCAACCCAATTTAGACCAATAACAAATGATATCAAATATTAAGCATAATGCATAAAACATTTGTTCTCTTACTCTTTCCCCTCTTGTCTATCTGGTATCCTTCTAATACAAGATAATCCCTACCATCATCCTTTTATTATCGTCATTTAGAGGATTATTACATGGGTCATCGTGTTGAGCTATGGGTACTGCATTTTAAAAGGTTAATGCATTCTTTTATTTTTTTTTATTTTTTTTTAATTTTTTTTATTTATTTATGATAGTCACACACAGAGAGAGAGAGAGAGAGGCAGAGACACAGGCAGAGGGAGAAACAGGCTCCATGCACCGGGAGCCCGACGTGGGATTCGATCCAGGGTCTCCCGGATCGCGCCCTGGGCCAAAGGCAGGCGCCAAACCGCTGCGCCACCCAGGGGATCCCTAATGCATTCTTTTAAGGACATTTTACAATTCATAGAACTGTTTATAGAAAATTCTGATTGATTGACCCATTTATTTATTTAACAGTCCTTTCAATGGGGCAGGAGGAAGGGCTGCTTTGGCAGGTTAATTAAGACTCCAGGTTTGGAAGGCTTTTAAACAAGGGCCTATGGGGAGAAAGTTTTTCCCCTTACACTTGTGGCCTGCTGGCATTCCTCCTATAGCTATCATTTGCCAGTTCCAGGAGGCAAAGTTTACATATTGTGACATATCACAAACTGTTTTTCTCCTGCCTCTTATGAAATCAACTGAGCATAGCGTGGAATTTGGAGTCTGAATTTGAACCAGAAAGTTCTACTTATTAACAACTAATTATGGACTTTCAGGGTATCATACATTAGACAGTGGCTGTACTCAGATGGACCATGGTATGTGTGCCTGGAACGTCATCTGCAAAGAGAGTAACGCGATGTTCCCTTTTATTTCTCATGAGTCCATTATCTTCTTAACTCCATACCATGATTTTAGTGAGTTTTACCATCCTTTCTTTTAGAATTTCAAAGTCCTTTCCTAATGGGTTTCTCTGAGTCTTCTTATATAATCTAACCTTTTCTCCATAAAGCTCCCAGAGTGATCTTTTAAGAATGCAATTCTCATCATGCCCCTGCATGACTAAATTCCTTTTTGGGCTTCACTCTGCTCTTAGGAGAAAACCAAAGTTATTGTCATGAATTTCTCTCAAGTCTATGCATGCTTTGGCTCCAGCTCACCTCTGCAACCTCATCTAACTCCACTCTATCCATGCTCTGACATTTCAACCATGCTTGCATGGTTTAGTTCCTTAAACTAATTCTCCATACTGGTTCCCACCTAGGAGCCTTTACTTCTTTCCATATGCTGTAGTACTATTGATCTTCATTTTATAGCTTTGATTCTTCAATTCTTTTTTTTTTTTAACCTGTTGACCTCCTCACCCATTTCTCCACCTCTGGCAATCATCAATCTGTTCTCTGTATCTATGAGCTCAGTTGTTTTGTTTTTGTTTTTTAGATTCCATGTATAATATTTTGTCTCTCTCTATCTTATTTCACTTAGATGATGTCTTTGAGGTCCATCCCTGGTATTACAAATGGCAAGATTTCCTTCTTTTTGTGGCTGAATAATATTACTCTGTGTGTGTGTGTGTGTGTGTGTGTGTGTGTATCACAATGTCTTTATCCATCAGTGGACGTTCAAGTTGCTTCCACATATTGACTATTGTAAATAACTGTGTGAACATGGGACACATATATCTTTTTAAGATAATGTTTTCATTCCCTTTATTATTATTTTATTTTTAAAGATTTTATTTATTTATTCATGAGAGACAGAGAGAGAGAGAGAGAAAGAGAGGCAGAGACACAGGCAGAGGGAGAAGCAGGCTCCATATAGGGAGTCCAACTCGGGACCCAATCCCGTGACTCCCTGGAGTCACACTCTGGGCCGAAAACAGGCACTAAACCTCTGAGCCACCCAGGCATCCCTTCATTTTTTTTTCAGATAAATACCCAGAAGTGGAATTGCTGAATCATATGGTAGTTCTACTTTTAATTTTTTGAGAGATCTCCATACTGTTTTCCATAGTGGCTGCACCAAGATTACTGTTCCACCAACAGCACACCATGGTTTGCTTCTGTCCACATCCTTGCCAACACTTGCTGTTTCTTGTAATATGGTAGATATTAGTCCAACTACTATCAATACTACACCTAAACAAAAACGGTCTAAACCAATTAAAAAACAGAGATTGTCAGAGTGAATAAAAAAACAAGACCCAACTTAATGTTATCTACTAGAAACCTACATGATTAAAAGGAGGATCCTGAACTCACTTCCTCCTATGGAAACACCAAAGCAACAACTACATGTATTTCAAATCACTCTGAAAATATCTGAAGACTGGAGGAACAGATCTTCCACAGCTAAAGCCATAAAGGAAATGCCACATTGAGAAGGGTAAAAGGGACAGAGACACCATCTGATACCAAAGTCCCAGTGCAGTGACCCATGAGTAGGAGGGACATCACAAGTAGGAGGAGCAGGAAGATTAAACCCCACACTGAGAATCCTGGCCCTGGGAACCCTACTGGGAAGACAAGTCTCCATAGAGTTTGGATATCAGTAAAGTTTAACTCCTGGAGAGCAGGAAAGCAATAAGAACTGAATCTTCACCCTTAAAAAGCCAGTACACTTTATGACTCAGCCCAAGACCCAGCACAAAACTGTAGTTTGAAAAGTGCCTGGGTTAAGCATGAAGGAGATCTACTGACCAATTTTAGGATGTGTGCCAGAGAGTCAAAGATCTGCAGGAAATTTCTCTGGGAACCAAAGTACTGGTGGGTGCCATTTTTCTTGCCCTCTCTCAGTCCAGATGCCAGATGATTGTAGGAGGCAATTCTGACATTCCATAATTACTAGCACCACTTGTTCCACCCCAGTGTTCCTTTGTGGACTCATCCCACCCAACCGACCTACCTTGGCACATGCCCCTCCAAATCAGCTCCCATTCTGTCACACCAAGTCAGGTTAGGTAAGGACTAGCATCCTCCCAAAGTGACTATTGCCCCACCATACCCAGTAGGCAACTCTGACCAGAATAACTGCCCTCTCCAAAGCATATCCTGCCCCAAGGAGGATTTAGCTATCCCATGCACCAGCTGGTTGCAGTAGCTAGTCACCTCAGGAGCAAGGCCTGCCAGCAGTACACCCACAGCAGTTGCAGAAAGTCATTGCAGACACCTAGGTTGAGGGCTGGTGCACCTACCAGTGTACCTGTAGTAGTCATAGCTCAGTCATAACTAGACAGCATGTGCAGTCCACAAGGGGACAGCTGGTTCTGGTGACCAGGAGTATTACACTACAGGGCACCATAGGATGGCCTTCTACATAAGACCATTACTTTCAAGATCAAGAGATACAACTGACCTGCCTAATACAGAGAAACAAACATAGAAAGGCAGATAAAATGAGAAGACAGATATGTTCCACATAATATATTCCAAAATAACAAAATAAAACCACAGAAAAAGATCACTGAAGTAAAGATAAGCAATCTGCCTGATAAAGAGTTCAAAGTAATAGTCACAAAATGCTCACCAAACTTGAGAGAAGAGTAGATAAAGTCTGTGAGAACTTTAACAAAATGACAGAGAATATTAAAAAGGACTAGTCAGAGCTGAAGAATATGATAATTGAAATGAAAAATATGCTAGAAAGAATCAATAACAGATTACAAGATGCAAAAGAATGGATCAGTGATGGGGAAGACAGAGTAAAAAAAAGCAACCAAGTTTAACAGCAAAATTTAAAAAATGAAGATAGGTTAAGGGATTTCTATGACAATATCAAACATGCTAACATCCATGTTATAAAGCTTTCAGAGAATAAGAGAGAGCTAAAAGGGCAGAAAACCTATATGAAGAAATAATAGCTGAAAACTGCCCTAACCTGGAGAAGGAAACAGACCAGGAAAGACATGGAAGCACAGGAACAAGATAAAGCCAAAGAGGTCCACACCAAGATATATAATAATTAAAATGTCAAACTTAGAAATAAAAAGATAATCTTAAAAGTTGCAAGAGAAAAGCAAACAGTTATGTACAAGGGAAACCCCATAAGACTATGTGCTGATCTTTAAAGAGAAACTTTGCAAGCTAGAAGAAAGTGGCATTATATATTCAAAATGTTGAAAGGAAAAAATCTACAACCAAGAATACTGTACCTGGTAAGGTTATCATTCAGAATTAAAAGAGAGAGAAAGCGTTTTTGAAAACAAACAAAAGTTAAAGGACCTTATCACCATGAAAGCACCCTATAAGAAATATTAAAGTGACTTTTTAAGTGGAAAAGAAAAAGCCATGACTAGAAGTAGGAAAATTATGAAGGGAAAAAAACTTCACCGGTAAAAGCAAACATATAGTAATAGATCAATCACTTATAAAGCTAGTATGAAGGTTAAGACACAAAAGTAGTAAAAATCAGTTATATCCATAGCAATTAGTCAAGAGATACACAAAATAATAAGATGTAGAATATGTCATTATATATATATATATAAAACAAGGAGTGGGGAGTAAAAATGTGGTGACTTTAGATGCATTTGAGAACTTAAGCAAACATCAACTTAAAATAAGTTGCTATATACATAAGGTGTCATATGTGAACTTCATGGTAACCACAAACCAAAAACCTATAATAGATACACACACACACGAAAGAGAAAAAAAATGGCAGCATAACACTAAAGAAAGCCATCAAATCACAAGGGAAGAGAACAATAAATAAAGAAACAGAAAAACCACAAAAAATTATAAAATTATAAAACAATGAACAAAAAGACAATACATACCTATCAATAACTACTTTAAATGTAAATGCCTTAATCAAAACCTATAGGGTGACTAAATGAATTTTAAAAAGACCCATCTATGTGCTGCCTACAAGAGATTCACTTCAGAGCTAAGGGCACATACCAACTAAAAGCAAAGGGATGGCAGAAGATATTCCATGCAAATGGGAGCAAAACAAACAAAACAAAACCCTGGGTTAGCAATACTTAGACAAAATAGAGTTTAAAACAGACTGTAACTGGGATGCCTGGGTGGCTCAGTGGTTGAGTATCTGTCTTCTGTTCAGGGCGTGATCCTGGAGACCTGGGATCGAGTCCCATGTCCAGCTCCCTGCAGGGAGCCTGCTTCTCCCTCTGCCTATGTCTCTGCCTCTCTCTCTGTTACTCTCATGAATAAATAAATAAAATATTTAAAACCTAATTAATTAATTAAATAAAACAGACTGTAACAAGAGAAAAAAAGGGCAGTATATAACAATAAAAGGCTCAATCTACCAAGAGGATATAACAATTGTAAATATCTATGCATCCAACATGGGAGCACCTATATATATAAAACAAATATTAACAGATATAAAGGGAGAAACTGACAGCAATATAATAATAGTAGGGGACTCTAATACCTACTTACATCAATGGATAGATAATTTAGACAGAAAATCAAAAAGGAAACAGTTGTCCAATCAGAAAGTCAATACGAAAATGGTGGCTTTGAACAATGCATTAGACCAGATGGACCTAACAGATATACAGAAATTTCCATCCAAAAATAGCAGAATACACATTATTTTCAAATGTATGGAACATTGTCCAGGATCGATAGATCACATGTCAGGCCACAAAACCAGTCTCAATAAATTTTAAAAGGCTGAAATCATGTCAAGCATCTTTTCTAATCACAGTGGTATAAAGCTAGATATTAACTATAAGAAAGAATGAACAGAAATGCGAACACACAGAAGCCAAACATTTACTAAACAAACCAATGGGTGAATAAAGAAATCAAAGAGAAAACTTAAAAATACCTTGAGACAAATGAAAATGGAAATACAACATTCCAAAATCTTTGGGGCACAGCAAAGCAGTTCTAAGAAGGAAGTTTACAGTGATACAGACCTAGCTAATGAAACAAGAAAAATCTCAAATGATCTAACCTAACACCTAAAGAAAATAGAAAAAGAAGAGCAAACAAAGCCCAAAGTTACTAGAAGGAAGGAAATAATACATGTAAGAGTAGAAATAAATAGAATAAAAACTAGGGGTACCTGGGTGCCTCAGTCAGTTAAGTGTCTGACTCTTGATTTTGGTTCAGATCATGGTCTCAGGGTTGTGAGATCAAGCCCCATGTTGGGCTCTGTGCTAGGCATGGAGCCTACTTGGAATTCTCTCTCTCTTTCTCCCTACGCCCCTTCACCCCTCTAAAAAAATAATATAAACTAAAAATAAAATAAAATCAATAAAACTAGGAGCCAGTTTTTTGAAAAAATAAAGTTGATAACTTTACCTTGAATCATCAAGAACAAAAGAAAAGACCCAAATAAATAAAATCAATAATGAAAGAGGAGAAGTCACAACCAACACCATAGTAATATAAAGGATTTTAAGAAAAAGTGAAAATTATATACTAACAAATTGGACAACTTAGAAAAATGCATAGTTTCTTAGAAACATATAATCTTCCAAAATTGAATCAAGAATAAATAGAAAATCTGAATGAACTGATTACTAACAAAATGGAATCAGTAATCAAAAAACTCCAAAAAAAACAAAAGTCTAGGATCAGATGGTTTCACAAGTAAATTCTACCAAACGTATAAAGAAGAGTTAATATCTCTCCTTCTCAAACTATTCAAAAAAAGAGAAGAGGAAGGAATACTTCCAAATTCATTCTATTATCTTGATACTAAAACCAGACAAAGATACTACAAAAAAAGAAAATTACAGACCAATATCCCTGGTAAACATAGATGCAAAAAAAAATCTTCAACAAAGTGTTAGCAAACTGAATTTAAAAATACATGAGACTGGAGAGAGGAAAGATGATGGAAGAGTGGGGGAACTCATTTCACCTGGTCCCTTGAATTTAGCTAGATAACTATCAAAGTATTCTGAACACCCATAAATTCAACCTGGGATATAAGAAAAGAATATCTGGAACTCTACAAGTAGAAAAGTGATCAGTTTTTGCAAGGTAGGAGTTGCAGAGAAGTGAATCTGAGGGGAGATATCATAAGATAAATGGCAGGGTGAGGGAGCCTCCATAAGGTGGCTACTGGGAAATGAAATAGCCCTATGGGGCAAAATTGGAACCCTTAGAAATCTGCTCCAGTGAGAGACATTGCTGCCCGAAAGGTGCTCAGGTAGTGAAATAGACAGAATTCTAGGTGGGTCTCAAGATCCCTGGCATCACAAAATTAATAGGAGTGTCTGAGCCAGTGGAGTTCCCAAGCAGCGGAGTGGGGTAACTGTTGGGTTCAGTGGGCCCGTGAGGGGACTCTCAACTTGGTTCACCATAGACCATGAGCCAGAACCCAACTGGGTGACTGCTCTCCCTCTGGGAAATCTTCTGAAGACTGGAAAGCAGAGACTCTCCACCATTTCCTAGGAGTAGTGGAGTGGGTGCACATGCGACTGGACATCAGCTCTAAAAGAATCATCCACCATGATCAAGAGAGATTTATTCCAGGAGTGGAAATAAGGTTCAATATACACAAATCAATCAAAGTGATACATCATATTAGTAAAATAAAAGATAAAATCATATAATTATCTCAATAGATGCAGAAAAAACATTTGAAAACATTCAACATCATTTACAATAAAAACAACAAAGTGGGTATAGAAGGAACATACTGCAACATAATAAAAGCCATATAGAGAAACTCAGAGCTGACAATATATTCAATGTTGAAAAGCTTTCAGTTTTTCCTCTAAGATAAGGAACAAAACAAGAATGTCTACTCTTACCACTTTTATTCATCGTAATACTGGAAGTCCCAAACACAGAAATCAGCCAAGAAAAGAGCAAAAGTCATCTGAAGTGGTAAGGAAGAAGTAAGACTGTCACTATTTGCAGATGACATGATAGCATATATAAAAAGCCCTAGGGATCCCTGGGTGGCGCAGCGGTTTGGCGCCTGCCTTTGGCCCAGGGCGCGATCCTGGAGACCCGGGATCGAATCCCACATCGGGCTCCCGGTGCATGG
This sequence comes from Canis lupus baileyi, assembly GCF_048164855.1. Classification (NCBI taxonomy): domain Eukaryota; kingdom Metazoa; phylum Chordata; class Mammalia; order Carnivora; family Canidae; genus Canis; species Canis lupus. The sequence continues at coordinate 8,445,254 of NC_132849.1, read as the reverse complement.
AGCCTGCTTCTCCCTCTGCCTGTGTCTCTGCGCCTCTCTCTCTCTCTGTGACTATCATAAATAAATAAAAATTAAAAAAAATAAAAATAAACATTTAAAAAAAATAAAAATAAAAAGCCCTAAAGACTCTACCAAAAAAAAAAAAAAAAAACCAACTATGATGGCTAATAAATGAATTCAGTAAAGTTGGAGGATACAAAATCAATATACAGAAATCTCTGCATTTAAGCACACTAATAACAAAATAGCAGAAAGGGAAATTAAGAAAAAAGTCTTATTTACAATTGCACCAAAAAGAATAAAATACCTAGGAATAAATTTAATCAAGGCAATGAAAGACTTGTACTCTGAAGACTGTAAGAAAGAATGATGAAAGAATTGAAGACAACACAAGTAAATGGCAAGATACTATTTACCCAAAGAAAATAAAAACACTAATTTGGAGAGATACATGCATCTCTATGTTTACTGCAGCATTATTTGTCATAGTCAAGCTATGGGAAAAGAATTCCAAGATGCCAGAGGAGTAGGAGATCTTAGTTTTGTCTGGTTGCAGGAATTCAGCTAGATAGTTACTGTACTATTCTGAACACCTGTGAACTCAACCGGAGAGCTAGGAAAAAAATTGCTGCAACTCTATAAATAGAAATGACCACTTTCTGGAAGGTAGGAGGTGCGAAGAATTGAATCCCAAGCAATAGATGGAAAGAGAAACTTCAGGGAAAGGTGCCTTTCTAAGCCAGCCACCTGAAAGTGATAGAGCAGTAGAGCACAAAATCAGAACTTTTAGAAGTCTGTTCCAGTGAGGGACCCCCCTCAGACTGAGCGGTGCTCAGGTGGCAAAGTGGGAGTGGAATACTAGGTGTGACAGTGTGGTCTCAAGATTCTGGGCCCACAAGAAGACTGGGAGTGCCTGAGTAGGGCAGAGTTCCCAGGCAAGGGAGTGGGGACGCTGGCTGCAATCACGGAGCCTAGCAGGGGGCTCTCAACTCTGGGTTCTGGTAACCTATGAACCGGTGCTTGGTTGGGTAACCGCTCTCCCAGCAGGGGATCAGTAAGTGGCAGAAGCACAGGGAGACTCCCGCTGGCTCCCCCAGGAGGAGCAGCACAGGAGTATGCCCTAGGATTCTGCAGTGTTTGGAGCCTGGAAGCAGGGTGGCAGGGCTGAGGTAGAAAAAGGTCAGTTACAGGCTGGGTGAACATGGAGGGCAGATGGAGATCAGGGAAACAGGAGTGACTGACTGCTTTTCCTTTAGGGTGCACTGAGGGGTGGGGGACCCGAGCTTTCAGCTCTGGGGCTGGAGATTGAGAGGCCACCATTTTATTCTCATCCTCTAAACCTGCGTGGAAAGCCTTCAGGGAACAAAAGCCACATAGAGCAATCTGGAGGTGCTTACTTCACCTGGCCCGGGCAAGGATGGTGCAGTTCCAACCCGGGCAAAGACACCTGAGAATCAGTGCAAAAGGCCCCTCCCTCAGAAGAGCATCAAAAATATCTGGTAAGACCAAGTTTACTGGGATCCCTGGGTGGCACAGCGGTTTGGCGCCTGCCTTTGGCCCAGGAAGCGATCCTGGAGACCCAGGATCAAATCCCATGTCGGGCTTCTGGTGTATGGAGCCTGCTTCTCCCTCTGCCTGTGTCTCTGCCTCTCTCTCTCTCTCTCTCTCTCTGTGTGTGTGACTATCATAAATAAATAAAAAATTAAAAAAAAAAAAAAGACCAAGTTTACTGATCACACAAAATGGCAAAACTCCAGAGCTAGGGGAAAAATAGTATATAGAAGTCATGGATTTTTTTCCCCCATGATTCTTTAGTCTTTCCATTTTATTTTTTTCTCTTTCCTTTTTCAAACAATTTATTTTATCAACTCTTTTTTAATTCTTTTTTAATTTTCATTTTTAATTACATTCTCTCCTTTAATTGCATTTAATTTTATTTTTGTATGTATGTAAGTTTTTCTTTCTTTACAATTTTGGGATGCAGTTTCTTCTCACAAATAGACCAAAATACACCCAAAATGTACTGTATTGCCTTGTTCTTTTCACCTATCTGATCATATTCTCTCGTTTTTTTTCTTTCTTTTACTTTCTCTTTTAAAAAGTCTTTTAAATGTTCATCTTTACAGTTACATTCTATCTTTTCAATGTATTTAATTTTATTTTTGTGTATATGTAAGTTTTTCTTTCTTTACAATTTTGAGAGATAGTTTCTTCTAAAAGACCCAATACACCCATGATATAGTGTATTGCTCTGTTCTGTTCACCTGTCTGTTTATATTCCTTCTTATTTTTAAAATTTTTGTCTTTAAATTTTCATTTTTACAGTTACATTCTATCCTTTCATTGTACTTAATTTTATTTTTATACATACATGTTTTTCTTTCTTTACAATTTTGGAATCTAGTTTCTAACAAATAGACCAAAATACACAGGATCCAGTGTGTTGCTCTGTTTTGTTCACTTGTCTGATTATATTCTCACTTGTTTTTTAAATATATATACATATATATACACATATAAATATATTTATATTTATATAAATTATTATATGTAATAATATAATAATATAAATATAATAATTATAAATTATTATATATTTTATATATGTATATATTTTATATATATTTGGTTGGAATCTTCTGATTTGATTAGTGTTTATTTCTCTGGGGTTGTTGCTACTTTAGTATTTTGTTCTCTTATTCATCTATTCTTCTCTGGACAGAATGACAAGATGGAAAAACTCACCTCAGAAAAGAGAACAAGAGGCAGAATTGACAGCCAGAGACCTAATCAGTATGGATATAAGTAAGATGTCAGGTCTAGAGTTCAGAATAAAGATTACAAAGATACTAGCTGGGTTTGAAAGAAGCATAGAAGACACTAAAGAATCCCTTTCTGGAGGAATAAAAGAATTATAATATATAATCAAGTCAAAATCAAAAAGTCCATTAATGAACTGCAATAAAAAATGGAGGCTCTAGGAACGCACGGGTGACTCAGTGATTGAGCGTCTGTCTTTGGCTCAGGGCGTGATCCAGGGTTCCCAGGATCAAATCCCACATTGGGCTCCCTGCAAGGGGCCTTCTTCTTCCTCTGCCTATGTCTCTGCCTCTCTCTCATGAATAAATGAATAAAATCTTTTTTAAAAGTGGAGGCTCTAACTGCTAGGGTAAATGAGGCAGAAAAGAGAATTAATGATATAGAAGACAAGACAATGGAGAATAAAGTACCTGAGAAAAAGAGAGATAAACAACTACTGGATCATGAAGGGAGAATTCAAGAGATAAGTGATACCATAAGCGAAACATTATCGAATAACTGGGATCCCAGAAGAAGACGGAGGGCAGAGGTATATTGAGGCAAATTATAGCAGAGAACTTCCCTAATCTGGGGAAGGAAACAGGCATTCAAGTCCAGGAGGCACAGAGAATACCCCTCAAAATCAATAAAAATAGGTCAACACTTCAATATATAATAGTGAAACTTGCAAATCTCGGGGACAAAGAAAAAATCCTGAAAGCATCTTGGGACAAGAAGTCTGTAATGTACAAGGGTAGAAACATTAGACTGGCAGCAGACTCATATAGAGAGACCTGGCAGCTCAGAAAGGGCTGGCGTGATATATTCAGGGTGCTAAATGAGAAAAATATGCAGCTGAGAATACTTTATCCAGCAATGCTGTCACTCAAAATAGAAGAAGAGATAAAAAGCTTCCAGGACAAACAGAACCTAAGAGAATGTGTGATCACTAAAACAGCCCTACAAGAAGTACTAAAGGGGATCCTAAGTGAAGAGAAAGCCCAAAACTAACATAAACCAGAAAGGAACAGAGATGATATACAGAAACAGTAACTTTACAGGTAATATGAGGGCGTTAGATTCATATCATTCACTAGTTACTCTGAATATAAATGGGCTAAATGTCCCAGCCAAAAGACATAGGTTATCAGATTGGGTAAAAAAGCAAGACTCATCCATATGCAGTCTCCAAAATGCTGGGATCATTCCCTGCATATTTTCAGACCACAATGCTTTGAAACTTGAACTCAATCACAAGAAGAGATTTGGAAGAAACTCAAACCTGTGGAGGTTAAAGAGCATCCTGCTAAAAGATGAATGGGTCAACCAGGAAGTTAGAGATGAATTTTAAAAAATTCATGAAAACAAATAAAATGAAAACACAACTGTTCAAAACCTTTGGGATGCAGTAAAGGTGGTCATAAGAAGGAAATATATAACAATACAAGACTTTCTCAAGAAATAAGAAAGGTCTACACAACCTAACCTTATACCTAAAGGAACTGGAAAAAGAACAGCAAATAAAAACTAAACCCTGCAGGAGAAGAGAATTAATAAAGATTAGAGCAGAAATCAATTAAATAGAAACCAAAAGAACAGCAGGACAGATCAACAAAACTTGAAGCTGGTTCTTTGAAATAATTAATAAGATTGATAAACCTCTGGCTAGACTTATCAAAAAGAAAAGAGAAAGGACTCAAATCAATAAAATCAAGAGTGAGAGAGGAGAGATCACAACACAAAGAAATACAAACAATTATTATTGCATATAGTAACTATATGCCAACAAATTAGGCTATCTGGAAGAAATGAACTTATTTCTAGAGACATATAAACTACCAAAACTGAAATAGGAAGTAATAGAAAACCTGAACATCCATAACCAGCAAGGAAATTGAAGCAATAATAATAAAAAAAAAAAATCTCCCAACAGACAAGAGTCCAGGGCCTGATGGCTCCCCAGAGGAATTCTACCAAACATTTAAAGAATTGATACCTATTCTTCTAAAGCTGTTTCAGAAAAGAGAAACAGAAGGAAAACTTCCAAACTCTTTATATAAGGCCAGAATTACCTTGATCTCAAAACCAAACAAAGACCTCATCCAAAAGGAAAGTACAGATCAATATCTCTGATGAACATGGATGCCAAAATTCTCACCTAGATACTAGCTGATAGGATCCAAAAGTACATTAAAAGGATTATTCACCATGACCAAGTGGGATTTATTCCTGGGTTACAAGGGTGTTTTAATATCCAATGTGACAGGATACAAAATCAATGCACAGAAATCAGTTGCATTTCTATACACTAACAATGAGACAGAAGAAAGAGAAATTAAGGAGTCCATTCCACTTAAAATTGCACTAAAAACCATAAGATATCTAGGAACAAACCTAACCAGAGAGGCAAAGGATCTGTACACATAAAACTATAGAACACTCATGAAAGAAACTGAGGAAGACACACCAAAAATGCAAATTATTTCATGCTAATTGATTGGAAGAACACATATTGTTAAAATGTCTATACTATCTAGAACAATCTATACATTGAATCTATACATTCAATGCAATCCCTATCAAAATACCATCAACTTTTTCACAGAGCTGGAACAAATGATCCTAGAATTTGTATCGAATCAGAAAAGACCCTGAATAACCAAAGGAATATTGAAAAAGAAAACCAAAGCTGGTGGCATCACAATTCCAGACTTCAAGCTCTATTACAAAGCTGTAGTCATCAAGACAGTATGGGACTGACACAAAAACAGACACATAGATCAATGGAATGTAATAGAGAACCCAGAAGTGTATTCACAACTCCACAGTCAAACAATAACTGAGAGAAGCCAATCCAAAAGGTGCATACTATATTATTCCAATGATATAACATTCTGGAAAAGGCAAAACTATGAACACAGTAGTTAAAAAAATAATCAGTGGTTTCCAAGTGTTTAGAGGAGAGGAAGGGATGAGTAGGTGGAGCACAAAGAGCTTTTAGGGCAGTGAAATTCTTCTATATGATACTGTAATAGTAGAAGCATGTCATTATGTGTTTGTCATAAGCCATATAATGGACAACACCAAGAGTGAACTCTAATGTAAGCTATGGACTTTCAATGATAACATAATATGTAGCTTCATTAATTGTAACAAATATACCACTCTGGTGCAGGATGATGATAATGGGCCAGGCTGTGCATGTATACATGGGAATTCTTTGTACTTTCTGCTCAATTTTTCTGTGAACTTAAAAATCTTCTAAAGATAAAGTTTATTTTGAAAATGAAATGAGATAATACATATGGGTTCCACATATAAGGAGCTTGGATGTCATCATCCAAGATAAGAGAGATTACAGGGCAAATTGCTGCCTTCAAGGCTGGAGAGGCAGGCAAATATGGGGAGTTCCATTAATATGGGAAGTTTTCTTGTACACTTAATTGTGTGGTTACTGCTCTCTTCTATTTCTTTTTATGTATTACTCCATAAGAGTTTCAAAAGCATTAAGACATTGGAGACCTTGATTGTTCATATATTCATTCATTCAGCAAACATTAATTAAGCTCCTATAATGCATCAGATAATGTGCTATTTCTTATGGGAATCTGAGGATGTATAAGATATAGACACTTCATTCAGTCAAACATTCAACAAATTTTAAACATCTACCATGTGCCATGCGCTGTGCTAGCTGTTAAGGATTCAGTAATAAAGGGAGCATCCCATTTCGAAAACAGTGTGACAACCACAACAACAAAGTATTGACTCCACTGGCTTTAACATGTTTCTAGTGGGATCTTCATGGTGCAACTCCTTGAACAGGTGAATTTTTTGTTTGTTTGTTGGGTTTTTTGTCATCACTCTCTTAACTTCTTTTGGACTGAATGCAACACTTTCCAGTGGGACTTTCAACACAACTTTTTGTGGACATTGCTTTTAACAAGTTAATTATGAACTACATGTTGCCAAAACCAAAGGTCAATTTTTTTCATCATTGCATTTGATGCCCCAGCAACATTCAACACAGTCTACCACACTTCTTGAAATACTTTCTTCACTTGACTTTCATAGTAGCACTCTCTCAGTTTTCCTCCCGCCTCACACTGCTCCTGCTCAAACTCCTTAACTGGCTCCTCCTCCTCTAAATGTTATATATATATAACCTCTAATGTTATGTCTGTCCCAGGATTTAGCCCTGAGGCTTTTCCTTTTATCCGTAAATACTCTCACCCTATATTTCATCTAATCCTGTGACTTTAAAAATTATTGTGTGCTTCCATTTCCCAAACTTACCTCTCTAGATGGCATAAGAAGTATAATTGTCCTAAAGTGATCCAGGAGTTTAGCAAGGTAGCCAAGAAGAGGGATCCACTCTTCCCAGTATCACAGACTATAACCTGAATGGCTCCCTATGGAACCAGTGGCTTTCTTCCCCAAAAAGAGGGAAATACATCTCATGAGCTCCACTGACTCCAGGTGTTGGGAAATTGATTTTTCCTTACAACTTTTATAAACATCCGGCCCTCCAAACCCAGACTGTCTGGGACCAACATCATGTGTTTTTCTTCACTGATAAAGCTGCTCTCTGTGTTTGTGTGATACAAACATAGAATAATAGAGGCTAGTGTCCCTACACTGGAATGCAGACTCACACTGTGCACTACTTACACATCAGTGTAGAATGGAAGGATGGAGAAATCATGCCTTCTATTTCTTTGCCAACCCTTGGCCTTTGTGAGTTTTCCTAATACAGTATATTAATTAGCCCATGCTATGGCATATTGGGGAATTCTTCTCAAACTCTGATGTCAACTGGCAGTGACCCAGAGAGGCCACACTTTATAAAATGTGCCCTGATCTTCCCTGAGCACTTAGACTCTCCAGCTGTCCCAGCACCATTTGCTTTAAAAAAAAAATCATTTTCCCCTGTTGAATTTTTCTTGGCACCTTTATCAAAATCAATTGGCCATACAAATATAAACTGTTAAGTCACACCACATGCAAAAATTCCCTCAAAATGGATCATAGATCTAAATGTCAAGGCTAAAACTATACACCTCTTGGAAGAAAACATAGGTGAAAATCTTTATGACCTTGGGTTGGACAAAAACATGAGTGATAAAAGAAAAACGTGTTTTTAAAAGATTTATTGATTTTAGAGAGAAGGAGTGCATGTGAGAGCAGGGGGAAGGGTACAGAGAGAGAATCTTCAGGTAGACTCTCTGCTGAACGTGACCCAGTGCAGGGCTTGATCTCATGACTCAGGAGATCATGACCTCAGGCAGAACAAAGTCCCACACTTAATCAACTGAGCCATCCAGTCACCCTCAAAGAAAAGAATTTTTAAGTGGGATTTCATAAAAATTAAAAATGTTTGTGTTTCAAAAGACGTTACTAAGAAAACGAAAAGCCACAGACTGGACAAAATGTTTCTGTGGAAATCAATTTTTAAAATTTCATTTAGGATGGAGTCAGTAGACCAGTAGAGGGAGCTTTTATGCCCAAACACTCATTGTCAATTGCAGACCCAACAGGAGATGCAGGTAGATACCACTTTACTACCCCCAAAGGCTTTCCTCCTCCGCCGGTCAATGAGACTTTCGCAGCCCAATCAATGAAAAGTTATTATACTTCAAAATGGTGGTTCACTCCAATGGACTTTCTGTTTATAAAGCATCCCAGCTTCCCTTTTTCCTCTATAAGAAAGTGTTCCTCCTATTCTTTGTTCTGTGCAAGTGGATTTTATGGCATGTAAATTATATCTCAATAAAGATGTTTGGGAAAAAAAAGAAACGTGATATGTAGCCCTATCTGCCTTGCCTTTCATTTATTTCTCATTTTCTATAGAACCTAGTTATTGGTTCCACTCAGAGACTCTAAACTCTTGTTCTATTGGCTCTTTGGCTGAAAGTGATTCCCAGGCAGACAGTAGTTGAATTCTGCCAGCCTCCAACATTCCCAACACCTAGGGGAATGAATACCCCAGTCCTGAAGGGGGTAGGGGATGTGTGTGGTTCACTTCAGCATTACTCTAGCAGGCAAAGCTGTGTGATGCACCTTGGTGGCCTCAGGTAGGGCTTCACAGGTTTCAGCAAGACCAAGGCCCTTTAGCTAGTGTGACAGCTTCAGAGAACAAGCCACTATAACTCAATGACTACGGTCAAACTTCTCCAGGCAAGTGTGTTTGCAGCACAAGGAGTCGGGTGTTAAGTGGGAAGAGGAGAATGTCCACAACACAAGGAGAAAGAGAGACCCAGGGGAGGGTGTCAAACCCAATCTTTGTAGGGCATTTTTCCCAAGAACTAAAGAAAACATCCTTTTCGAGTGCATATGGTGTTTTCACCAGGACCATATGCTGGACTTCAAAACAAGTCTCTGTAAATATCTAAGAGTCAAAATCATACAGAGTATATGCTCTGACCACAAAAGTATTGAATTAGAAGTCAATAACAACAAGATATTTAGAAAATCCCCAATTTTAGAAATTGAACAATATACTTTGGAAAAACATGTTAAAGAGGAAATCACAGGTAAATTAGAAAATATTTTTACCCTGAATGATGGTAAAAGTCCGATACAACAAAATTGTTGGATGTGGCTAACCTACTGCTTAGAGAGGCATTTACAGCTCGAAGTGTCAATAGTCACAAAAGGAAAAGGGATAAAATCAATAACCTAAGGTTTAACTCTAAGAACCTTGAAAAGCAAGACCAGTTTGAACCCAAGGCAAATAAAAGAAGGCCAATAAGTAAAAGAAGCTGGTGAAAGAAAAAAGAGACAAGAGAAAAATACAACAGTAAATTTTTCTGTAATCCGCACAGAATCACATGGGTTCTATATTTAAATGTATATCTGGAACCATAAAGACTTTAGGAGAAAAAAATAGAAGAGCATCTATTGAAACTAAAAATCAGAAAATCATTGCTTCTAGGATAGATTGAGGGGTGGTGAAGAACTTTTTGAGGTGAAAGAAATGTTCTATATGTTGTCTGGGCGTCTATAATCACAATATTATACATGATTGTCAAGGTTCATTGAATAACACTTAAGATCTGGATGTTTGAATGCATGTAAATCACACTTCATTTTTTTAAAGTAGGAAAAAGGCAATGTCTTGAGGAGCTTATGGTGGTAGTATTTGGGCACCTTTGGGGTACAGGCTTCGGAAGCATCCACAGCATCCTTAGTTCAGGATTCTGCTGAGAGTGATTTTGCAACCAAAATGTAGGTGAGTGCAAATGTCCATAAGATCCACTGTGGCCACAACTACACATTCCTATTCTCATTATCCAAGCCATAGAACTAAACAGTTATCACCAGAGAGCTTCTCTTCAATGCTTATCTTCTTCCACAAATCCAGAGCTCTCCAAGGGAATATCAAAATTGAGGTTCTGTATATATGGGTTTGGAAAGAAAGTCACTTCCCATAGAACTTGATGACTGGAGCTGTCACCAGTGCAAATGTGTACACCTTGCAAGACAGTAACATTTCAAATGGCACTCCAAAAAAGGAGATCATGGATTATATATTGGTTTCCCCACCCCCAAAGTATTTATTTTACAAGGCAAAATTGCACATCATGCTGGCAGATTTTTTCTTTTCATTTAAATCCACAGATTATGGATCCCAGACAGCTGGCACTGACTGCCGGATGTCTTGTTGCAGGGAGAACCAAGCTGTTATCACATTGTGGCCCTGAAACTTGCTTCCTGTGCTTTGGAGGAATGAAAGATATGTTAAAGGTCACCACTTTTGAGGGAGGAGGGAACCTGGAGAAGGCGTGAGCAATGAGTATGTGGTAAGAGTTCAAGGTGAAGAGGCTGAGCCAGAAACAAGAGTGCATAAAACTCCAGTCCTGCCTTCAGGAGATAAGGAGACCAGAACCTCAGCTCTTTCAGCTAGCTTCTGACAATCTAACAGGTTAGAGCATTCTCATTTTCTTTCAATTATTCCCGGGCATTCAAGTTTTGCAAAGTAGAGGGGAGGGAACAAAATGGTTTTTGTAAGCCTGCAACCACTTGACCTCTCTTTCTGGCTTTCTTCAGGGTCACCCTGTAATCTAATTTGCTCTCCAGTTTTTCTGGTTCCTGGAGAGTACTTCTTGGGACCCAGATTTGACCATGGCTGGATGGAGCTGCCTTGTGACAGGTGCAGGAGGGTTTCTGGGTCAGCGGATTGTTCACTTGTTGGCAGAGGAGAAGGAGCTGCAGGAGATCCGGGCACTGGACAAAGCTTTCAGACCAGAACTGCTGGAGGAATTTTCTAGTAAGTGAAATTGAGTTCATGGATGGGTAGCTCCATCTTAACCCCTGTACAGGTATGGGGAAAGGAATTCTTGTCTAGCAAATCAAGAAAAATTGTAGCCAAATCAAGTCTAATCCCAAGTCCAAAGTCATCAGAAAGGAAATCACAGGTCGTGTAGTATAAGAGATACAGGACTGTCAAGAGACTGAGTCTCTGACCCTGATCCAGAACTATAGAGGATGACCTTAGGCCACCCATTTTGGCCTCTGGATCTCTTCTTCTCATTTATAAAATCATACATCTCTACCTTGTCAACAACTCTAATGTCCTGAAGATTGTGGACTTGGAAGTTGCTGTGCAACATCTGCAAAGGGCAAGCAAACACCATTAACCTGAAGACCCTACCAGTGGCTCCCTGCCTCTCTTGATTGCCCTGGTCTTTCTGTGGCTTCATTTAGCATCTCCAGTGAAGGTGAAACAAAAGAAAGTGAAGGTGAAGCTGTGTGTGTGTGTGTGTGTGTGTGTGTGTGTGAGAGAGAGAGAGAGAGAGAGAGAGAGAGAGAGATGGGGTGGGGGTGGTGGGAGGGAGATGGAGAGGGCACTGTACAGCATGGGAGGGAGCCAGAGACAGAATTTGAGGCTCTGGAGTGTGGATTCCTCATGTGGCGTCCCTGCACATCTCTTTTTCCTATTTGTCTCTATTCATCACCGTGAGAATAGTGGCTGTAGAGTCTGCTGTAGCAGCTCACTGCTCTGCTGTGTCCCCAGAATGCTATCCCTGGTGCAAATGCAAAAGTGAGATTTATAAAACCTGTTTCATCCCTGGATCCTCAAAACAACCCTGTAAAGAAGGTAGGAAAGGGATCTCACCCAACAGGACAATGAGGAAATTTGAGGAAATTGAGGTACACACAGGTAATGTGACGTGCTGAGGCCTTCCAGTTAATGAACTGTAGGGTTCAGAGTAGAGCTTCATCACAGATGTCTCAGTCATATGGCTCCAGGGCTGCCTCTTGGCAAAGTGAGTCTTCAGTCTCTCCCACTTCCCCTCTGTGTGACCCAAAGCAATCTTTGTCCCCCTCCCAACCCCTCTGGACTGAGTGTCAACATCAGGCCCCAGGGTGCCCAGAAGACTCCACCTCCCCACTGAGAGTCCCCTACTGCCTCCCACCCTCCAGGACTGCACCCATCACTCTTATCCTCTTTCCTGTACTCTGAATATCTCAAATGTCCTATTTTCTCTACCTTCTGCTTCAATGGTGTCTCTGATGAACACACATGAACACATATGAGCAACTTCATCTGTTTGTAATCCTTATGGCTCAAAATACTTACAGTCTGACAGTTGATGCTCACAAAAAGGCAATGTTCAACCTAGAAGAACAGTTCCCCAGTGTGACAAGTCAAGTGATGTCAGGGATGGATAGGGGCCTCTGTAAATATCACAGTGGAGAATCCTTTCAGTGGTCTTTCTGTGTAGGCACTGTGCTAAGTGTTCTTTGCATGTCAACTCATTTGCTCCTCATAACATCCCTGTGGAATAGGTAATGTTGTCCTCCTCTTCTTGATGAGAAAACAGGCGCAGAAAGGTGTCTTAGTCTGTCAAGGCTGCTGCAACAATATACCACAGGCTGGGTGGCTTAAACCCATCAGAAATTTTATTTATCACAGTTGTGGGGCATAGAAATCCAAGGGCAAAGCAGGGTCATGCTCTGGTGAGAGCTCTCTTTATCTAGTTCAGAGCCTGTGCCTTCTTTCTGTGTCCTCACATAGTGCAAGAGGTGAAGGATGTCTCTGGGATCTCTTTAATAAGAATACTGATCCCCTTCATGAAGGCTAAACCCTTATGACTTGATCACCTTCCAAAGGCCCTATCTCCTAACTCCATCACATTGGCATTAGGATTTCAACATTGAATCTAGGGGACATAAACACTCATACCATAGCAAAGGCTAACATGTTCAAGGTCTCACAGCTGAAAACTGGCAAAGCTGGACCTGAACCCAGAAGATCTAACTGCAGCGGCTGTGCTCTTAGCCACTAACTTGTCTGGTAGCTTCTCTTTGGGCTTCCTTACAATGCAGCCCACACCACATAAGCCACTGTATATTCAGGCTATGAAAAATCCTCATCAAGTCCGCAGAGCCTCAGAGAGGGAGGGAGCTATGCTTCCACTGCCAAGACACCAGCAGTGCCCTCTGCTGGTCTCTTTACACCCCTGCAAACTAATAGGTTGAGAGTCCTTTCCTCCCCTGGCTTTGGACTTCTCACTGCTCAGCAGATCAATTCCTCCCAGCCTGTCTGCTGAAGCCTGCAGCAAAGAAGAGACAGAAGAAAGGAGGGGAAAAGGCAGAGGTGGAGACAAAATCCGAGAAAATCCTACTGATTCCCAGCAGCTTTCCCCTACCTTTCTCCCATTTGGGGGCATTCTTGGAGTTGCCCAACAACGGGAAGGAGCCCAGGACAGAGCAAACTTGGCAGAGGCTTAGGGAAAGCAGATGGTTCTTCCAAGTTGTAGTCCAGGAAGGAAATTTCCCAGCCCTGAATTTTTCACTCTGAATTTCTCTCTCACTGTTCTCTGGCCTCCGATTTCAGTTAAATTGTCTTATCCTTTAAATACACAGACTTATCCTTAATCTGCCTCAGAAAATAAAAGCACTAGTCCTGCACTTGGGTGACAGGGGAGAGAGAACAAAGCTCCAAGGCAGGAGGCAGGTTTGGGTCTTCACTGGAAGTGTGACTTAGACCTGCCCTTTAACCTGTCTCTGCCTCAGCTTCTTTGCCTGTATAGCGGAAATCTGAATACCTATGTCATGAGATAGCTGTGAAAGAAAAACCAGAAAACTGTGAAAGGAGTGTGCAAAGTAGAAAGCACAAAATATGTGTAGGGTATTAATCCAAACTGTATGTAGCACCATGTTGAGTTCACAGGCTAGTTTGAGGCGATGGTGTGACTGGCAGTGCCACTTCCGGTGGATTTCAGAGGAGCTAAAGGTCCTAAGGCCCTTGGCTAGGTGGCCAGAATGTTAGTCCCTTGGTGGCTGACTCATTTTCAGCATTTTTTTATAATAAATTTATTTTTTATTGGTGTTCAACTTACCAACATACAGAATAACACCCAGTGCTCATCCCGTCAAGTGCCCCCTCAGTGCCCGTCACTCATTTTCAGCATTACTCTCTGCTTTAGATGATATCTAATAAGGTTTTTTTTTTCAGTTAACCTCTCATTTGGGCCATCCCAAATTCCCTGTTACTGGCTCCACTATCCTTCTGGTCAGCTAAGCAGGAAATATCTGGGCTGACATGGACTCCTCCTCTTCCTCTCAGACTATCTCCAATAAGAACCAGGGCATGTGTGGGTAAGGTCTGCAAAGTTGAGCCTGTGTATCCCTGCCCTTCCCTCCTCCTGCTGTGGGAGGCCCGGTTCCATCCTCCTCCTCTGAACTTTGGTGCAGACATTCTGAGTAATCTCTCGATTGCTTTGCTTTCTCTTAGATGTACCACATGGACCCATTTTAGGCACTGCAGCCAGGGTTAGCTTCCTGCACCACAACTCTGTTTCTCTTCTTGTTCCAAATCCATACATGATTCCTCACTCCCTACAGAATTAAATTCAAATTCTTTCCTCTTATACCCATTCTTCATAATCACCCTACTATCCTTAATGAATTTTATGAACTTCTTATGAATGTCTTTAACAATTTTTATCCCAGGCATACTTGACTCCTCACTGTACAAATATAATTCTTCTCCTCCTCCTCCTCCTCCTCCTCTTCTTCTTCTTCTGAATAAAATGGAGTAGAAATGGATGTTTGCTCTTTCCCAATAAATGCTACACATACTGGTCTCTGTGTTTTTGTTTACTTGTTCCTTCCAAGGATTGGTCTCCCCACCCCCACCCTCCTCCCAGTGTACATGTCTTTGAAGATCTGGGTAAATGCCACTTTTATCAGGAAACTTCCAGATCCAGAAAGCCTTCCCATGACCTGACTTATGTTCACACAGAGCTCCAGAGCAAGACCAAGCTGACCATGGTGGAAGGAGACATTCTGGATGAGCAGTGCCTGAAGAGAGCCTGCCAGGGCACCTCAGTTGTCATTCACACCGCCTCTGTCATTGACGTCATGAATGTCATTCACCGAGAGACCATCATGAATGTCAATCTGAAGGGTATAGTATCCCAGGGAGGGATATGGAGTGAGGTGGGCAAATGAGGCTCAGAAAATAGAACAGGAATGGAGAAGCCCCCATCACTGAACACTGCTGAACCTGCTCCAGCTTTTTCTTATCACCACTGAGAGCTTCCCAGTGGCCTGGGAGTGAAGGGCCACAGCTCCCAGCCAGTTTCCCTCAGGTAGGACTTCTATGAGGGATCTCCAAGCATAATAAGAACATCTAGCACCTTCCCACTCACATCAAAGGAAGATTCCTCTCAAGAAACCAGCAAAGCTAGCTCACAGCAGTCTGACAGGACAGAATTACCCAGGACATGCCTTTCCATGATATCTTCTTAATGATAATAGCTTCCCTTTATCCATAAGAGTACTTCTTCAGCTCACTGCTGGCTTTGCTATTAAAGGATACTTTAGGGGATCCCTGGGTGGCTCAGTGGTTTGGCGCCTGTCTTTGGCCCAGGGCGCAATCCTGGAGTCCCGGGATCGAGTTCCACGTCAGGCTCCCTGCATGGAGCCTGCTTCTCCTTCTGCCTGTCTCTCTCTCTCTCTCTCTCTCTCTCTCTGTCTATAATAAATAAATAAAATATTTTTTTTAAAAAAAGGGTACTTTATAGCTAGGTGCCCAAGGTACACCGTCCTTAGAGCCTCATCCATAAATGCCTGGTGGCTCTTTCTGGATTGCGGCTTTTCAATCTACTTTAAATCTAGACACATTCATTTAATGGATTAGCTTAAATCCCTTATTAGCTAGGCAGGTAAAGTCATCCTTCTGAGCCCTGGAGGCCAGTCTCTCTAGGACCACAGAACCCCAACCCCCACTCCCATCTGGCTTCCATGACCCTGCTTTACAAAGTTAGTCATTAGTCTACTCAGAGGCTCCTTTTCTTTTCTTTTCTTTTCTTTTCTTTTCTTTTCTTTTCTTTTCTTTTCTTTTCTTTTTTCTTTTCTTTTCTTTTCTTTTCTTTTCTTTTCTCTTCTTCTTTCCTTTTCTTTCTTTTCTTTTCTTTCTTTTCTTCACTTTCCTTTTCTTTTCTTTAAGATTTTATTTAAATCTTTAAAATATCTCATGAGACACACACACAGAGGCAGAGACACAGGCAGAGGGAGAAGCAGGCTCCATGCAGGAAGCCCGATGTGGGATTGGATCCTGGGACTCTGGGATCAGGCCCTGAGCCAAAGGCAGATGCTCAACTGCTGAGCCACCCAGGCATCCCAGAGGCTCCCTTTCTGAAGCAACTCATTGCTTCAGGGTCTCCAGGCTAACGTAGCACCATCTCAAAAAAGACCCTTTCTAGCTTCTGCTTAGCCATACCCTCACCACTCCCACACTTCAAGGAGGGTACTAGATTAACCAAATTTTCCATTTTGGCCGCTTGGCTAATTCCTGCTCTCCTGGACCCCCAACAACAGGGGATTTGACATCGCTGAGAAGTGTTAGAGCCATCAGTTAATTAAAACTAATGTCATTTCCAGGTTTCGAAGATACTTCAAATAACGATAATTTCCGCCTCTGCAGGAAAATTAACGCCAAATATTCTCAGCCTCTAGATTTGGTATTTTTTTTAACGAGGCTGTCTCTCCCGAAAATCAAATTGCACAAAGCCTTTAAAAGGGATTTTTTAAGAGAGAGAGAGAGAGAGAGAGAGAGAGAGAGAGAGAGAGAAATAAAAACAATGTTTTGCCGGGGTTATTCTTTCTTTCTTACTGGGAAGGCGCTTTGCATTACCTCCCAGAGCTGGGATTCTGCGAGATCCTCCCGTTATTGGTGTTAACCACCAGAGGGCACACTCCTCCTCCGGGTTCTCCCCCAAACTCCCACCTACAAGGCCAGAGCCAGGCTCCAGAATACTAACTAAAAGGAAGGTTTGTCACCCCCACTTTTCAGAGCTGGGTAAAAGGAGTAACAGCCAGAATTAGGAGTGGTCTTTGTAGGGAACGCTCAATCAAGACTAGGTAAAATTCCAGTCCATATTCTGAGAGTATGACCTCCGAATTTTTTTTTTTATTTAAAATAACCTGTTTTTAATGAGGTGGTAGGGATAAGTGATAATTTTTTAATCTCTCCACTCAGCAAGATATGAAATTGCAACCCTCTGTCCTTTTCCAAAATTAAAAATACACACACAAGTCCAGGAAATCTGAAAGCCTAGAAATTCTTGCTTTCTAGAACTCAGATGTCGATTTCTTCTCATTTTTGCATTTTTCCCATGGCTATTGCATAGTCAGATCTTAGCTGGAGACACAGAGGAATGCACTTCTGATCTGCAGTAACCACCTCACTGAAGGGGGAAGGGGTGGACATGGCCTGTGGGCATGGTTGGCCCCTTGGGTTATTTGTTGACACTGACAGTGTGCTCCTCATGGGCAGGTACTCAGCTCCTGTTGGAAGCCTGTGCCCAGGCTAGTGTGCCGATCTTCATCTATACCAGCACCATAGAGGTGGCTGGGCCCAACTCCTACAGGGACATCATCCAGAATGCCCACGAAGAAGAGCATCTTGAATCAACATGGTCTGCTCCCTACCCATACAGCAAAAAGCTTGCAGAGAAGGCTGTGCTAGCTGCTAATGGGTGGGCTCTTAAAAATGGTGGCACTTTGCATACTTGTGCTTTAAGGCCCATGTATATCTATGGGGAAGGAAGCATATTCCTTTATAACTATATATACAAAGCTCTGAGGAACAATGGCATCCTGACACATCACAGCAAGTTCTCCATAGTCAACCCCGTCTATGTTGGCAATGTGGCCTGGGCTCACATTCTGGCCTTGAGGGCCCTACAGGACCCCAAGAAGGCCCCAAGTGTCCAAGGACAGTTCTATTACATTTCAGATGACACTCCTCATCAAAGCTATGATGACCTCAATTACAATTTGAGCAAGGAATGGGGTTTCTCCCTTGATTCCAGAATGAGCCTTCCCATATCTCTGGAATACTGGCTTGCCTTCCTGCTGGAAATAGTGAGCTTCCTGCTCAGTCCGATTTATAAATATCAACCCCCCTTCAACCGCCACATGGTGACTTTGTCAAATAGCATATTTACCTTCTCTTATAAGAAAGCTCAGCGAGATCTGGGGTATAAGCCACTCTTCAGCTGGGAGGAAGCCAAGCAGAAGACCACGGAGTGGATTGGTTCGCTGGTGAAACAGCACAAGGAGACCCTAAAAACAAAGACTCACTGATCTGAGGATGGCAAGGATGTAGACCTAGATGTTGTTGGGAGAAGTCTATCAAGCTCATCCCCTCTGGTTTCATACAGAAAGAAACAAGGGCACAAGCCCAGGTCCTACTGTGTTCCTTTTCCAAGATGGCCACCTTCCTATTTTTCTCCTACTACCAGGAACATTCTCAGCCCCTGGCCCACCTGGAAGTTTTCTGTCTTCCCCACACTCCATAGGACATACAAGGAGATTTGCTGTAGCTGCTGGTACGAAAGCTGCAGCTGCTGGTCCTGAGCTATTCGGGCCTCTTTCTTGTAGAGTTTTGCCTATGAGCTCCATTTCCTTTGTCACGTGCAAAGCATTTCTTATCTTTTACAAATTCTTATTCCCGCATACAGCTCAAGGAAAAGAGTAATAAATGTTTTAATGCCTAATCTGGAGGATGCTGTGGTTGATGTGAACACATACCTTCCTCCTTTCCCCATCCAGTTCTAGGAATCATTATTTCCTATTTAGAAAAGCAGTGTGGAATGGAGGTGGACAGAAGTGTCTGGAAAGGGGATCACGACTAAGCACCTGCTATGTTTCAGGCAAATATCACTTCATTTAACCCTCTCCAGAAACCTCTGAGGTAGGGATTATCACTGCCTTTTATTGATAGGAAACTTGATCATCAGTTGCCACTAACTGCTAAGTGACCAGGACATTTAGCCCAGGTAGACTGAATTGAAAGCCCCTATCCTTGCACTGAATCTTGCAGCTGGAACTGCCTAAATTTACAACACAATGGGGGTGGGACAGAGGGGTTCGTCAGCAGTGCAAGACAGCACCAGCGTGTGGTGGTGTG
Organism: Canis lupus baileyi; assembly: GCF_048164855.1. Classification (NCBI taxonomy): domain Eukaryota; kingdom Metazoa; phylum Chordata; class Mammalia; order Carnivora; family Canidae; genus Canis; species Canis lupus. The sequence goes on along the minus strand of NC_132849.1, from coordinate 8,426,026 downwards.
CTGCTCCTTGGGAGAGCCTGGGTCACCTCCTTCTGGGTCACCTCCAGCCCTGTGCCGGAGACTCCCTAGGACCCAGGAGAACCCCTGAGGGGCATCTGGGAGGGTCTGCAAGCCCTTGCAAGATGACCTGGGCAGGGGAAGGAGATGCAGAGATGTAACCAGCCTTTACTGCCAAAGCCAGGGTCCTTAAAAGGCCCCTGGGACACACCTGGGCCACCCTGGCAATCCACAGCCCGTATTTAACCTTTCAAAACACACAATGAAACCACACCATGGAAAGTAAAGGGGACAAGTATGAACCCCCCTAAAACTTTGGCTCCTACCCAGTGCAAGAGGTAAAGGTCTACTACCCCACACCTTCAGAATCAACTCCTCCCTACTCTTTCCTCCTCTCCCCAACTCTCCCTGACACTGCCTGCTGGGATGAAGCTTTATCCCTCTATTTCCTTAGCCTCTGTGCTTTCCTTTCCCCTTCATCATTGGCCTGTGGTCCTTCTCTGTCCCCCTCAGGAGAGGAGGTCAACTGAGGCAAGTTTAGGGACTTAAAGGATGACATAGTCATCAACTGAACAGAGGACCAAGAGTCAAAAGAAACAGTGCCAGGGCTGGCAAAGACTGTGTGGCCTGAAGTGGGTGAGGAGGTGGTAGTGGGGCTCAGAGTGTGGGAGGTGATAGCTGTCTGTCTCCAGACCAGGCTATTGCCTGCCTTTATGAACCTGAGCCATGGCCAGAGTCACACCTAACATTCCCATGGCTTCTTTCTCACCCAGTTCAAATTGAACTGAATTATGAATTCAGTTCAATTTGATTCCCACAAAGGAGATATTTAGGCTTTCATTCTAAGGAGAAAGGGGGAAAAAAAACATTCTGGTGGGGGTGAAGTTTTCTGTCACTAAAACCTAAGGGCCAGAGGATCAGCAGGGGCCATCCAAGTGGAGCAGGCCCAGTGGATGAATGAAACACTTCATTCTGCCCTCCCTCCCCACCCTCCCGTGCTCCCACAGACCACCAGAGACAGCAGCTGGCCAGCACCTGTAAGGTGCACATTGCTTTATGTGTTTGTGCCAGAAGCCAAGCAAGGGAAGAAGGGTGGTGGGATCCAGGACAAGGGCCACTCAGCTGAGTTTTTAGCCTAGTGAGATTCCATACCTATGAACCCACCAGGGCAATCTCATAGGGAAGGGAAGGAGCATGTTGGCCAGAGGGCCAGCATGGGCAGTGTGAGCAGAAGCACAGAGAAGGGTTCTGAGCAACTGGCAGTCTAGCTGAATAAGCAGACAGGCCTCGGAATGTTTGGGCTCGTGAAGTTGGCCCCTCTTTACTTACACTGGGCACAGGACTGAGGCCTTCAGGCCTTTAGAGCTATGCACAGAAGCCCCCTGCCTTCCTCTTCCCTCATCTCTCCTCCTTCTCCCTTCCCTTCCTTCCCCTCCCTCCACCCCCCTGCCTTCTGCTCCTTCCCTCCCCTTCCCTCCCCTTGTCCTTCTGTCTCCCTTTTCTCCTTTCCCTCCCCTTCCTCTCCCTTCCTTCCTCTCCCTCCCACTTCCCTCTCCCATCCCACTCTTCCCCTTCCCTCCTCTCCTCCTTTCCTTTGCCCTCCCCTCTCCCTTTACCCTTTTCTCCTCCCTTTTCTCTCCTGGCCCCCTCCTCCCCCCCTCCCAAGTACAGCACAGAGTCCAGTGAATGAGTGAATGAAAGAAAGCATATGTAAGTGCTCAGCCATCGGTAAGCCATAAGGGTGAGTCCAGGGAATGGAGCTCACCTGATGGGGGGGGGGGGGGCACAGAGCAGGGGGGCCTCAGCTAGGCCTTTAAGGGCAGAAGGGCGTTGAGTTGGAAAGTGAGGTGGTCCAGGCAGGTGAGGGATCTGAGCAGTGGTGGGAAGGAGAGGGTGAAGTGTGGAGGTGAGAGAGAAGGAGGCTGAAGGGGAGTGAGGAGACTGGCCTGTCAGGAGGGAAGGATTTACCCGAGGGGGGATTAGATAGCCTAGGGTGTCAAATGGGACAATGAGGCTGGCCTCAGGGCCAAGGTGGAAGTGGAGCAGGCAGGCAGGTGAATGGCTGAGTGAAGGGCCCCCAGAAAGGTGGCAGGAGGCCTGAAGGGTTGAGAAGGGGTGAGGTGGACAGGAAGGCCAGCAGGACCAGCTGTTGTAGAAACCCAGAGATCTTGCCTTTCACCCTGCATACAGAATTCTCAATTTCTTTATCAACATGCAGACGAACAGCAATAACACAAACGGGCTTCACAATTTTCCCTCTCATTGGGAAGTCAAAATATCCAAGAAAGAGCTGAAGTAGGAGACAAGGGCAACATACCTCTGGGGTGAGGATGGGCTTCCTCACCGGGGGCATCCTGACAGCTCCAGGCAGCCTGGCCCATCCTGAAGTTGATGAAGTTATCGGGGCAGGTCATAGAAGTGATGTAACCATCGATTGACCCTCAAGCTCGGCCAGGGCTCTCCAAGGCCTCTCATCCCCTCCCCTGTCCTTGGAATGCGGGCCCTGCTTACCTTTCCCATTCCCAGAGGCTGCTCCAAAGGACTCAGCCTTGAGATAATGATGTAGTCTTGAGAACACCTGCATGGTATATGTGACCCAACCCAGTGAAGGCCTCTTTATAAACTTTTAAGAACTGGCAGGGAGGTGCAAGGATCCATTCCTCTTGGAACCACCCAAGACAAGCCTTATAAGTAGGTTCCCTTTGCTTATTACAACTGTCACCTACTAACCGGAGTGGCCTCTTGGGTCTCTCCCTGCCCTCCCATGGTAGGAACTGGTTTCAGATTATACTCTGACACCCAGGAAGCTCACTTGAGGATGGTGAGCCAATCTGTATCACAGTTCATGTGAATATTCATGCTTTTTCCTGAAGATATTTCAATGTGTGCAATTACCAAGTGCTGGGCCAGATCCTCCAGGGCGAGGGTGTTATGTAACATATGATATTACTTTATTAAAATCTAAAAGAAATCTGAACTTCAAAACACATCTACCCTTTGAGTTTTGAACAAAAGATCATGGACCGCTGGTGGCAGAATGATGTGCCAGGTATTGCTTTACACACTTTATAGAATAATCCTTGGACACTCAAGAGCAGGTACTCCTATTACCCTAATTTGACATCTGAGGAAATGGAAATACAGAGAAGAATTTACTCGCGGTCATCCAGCGAGTTAGTGGTTCAGATCTAGGAATAAAAGAAGCTTTTTGACTTCAAGGGGCCTGCATGAAGATGTCAAACTCACACACCTGCGGGAGCCAGTCACTTGTGTTATAAGTGAGACGGGCTAGAGCCCAGAGGCCTTGGGGAGTGGTGGAGACTGTGGTGTGCAAGACACCACACTCTGCTCCTGGGAGGCGGCAGCTGCAGAGCCCTGGCTGATTCAAGCCTGGGATGCACCCCGAGTCACCAGATCTTTTGACTCCCAAGGAAACCAAAACCTTCCTGAATTTATGTGAAGTCTCTTGATTGCTAAATATTGGCACCTAACTCTAAATTTTGAAAACAGTGTGAAGATCAGCTCTGGGAATGTGTGGGCTAGTGCTGCAATCATATGTGTAATATTTTATCTCTTAAAAGAGTGGGTAGCACAAGGTGCTCATTCTTGGTGATAGGTCCTGAGTATATATTACAGTATATTCTGTACTTTTCTGTATGTTTGATGTTGGTTGTAATTTTTTGAATAAATTAATTTTGTTTTTTTTAAGATTTTATTTATTCATGAGAGACACAGAGAGAGACAGAGACACAGGCAGAGAGAGAAGCAGACTCCATGCCGGGAGCCCAACGTGGGACTCAATCCCGGGATTCCAGGATCATGCCCTGAGCCAAAGGCAGATGTTCAACCCCTGAGCCACCCAGGCATCCCTAATTTTGATTTTTTTAAAAAAGAGTGAAAACTAATGAAAAAGGTCTGTGGGCTAGATCCCACAACTAAGGCTTCCAGTGTTCCATCTTTGTTCCCAGGCTAGTGGGGGTGGTAAAATGTGAGACCTGGCAGGCACAATATACAGTAAAGTGTACAAAGGCCATTAGAAAGGCAGTGTGCCTCTGGAGGATCCCATCAGGGTAGGAGACTCAATAAAGCATTTGCATTTGGGCTGAATATTGAAAGATGGGTAGGATTTCAACAGGTTGAAATGGGAGGCAATGTATGACGCCACCAGGAAGAGGTGAGGAAGTCGGTGAAGATGGAGAGGTGGGAAAGGGGGAGTCCTTTTCAGGCAGTGTAGACAGACCAGAGAGCATAGATGCAGGGGAGAATGGAAGACACATCTGGAAAGATACGATGGAAAAAGACCAGGGTCACCTTGGGTCACCTCTAGGAGATACTTTGCCTCCTTCCTTCTTTCCCCTCAGAGCACAAGTTCAGTTCCCCTTCTAAAGAAGGTTTAACATTTAGCTAATTTACAAATGTAATATATCCCACCTTCCATGGAAAATTATCCTGGACAAAGAGCATGTCTCCATGACCCCACTAGCAATGAATATTAAGAGTCAGGCTGAAGAACTTGGAAATTATTCAATGTGCACTGTGAAACCTGTCCCTGGAAGATTACTTTGGCACCGGTATGTAGGATGGATTAGAAGAGATTAAGAAGATACTTCAAGAACCTCAGCAAGAAATAAAGACTTGATTTATGTAGTGTTAACACAATGGGATGCAAAGGGCAACTGGGGCTAGCCTGAGGCAGAATGGATACTATGAGTAGGGTCACAGCACCCCGATGCACCTACTCTCTCAAGCCAGAAACCTGGAAGTCCTTTGTCCACTCTCCCTCCAGCCTATCAACCCGTTCTATCCACTTCACCTCCAAAGTGCCTGGTGAGTGTGACACAGCCTGATTCAGGCTGTCTTTGTCTCTTGCCAGGCCCTCCCTGCCTCAGAGAATCACCCATGAAATCTTCTCTCATCCTTGTTGCCAGAATTGTCCACCCAACATCTAATCTGACCAGGTCATCCCCTACCTAAAAACTATCCAGGACCCTTAGGATAGCCCTGAGTATCTTAGAATAACAGATAAAGCCCTTCAAGGTCTAGCCCCTGCCTGTCCACCTCTCTGGACTAAATTGTCACCAATTCCTGCCCTATCTCCAGATTCCCCAACCTTATGCTCTAATGATAGGCCAGGGTTTGGTACTTCCTGCAAACATTATGCTTTTATGTATTCCTGTGCTAAAGTAGTGTCCCTCCTGCCCAGACCTTGTCCATCGCTCCTGCCAGCACACCCTTCCCAAGTATTTATTCACCATCCAAAGCTTCCATTTTAACATCTGTGCCCCTTGCGCCTATCTAAATGCAAGTAACTATTTATACTCTGCCCTCCTCCACAATACTGTCTTTGAGGGCAGCAACTCACCATTTCATCTCTGTGTCCCTAGCACCTGGGCCTGTGCCTGACACAAAGCAGGCACACAGATGGACAGTGGACTGACAAGTGGATGGATGAGTGGTTGAGTGGATAGACGGATTGATGGATAGATAGGCAGACAAAATACAAACAAACTGAATTGCTGAGATGGGGAGGGAAGGGAATCAGGGAAGCAGAAGAAATAATTTAAAGATAATGTCAAGAAATCAATGAACCTGAAGAAGCCGGGAGTGTGAGGAAGAAAGAGGAGTGGTCCATCTGCACTGTATGAAGAGTAAGTGAAAGAAATGGGAGAGTGAAAGACATTTATGAAGGCAGAACATAACTGGTAAGATTTTTAAAGAGACTGGAAATCAGATGTACAATATGAAACAGTGTAATGCCCAGAGAGTTTTTATACTACAAAAATAAGGACATTTTATTTTTAAAAACTGAATTCAGAAGAAAATCTCATCAGAAAGAGAAAGAAAGAAAGAAAGAAAGAAAGAAAGAAAGAAAGAAAGAAAGAAGAAAGAAAGAAGAGAGAAAAGAGAAGGAGGAGGAGGAGGAGAAGAAGAAAATCTTCCATTCCTTAAGTGATTAAAGTGGTGACTTAACAGTGCTTCTTAAAGCATCAAGGGACTCTGAAGGAAGTTTGCAGGGAGTCATCCTTTATCATGGGATCCCACACAAGGTTAAGGAGCAGGGACAGGAGCTGGAGTTTCGAGGCATGAAAGAGGTTCATTATGATGGAGTGGAGGCGGGGAGGACTAACAAAAAGTGGGTTGGCCACTCTCTCCCCAGGGGCAGGGGACCCTGGGGTCAATTGCAAACTTTGGAACAGTCACCAGTCTGTTCTAGAAATCTGAAGCTCCCCGCTAATTAAGAGTGCAGTCTTTCCTTGAGAAACGGAAGAACCTACACAAGCAAAGTCAGCCTTTCTTCCAAAATAGGTGTTGGCGACAGTGGGTGGGCACGTGGGCTGCTGGCCCTGTCATCATCTTAGCATGGACCCTGGCCTTATTGAGGTAGGAATGAGGTAGGAATATCCTTTTCATGCACCAGGATCTAAATTCTCCTTGCACCAGCTGGAGTCTGTAACGTCACTAGTTCAATTATGAGCAGGGTGGCTTCAAGGGCATGTGGCTTGTGTAGTTACAAGGGCCCTATGCGTAGCTTACCCTCCGCCATGGGGCCCCACATTTGATTTTGCACCAAGCCTTGGAAATTAAACAGCTAGTCCTCATTATGAGAATTTATTTCATCAGTAGACAGAACAACTCCCTCCTAATCAACAGGTCAACAGGGGAGGTTCCTTGTTCCCTCCAGGACCCATCAAAGTGTTTGTGGAGTTCAAATTCTAGAGCTAAAATAGACTCTAGAGACTCCAGCTTTTAGCTAAGGGCTCCTTCCCTTCCTCATTTCACAACTGAGGAAACTGAGGTGACTTTCACAAGGTCACCAATAAATCAGGAGCAGAGCCAGGCTAGAGTGCAGACCTCTCACTCCACCACTCAAGAACACACTAGAATCCCCATGGTAAGGAAAAGAGGGAAGTTTACAGCAGGGGCACCCAGAGCCAGGCAACATAGAGTTTGAGAAACACAGCACATCCAGGGTGGGGGGATTTTTTTGTAGCTTCTGACACATCTTAAACCCCCACCTGAACACACTCCAGCCGCACCACACTTCCTCCATGGCCGCTCCTGCCTGCAACACATTCCTGTTTCCTGGCACCCTTCCCACAGCCAACTTGTCTTCATGCTTTAGTCTGTACCTCCCCTAGAAGGTCTCCAGTCTTCCAGGGAGGGTGAAGTGCGTCTCTCCACTAGGCACCTGGCACAGTCCAGGTGGTTGGTTATTAACTTGTCTGTCTCCCTAACTGGACTGTGGACTCTGGAAGGCACCACGAGGCCCCTCTGCTGACAACCTGCACACAGCTGTATTCCCACATCTGGCCCAGAGCAAGCACTCAGTCGATATTTAAGAAGTGAGGAAGGGAGATGATGTTCTTAAAGAGATTCTGGGAGCGCCTGGGTGGCTCAGTGGGTTAAGCAGCTGGCTCTTGATTTTTGGCTATGATCATGCTCTCAGGGTCCTGGGATTGAGTCCCACATTTGGCTCTGTGCTCAGTGGGGAGGCTGTTTGGGATTCTCTCTCCCTCTCCCTCTTGCCCTCCTCCTGTTCACACACTCTCTCTGTCTCTCTAAAATAAATAAATAAATCTGAAAAGAAAAAGAAAAGAGAAGAGAAAAGAAAAAAGAAAAGGAAGACTGGACCAGAATAAATGGAATTGTAGGGAGCAGAATAGAGGTTGTCCAAGTACGAGGTCTCCTAAGCAAGGCAAGGCTAGACTCTAAACCCACCTGTAACTGGTAGCCTTGTATTTGCTGCCCTGAGCTTGGCCTGAGAACACGACGCTCGGACTGAGTAGCAGAGGCACAGTCTCCTGGAGACCGAGAAGGTACAGAGCCAGGAGGTTGCCCTCCCAACGTATTTGCTAAAGAAAAAAAAAAAAATAGAGGTAAAAGAGAACATTTGGAAAGAGGGCAGAGGGCAGGGGGCAGAGGGCAGGCTTAACCCACACACTAGTTGACTGAGCCTTCTGTGGACCTACACAGCCCTCCTCAGCTGCTGGAATGCTGGTCTTGCAGGAGCAGACACATGCAGGCACTTCCCAGGACAGAGCAAGGGAGGGCTAGGCAGCGGGAAGACGAGGGCAAAAGACAAGAGACTATTATCTCTCTCTCTCTCTTTTTCTTTTATTCTCTCTCTTTAGAAGCTTCCATTTCTGCAAAGAAGAGTTAACACCTGGTTCTCTTTCAGTTTGGCCCTTTTCAACATTGTGCAACTCTCTTTACTCTCCTGGACCTGTTTCTTTACCTGCCATTTCTGTGGCCCATTTCTAAGGTCCATCGCAATGACACTGGGCAACCGTAAGGGGTCGCACCACCTCTGGCCCCACTATCCTTGTGCAGTTAACCTTCACCATAACACCGTCCTCCAGGTATGCATTTCTCTGTGCAAAGCCAAAGCTGACAGAATGGCTCCCTAGCCCTGCCCCAGCTCTGCTGCCGTCTGGCTCTTCGCCTGTACAGGGCACAATATCTCTCCCAGCTGTGGACGACCAAGGCCAGACCAAGCAGGAGCCCTCCTGGGCAGTCCAGGAACCGCTGAGCCACAGGACCTAATGCAGACTTTGAAAAACTTTCCTGTCATTCTTGTGCTGAGCTATGGATGTTTCCAAGTAGGTTTTAAGCTCTCTGGCCACCACTAGACACTAGAGTGGGGAGAGTCCATAGAGATCGTGTTGTTTGAGGAGGAAAACAGACGCAGAGAAATCTGAGCCTTGTTCAAGACCACAGCCAGTGAATGTCAGTGTTCTGTCCCGCACTTGTCCCTCAAAGGACGGTAGAATCGGTCCCTCCATTCTTCTTCTGTCCCCAGGAAAGGAGTGAAGGCCACTGTCTCCCATCCCCTCATCCCCCTGCCTCAGGAGCTGGAAATCTGAGAGGATGCAGTCCTGCATGCAAGCAACTGCTTTTCTCCTCCTTCTAGACTCCCAGGAGCTAGGAAATGAGACAACCACGCTGCAACTGTCTTATTTCCTAACATTTGTACAGCCCCTAAACCTTCATATTTGTGATTTTGCTTGATCTCCCCACACCCCACACCTGCATCCTTCCACTGGACAGACATGGTCAAGATCAAGTCCACCTGTGGTGCCCAGCCTAGACCGCCACAATGTTAAGCAGCAGCTGTCTCAGTCCAGCAGCCTTCTGACTATGAAGTCATGTCCATGACCCCTACTGTATCCATTGACACTAAACCAGACAGGAGTAGAGACACTTCAGTGGAAGCCTGGAGGTGGTCCTTGTGTATCAAAGTTCCGGCTTTACGCAGGCACCTGCTAACACTAGACCTGAAAGAAATGTCTGGCCAGGTCCCTTAGCGTCCCTTTCCTTCACTAGCCTCTCCAAGGTCACACTGCCTCTTTCCTCCACCCACCAGAGTCAGATAAAATGGACACTGCCTGATTTGTAGCTGCAGTGACCCTGCCACTAGTCTTCAGCAGAGAGTCTGCTTTACCCTGAGCCTTTGCCGGAGGCACCATCTTACCCAGGTATTAACTCCTGATTGCCTTGGTATCATGAAGTTCTTAATTCCCCCACTAGGAGCCAAATCCCAAAAGTCACACTTCGAGTTTGCAAAATAATTCACCGTAAGGAAGCTGGGGTTGATGTTAGGCAGAGAACAAAACCAGTCTTCCCCTTCTCTGTTCTGGAGCACTAGAACACGTGAGCCTCTCCCACTCATACCTATAGCCCCAGCATCAAGCACCACTCCCAGCACATGGGCACTCAGCCTGATCTCGGGGTCTCTGCTTTTAACGAGCCACAGCCTCCGGGTACCGGGGAGGCCTCCCATACACAGGAAATGTGTCCGGGACCTCATGGGAACATCTCTGCAGAAGAACCACTCCAGACCTCATGGGTCAGGGAAGGCATCTCAGGGGAGCTGCTTCTGTGAATAAATGATGACATCAAACTACTTCCAGGGAATCCCCAGTTTCCAGCAACTGGTGAGGCCCGGGACCGTTGAGTCCTTTCACTTAGCACAAAATCTCTCCAAATATAGATGTGCGGAGGCCAGCTTGAGAACTGCACACACACTGATACCTTTTTTAAGCTTTCCTAAGCACATGGGGGCTTGGTACAGGAAACATCTTACCACCCAACTCTTTGGTTTCCAGAACTCAGCATCTATGGTTGCTGTGATGAGGCCGGTCACCTGGTGGATGCAGACAAGTCTGGGAACAGTCATCTGGGTCCCAGTTGGAAATTGAAAACCACTGGAACGGGCTTTGGGTGAGCAGAGGAGGCCTTGAAAACACAGGCGGGCAGCAAGGAACTGAAATCTGCAGACACTTGAGGCTCTGACAAGGAGAGAGAAGAGCCCAACGCTAGTCTGTTCAAGCTGGAGACCCAATGGGTGAGCTCCTCCTTTTTCCCTCCAGGAGCAAAATTCAGGAAACAACTCTATTGCCAAGGGCAGCTCAGAAAAGGAGTAATGCATGGAATTTTGCTTTGTTAAGTGAACTGAGACAGAATGAAGATCAGAAAGAAGGGAAGGCAGGCAGTCTATGACCCGCAAAGATAAAGAGAGGCCAGCAGCAGCCAGTGACGCCCATCGGGCATTATCTGATGAAGGGCGAATACAGGCACTTCTCCTGGCCCTGATTATCTATGTGGGGAAGATGTACGTGAAAGGTAGGCCTAGCAGGAGTGGACAGGCAGCAAAGCCTGCTGCATATGACAATGCCCTTTGCCTCCGTACTCCCTGATAGAGGAGAGGATGTGAGGCTCATCAGCTTTACTTACTGCAATCCCCAAGAAAGCAAGCCTGATGGATTCTATAGACTTTTCAATCCTAGTTACACATTAAAGTTGCCTAGGAGGTCTATGTAAAATTATAGGTACTTGGACTTCACCCCAGATCAGCCAGCCAATGTCTGGAACAATTTTCTGGTTGTTGTCAGGTTTGCTGTTGCTGTTGTTTTAGGGACAGGAAGGGATAGAGGGAAAGGGAGAGAGAAAATCCTATGTAGGTTCTACTCCCAGCGCAGAGCCAATGTGGGGCTCTATCTCACCACCCTGATATCGTGACCTAAGCTGAAATCAAGAGTTGGACACTTAACTGCCCTGGTGCCCTGAGGGAGTTGTTTTGTTTTGTTTTGTTGTTTTTTGGTTTTTTTTTTTTGGAGGGGAGGGGTTGTTTTTAAAGCTCTCCAGGTAATTCTACTCTGTAGGTAAGATTAAATTACAAAATCTTGATCTTAAACTAATTCAGCCCAAAGAATTCCAAGTTGACCAGATACATCTTCGCCACCTCAACTCGGGCAGAGCCCTGCTCTAACAGCAAGTTCAGCTCAGCATCCCTTCCCAGCAGAGCCCAGAAGTCCAGGTTCACTACTATGTCCCCACAGAGCACTGAACAAATGCTTCAAATACTTGGTTTAACAGTTTTCCTAGGGACCAGGAACTAGACTGGTGGTTGCTTTAAACCAGAATAGTCAGGCTTAGGGAAGAATGTTGTAATCCCACAACTGGGTGCCTCCTTCCATGACCTGGCCCTGCCAGGCAGGAAAGGGCTGGTGGATATTCACGAAGGGAGGTAGTTGTGATCATTACAAGAAAACAAAGTGCTTTTCATGCCTTGTGTTTTCTATTTCTTGTGAATCTGAATCCCTTCCTTACAAACTGCTATCTTGTTTCTACGAGGTGGGGCAGAGACCAGCTAAAAAGTATTTTAAGTAAAAGGCCAGTCTAGCTGATAAGTTCCATTCAGTGTTATCAGTAGCTGTTAAGTTACATTTCTGAGAGCTGAGGGAAATAAAATGCTTTGTTATGTGATTCAGGAATATATCTTTTTAAAATAGATTTAATGACTCCCTTCCCCATATCAACTTTCCCCTGCCTGCTATCAAAATGCCCCACAGACTCATATAAGGTTCATATAAGGAATGAAGAAATCAATACGAGTGGCATAGCATTAACACATTCCCAACATCCTAAAGCTACATTCCTGCAGAAGTATTGGTTAAAATGGGCAAAGTTATTTAGATACTAGCCAGTTCCAGGATGATCTAGAATCCACCTGAACAGTTTTAACACAGGAGTCAACAAATGTTGTTTGCAGAGATCCAGAGAGTAAATATCTTAGGACTGTGGGCCATATAACCTCTATCACAAAGACTCAGCCTTGCTGTTGCAGAGCAAAAGCAGCCACTGACAATATGTAAGTAAGGTTGTATGGATATGACTGTAATCCAAAACATTTTAATTGCAAAAAGAGACAGGTTAGATTAGGTAGTTTGCTGACCCCTGTTCTACGAGACAATAGCTTCCATATACTGATCTCAGTGATATTAAATGGATGACAAAGAAGAAAGAATAACATGGAAAAAGACTGATATGGATTTAATGACAAATATTCCATGGTTGCTGAACATTAGAACGCTGTCTAAGGAACCATCATTAAATAAAACAATCTGAAAATAAGGCAATTCTCACATATACAAGTACACACACAAAACCTGTTACTTTTAAAACCATTAAATTATTCACTATTTTAACAAACAGCTGTAAAATAATATTACAGTGAAGGAAAATGTGCACAAACTTCAGAAACACAGTTCGGATTGTCTATGAACACAGGTTCTTAGTCCGTATTTTTCACACATGTACAGCCTCTTGATCCTGAAGAGACCACATGGCTCAAGGGGTTAACTTCTCATCTCTTTCCAACTCAGAGCTCAAGATTTAATCAAGCCATTTAACCTACCGAAACTGCTCCAGGTTTTGCTAAGGAAAGAGCAGCCTGCACCTGACCAAATTCCCCAGGAAACAAATGATACACTTGCCTCCACCATCATTAATGAGCTGATGGATGGAATCTTCAAATGAACATTTTGAAGGGTGAACCACGGTTAATAGAGTTTGCTGAAAAAAAAAAAAAAACAACCCTATTACTCTCAAACTAGATATAAGAAATGACCTCCTGACTGCATTTAAATTCACTTAATGCAGCTATGTTCCCTGAAGAATTGTAAGAAAAATGGAATCACATTTTAAATGCACCATGAGAGTGGGGGTGTTGGTGGTTGGACTGTTTTCTTCTGCTAAGGGATTTGCTCATAAAAGGGATACTGAGGTGGTGGCTGACTCTCTTATCTCTCGTACTTGAAAGAAGAGAGGTCAATGAAATCCAAAGATTTCCACTGCCACCAAATTATTCTATATAAGCTTCAATCCCCTTCCCCTGCTGAACTATCTCTTGAAAGCTGCCCATATGTAACATAGCTGATGCAGATGAGACTGTACAACAGAGTACAATGACAGCAAAAGGCCACATAACCCATAAAGTGGATAATTAATCCATGAACAATCAAAAGTTGGATGAGATTTCATAGGCACAGACTGGAGAGAACTTAAAACGGCTGGAAGAGGTAGATGTGCGTAACAAAAAAAAAAACAAAAAAACACAAAGGAATAAGATTACCTACAAACTGGTTATATTATTTTCAAAAGAGTCCTAAATACTTAGTATTCAGAGGAAAGAGAATAAATAATGGACGTTTACTTTGTTCATATTACTCAACTAAAAGAAAATAATTAGTATCTTGCAAAATTATCTATCTTTTGAAAATCTATTTGCATTTGCAAATAATAATAAACTGATTAAGAGGGCAAGATCAACAGGCTATATTATACAAGCCCAGAATTCTCGGGATTTTTTTTTTTGAAGGTGTTTTTATAAGGACAAAAACATGCTTTCCTACAGTCCCCAAAGAGGTTCTTTGCTAAAATACAACTGATCAAGTATAAATTACCAGCATCCACAGAAAAAGTTTGCTAGAACTATAAAAACAATCTTGCAGTTTTTCTTCTTTTCCTTCGAATGTGTCCAACAGTTTGTGAAGATGCTTCCATGAAAAGTACAGAGCAACCAACAATCACTAGTGAAGGAAACAAGACTGCTTTCCACAACTCTAACTTCTAAAGGCTAACCTAGGGGAGGGATTTTCAGCATAGGTGACTGAAACCTGTACAAGAGTCATCTAACTACAGCCCCCTACTAGACAGAACAAACCTAAGACACCCTAAATACATGACAAAGACCAGCTTTGTCAACAAGGACATCTTTGGCCTTTCTAGACTAGCCTTAAGTTTTCCATGAAGCATTAGAATCTTCAGTGTCTTTATTATATAAATCATGACAGGTAAGTCTTTCTAGCAGCTGAGCTGGAGAGCACAAAAGGTCAGACCGTACCTATCCACACGGTCATCTGCCTCTCTTCAAGAACAGCCTACTGTACTCCTGTCCCCAAGTCTTCCCTATGATAGGGGTCATAATACTGATCTAACTTCACAAAGACGTGAGAAACAACTAACAATCATTAAAAATCATAAAGCACTTTACAAATATAAAAGTGCTATTTTGGCATTTATAGAACAACCAGAAAACATTCATTGCTTGTGCTATTTGGCAATTTTGCACTTACACCTCTCCCTGCTCGTGCCTTCCTTGTGCAAAGCCTTGAGCTTTCTTCTGTGCCTCCCCGTGTAAGTAAAAGACATTTATTTCTACTCAGACCAAAAGTCCATTACAACGTGGATGACAGTGGCTGTTTGACGATCTCCCCATCTCCCCCGTTACTACCAAGGGGGAGGGGTGCACTGGATACAGAGTGAAGGCAGATGAGACAAAGAAGCCTTGTACCCCAACATGTGAACATTTGCTCTCCTGGATTTCTCACATAAGGCTGGCTAAACTCTGAGCTAGTTGACTTTTGTAGCAGGTCACTGGGGCAACCGTTGCTGATCTGAGATTCACTGGAAACAAGCATCATGCTGGTCTGGGAAAGCGAAAAGTCACACATAGCTAGGATTGTTTCATTTCCCTGCACTTAGAAGATCACAAGGGAGACCCGAAATACTGGGCTTGGCACACCCCTAACACCTGACATCCACATAGACCACCCTTCACCCAGCATGAAGCTAGACTACTTTAAAGGAAGTAGCAAAGAACCAGGGGGCAGGACCAAGATTTCCCAGGTGACCTTAAAACTAGTTATGAATGAGTGTCTAAACTTCAATTTTGCCCTTGAGATCAGTGTGTAAGCTTTCATGCCCAGTTTCCCCTGGATGCCTCAAAATAGCAGCGAACTGTGGCTCAGAGAAAGGAAGGGAAGAATATACAAAATATCCTCTCCAATAGGATGGACAAGGTTCCTCTACTTTTCATGAGACTGCAGCCGATGTGGGGGGGGGGGGGGTGGCAGGGCGAACAGTGGCTTACCAGTTGGTGAGACCAGGACTGAATTATTCATACCTGCCCTGTAACCACGTCCTCCCCTTCCCTGATTCCCACAGGCCCTCAGAGCCCCACTACTCTATCGCCTGCCATCCTGTTCACTCCCCTATGCCCCCAACTCCCCTTCTTCAAGGTCCTCAAAATGCCTGCACTCCCACCGGCTCCTCACTCCCTGCTGTGCCTATTTGAAGAAGTCCCCGCTCAAGCACGTGTCCCAAGCATGCATGTCCTCGTTGGGGAGGAGGCAGGCAAATGATCACATCCCTAAAGAGCAACACTTACGCCACCCTCCCCTTCAAGACCCCCTAACACCAAGAGACTCCCCGGCTACTCAGATTGTCCCTCCCGCCCCACACCCATTTCCTTCTACACAGTCTAGTCCCAGGACGTCTACTCCCCCACATGCTCCCCGAGGGCAGCCACCCAGCGGCCCAGCCCTAGCACAGGTGCAGCTTCTGGTGCTGCGCAAGGTGCGTTTTGTAGCGGAAGCCCTTGCCACAGCCCGTGCACTTGTGCGGCTTGTTGCCGGTGTGGATGCGGCGGTGGCGGATCAGGTGCGAGCTCTGGATGAAGCTCTTGCCGCACTCGATGCAGGTGTAGGGCTTCTCGCCCGTGTGCGTGCGCTGGTGCTGCGTGAGCGTCGAGAAGTCGCTGAAGCGCTTCTCGCACTGGCCGCAGTGAAAGGGCTTCTCGCCGGTGTGCACGCGCAGGTGGTTCACCAGGTGCGAGTTGCGCCCGAAGCCCTTGCCGCACTCGCGGCACACGTAGGGCCGCTCGCCCGAGTGCGTGCGCTTGTGCGTGAAGAGGTGCGAGCTGACGCTGAAGGTCTCGCCGCACTCGGAGCACATGTAGGGCTTCTCGCCCGTGTGCACACGCTGGTGCTTCACCAGGTCCGAGCGCCAGCTGAAGCGCTTGCCGCACTCGCCGCAGCCGTGCGGCTTCTCGCCCGTGTGGATGCGCTGGTGGTTGGCCAGGTGCGAGCGGCGCACGAAGCCCTTGCCGCACTCGCCGCAGGCGAAGGGCCGCAGCGCCGCCGCCCCCGCGCCGCTGGCCGCCGCGTGCGCGCGCCGGTGGCTCAGCAGGTGCGAGCTGAGGCTGAAGGCCTCGCCACACTCGGGGCACGGGTAGGGCTTCTCGCCCGTGTGCAGGCGCCGGTGCTTGAGCAGGTCGGCGCGCCAGCTGAAGCTCTTGCCGCAGTCGGCGCACAGGTTGGGCCGCTCGCCCGTGTGCAGGCGCAGGTGGTTGGTCAGGTAGGTGTTGCGGCTGAAGCCCTTGCCACACTCGCCGCAGCGGAAGGGCTTCTCGCGCGCGGGCCGGGCCAGCGCGGGCCCCGCCCCGAGGCCCCCCGCCCCGCCCACGCCCACGCCCACGCCCACCAGCCCCACCACCCCGCCGCACTCGCCCGCCAAGCCGAAGGGCTCCAGGCTGGCGGCGGCCGCGGCCTCCGCCAGGCGGTGCATGCGCTGGTGCTGCAGGAAGGCAGCGCCCGGGCTGAAGCTCTCCCCGCAGTCGGGGCAGATGGTGGGCGCGTCCATGATGCTGGCCATCAGGCTGTCGAGCTCCCCGAGGTCCACGGCCACGGGGTGGTGGAGGCGGCGGAAGCGGCGGTGGGCGGCCTTGTCGCTCCGGTGCCGGCTCCCCAGCGAGAGGTGCCGCCTCCAGGGAAGCGTGGGAGCGGGCGGCTGCGCCTCTTCGTCCGGCCGGTTCTCGCCTGCGCTCTCCTCTTCTTCCCGGGGGCTCCGGGAAAGGCTTTCCGACTCCGACAGTCCCAGTCCCAGTCCCGGGAACATCGCCATCTCAGCCACGCCAGACGGGTAATCCTCGCGGAGGACAGCCCCTTCTTCCTCACTCAGCAGCCCATCTGCAACAGCAAAGGCGGCAGTGGGGGTGACTCTACTTGGTGTTCAAGGGGTGAAACCCAGAGGCAGCCAGTCTCAGTTAAGAGTGTGGAGCACAGAGTACTCCCCGCCCCCCCCCCCCCCCCCCCGGTACTCTCAACCTCTGTCTCTCCAAGGCCCCCACGATTCTAGCCTCTTTTCCACCTGGTGCCTCCTGGGGAAGGCCTACAGGACACTGTGCTCTGAAACCTGGGCGAAGCCCACTCACCTGCCCCCTTGGCTGGCCAGTTCTTCTAGCAACTATCTCGAGGTCCAAGCCCCACCCACGGTACCGAGGCTCCGCTCCACAGAGCCACCCGGAGGCCTGACAGCTTAAAATGGGCCAGGCGGGACTTTGTGGGATCTTGGAAGAGATTAGCTCACTCTAACAGCTACCAATGCCTTTCAAGGCCCTGGCCGCAAAGACAAGACCACCTGTCCTAACCAGGTAACAGGCTGATTTTTAAAATATAATTTGTTGGGGTAGGACAACAAACCAAACACATCCCAGCTTAGGGGCTTCACTCCGCAAGTCGGGCAGGGGGACTGAGCACAGGACCTAGAGCTGGTGATCACAACTCAGAGACCATCCCAGAACACACACCTGTCTCTCTCTGGCTGCTTGATTCCAAGCAGAGGGCACTCCAGAAAGTTAAGAAAACGTGAAAGACCAGGCGCTTGTGTGCACTGCAGGGGAGAGCAGCAGGAAGTCTGGGACATGTCATGGGGGGAAGAAATGAACCTCATAGTCTTGGCCATAAGGTATTTCAGCTCTTTTCTGTCCCCAAGTCATGCACAGAGCAGTATAAAGCGATGAATGCCGGGAGATGGAACCAAGGAAGTAGGTGGAGGGCCAGCACTTCCTCTTTCCAGGTCAGGAATAGCAAGGGGTTTAGCAGAAGATTTGAGCACTTTGGGCATTATTCGCATGAACCAGGGCAGGTCACTTACCACTGAGCTTACTTATCTGCAAACAGAGATGATGACTGTAACTGTAAACATCTGGAGACTTTGTTTGCTCAGTACTATGCTAAGTCTTCACCTGCAGCAACTCATCTGAACTCCCCCAACAACCTGATGAGGTAGGTTCTGATACACGAGCTGTGTCTCCTCTTGTGTTGTTGTGGGACTGTTAATGTATAGCAGTGTTCTATATGCTGTAAAG
This sequence comes from Canis lupus baileyi, assembly GCF_048164855.1. Lineage (NCBI taxonomy): Eukaryota > Metazoa > Chordata > Mammalia > Carnivora > Canidae > Canis > Canis lupus. Next base: position 8,407,758 of record NC_132849.1, on the reverse strand, counting down.
TGCTGCGCTAGTGAGTTACCCTCTTCACCCATGCTTACCAGAAGAGCCCACTTCAGACTGGACTGAAGAAAAGGATGTTTCTCAGGCTTAAGGTGATACAGAATCCGCTTAATGGTCTCCACTAGAAGGCTCTCCCACAAAGAATGCTGAGGCTGGTTCTAACTCTAGAGGAGCTAGAAATAATTGTGAGTGGGGCAACTTCCATGAAAATGCCAGCTTTTCCTCACCTGGGCAGATGTCAGACACCAGTTCCCTCTCCTCTGGGTCCCTTCCTAGAGCTTCATCCTGTGGGTTGGAGCCCAGCTCCTGCTCTGGGTGGCCTTCTCTCTTGTCTGCATCCTGTGGATTAGAGCCCATTCCTCTTTCTTCTGGGTTCCGTTCCCTGTCTTCAGAGTTCTCAAAATCAGAGCCCATCCTTTTGTCTTCTGAGTCCTGGGCTTCATACACACCCTGTTTATTTTCTTGTTCCATCCAGGAAGAACTGGACAAGGGAGATGACCGGGACCCCTGTTCCAGACAAAACACAGATAAAGGTCAGGTCAGTTTGGCCTCATGCCCCCACCATATCTGGCCTTGATTTCCACGAAAATCAGTGGCACAGTCCAAGAAAATGTGTAGAGTTCCAAGCCTCAGATGACAAATCGCTGCTACACCCCACATTTTAAGATGCACAGAACCAAGCACAAAAGAGGCTGGTCTGGGTGGTGTGGGAACAGTGGCAACTCATTCTGAGACCACATGCCAACTCTCCCTGGATTGGATACAGTTTAATCTGCTTCCATCTCTGAAGTGGATTCTTCTATTACCATGACTTTTTAGCCTTAGTGTGGCTGTTCCCATCTTTCAGCTGAGAAAACAGTAAAGTTCAAAAAGAAGACCCCATTAGCCTTAGACTAACTTGTAAGCGGTAAGGTGGGGATTAAACCAATGAGCACCTGCTGCCTTCCTGCAAGCAATGAGTGAAAAGAACTCAAGCTTTAGCAGGTCTGCTGGGGGTGGAAGAGGATGCAGGGATCCTCTATGATAGAAGTCATCACTTTAGCCTTACTACATATTTGGCCTTACTATATCCTTTAATTGTAGGGAACCCTGAAGAGGAACGTGACCCCCACATAACTGGTAACCCCTCTGCAGAAGAGGCCAACATGTGAATTGTAGGAAGAAAATGACCTCAGATTCCTAAACCTTTTGTAGAGGTCATATTTACATGTAAAGGCCCCTTGCCAAGACTGAGCAGTTGAGCCAAAAATAATCGACTTCTGCCATCCATCACTCTTACAGCTTAGCTCAAGGCAGCAAAGCAGATTATTGGTTAAGGATCTTGAACTAAGACTTTGAAATGTCCAGTACTCTCTGCCTCAGCAGCCCCCAAACAGGACTTACACCAATACAGCTGAGCAAGATGTTCTCTCCTTGTCTGGGAGCTTTCCCTGCCTCTGTTGAGAGGACTTTCCCCAGGGCAGCCCTGGCTCTGCAGACTCCTGCCAGCCTTACTCCAGGGCTCAAGGCAAGTCAGTTCGCCTCTCATTGTCTCAGTGTCCTCCTCAGTGCCAGGAGGACAATGATACTTTTTAACCCTTCTCCCAGGAAGGATGTCAGAGGAAACATTAAAATGGGCTTTGGAAAACACTGTAAAGAGGAATTGATCCTGAGTTTTACAAACATGGAATACATGTGTCATTTCTCTTTCCCATATGGAATACACATTATTTCTCTTTTTAAGTCCCGATGCCATTCCAGCACATCTCAGACATACCAGCACCACCATAATTTCGGCAGATACGTTACCCTAAATAGCATATTGTACCCTTTCTCAGAGATGAGAATCTATTCCCTAGATTAGAGTGAAAAATGAAGCTTATCCCTTAAACATTATAAGAAAATGCCTGTGTCTGTGGCTGTTTGGTCAAGAGAGTCCTGGAACTCAGTTTCCTTAGAATATACATAGATTCAAATGACAGGTTTCAAAGACTCGGGGTGAGAAAAATCTCATTAAAGCTATAAACTTTTTAAGAGGGGTATCACACAAGAGACTATTGACCCTAAATCACTTCTACCCATAACTCTCAGCCTTCTGGTACTCAGAAGCCATAGAAAGTACATCCCTTGAGTCTGCATCTATAACACACCCCAGAAGGCCAGGTGTGGAGAGGCAAGAGTAGGATTTTCAAACATGTGACCTATTGGTTTGCTAATGGCTGAAAGCAGAGAAGAGGTGGAAGCCTATGAGGGACCTAATTTAAGGCCAGCATGTAGAATTCTACATCAATAAAATAATCAAATAAGTGTGTCACCAGAAATTCATAAAACTAAAATGGCCAGGTGTGGTCCTGGAATGGCACAGAAATGACTATAGCTCTCCACACAGAAGGGTGGGCATTAGGGGTCTCTCTGGAAAGCAGAGAAGCTTAGGGTTTCACCTCTAATCCCTTTTAAAAAGGACACAGCACTTTCTTAGTACCTGAGGCATAGCAACATAGAATGAGAGTACTTTCTGACTTGTGATTTCTCAGGGGCCAAGAGATAATTCATACCAGAGATATTAAACCAAGAAACATAGCTTTTATAGATTTAAGGGGAGAAAGGAAAAGAGGCCGAGGCCAAGTTCCCCAGTTGGGGCTGGAGTATGAAAGTTCACAGCTCAGAAGGTTCTGAGCTCCCAAAGGGAACATGCGCAGATCCTCATTCACCTGAGAGGAGGGAAGATTAGGTATGCTCTAAAAAGAGTGGGAAGCTCCTGTCACCCAGAGGGACACCACTCGTGGGCACAGCATCTACTCAGATTTATTTAAAAGTGCACCATGTTAGAGCAAACCTGGAAATCTACATGCCCCACAATATAGATTCCGTTCCATTCACGCCGTCACAGCATGAGGTTCCAGGCAGCTATCAGGGAACAGAGAAGGCTATTTAGAAGTAAGGAAAGGCAGTCATGATATATTGTTAGATAAAAACTAGCTGTTTTTTTTATCTCATTTTATTTATTACTATATGCATACTTTGTAGATATATACATGCGCACACACATATATATTTACACACGTATATACCGGTTCAAAGAGAAGAATCAGAACATTATTGAAGTGTTAAATATCTCTTGGTCACTTCTAATGGTTTTGTATCATTTAATCTAAACAACTCAATGATGAAGGGTATTATTTTCCACTTCAGAGATGAAGAAACAGGCACAGAAGTTGTAACTAGCTCAAAGTCCTACAAATCATTAGTAACACAGTGGGGATTCAAACCCCTACACAACAGCTCCACTGTCCATTTAGCCCAAAGCTAGTATGCTGCTTGGAATCACTTTTCCTTTTGGTGAACATCTATATTTTCTATAATAAAGATATATTTTTATCAGCAAAAAAAAAAGCCAACTTTGTTTTTAATGTGATAGAATACATTGAAGAAAAAACTACAATTATTTTAGAAACAACAAAAAGACAAGGGCAGATGTTGTACTTATCTCAATCTATGGAAGACTTAATTTTCAAAAACGTTATCTAAACAGTGTGGTATAACTGAAGTGTCAGTCAGTAGATCTGTAAGCACATTTTGTTCCAACTTCTTGCCCATTCATTCTCAGAATAAAAACTAGCAACATGTTTTTTGGGGTAAGGCCAGGGCTGGATAATGACTGGGTGGCAGGGCGCTGTGATAGATTTGCGGCTACACTGACCTAGGTTCAAATCCTCTGCTCTGTCAGCTACTTTACTGTGTGCAAGGTACTAAACCTGGCTCATCTTCAGATTCTGCATCAATAGAAACAAGTATGCTACTGCCTATAAGATTTGTTCCTTATATCCTATAAGATTTGTAAAAGTAGCAGGCATACAGTAGAGACACAATAAGCAGTAGTTATAATATTATGAAACTTAAGCCAACTTCTTGACTTAAAAAACGATGTACATGCACACATACCCTCACTCTGTATTCACCAAGAATGGCTTGTGGCAAGAACGAGCAGAGCTTCCTGTGGCCTGGCTACTAAAGGTTCTACAACCAACAGCCCTGCCCTGTGGACACAAGAACCAGGGAGGGGACCTAGGGTAAGGGAAGAAGATGCAGTTCCATATTGGTTCAGAGATGTTGATAATACATCCTGTATTCAAAAAGCATAAGCAAGCTGAATGAGGTGTATGTACAAGAAACCCTGGCTGTACTGTAAGGGACAGCCCCCTGCGCATCGCCACAGAAGAAAGAGAAGTATAAGGCAGGAAGTAAACCAAACAGGTAATGGTGGGAGCAGTCAGGTGGACCAGATTAATTCTGGGTCTAGTTCTAATCACTGAACTAGCAGAGATGGGGAAGAGCCCATGTTTTTGGCCAGCAGAGCCCTATGCTGTGTAACTTTTGAGTACTTGCCTCCTTTGGGGTTCTGTTCAATGAGGAGGTTAGGTCTGAATGTACCTGAGTCCTCTTCTAGCTTGTCATATGACATGCAGGAGAGAGTTAATCCAAGGAGGCATCACTGTCAGTGTCATTAGACATTTTCAGCTGCAGCTTGTTTACTCAACTTGCAAAGCAAGTTGCTGACATCCCAAATGCCCGCCATCACCACCACAGCTTTCTCTTGGGTGCAAGTGATTTCAGGGTGGGATCCGTCAACTTTGCCAAGACCATTCTAGAATCTGCAATATTTTTCATGTCCTTTCCTCCTACCCCATGCCCACCTAATTCAAAAAGAGTAATGTTCATTACCCTATGAAGTCACTAGGAAAATGCTCAAGTGCCTTCTAGATAAATTTGACCCCAGTTGAAAGATTAATCAGATCAATTTAAAGATAATGCCACAGAGTGGAAGTAAATGGGATAAAGTATGTTGGAAGGAGATATGGGGGTGAGAGAGAGAGGAAATGAGATGAGGGAAGAGAAAGTGAAGCTCGAGTTAGAATTTATTGGCACATTTTCCCAGTGGCCCCCTCTAGGGCTCTTTGCAAAACCTAGCCCTTTCCAAAAGCCAGAGCCCCACCACTTTATGGAGTCAACAGCACTTCCTCGGAGCAGGCTGGGGCAGATAAGCGTGCCTCACCTCTCCCTCACCTTCCTGAAAGATAAAGCACTGGCCATCTTTCTCCAGGGCATCTGGCACAGGACCCCACACTGTCATGCTACCTCTGGCCAGGGTGGGTGGAGTAGCAAGAGGTGCTCCCAGGCCCCTGCTGTGAGATGGTCTCCCACTGGGTGATGCAGCTCATTTGAGCTCCCGGTAACATAGCTCCACTCCGAGGTATAGTAAGGAGTCTGGCCAGCATGTCCTAACCCCTTGCCTTGGCACTGCTGCCCGGGAAGGGGGTGCTGGCCAGGACACGCTGAGCCTGGGGAGCCCAGGAAGCAGAGCGAGGCCCACCCAGGGCCTTGGGCAGGCAGAGGGCCCTGGCCCCATGCAGACCCCACCCCCGCCCCCCAGCTCCTGGCCAGCACGCTGAGCTGGTGGGGGAGTCATGTGCCATGGCCACTGCCAGGTGGCCGAGAGCCAGGCCGGCGAAGCTGTCATGTCAGGGGAAGGAAGTGGCCAGGCAGAGGGCCAGGAGTGGCTCCCACTCCACCTCCTCCAGGCTGCAGTGCCTTTCCTGTCTCCCTGTCCTCTCAAGGGTGCCTTCCTTACCTCAGCATGGGCAGGCCAGCCTCCCCGCCTCCCCTGAAGCTGGTCTGAGGCCTCCAGCCTTCACTTCCCACGCCCCCTGCACACCACTCGCTCCCTGGGGAGGGTTTCCATAGCACAGGCCAGGCCGGGCAGAGACACCCGACTGGGGAGAATGCTGGAAAAACAATTTAAGGCTGCAGTTCAAAAGGCTGAACTCATGACCATAACTGGGGGCTAATCAGGGATTCCAGGGGGTTAATCATTTGTCAGTCCTCAGCACCAACTGTGTAAACAGTCAGCTAGTGCTAGCCTCTCTGGGGATATGGCCATCAGGGTCCTGCCTCCTCATGGGTGAGCCTGTGGTCATAAAGAACCCCAAGGGCAAAGAAATCCACCTCACCATATTTGTCTCTTACCATATTTGGATGCCTCCAGTGATCAAGGAGAATGTGTCTGCATCCAAAGGGGGCAGCTGACTTCCCCGGTCACACACCCAGACTGTCTGACCCAAAATGCCAACTTCCCAAGTGGCAGGCTGCCACAGGAGGTGAACATTAATTTCCCACAAAAAGCCAAAAGATTGCTGCAGCTAAGTACTGAGTACTCACCAGATAGGAGAAGCTAAAATAATATGGTTTCTTCCTTGTGGTTACTGCTTTTTTACCTGGAGGGGAAAGCCCAAGTTGAAGGAATAGAAAGGCTCAACCAAGGCAACAGAAAAATACATTTACAATCCTCTTGGCCAGAGCTAGCCTGAGACGCCTTCCAATCTCTTTGGTCAAGAATAGCACAAATGTCCTTGGGGTCAGGCATTTCCTGTCTGTTGGTTAGGCTGGGGCCCCTCAGTTTGGCCAGAGGGCCTCAGCTTGTCACAGCTGTCAAGCCTTCACCACCACCCTACTCCTGCTGCAAAAAAATAAGAATTACTGCAATTCAGAGATAGATTCTAAGTGGCCTCAAAGCAAGATCACCTGAACTTAGAGGAAAAGCACAAAAGCTACAAGTTCTCACACAGGCATGTACTCATCCATGTTCTACACTGAACTGATTAGAATGTCACCTGATGCACAGAGTATCATCCCCTCCATTCATGATTTTTTTTCTTCACTGTGCTTGGCATTGTACTACCACCACTACCTATCATACATCCTCGACTTTTTTTCTTATCTAGCACTTGGGCAGTCCTCTTTGGTAGCTGGCTCACATGTTCAACATTTGTTATTTCATGGACTCATCAAGTTGGAAATCCCTTAGCTCAAATTGCTTCTACAGACAGGGAAGTGAGGCTTAGAAAGGGAAAATGAGCAGGTCAGAAACCAAAAGACAGCTTGCTAGAAGGGTTATGGCCAGAATCTCAGTTTACTGATGGCCTCTCCAATGATCCTTCCATCTCTTTAAAAGAACACACCACTGGGGGCAGCCCCGGTGGCGCAGCAGTTTAGTGCCGCCTGCAGCCAGGGCATGATCCTGCAGTCCCGGAATCGAGTCCCACGTCAGGCTCTCTGCATGGAGCCTGCTTCTCCCTCTGCCTGTGTCTCTGCCTCTCTCTCTCTCTCTCTCTACATCTCTATGAATAAATAAATAAAATCTTAAAAAAAAAAAAACACACACCACTTTAAAAACAGCCAGCCAGATAAATCCAGGGCATATACTTACTTGCCTTTCTTTCCTCCCATACCATTTGTCAGCATTCTCCAGAGAAACAAAACCAACGCGATGTGCATATAGGAAGATTGGCCCATGTGATTATGGAGACTGACAAGTCCAAAATCTACAGGGTGGGCCAGCAGGTTGGAGATGCAGAAAAGTGGATACTACAGTTCCAATCCAAAGGGCTGTCAGCTGGAGAATTCCTCCTAACTTAGGGAAATCAGTCTTGTTCTATTTAGGCCTTCAACTGATTGGATGTGGCCCACCCATATCAATGGAGAGCAATCTGCTTTACGCAAAGTCTACCAATTTCAATATTAATCTCATCCCAAAACTCTGCCACAGAAACACCCAGAAAGTTAGATCAAGTATTTGTGTACCTCTTGGACCAGCCAAACTGATGCATAAAATTAAGCATTACACACAACAAAAAAGTCTACAATAATCCCATCGTAAGTCAAAATTTACTCATTAAAAACATCTTCTTATATATGGGTAGTTGCATGCGGTACGTATGTACTGAAAAGGACAGCAGGGAAGACTCAAAATTAATCTTAGCCGAAGAGCTTCAAAGACACATATATGTGTGGAGGCAGACACTCCCATTGCAGAGAGAGATGCAATTTAACAATCTCTTGAGGACAAGAGAGAAAGCAAACTCAGAATGCACAGCAGGTATATGTGGGATATGGAAATTGTTAACAAACAGCTTCATTCTGGAGAGTTGATGCTGGAAATCCTTGGTAAGGTTGCCAGATGAGGCCAGGTGTCCTCAGGAAGTGTTTTCCCCCAAATGATTCTGTGATCATATTTCCACTGGAATGAACGGTCCTCAAGAGAATGCTCACCGCAGCAAACAGGGAGCGAGGAGTGTTGGGACCAAAGGGTTTGATTCATACATTCAGTCACCCCAATTTCCCACTACAGATTCAACAGGCAAAACTTCTCTTCCAATTCTCTGCCCAAAATAACCGTTTGGCATTGTTGCTGAAGAATGGCTGGTGTTCCAGCCCAGTTCATTTCAGCAGCAGCTAAGTGACACCTCTGCATATAATCTGCCAAGGTGTCTTCCAACAAAGAGAAAGCAGGGATAAAAATGTAGAGACGTCTCCTGATGCTTCCGTTTCCCTGCCTAATTAAATTGTAAACTCTAGAGCTAGACTGTTTTCAGCACAAAGTGAAACATTTATATACACTGAAAACCACCTTTCTAAAAATGACATGCTTGTGTTACTCTTATTTCCTTAAAAATAACATTATCAGCAAAACCCAGATCATAGGAACTACAGGAGGACTACAGGAGACACATCAATAACAATGATAAAAATAGCAAGAATGATAAATCGAAAGGAAGGAAACTTTGTCAAACTATGTCAAAAAAACTTGAGATGGATCCAGCAACATCAATTTCAGACCTTATTTGAAACCCAATTCAACTAAAGTACAAAAACAAATTATATGACAACTCGAAAATCGTGAATGCTGATTAGGTACCTGGCAGTAAGAAACTTGTTCATTTTTTTAAGGCATTGGTGTGGGGAATAGATTTCCAACGAGTTCTTATGTCTTTAAGATATATACACAATGAAGTATTTCCAGGTGAAATGATACATCTGGAATTTCCTTCATTTGAAATGAAATGTCTGGAATTCCAGGACAAAGGGGAGTAAGCAGGGAGGTAGATGAAAAAAGATGGCCATTTGCTGATCACTGTTGAAGCTGAGTGGAGAATGTGGTTTTACTATACAACTCTACCTACTTTCCTATTTGCTAAAAAAGTTACTAATAAAAGGTCTTAAAATAGAAAACATACATTTTTGTTTCTGAAACTGAAGGTTGATTATATTCATTTAAATCCTGAACAGACTGTAATAAAAGGTCAGTGACTTCCACAAAAGAATTAGCTTGCTTTTACAAAGTATGCCAAATCAGGACTCATTAAAATGCTCAATAGCAAGTAGAGCCCATGAGAATTGGGCGCAGAGGCAGTGGGGTAAAGAGACTGAAGGACCTGAACTTTGATGCTTTTGAGACTTTTTTTTTTCTTTCTATGAGATAGAAGAATAGCTGTGATATGCAAAATAGAAACAGAAAACGGTTTCCACTTTCATCTACTTTTGTATTTCTGGAGAACTCAAAAAAGGATCTTGCCACACAGCCATGCTTATTTATTTCCACCATTAGTTCAGCAACTTTACACCCCAGACTAAGAGGAAGTAAACCTGGTGAGACGTCATGGTCCTGATGAGTCTGTGAGAAGAATGCTTTATCCCCAGGAAAGTCAAACTGACAAAATGATGTGAGTATCCAACAGATTGAGTACATCAATAATTGGTCATCCCCAGAATGATCTTGTAAGGGCATGATAAATGTCAGGGTGCGTGTCAGTGAAAAGGAAGCTAATACACTAGTGATTTATGAAAATGTGATCTCTAAGAGATGAACTCTGGCAGAGACAGAACTACTTTACCAGCCCTGAGAACTTTTAAATTTAGACAGTGTCCTTCTCAGAGAGAAATGCCATCCAAATTTATTCACACCACATTGCAAAGGGCACAGGGAGAAGGTATTGTGTTCCCACTTTAGGTTGGAAAAAACCTCACAGATATCGATTTTAGCAAAGGGTGTACAGAACTTGTCACAGGTCACGGCTTTCATTCAGAAACTGGCACACTTGTCTCCAGAAGACTGTAGGGTCCCAGGCTCATTCGCTGTTTGCATACCATGGTTCCCAAGCCGTTCATGAGGCTCAAGCCCTTTGGGTTCCTTCTGTCCCCTTTACCTCCAGCTTCTAGCATTTCCTGGAAAGATCAGCAGTCCTACACAAGCTTAGAAATAGAATAATGGTATTTTTCTTTTGCGTGGGTTCTTAGCCTGAGGACCTTCAGAGTCCATGAACTCTCTGAAATCTTATGTAAATGTGTCTGCAGAAACTTTTTTCTGATGAGGAGACACATAGCTATCCCTTGGACTCTGAAAGGATTCGTGGCCCACAAACAAAACAAAAACCCTGCCGTAAACCACTCCTACAGAGGACACACGATACGTTCCTATCAGAGTATTTCAGAAATCCTCAGTGGTTTTGGGGAAGAGGGATAAGAAGAGCGCATTGCAGCATGAAATCTTTTGGTGGGTTGGTGGGGAAGAGAAGATACTGACAGTAGATCCAAAATCAGGTGGTAGGTGGAGATAAAAAACATTGGTTAATTTCAAATAAGGGCTAGAGCAGAATGAGGGATGCAGCAAGAGGGCAACCTGCCTGATTGGTTTGCTGGTCTGGTCCAGTACCCTATTTTACAGATGCATCAGGTAACAGAAACTCAGAAAGGTGACATGAATTACCTATGAATGTACTAGTTAGGGGCAGACACTAGCTTAAAACATGGACATTGCAACTTTTGTTCCAACCCCCTTTCTGTTCATCCCCACGCAGCCTGTTGGCGCTTGGCTGAAACACACTGATGACTTGCGGCCCCCTATCATATTAGCTCACCTGCTTTTCACTTCCTAATCACTTGTGTTACACGGCAGGTGCACTAAGAGGGCCTTAAGTAGCTCTTCAAGCCTCTAACACACAGCCTCTCTGGGATGTAGCTAATTTATACAAGTTTAACGGTGGGTTTATGGCTCCCATCAGCTGCTTACTTGGGCAGTGAGTCAAAGCACATTAATCAAGCCATTACCTACCAAGGACACAAAATGCTTTGTTAGCTAATCCTCCTTTTCTCCAAGGAAAAAGAACTAAAATCAGGCCAAAGTCGCCAACTCATTCCAAACAAATCTTCAAAGTGTTCACAAAGTCATCCTGCCTGCAACTGAAAACCTGGAAATACCCAGGTGAAAGGGGCGTTCGGGGAGTATCCTAGAACTCTGCAATATAAGGAGCCCTGATTCACCACCCCTAATGGCAAGTAAAAAAAATGTACCACCCATACTCACCCAACAGGACCTATTACTACAAATACAGTTTCTCAGATTCACCCTCTTTTTTATTACATCTTTTTGCTCCTGCTGTAACAGCTCTGCATTCTCTGTGTGGGAGGTGATGCAGAAGCAGGCCAGGTGGTGGGAGCAGGCCAACCACAAGCTAAATTTTGCTGAAGAGACACTATCCACAGATAATGAGACAATCTCATGATTTTTTTTGTTGTTGTTGTTGAAGATGTCTTTAAAGGATCTCCTGTTTTACCCATAAGGAAAATGAGGACTGGGGGAAGTAAATGGCTTGTTTCAATCCACAAAGGTAGTGAGTTGTTGGCAGAATTGTGACTACCACCCAGGTTATGTGATTGCTTTGAAGTTCAATCTCCCCTGCACTGAACCCCCCTAGCCAGCTCTGTCATATTTATGGGTTTAGTGCTCTGGAGTTATTGATACAGCACTTCAAGGATGCTACCTTCTTCCTTCCTATTTTTTCTTGTTCTCTTCTTTTTTTCTATTTTTATTTTAATTATTTTTCCTCTAAAAAACAACACAGGAAATGTTCTTCAAACTTATCTTCATGCGATGCTTAGAAATAGTCTCTGATTTAACTACTTTTCTTAGAGAAAACAGATATCTTGTTGGCTAGAAAAAAGCGGTCATTTGAATTAGCTTTGACTTAATGGAGTGTTATGGTAAACAGTTAATATTTCCAAGTCCTTGGTAAAGCATTTGAAAGAAAAGTCATGAGAGAGGTGGGGGGGGGGGCGTTTAGAGAGAAAAGAAAGCCCAGGAAGCATCAACCTAAAGAATTATTGGTTATACCATTTTAAAAGAATTTTAAAAGACATTTTTTTCTAGCAAACTATGAAACTCTAAGGTGAGATGCTTTTTCCTCACATTATCATTTTTTAAATTCCCCAAACTAATGATCAAACTAGATTACATTCCCTTCTGCAGTGCCATGTTTTGGCCAACAAGTCTCACAGGCCCATAGGAAAAGGAGGGATGGGTGCCAGTGAGCCCTGCTAAACCGCTTCATCATCACCACACACATCAGTTTCCCAGTTAACTGCAGGCTGCCCATGTGTGGGCCATCTCAGCAGATAGTATTTTCTGCAGCTGACTTGCTTTCAAAATAATCTCTCTCTACTTCCTTCTTCTCCAAAAAATAATGTTCCTCTCCTTTGTTTCTTGGACTTGCCTATGGTTTTGCCATAGCTTTCATGTCTCAAATTACAGTTCTCTCCTTTTCCCAAATAAACCCATTTTGCTGGTAATATAATGGACTTTTATTTTTAAGGTTAACACCATCAACGCTGTAAAGTGCTTGGCATATACAATAGGAATTCGGTAAATGACTGCAGAAATCCTGTTGAGACACTTTCCTTGGCAATACTCTCCTTCCCTAGCATTGATGTTATTACCTGCCCCAGTCCTCCCTGTGATCACTTTCCACTTTGTCTCCTCCTCTTAGCCCCTAAACCAGTCAAACTTCAAGGTTCTTGTTTGCATTTTCTTCTCTTGATCATCTAGCCCCTTTTCCCTAATTTGAAATAAACACCTCTATCCAGAGGCTGCAGTAGTTTGAACCTCTTGCCCAAGCCCTGATAACCTGCTCCAGGTCCATGTTTTCTAATGATGCACCAAGCATTATACCCGAGGAGCTCTAATATCCTTCTAGTCCTGAAATGCTGCCCTGCACATTGGGGGACATGGGACAGGAGGTGTCAACAGACATGGGTTCAAGTAGAAGTTTGCCACTTACACGTTGTATGCCCTTGAGACATTTATTTATCTCTTTGAGGCATAGTTTTCCTCATCTATATAAGAGAAAAACAAGTGACCTTGAAAGGTCTTTCTGAAGACTAAAGGAATTTCCATTTATAATGTATCTGACCCTTGTCACACCAAGAAACATTTCTTTTCCCGAATCTTCATTACAAATTGGCTCCTCACAGTGCCCGTTTCTTTTCATGCCACTCTGTCCTTACTCACCGCGAGGCTCAAAACCCTGGAGTCTGGCCCTTCGTCATCCCTTTCAATCAAATTGGCTGCCCAGTCCTTCGTCCTTCCTTTTACTTCTTTCCTGTGGCCACTATCACTGCCGTAACATCTTACCAGTTACATGCACCTACACACCACCCCTGGATCAGTCTTAGAACATAGGTGCTGGGGCACCTGGGGGGCTCAGTGGGTTGAGCGTCTGTCTTCAACTCAGGTCATGATCCTGGGGTCCTGAGATCGCTGCTCCATGGGGAGCCTACTTCTCCCCCTCCCTCTGTTCCTCTACCAGCTTCTGCTCTCCCCCTCTCTTAAATAAATAAAATATTGGAAAAAAAAAAAAAACCTAAACATAGTTGCCACTGCATTTATTTCTCCTGCTCCTAAACCTCTAATTGACTCTGCCACTCTTCAGAGCAGCACAAACTCCCAGTCCTCAACAATATAGCTCAAGACTCTCTTACTGCTCCCTGACCTCTAATGGGCTAATGCCAGGCAAAAGGATTGCTTTATGCTCCCCAGAAGGCACCTGTGTTTTTCCTCTTTTAGCCATGCTCTACCTCCTCAGAGAGAAACAGCGTGATGCAGTCTCTCCTTTCCTGAGTGAAGCAATATCTGTAGTGGTTAACCACCTGTATGAATCCAGCCTTTAGCTCTATTACCTTAAGCAAGTTGCTCAATCTCTTTGAGCCCTGGTTTTTTCATCTATAAAACAGATAACAACTATACATACCCTATATGCTTGTTAGTGCTCAAGGAGAATTATTGTTTCACTTCGTATGACTTTTTTTTTATTTAAATTCAATTTGCCAACATATAACACCCAGTGCTCAACCCATCAAGTGCCCTCCTTAGTGCCAGTCACCCAGTCGCCCCATCCCCCCACCCTTCTCCCCTTCTGCAATCCTTTGTTTGTTTCCCAGAGTTAGGAGTCTCTCATAGTCTGTCTCCCTCACTGATTTATCCCCACTCGGTTTCCTTCCTTTCCCTTATAATCCCTTTCACTATTTCTTATATTCCACATATGAGTGAAACCATATGAAAATTGTCTTTCTCTGATTGATTTATTTCACTCAGCATAATACCCTCTAGTTTCATCCATGTTGAAGCAAATGGTAAGTATTCAACCTTTCTGATGGAGGAGTAATATTCCATTGTATATATACCATATCTTTTTTTTTTTTAAGATTTTACTTATTTATTTGACAGGGAGAGAAAGAGAGAGAACACAAGCAGGAGGAGCAGCCAGAGGAAGAAGCAGGCTCCCTGCTGAGCAGGGGCCCGACATGGGGTTCGATCCCAGGACCCTGGGATCATGACCTGAGCCAAAGACAGATGCCCAACCTATTGAGCCACCCAGGTGCCCTACCACATCTTCTTTATCCATTCATCTGTCAAAGGACATCTTGACTCCTGCCACAGTTTGGCTATTGTGGACATTACTGCTATGAACTTTGGGGTGTAGGTAACTTGTCAGTCATATGACTATTTTTTTTTTCATATGACTCTTTAAAGTAGTTTTCCTTATCTTATTCTGTCTGACATTAGTTTTTAAAATACAATCAGAGTTAGAATAATTTGTATCTTGTTTGTTCTCCCTCCCAACCACCTCTTAACTGCCAGCTGCTGTTGGGAACATCTTGATTTACTCATTTTGGTTACTTCCCACATAACGGAGCCCTCAAATATTTCTCGAAATGGATAAAATTAGGTGTACTTATTTCTCTCCCTCAGTCTCAAAAGGAAGAACTAACAAGACCAGGAAATGTAGTGATCTGGCCAAGATCACATTAGGTAAGGCAGAGCCATGGAAACAACCTAGCTCCCCTAATGGGATCCAATAACCTATCAGCACCAAGAGCCAAGCATGCTTAATTATCCTGCTAAATAAGTAGACATGATAGAAAGTGGTGATTAGTTAGCTTCAGAAGTTAGACAGAAAATTCTCAAAAAAGAATCCTGCATCCCTTGGCCAAATGCTAGCACCCCTTGTTTGCATCCAATTATCCTGTTGGGAGTCCTCCCCTCCACTCCAAGACTTTAACACTCAGTTCAGCTCTGCGAAGAACAGAGGTGGCACAGAGCTGTGTTTGTGTTTATGGTGGGAAATGCCACTAGACTCTGCCAGTCTGACAGGACAGCTGCTTCTCTCTCACCACTGGAGGAAAGACAGGACTGGAACAAACAGAAATTAAATGATGAAAAAAAAAAAAAAAAAAGACTGATAACTTCAGAAGTTGCTTGGTTGGGGAGGAGGTTGGGGGAGGGCATATCTGAAGCACAATCAAATACAGAATAAATTGATATTTAACACTGAACCTGTCTATGCAGACCAAAGCTTATTCTCTGGCAGTTTTCAGGAGTTTGGTACTTGTTTTGGTTTTCTTACTACTATAGGAAAGGCACACATGTCTTGATTTCTCTTCTCTCTTACATACAATCATCAGCCTAGAAACCTTTCTCCTAAGGGTCCGGAATTTTAAGCTATGAGACAAACATAGGCTCTGGAAGGAGTTTGTAAAAAGGGTCCATGCTCTACAGAGCATAGGTGACCAGAAATATTTTACCAAACTACCAATTCAATCAATACACACAGTACCCAGTAGGGAGTAGGGAAACAAATAAAAAGAGTTCCTATGGACAGAACATGAGAGACTCCTAACTCTGGGAAATGAACAAGGGGTGGTAGAAAGGGAGGTGAGCAGAGGGTGGGGGTGACTGGATGATGGGCACTCAGGGGGGCACTTGATGGGATGAGTACTGGGTGTTATGCTATATGTTGGCAAATTGAACTCCAATAAAAATAAATAAATAAAAATAAAAATAAAAGAAAATCTGTGATTGAGAAAAAAAAAAAAAAGAGTGCCTATAGCAACTGCCCCCAACCTGGTCCAGGCTGAGGCCACAGTCTGGTAGAATTCAACTGACATTTACCTTATTTAAAAAAAAAAAAAAAAAAATAGGAGCATTTCTCTAGGTTTGTTTCACATGGGAATTCTCATTTCTCGGGTAAGCTGGTTTTACATTAAAATAGATCTGGCACACATACACTCACCAAAAAAAAAAAAAAAAAAAAAAAAACAGAGGAAAAGCTTATATATATATATATCAAGAGAATGAGAAGACAAGCCACAGACTGCAAGAGAATATTTGCAAAAGACACATCAGATACAGGACTCTTATCCAAAATATACCAAGAATCCTTACCACCTAACAATAAGAAAATGAACTACTTGATTTTTCAAAAGGGGCAACAGGGGCAGCTGGTGGCTCACTTGGTTAAGTATCTGCATTCGGCTCAGGTCATGATCAGGTCCTAGGATTGAGCCCCATGTCAGCCTCCCTGCTCAGTGGGGAGCCTGCTTCTCCCTCTGCTCCCCCCACCCCCGTTCATGCTGTCTCTCTCATTTGCTCTCCCTCTCTGAAATAAATAAATAAAATCTTAAAAAACAAATCAAAAGGGGCAACAGAACTAAACAGACATCTCACCAAAGATCTATAGATGGCAAATAAGCCCTATGAAAAGATGTTCAATGTGATATGTCATTAAGGATCTACACATTAAAACAACGACATACCACCATGCATCTATTAGAATGGCAAAAACTTGGAACACTGACAACACCAAATGCTGGTGAGGATGCAGAGGAACAAGAACACTCCCTTCTTGCTGCTAAGAATGCAAAATGGTATAGCCGCTTTGGAAGACAGATAGGCAGTTTCTTACAAAACTAAGCATTTCATACCATATAATCCAATACTCTCACTCCTTGGTATTTATACAAATGAGCTGAAAACTTATGTCCGTGCATAAAAACCTGCACATGGAGGTTTACTGCAGCTTTATTCATAATCAAAACTTGGAAGGAAACAAGATGTCCTTCGGTAGATGAATGGACAAACTGTGGTACTCCGGAAAACAGAATATTATTCAGAGCTAATAAGAAATGATCTGTTCAATGCCTGTGTGGCTCAGTCGGCTAAACATCTGCCTTTGGCTCAGGTCATGATCCCAGGGATCAGCCCAGCAAGGAGTCTGCTTGTCCCTCTGACCCTCCCTTCTGCAATCTCTCTCTCAAATAAATAAAATATTTTCTAAAAAATGAGTTAGCAAGTCATGAAAAGCCATGGAGAAATCTTAAATGTATATTCCTTAGTGGAAGATGCCAATTTGAAAAGGCTACATACTGTATGGCTCCAACTCTCTGATATTTGGGAAAAGGCAAACTATGGAGATAGTAAAAAGAGTAGGTTTGCCAGGAGCTAAAGGGGAGAGAAGGATGAGTAAGTAGAGCATAGGGGATGTTTTAGGGCAGTGAAACTATTCTGTATGATACTAGAATGGTGGATACATTTGTCAAAACTCATGGAGGGGTGCTTGGGAGGCTCAGTAGTTGAGCATCTGCCTTTGGCTCAGGTTGTGATCCTGGGGTCCTGGGATCAAATCCTGCATCGGGCTCCCTGTAGGGAGCCTGCTTCTGCTTCTCTCTCTGCCTATGTCTCTGCCTCTCTTTGTGTGTCTCTCATGAATAAATAAAATCTTTGTAAAAAAAAAAAAAACAACTCGTGGAATGTACAACCTCAAGACTGATTGCTAAAATATACTATGGGCTTTGGGCAATAATGATGTGTCAGTACAGGTTCATGGATTTTAACAAATGTACCACTCTGGTATGGGAGGTTGATAAAGGGGGAGGCTGTACATATGTAGGGGCAGGGGCCACACTGCAACTCTCTCTACTTTGTATCCAACCCTGCTGTGAACCTAAAATTTCTCTAAAAAGTAAAGGTTATCTTCAAAAAAATTATATATATTTCCTTTGCTTATATAACATATAAGCATGCACCTTTTGCACACCTCACTGTAGAAAATTGGCAATGTCATCGTATTAGGAAAAAATCAAAATGAAATATTTTTAAATGTAACACACTCACACACTGTTCACTCAACAAATAGCTACTGAACATTTATTTTGTGCTACACATTACTCTGGGTTCTGCTCTGTGGGGCTGACATTCTAATGAAATAATCTTAAAAATGTACTGCTTTCAGGATCCCAGGGTAGCTCAGCGGTTTACTGCCTGCCTTTGGCCCAGGGTGTGATCCTGGAGTCCTGGGATCGAGTCCCACGTCGGGCTCCCTGCATGGAGCCTGCTTCTCCCTCTGCCTATGTCTCTGCCTCTCTTTCTCTGTGTCTCTCATGAATAAATAAATAAAATCTTAAAAAAAAAATGCACTGCTTTCAAAACCACCTACTGCTACCAGAAATCACTGTCAACTGGAGAGATTATTAAAAAGAGAAAAAAGACTAGGAAAAAAGAAAAGCGTGATGCTTTGAAATACACAAAGATTCCTAGGTGTGGAGGGAAAAAAGTCAACAAATGGAAGTGTGTTCTTCCAACAGTGTGCTACCTAGGTGTTGTCAAGCATCAAAGATGTGCTAACCACATGAATAAGCACAGCACTGAGATAAAAATACCACATTTCTTATTAGTAAAACCCAGGAAGAATGGTTCCAGTTTTCTAATTTATGATAAGAATCTAATAAAGTTCTTGGAAGACAATATATATCTAGAATGCCTCTCTGAATACAAGTAGGCCCTCTTCCCCTAACTACATGTATTTTAGCAAATTAAAGCTGCACGTATAGGGCTATAAGATGCATACTTTACCCTTTGCAGGAAGGGACACTTGAAGACTTGCCGGTGGCCTTTCCACATATGCAGATGGAACACTCTTGCTAGCTTACGGATACACAGTGAAGACTTGCTGAACAAATGTAAGAATCCCAAGAACTGTCCTATCAGCCTTTCACGACTCCTGTGCTCATAATAACCCCACTGTGTGCTGTTTTATAATCAGGCTTTCAAAATGCTATGTAGCCTTGAGGTCGGCATAGTCAGCCTCGGGTGATGGATTCAACCCTGTGGTGGGTAAAAAGCCTTTTCCACTTCAAGAGCAGAGGCTG
The DNA here is from genome assembly GCF_048164855.1 of Canis lupus baileyi. NCBI lineage: Eukaryota > Metazoa > Chordata > Mammalia > Carnivora > Canidae > Canis > Canis lupus. The sequence goes on along the minus strand of NC_132849.1, from coordinate 8,388,627 downwards.
CTGATCTTTTTACCATGCCCACTAATACATGATGCCATAAAGTGCAGATCCACACCCCACCCAAACAATGGGACTCTCCTAGGGCTCAAAAAAAAAAAAAAAGAACTCTTTTCCTCCCCAACCCTAGCCTTACCTCTCGCCTCCCCCAACCCTATCTGCAGAAGCAGGGAAGCGGCTGATTTTCTCAGATGTGTAACAAAAAGGCCCTTCCTAGAAGAGTCTGGTAGAAATGGGGATGAATGACATCAAGGGGGGAGGGGCTGAAACAACGGCCCCACCCATGCTCCCCAGTAGTATCATTAAACCACCACAATCACATAGCAGTGATGTTATTAGTCAAGCACATACTGGTCAAACTCAGCAACACACAGGTCTGCCCTGGCATATTTCCAGAAGGTGCTTTTTTTTTTTTTCTTTTCAATTTTTAATTTGGGCATGGAGCCTAACATGGGGCTTAAACTCACAACCCCGAGATCAAGACCTGAGGTGAGATACCTGGGCTGAGATCAAGTGTCAGATGCTTAACCAGCTGAGCTACCCAGGCACCCCAGAAGGTGCTTGTGGCAGTCATGTGAAAAGGATGAAAATTAAGTAAGAAAAGGATTCCTCTGAACTGTCTCCCAAACTGTCAACATGCAAATGATGTTTCATGTCTGCATTTCTACATTTTCAGTCATTACCAATTTATTAAACTCAATTCAGTTCCTTAAGGTCCACTGTACGCCAGGTTGTGTTCTGGACATATGGTTCCTGCCACATGCAGGGGAGATGTAAATATTCCCAAACAGCATGGGGGCTTATTCAGGTGTGCTTTTATCAGGAAGACATTGAGCTCCAGGTATTTCAAACAATGCAAAAAATTAAGAGGAAAGGCCGGAGTGTCGAGAAAGGTGGTTCGGAAATGGTAAGATTTGGCCAGGAGGGAGGAAAAAGAATTCAGATAGGCTGAGGGCAAAGGGAAGAGGATTCCAGGCAAACATTTCTGTGCTCAAAGGTCTTATTAGGGATTCCAAACCAGAGCTTTCCAACTGATGGCCAAGGGAGTTTAAGGGCATAAGAATAACGAATTTATGAAAAAACCAGTGCCTCTCAGAATGATATCCACTAGGATGAGTTTAAAAACCCACCAGTGTTCCTGGTAGGAAATTTGGAAAGTGAACTATCTCAAAGAAGAGAGACCTGGCAATTTTCTTCCAGGGTAAGCAAAGATCTACCCATTCCAAACAAGACTGGGAGTCAACAGACCCAAATTCCAGCCTATCTCCAGATCAGAATCTGGGACTTGGAGCAAGTTTCTTCCCTCTGAGTCTCCATTTCCTCAATTTTTTGAATGGAGATAATAATGGGTAAGACATCAGATTGAGGCAATGTATGGAAATTACCTGGTTCAACAGTTAATACACATAACTATTGCTGCCATCACATAAAATGGAAGCACGAAAAACTGTCCAGTTAGGGCTAAACGGAGAACTACAAAATGGCAGCATCTTGGGAGAAAATCTGAGAGTCTGATCTGCCTCGCACTTTTATATACCACGTTTTAATCCTGGTAGACGGCTGTAAATATCAAAGCAACACAACGATGTCAGTGGCTTCACTGCAAACAGCAGGACAGCCTTTGTGGTGCTGCTTTCTAGAAAGCACATCTCTCCTTCACAACTGAGAGGGAACAGTCACCTTCTTCAGTCCAGGAGCCAGCAAAAAGTCACTAATTATCCACCTGGGGTTAGTCTCATTCTATACCCTGTGTGTATGAGTCTGAAAACGAAGGCTGGCAAAGAACCTATTCAACATTCTATTGAATGTCTTTGTACTAGACACTGTGATGGATCCTTTTAGGGCCTCTTAATCCAGGAGCAAAAGGAAAAAGCACCCAGACTATCATGTACCAGATGCTTTAGATTCACAACTGCAAGGAATCCTCAGAGGTCTATGAAGAAGGCTTCATCCCTTTCTTATAGGAAACCAAAGAGGGATGCCTAGATGGCTCAATGGTTGAGCACCTGCCTTTGGCTCAGGTCATGATCCTGGGATCAAGTCCCGCATTGGGCTCCTGCAGGGAGCCTGCTTCTCCCTCTATGTCTTTGCCTCTCCCTCTGTGTCTCTCATGAATAGATAAATAAAATCCTTAAAGAGAGAGAGAGAGAGAGAGAGAGAAAGAAAGAAAAGAGATAAATTAAAACATACATTCTTTCAATTATTTCACTCATTCCTCATGCTTGTTAAGTAAACATCTGTTCTGCACTGCTAGGTATAAAGCACAGGGTAGAGAGAGCTATTGCCCTCAAGGGGTTTACAGTCAGAATGAGAGAAAAATGAACGTCCAGCTATCACAAGGCAGCCCAGAGAAGTGAGTTTTCCAAAGGATACAAAGTACCACTGGAATGAGATGAATTCTGGCTGGGAGGTCTGGGAAGACTTCTAGAAGGTTGCTACTTCAGCTGGGTTAGGATTTGCCACAAATAATCAGAGGTAGTCCTGGGATGCCTAATAAGCATGGAATTCAACCTGGTGGAGGCATGCTGGTAGAAGACCATCTGTGGCATCTGGGAATGAGAAGCTGTTTGCTATAAGAATGGGGAGGTATTTAGGGGTGCCCAGGCTCCAATGGAGGACTGAGGTAGGTGGGCACAGAACCGGGAAGGGTTTTGCATGCCAAACTAAAGAGGTAGCTTTACTGAGCATATTAACACTACACAGTGCTAAGAAACTTGTTGAGGGAAAGAAAAAAAAGAAAAGTAGATTATCTTTTTTTTTTTAAGATTTTATTTATTTATTCAGGGAGATACACAGAGGCAGAGACACAGGCAGAGTGCCTGGGGAGCCTGATGCAGAACTCGATTCCAGGACCTCAGGATCGTGACCTGAGCCAAAGGCAGTTGCTCAACCACTGAGCCACCCAGGCGTCCCAAGAAGTAGATCTTAGATACAAGGAAAAGCCTATATAGCATTGGCATAGCTTCGCCAGACCCCTTAAATGGCACTGCAATTTGGGGGGGAGGGGTTCCATTCTACATGAACAGGCAGTATCTTTTTTGTCTTATCTTTATAATCAACTTTGCCCTTTCTCCTTCCCTTAACTGGATGCGAGAAATTAGGCAAATATGCAAATCCTGAGGAGATCCAAAGAGCTTTTTGGGGGGAGGGAGAGGAAATGTGGTGCAAGTCCATGGGCCTTAGTCATACAACCTTCAGTGAGGTCACCCCTGCCACCTCACTCCAGTTGCATCAGCTGGTTTGCCTCGGTGTGATTTGTTTTCATTCACCTCGTTAATCCCAGTGGTTTTTGAGGGCCATCAATGTTTTCCTTTGTGTGTGATGTAAAGGGTGGCCTGACTCCCCATTTATGACTTTGGTTCATGCTAGTGCCATCTTATTCTCTTTGGGGCCCCAGCTGGACTTCTGACATCAAATTCTCCCCTGCCAACAGCCTCCACCTCTAACAGGGGCACACATACCTGCGTACCTGCATGCACCCACACACACACACACACACACACACACACAGCCAAAATGTTCCAACTAGAAATCATCTTCCAGACTGACAGAGCTTTTCCCCTTTATTTTGCCATCCTCATTCCCTCAGCCTGAACAACTGGGTCTTCCCCTACTCCATTCTTACCTAACCTTCAGACACTTCATCTGTCCTACAGAAACCAGTGCAGATAGTGTTTCCCCCTACAAATCATTTATATAAGGCACAGGGCTCTGTGCCCTACATCCTTTTTATCATGAACCTCGGATGCTCCTGCCTCACCACTCAAGTGGCATTTTTAAAGGTTCATTTGGTTTGTAAAATATATTCCACATTAATGAATATCCTTATGTTGGCTTCTTAAGAGAGGGAGGTAACCATTTGGGTACAGCATTAAAAAAAAAAAAAAGACGAGGAAGAGGAGAAAGGAGAAACAGAGACCCCTTAAGCAAGTGAGTTCAGATACAGCAGTAAAACTTGGGCGGTGTTCGAAGTTGCCCACTCATCCATCACTGCTCCTAGAAGACGATTAACTTGCGAGCCATTATCCAACCACCTTCAGCACACCCTCGGGCCCCCCGGGACAGAGAACGCCAGAGGGGATGCAGCGCATTCCTGTCACCCCACAGGTAAAGGACGAACAGGTCCGCTATAAAGGCGGGGACACAACGTGACCAAATTGAATCCAGCCTAGCGCTCCTGTAGCAAGGGGTGGGTGATTCACTACCGGGGGTGGGGGTAGAGAGTCAGGAAAAGAGAAAATCGTGGAAAGTCCCAGAGGAAGTGGTAACCCGATTCTGGAAGCCCGGCCTAAGCCTGGCCCTTGGGTACACTCAGCGCCCCGTGGCCGCTGCTCCCCCTCAACCTGAGTCGCCCTCTCCTGCCCACACAGGCGCCTCACCCGTGCCTCCATTCAGTGTTCCCCTTAGGTGGACGTACCAGCTTTGCCCCGCGACCCACCCACCCGCACACATGGACATCTGGGCTTGGTGGGTCCCCAGGGCTACACCGCGCCCCTCCAGGGGGACGAGCTGCTGCCACCTCCCCACCCGCTCGGCGTATTGTGCCGTTTGCCCAGGCTGACGGCAGGCGGACGGCAGCCCGAGCCGCTGATGCTGGGTCGGCCAGAAGGCAGCGGACGCAGCAAAGGGGGAACCCACTTCACGAGGAGGCCCCGCGCCGGCCGTGCGCCCCCACCCGCAGCCTCCAGTGGGGCCGGGGGCGCCGACGGGCGCGGGAGGCACGCACACTCGGTCCCTGTCCGCAGCTGCACACAAAGCCCTCCAGTCTCTCCTCGCCTCTTCCAAGCTCCTCCCTGGGCTTCGTTCCTCCGAGGGTCTCGGATGCCCCCTTCGGTGGTCGGCGGGACGGTCCCACCCGCTCCCTCGCAGCTCTGCCTCCGCCCTCGCGCCGCCGCCGCCGCCGCCGCCGCCTCCCCGCCCCTCGCCGCAGACCCCGGGCGAGCTCCACGCCGGCTCGGGGGCCGCAAGGGCGCCCCGCGCCCAGGGGAGCGGACAGCGGTCCGGCGAGCGCCGCACAACTTGGCCCGCCGCGCCGCCCCCCGCGCCCCGGCGCACAGCCCATCCCCGCAGCGCTCCGGTCGGTCCCGACCAACCCCGGCCCGGGCGGCTGTGAGCCCGGCCGCAGCCTCGCTCCTACCTGCGCTGCGGCGGGCGCGGAGGGAGCGAGGGCAGCGCGCGCCCCGGCCGGAGCCCCGCGCGGCGCGTCTGCCCCTGTGCTGCTGCGGCGGCGGCGGCGGCTGCGGCGGCCGCGGCGGGCGGAGGGCGGCTGCCCCGCTGAGTCCTCACTGGGGCTTCCTGTAGGGCTGGACAAAGGACATTTCCTGGGAGGAGCAGGGGAATGTTCCCAGCATGCCTCGATCTGTAGTTCCCGGGGACTTCCTGCCACCACGGCAGCGGGCGCCCGGGAGCCGCCCCCGCCCGACCCCGACCGGCGCGCGAGCACACGCGCTCGCCGCTTCCCCGCGCGCCCCGGGGCTGGGAGAGGCCCGGCCGCCGCGCCCCGCGCCCCGCGCCCCGCCCCCGGGCCCCGCGCCCCGCGCCCCGCCCCGCCCCGCCCCGCCCCGCCCCGCCAGGCGGCGCAGCTCGGCCCGGGTCCGCGCGCCCCCTACCCGGGGCCCGCAGCCGGGCCGTGGCGGTGTGCGCGGGGCGACTCCGCGGTGGGAGCGACCTTTGTCTTCAGAGAGGAGGAAGTGTGGGGTGGGTTCGCTTCTAGTTGACTTGGGTTTTCTGTTTGTCTGGTTTTTCTGTTGTTTTTTTTCTTTCTTTTTTTTTTTTTAGATTTTCTTTTTCTTTCTCCTCCCTTCTTTTAAGCCGCCGGAATCCCGCTGGGGGCGGATTAAAGAACTTGACTGCTCACCAGGAATTCAGGTTCCTTAAGATCTTGGCGCTTCATCCTTAAAACCATAAGAGCTGCTTGTTTCCAGATCCTGACCCGGTGACATTGCTCCCTACTATGTTGGCCTTGTCCCAGGCATCTTTTCAAGAAAAGTAATTAAATTAAGAGATTGAAAACAAGTTACATGAATTAACTCCAAGACACGTAAGCAATAAAAAATAAACTACCTTGTGCTGCTGACTTAGGAGCATACTGGAATTTCTGCTTATCTTTCTCCCCATCACCTTTGGGATTCGGTTTCATTGGACCTACAAACAGGCGGTGGCCAGTGTATGGCCATCTGTATTGGGGATTTAGGGACAGAGGGCATCGGCTATAAAAGAGAACTCCACTTCCAGCCTATCAGGAGTCCTCAGCATCCTCCACAAATTCCCATCTAATTCTGGAACTGCATATCCAGGACCCTCGTGGGAAAAACCAAGGAAGGGCCACATGGAGACTTAATGCCAGAAAGCTGTGTTCTCTCTTAAGGAAAGTGATCAGAATGTAATGAACAGACCTAGGAAAGGAAGACTTCCAGCATGCTCTAAAATGTATTTGAAAATTAATCAGAGAGAAGGTAATAGTGACTCTATGTATCCACTTGGCGTCTTAAATTTCAAATGCATGTGAATTAGAACAATCACGTGAAAGGTTCAGTGTACATTTAAGAAAAGTGCATCCACTTTCCTGCTGTAGATCTCTCTCTCTCTCTTTCTCTCTCTCTCTCTCTCTCTCTCTCTCTCTCTCTCTCTCTCTCTCTCTCTCCCCCCCCCCCCCCCTTAACTCTTAACCACAGGTATAGGATGGGCTGAATCCATTTAAGGTGTAGCAATGGTGAGAAGCATGCAGGTATGATCACCTTCCCAAAGCTCGTGCTGTCTGTCACCCTGTTGACTGTCCACTTAAATTAATTGTGCTATGATCCTTGCATTTGCCAGACTCTACAAATTATTGCTTCCTAAGGGTTTGCAGTCTGGCAACATTCTGTCCCCCTCTACCACCACAAAGGAAAAAAAAAGGGACAATTGATAATCTTTTGACAAACCCAGTGACCTCTTATAGTGCTCAGTGTGAAAAGATGAATCACTTGCGGGTAGCATTTAACATTGCCTGCTATGCCCTCAGCAGAGCTATCTTCTGCCTTCCTGCTAATATAGCACACTCTCATTCTCCTCCTACGTTTCTAAGTTAGCTCAAGGTACCTAAAATTTCACTTACCTCCATCCCGTACCAAATGAAACCTGTTCCTCTCTTTTGTTGCCAGACCAGGTTAATTAGTGACTTCATACTGAGCTCTATTTAACTCTTATGACATGTTAGTCACCATGCCTGGAGTAGACAAATGTTAACATTCAACTCTAAGACATTTTACTGAGTAAGCTCTGTCTTAGTCCTCAAGAAGTTCATACTCTTTGGGGATCCCTGGGTGGCTCAGCAGTTTAGTGCCTGCCTTTGGCCCGGGATCGAGTCCCGTGTGGGGCTTCCGGCATGGAGCCTGCTTCTCCCTCCTCCTGTGTCTCTGCGCCCCCCCCCCCTCTCTCTGTCTATCATAAATAAATAAATAAATCTTTGAAAAAAAAAATGAAGAAGTTCATACTCCTGGGTTCCATGCTGGGCATGGAGCCGAGTTTTAAAAAGTTCGTACTCCAGCAGACATCACACAATTACCACATAATATTTAAGTGCTAACAAAGCCAAACACACAGGTTTGTATTCTCAGAGGGTAATACTATTTCCATGAACTTTTTTGTTCCAGCAAGATCAGGAGTGCGACAGCAGTGGTGAGAGGAGGGAACAAGAGAGGCTAAGAAATGCAAATAGTACATAGGGACCCTCACTTAGTGTGTGACATTTGGTTGTAAAAGGGTGGTAACTGAAAGGAAATGGGGTATAAGGGGAAGATGGTTTCTGTTTGTGGACTTTTTTATTTGTTTAGTTTTTAAGATGAGAGCTCCTTGGGGATGTTTAAAAGCTGATGGGAAAGGTCTAGGAGAGAGGCAGAGGGTGAAGACAGAGGAGGGGAAAAGGAAAAGAAATCAGGCATTCAACAAATTCTTGTTGAATTAACTAATTCTTGTTACATATCATTGCTGAAGATTCTGAGATTGAAATGAATATTGAACATTCCCAGCTAAGATTGGCAAAGTCTGAGACCAGACAGAGATGACATTCCTTTCTCCCACGTCATGCATCCTCCCCAGCCCTTCACATCCTCAGGGGAGGTAGTATGAAATGAGGGAAGGGAAACAAGGGCTCCCCAATGTTAAAGGATGATGGTCAAGTTTTCCAATTTTACAACAGGTTCCAAAGGCACCTGGCAACTTCAGAAAAGTCTAAACGTTTCAGCCTGTGGGGTTAATTTTTTAATTAATTGAATATTTGGGGCACCTGGTGGCTCAGTCAGTTAAGTATCTGCCTTCAGCTCAGGTCATGATTCTGGGGTCCTGGGAGGGGTCCTGGGAGGGGTCCTGGGATCAAGTCCTGCATCAGGCTTCCTGCTCAGTGGGGGGGTCCACTTCGCTGTCTCCCTCTGCCCCTCCCCCTGCTTGTGCTTGCTTTCTCCCTCTTCCTCTCTCTCCCTCTGTGTTAAATAAATAAAATCTTTTAAAAGATTAAGTGAATATTTTACTCTTGCCCTTTCCCCCCTTCACTTTAAGATAGAATACGTTAAGAATACTCATCCTCACTTTTCAAGTGGAAAATTGAACCTGGAGAGATTTGCCTACATGTTTTAAGCTTTTAAGCATAAGGTGGACATCTGTTGTTTTCTTACCCCCATAGGCATCCATCCTCCTCTTTTTTGGGTTAGCAGCACTTTTGAGGCAACAATCCCCTTTCTGCCTTAGTTCTTATGGTTTTGCAAGGGACTCTGCTTCAGTGGTGGGCACATAATCAACACTTACCAATTACTTTGTTCCATTGCTGTTCGAAGGATAAGTTAGTAGAGGAAGCAGAGCTGAGAAAGGTGGGCATGTGTGTGTGCGGGCGCAGGTGAGATAGAGAGAGATACAGTCAGACGGAGAACGCATGCACAAGCAAATCCTTATGATATTGTTTGAACTCCTGAAAGCAAGATAACCCTAGATTCCTTGCTTGATGAACTGAAACATTCCCTTTTGGGCTTAAGCTATTTTGAGTTAAGTTCCATCTCTTGCAGCCAAGAGAGTTCTATACAGCTGGGTTGGGGGTTGTAGTGCTGATCCTTTGATGTGCTCCTAGAAGACGGGCGGGCCAAGTTGAGGAAGGGGATGGAAGGTGAAAGGATTCCTCTGTACCAGGCTAGAGAATTGGAAATCTTTGTGATTTGGCAGTTAAAACACTGAATGAAAGGTCTCCAGGTGCCAGCATTTCAAGCGTGGAGTTTTAGAAGTCTTGATTGACAAATGTCTGTGTTTTAAAAAGTTTGGACTGCTTGTAGTGTTTGTAAATATTCTAAAGAAAGAGACATGCTAATGTTGAAACTGGCCTCTGTGGAAGCAGGGAGGAAGAAATTACAGCTTGGCTAAATAACACTCTTTCTGCCTTTAGTCAGCAAGCCCAAATGGTCAAGTGTCAGATATATTGATCCTTGCCAGTTTGGAAAAATGAAATTCTCTGCCCTTTCCAGAGTAATAGCAAAGACAGGAAGGTAAAAAACTGATCATGGGAAGACTGTCTCCAGGGTCTGCATCAAACTCCTCCTGCTGTGCCATCCCTGCCTGAGGAAGGGAAGAATTAACCCCATTTTAAGTAGGGTGACCATATAATTTATCATCCAAAATGGGACAATTTGGAGTGTGGGGAGGGGTGCTATTAATAATTACACCTGAATGACAGCTCTAAAGCAGGTCACCCTAATTAAAAGAGCTTGCCACTAGCATACAGCCTTGTATCAAGAGGCCAATCTATCAGTCCTTCTCAATCCAGTTAGTTGTTTTCAATTGCCCCTAGGCAGAGGTCAGAGTGGTGGCCATTAAACTGAAGACTGGAAAGTGAATCAACCCTAAGGTTTTTCCTTAAAAGATAGAAAGCTCCAGGCCAGAGTCTAGAATGTAGATGAACTCCAACACTGCTGAGCAAGTGGGTGGCTAGGACAGCTCAGTCCTGAGAATGGAAAACCCTCCCCAGTTCCCAGTAAAGTTGTAGTTACATATGAAAATAATCAGTAAGAATATTTCTTGAGATTTAAAATGGAGACAGCTATGTTGGCCCAACAACTCAATTCCTTTCACAGCAGGTAATTCTTGCTATTTCTATTTAGCAGAATTTAATGCATCCTATAGGACAGTCTCACTGGTTATTATTTTCCCTTTCCTTTACCTTCAAAGTAGGAGTTGCTATATTTTTCCTTCTACCACTTTAGACCAATTGTGTGGGGAGTCATCAGATTTTTAGTTTCACTGTGAGCTATCCAAGAGAACAGAAATAACTAGGGCACCTGGGTGGTTCAGTCGGTTAAGTGTCTGCCTTCAGTTCGGGTCATGATCCCGGGGTCCTGGGATCAAGTTCCACATTGGGTAACCTGCTCAGTGGGGAATCTGCTTCTCCCTCTCCCCCGTGAGCTCTCTCTCATGCTCTCTCTCTCAAGTAAATAAACAGACAGACAGACAGATAGAAAGAAAGATCACTTAAAGGTCAGGGACTAGGCGCTAGACCCAAAATAAAGTTCTCTCTCTTTGGAGTGTGGGTGAGTACATTTTCATGCATGCATAGAATCATTATACGCAATTAAGTGGGGGCATTTTAAAAATCATGTGTATGGAAGAAAGGAAGCCAAGAGATGGACTGCAGTGCAGAGCTATTATTTTTGGATGGCTCAGGTTGTGTTTCCCTTCTTATAACAAATGCCCTAATTTTCCTTCTGAGGAACTATCCGTCTCTCAATTTTAGTCTTGTCTGGAAGAGCCTTTTACCTTCCCCACTTCTCCCTCTTTGTCCTGAAGCCCCAGGGCTAGATCTGGAACCCAGTTGGCCGGTTAGCTCTCCCACGTGGCACAGACTGGTGACTGGTTCAGAGCGGGCAACTGATCCAGAAGCTAAGGTTAAAGAAGCCCTCTTTCTCTATTGAAACTTCTGATTGAAAAGACTACATAAATCTCAAGATGCTGAGGCTGGAGGCTGGAGGCTAGAGGCTGGAGGCTGGAGGCTGGAGGCTGGAGGCTAGAGGCTGGAACCTGAATGTGGCATCAAAATAGAGAAAGAGAGAGAAGCTTATCTGAGGTCTTAAATTCAGACGTTCCTAACCTATCCCTGTACTGGTCAGTTATTAAACGTCCCCAACCATGACTGTGTTTATTTATTAATCTAATTGAAGTGGATGTCTACCCACTTCAGCAGAATTAGTTCTAACTAAACTCAGAGATTTTGAATTTTTTTTGGGGGGGGGGTATTTCTTGTGGCAAAAATACTTAGGAAAGAGGGAGGGGAGCAGGTGGCAAAGGTGAACTCACCTGGACAGAGTATCAGTGAAGTGTTCTTTTAAAAAAATATATTTTATTTAAATTCAATTTGCCAACATATAACACTCAGTGCTCATCTCATCCTGTGCCCTCCTTGGTTCCTGTCACCCAGTCACCCATCCTCCGACCCTCCTCCCCTCCCACAACCCTTTGTTTCCCAGAATTAGGAGTCTCTCCTGGTTTGTCCTCCTCTCTAATTTTTCCTCACTCAGTTTCCCTCCTTTCCCTTATAGTCCCTTTCACAATTTCTTATATTTTACATATGAGTGAAACCATATGATGGTTGTTTCTCCAATTGACTTATTTCACTCAGTATAATAATACCCTCCAGTTCCATCCATGTCAAAGCAAATGGTGGGTATTCATCCTTTCTGATGACTGAGTAGTATTCCATTATATACATAGACCACATCTTCTTTATCCATTCATCTTTCAGTGGACACCGAGGCTCCTTCCACAGTTTGGCTATTGTGGACATTGCTGCTATAAACATTGGGTGCAGGTGTCCCGGTGTTTCACTGCATCTGTATCTTTGGGGTAAATCTCCAGTAGTGCAGTTGCTGGGTCATAGGGTAGCTCTATTTTTAACTTCTTGAGGAACCTCCACACTGTTTTCCAGAGTAGCTGTACCAGTTTGCATTCTCACCAACAGTGCAAGAGGGTTTCCCTTTCTTCACATCCTCATTTACATTTGTTGTTTTCAGTTCTGTTAATTTTAGCCATTCTTACTGGAGTGAGGTGGTATCTCATTGTGGTTTTGATTTGTATTTCCTGATGGCAAGTGATGAGGAGCATTTTTTCATCTGCTTGTTGGCCATGTGTATGTCCTCTTTGGTGAAATGTCTGTTCATGTCTTCTGCTCATTTCATGACTGGATTGTTTGTTTCTTGGGTGTTGACTTTGATAAGTTCTTTATAGATCTTGGATACTAGCCCTTTATCTCAAATGTTATTTGTAAATATCTTCTCCCATTCTGTAGGTTGTCTTCTAGTTTTGTTGACTGTCTCCTTTACTGTGCAGAAGCTTTTTATCTTGATGAAGTCTCAATAGTTCATTTTTGTTTTTGTTTCCCATGCCATCATACATGTGTCTTGAAGAAGTTGCTGTGGCCAACTTCCAAAAGGTTGTTGCCTGTGTTCTCCTCTAGGATTTTAATGGATTCTTGTTTCACATTCAGATCTTTTAACCATTTTGAGTGTATCTATGTGTCTGGTGTAAGAGAACAGTCCAGCTTCATTCTAGTGAAGTGTTCTTTTTCTCAGTAGAGACCACTTGTTGCCAGTGCCAGCTCTCCAATTCCATCATCTAGGCTGGTTAGGACGGAGTATGGGAAACTGACCACTGTCAAGGGTTGAAATGACACAGAACACAAGGATCGGCCAGTGTCTGATTTGAGAGAGAGCAGCCATGTTCTCATCCTTGTAGTGATATGTTTGCTGAAAAATAAATAAACTAAAAAAAAAAAATATTTTCAACCCTTACAGTTATTGTGTAACTTGGTTTGTTTATTAATAGTTAACACACAGCTTCATTTTTTGTTCTTATGTTTTGTTTTATTTTGTTTTCTGGTAACATTGAACTGCTGCTTCTTCAGGCCTAAAACTTAAGATTCCCACATCGGGGCCTTTCTTCTTCTTCTGCCCAGAGCCAGCTCTCCACTGCCAGTCCCAATCTTTTTGTGGATAGCTGCTTCCCACCCTATACCTGTTATAGAGACCTTCTCAGACCACTCTATTTACAGTAAACCCCCCTTCTTTATCTCAGTCCTTTGTTTTCCTCATGTTTGAAATACTTTAATAAACTTTTTTTTTCCTGTGTTTTGTCTCCCTCCTGCAGGTAGCATGGAAACTCTGTGAGTACAGTCAGTGTCTCTCTGATTCATAGTTTTGTCCCAAGAGTCTAGCATAGTGCTCAGCTTTTATAGCAGGAATTCAGAAGTTACTTGGTGAATGCTCTTAATGAGGAAATATTTTCTAAGCACCTGTGAAGAGCATTAATGTTCAATGTGAACAACTTCTCTTAGAGATACTCTTTTACAGTAAACTTTTTATGGAAGTATAATGTGTAAAAATGAAGACTTCATTAAACTATAAAATATGCAGATATCAAAGACTATCTTATTTCCTAGAGGAGAATTCGGAGATGAGGAAAATGAGAGTATTTTCCATCTGATCAAAGGAAATAGAGGGAGGAGAAGGGGATGTTTTTTGCTGGGATTAATTTAGCTGAGGGCTAGGTCTAAAATAGTCCACCTCCTACAAATGTTTCCCCTAGCTTGAGCACAAGAATTTGTTTCCTTGCTGGTCTTCAAATAGCCTGGAAACTCTTACCCCTTAAGGATCAGGAGAGGAAGAAAATAAATTATGAGTCACAGGAAACAGGTGAATATAGACCAAGGTATAAACTTCAGCAGCCTCTGTACTCCAAAAACTAGAAAGACATTTAGTTCACTAAGTTTTTAAAACAAATCTGTAAATGATTAAATAGAGAAACTTTAGATGCCCCCTCTCTAAGATTAGAAGCAGAAGAATATCCAATATTGGTGCTACCCTTCAAGATGACACTGGAAATCTATCCCAACCCAACATGACAAGAAAATCAAAGGTATAAACATTAAGAAAGAAGAAACAAACAATTGTTTGTAGATGATAAGTTCATCTACATGGAATTCATTATAAACCAGGAACCATCTATTTATTTAGCATTCACAAATAATCCCTATTTCACAAATAAGGAGGCCCTGAGAGGCTATATTAGTCCAAAGTTATTCAGAAGTAAGCCTCAGAGTCTGAATTTAAGAACATTCAGTGTGGGAGTGTGAAGTCCCACCCAACAGCCCTCTCCACCCATGCTTGTATTCATTCCTGTGTTAGTGTATACCTGCACCTTTTGTGCATGGCGCTCAGCGTTGGGGACACCAAAACGACAGCATAGGTCCTGATGGTAATCTGGTGGGAGATCAATAACCATACAAGGAAATAACTCTGCTTATCTGAAGGAATCCAGGCACAGAAGAAACTGAGATTGTCAGAAATCGCTTTCCCAGGGGTGACACCACAGCTGAGTCTTTGAGAAGTAGGTTTTCTGAGCACTTCCAGTGAGGACAAAGACCGAGGTGCCATAGCGGAGAGAGTGGGGCAGTATAGCCGTGCAATGTGACAAAGGCTAGAGAATTAGGTTTGGCCAGGCCCTGAATGACACTGTGAGCCATGTGGAAGAGTATGGACAGTGGATGCAGCACTGGGTTAATGAGACAGCCTGGAAAAGAAAGCATCTATAAGGGTAGACAGACTGGAAAGAACATAACTCAGCCCTTATAGGTTGAATGAGGAAGTGGGGTTAAACTGCTCTATTTTCTTTATAGACATAAAGAAACATACAGTCAACAGCAATGTTCACTTCCATTGCCATAATCATTTTTCTGTAATTTACCACTAGTCACAGCTTTTTAAATGGTGTTACCAAAACTGTATCCTCTTCTGAATAAGGGTGTATTAAGCCTCCAGCCGACTTGGCTGGTACCCTCCCCACCTGCGCCACTCATCACCTTTTTCTCTTTGATCCTTCTGGCTTCATCAGTAAGTTTATCATCTCTGATCAAGCAAGAGGGTTCCCCAATATGGCTTCAATGAAACAGAAAAGAAAAATACACTTATTCAACAAATATTTGCAGAGCATTTATTTTTTTTTTAATTTATTTATATTTATTCATGATAATCACAGAGAGAGAGAGAGAGAGAGAGAGAGAGGCAGCAACACAGGCAGAGGGAGAAGCAGGCTCCATGCACCAGGAGCCCAACGTGGGATTCGATCCGGGGTCTCCAGGATCACGCCCTGGGCCAAAGGCAGGCGCCAAACCGCTGCGCCACCCAGGGATCCCTGCAGAGCATTTACAGTGCTAGGATACCACAGTGAATAAAAAATGGCTCTGACTCTGAAGGAGCTTATGGGCTTGAGTTGACCAAATGGATAATAAAATTTAAACCAGAATCAGCAAACATTATATGATACTGTGTGTCAAGCTGTGTTCTTCCATACAGGAATCTGTCAGTCATTTAATTCTATGGACAGCCCACCTTATAAGGCAGTTTGTATGAGACATCCCTGCCATCTCACCTTACTAGTGGGCTTCGAAGCCCAGCAGCATAACTCCAGTGTCTGTGACTTACCTGCTTCACTTTAATGGTCTAGTGACAATCTAGTGTTATAAATGATATGATGCAGACATGTTGCATTAGAGAAACGTTCAGGGTATACTGGCACCTAACCCAGGCTTAGGGTCAGGAATCATTTTCTGAAAAAGTTTCAAGCCATACCTGAAAGGGGCAGTAGGAATTAGCCAGGTGACAGAGGAAAGGAGGGAGGTGATTCTGGATCAAAGGAATCCTAAGTGCAAGGACTCAGAGCCCAGAAGCAAGCATGGCACCCATTGCAGAACATCTTGGAAGGCCAAATGAGGTCAGGAGGAGAGAGTGAAGGTGGGGACAGGGAGGAATAGAAATTAAGTTAGCTATTATAGATCTTAATGTTTAGTGCTAGAAGAAAGCACATAAACAAGGCAATGGAACTAAGTTCCAGAAAATCCTGAGTTTAAATATTATATCCCTTTCAAGACATGATGACTTTTTTTCAAGTCAAAATTCAAATCATTTGTTTTTGGATTTGTGGATTCATTTAATGTGTTAGAAAAGTATTACTTATTAACTACATGGAGTTACATGTTTAACCATTCATCTCTGTTGAAAGGAATAGAATTGCATTAAAATAAATATGAAATTACTCTTACAAGTCAGTTACTACTCTGATTGAACTGTCATTCTTAAGTTCAACATATATTTATGGAGCACCTACTATATATCAGGCCTA
The DNA here is from genome assembly GCF_048164855.1 of Canis lupus baileyi. Classification (NCBI taxonomy): domain Eukaryota; kingdom Metazoa; phylum Chordata; class Mammalia; order Carnivora; family Canidae; genus Canis; species Canis lupus. Next base: position 8,372,448 of record NC_132849.1, on the reverse strand, counting down.
GTATATGATACCAGAGGATACCTCAGTGAAGAAGACAGGTCCATGAGCTTGCACTAGGCATATTTCAGCAAATCCTGAGTATCTTAGAAGTCTGAAACCATGGTTTTAATACTTGTAGAATATATAAAGATTTTTGCCCAAATATCTCATCTTACAGATAAAGAAACTAAAGAGGTTAAGTGATTTTACAACTCAGTGTGGTGCAGTGCTGGGGGCTTGACCTAGAATCACATATTCCCATGTCATTGCTCTTTACAGTAGCACTCTACTAGCTTATACATTCTTTCTTTTTTTTTTTTTTTAGCTTATACATTCTTAATCATGGGTTCAAAGGAGCATTTGATGAAAAGCCAAGTAATGCTGTAAATTGGGATTCTCATTGGAGTATTTCTTGTGCAATTTAACATTCTCTCCCTCTCAGGGAGACAGAACATGAAAGACTCCTAACTCTGGGAGATGAACTAGGGGTGGTGGAAGGGGAGGTGGGTGGGGGTTGGGGGTGACTGGGTGACGGGCACTGAGGGGGGCACTTGACGGGATGAGCACTGGGTGTTATTCTATATGTTGGCAAATTGAACACCAATAAAAAATAAATTTATATATAAAAAGCAACATTCTCTCCCTCTCACAAAATAATAGCCTAGAAAAAGCCAATATTGTCCAATTTACCAGAATGTTTTCACATTCATTATTTCATCTGAACTTCAAGTGACCCTATGAGGTAGACTTCATAGATATTAATCTCCATGCAGATGAGGAAACGGAGCCTTAGGGTTTCAGTGACATGAGTATGGTGACAAAGTAAGAGCCAGGAGGGCAGAGTCAGCTGCCCCAGGCCGCAATCCACAGAGACATAAAACACCCCAGGAGTTAATCAGAGTTTCAGTGCCATTTAACTCAGATTTCCACCAATACTCTCAACACAAGTGATGAAACATAAGTTGTGATGAAACATAAATTGTTTCTACCCTCACTCAAGAAGATGTCCTTGGATAAAACTACGAAAACACTCCCAGGTCTGTGGATTTACCTTAGTTGAGATTTTCTGTGATGTGTACATGTATGTTTCTTGATGTAACTAGAGTCTTGTCCTAATCCCAAGAAGGCCTAAGGCTGGCAGCTGAATTCTGAAACCGGTGTATGACAAAGCACAGAGAATAAGAGATTTTTTGAAGTATAAATTTTAATCCCTTCATTATATCTCCCACGGAGTCATGTAATTGGAAATGAAAGCTGAAGAGAGAACAAAGATTGTAGAAATGCAACGTTTTATGGGTATCAAAGTCAATAAATAAATAATAAAAGGAAATGTAAAAAACTATACTCATGTTATAGATGATACAAGAGAAGTGTAATTACATCCTTGCTATTAAGGAATTAGAACAACAAGGTATTTAGATAAAAAATGAAAAGTCACTCTTCACATACCATGGGTGGTCCTGCTACTCCCACCGTGATTTAGGAGAAATATTTTTTTTTAGGAAACATAACTTGAACAAGACTGTGCAATTATATCCAAGTAAGTTAACTCTGCCTTTGGTGAGTGTGAGTGACTAATGCTTTCCAGTTACAGGTGTCAGGAAAACTGTGCTGCAAAAGATAATTTCAAACAAGTAAAAATATTCTGCTATAGTTAGTACATGTAACAGATCCCTTTATTTGAGCATAAAGAGAGATTTGGTTTTTCTTTTTTTTTAATTTTTTTTAAATTTTTTTAAAATTTATTTATGATAGTCACAGAGAGAGAGAGAGAGGCAGAGACACAGGCAGAGGGAGAAGCAGGCTCCATGCACCGGGAGCCCGACGTGGGACTTGATCCCGGGTCTCCAGGATCGTGCCCCGGGCCAAAGGCAGGCGCCAAACTGCTGCGCCACCCAGGAATCCCAGATTTGGTTTTTCTTAATGGAACTAATCATCAATGCTCACCAGCCCTCCCTATTAAAGGCTATGAATTTGAAGGGAGGGACGCCAAATGATCCAGGGTCTAGATTTGCCCGCGGCCTCAGTTTGTTGGCTGGGGTTCAGTTCTTTTACCCTGACAGTCTGTTTTTCACTGTACATTCTTTGCTCTTTCCACTATCACATTTCCCACCCCAAATGCCTGGAGTCCTAAGCACCACAGACCACTCGCACTATTTTATTCAGATTTTTAAAATTAAAATACAATCAATATGCAATGTTACATTAGTTGCAAGTGTTTGGCATGTTGGTTCAACAATTCTATACATCACTCGATGTTTGCCACAAATGTCACCACCTGGTCACACCATGGTGACAAGTGTCACTATACAACACTACTACAAATTATGGACTATATTCCCTGTGCTGTACTTTTCATCCCTGTCATTTATTTTTTTATAAGTAGAAGTTTGTACCTCTTGATCCTCCTCACCTATTTTGCCTGTCACCCCACCCACTTCCCCTCTAGTAAAAGCCAGTTTGTTTTCTGTGTTTTTTACTGTTTTTGTTTGTTCATTTGTTTTGCTTTTTATATTCCACATGTAAGTGAAATTATATGGTATTTGTCTTTCTCTGTCTAACTCATTTCACTTAACATTATCTCCTCTAGGTCCATCAGTGTTGCTGTGAATGGCAACATCTCATTCTTTCTATGGCTAAGCAATATTCCATCGTGTATATACACACCACATCTTCATTATCCATTCATCTATTGATAGGCTACATTCTGTTTTTTAAGATTTTATTTATTTATTTGAGAGAGAAAGAAAGTACATGAGCAGAGGGAGGGGCAGAAGGAGAGAGCGACAGAGAGAGAGAGAGAGAGAAAGAGAGAGGCTCCTCACTGAGCAGGGAACCTGATGTGGGGCTTAATTCCAGGATCCCGGGATCATGACCTGAGTGGAAGGCATATGCCCAACAGACTGAGCCATCCAGGCACCCTTGCTTTCTATTTTATACTGTTTTCATTGATTCATGAGATGTTTTCTGCAAGTTATTGATTCTGTCTCCCCAGCTAGACTTGAAGCTTCTTAGGGCAGGAATCTCACCTCATGCTTATCCTCACCTGCCTCCAGAACTGAGTGCCCATGCTGCACTGGGAGCGGAGTAAGTTCAGAAGCACCTGGAGGAGTGTAGCCCTCCCCTATCTCTTCTGCAGAATTCAGGGTAACTACTCAGCAACCACATGTGCATGGCCCAGAGCAGATGCAGAGTTCATGTTTTCCCAGTGTGGAGGTCAGTCTTGGTCTGTCGCCGGTGCTGTGGGCTCTCCTCCACAAACCCCTTAAGCCTCTTCCTGGTCCTGCCTCCCAAAGTAGACTTTCCTTGGTCCTATCGTTAGTACTCCAGCTGTACTTAGTTCCTGGTTTAACTTCCGATTAACTCTCAGCCAGAAATCCTTTCTGGTCCAGTACTTCATGGGACACTCTCTTATTTTGCTTACTCTGCTTCCTTCTCCTACTTCAAGATTCAGCATATGAGCTTCTATTTCTTCTGGCTGCTCCTACAGGCACTTAATCCATTACCAATGGACTCTTTATTTTTTTTTAATTTTTATTTATTTATGATAGTCACACAGAGAGAGAGAGAGGCAGAGACACAGGCAGAGGGAGAAGCAGGCTCCATGCACCGGGAGCCCGACGTGGGATTCGATCCCGGGTCTCCAGGATCGCGCCCTGGGCCAAAGGCAGGTGCCAAACCGCTGCGCCACCCAGGGATCCCCCAATAGACTCTTTAATAGCTGCTTTAATCATTTACACTTACAATTATTTATTGAGATTATCCACACCAGCCCACAAAATGGGAAATTCTGTCCCAGTGTCGTTGGGTCTTATGTGCTTTCATTGTACCTGCATTTTCTCCTGCCTGGGACCTAATCTGTAACTCTAGAGATAAAATCGTGCACCTTTTTTTCCCTATGAGATTTTACTCATGGTCATTTGCTTTGGCTGTTGAATATAAACAAACCAGTTTAACAGCCTTAAAAGGTCAACTGAAAAAGGAACCAGTCAACCTGTGTGCCCATTAAAAATAAGTGGAAGAATTGTGGAGAGCCATTATATCTTATATGAAGACTTATTTATTTGTTTATTTATTTTTTTGAGGATGAGTGAAATGCAATGCCTGGTGGGAGGAGGCCAGTTAATTGAGATTGTGCCCTGACATACATCTGTTAGAATATTTGGGTTGACTCCATTTAAAGATGTGGGGAAATCAGAACAAGGGTATGTGCCAGGCTGGGGTCTCTAAGTTAAAGATTACGTGAAAAGTTTTGAAGGCACAGAAGCCAGAGTAATAACTATTCTAAGAATTCAGACAGCTACATATAGAATGCAGTTGTAATTAGAAGCCAGGGATAAAGGCTCACAGGCACTGGAAAACACCAGATGTTTCCAAGGACCATATTGAAAAATTGTCTGACCAAGTACAGTGGGAAAGAGACAGGAGCTGTGAAGCCAGAGTTCAAGGAATCAGGCTGGATTCAATGCCCATGATTAATACCAGTAGTTTCTCCATCTATATTATTGCTTACATCAACCCAATTCCTACAGTAGAGTCAGTTTTTAAATCTGAAAACTCAAGTGTGTTCTGGACCAATAAACAGCTGAGGAAGTTTAGGGGAGAAAGGAATAGGTGAGTGGGACTAACCTCCAGCCCCAAGGTAACAACAGAGCAAAAATGAGTTACTGAATTCTCTTAGAGGTGGCAAATGAAGGAACCTATTGTTTCCAAAGAGAGTTTCCTACTCAAGAGACCCTGAGGCATTACACTAGCAGACTAAGATGCATGACTGTTTCTCAACTCTGTCTCCAGTTTGAAACCACATGTCTGCTGTAAATGGTGTTTGGAGAGAAGAGGACGAGATGAAATATCTGTGTTTCTGCTTCTTGCATCTCTATTAAAATACAGGTGCTGTGGGCAGGGTATTCATCATCTACTTTCTTGGTAACCCCTCAGATCCCAGTGGGCCATTTTGTGGTGTTGTTTGATGACACAGTCAGGAAGGATGGTTAATGCATAGCAGTAGGTGGACAGGGTCCAGTCAGTCCTAAATGTTTAGATCCAGTGCCCACCTAGGGACAGAGCTTTGGAAAAGTAATGGCTGGTGATTATTAAGAGATTCATATGTGCCAGAGACTGTGCTAGGATGTATCTTTAAATGCAGCTTTAAATATATCTTTTCATTTATTCCTCATCACAGATCAATTAGGCATGACTACTTTTTCTATTGTAAATGTGAGGACACTGAAGCTCAGAGAGGCTCAGTAACCTGCCCAAAGCCACAGAGCTGGTAAGTAATAGAGTTAGATTTCAAACCCAGGTCTGATTCCAGACCTCAGACTGCTAATCACTATGTTGTTCTAGGAAAGGTACCTGAAGGTAAATCTAATCATGCAGCCCTAGATTAAAAATAATAATAATAAGGGAAGGATGCTTATCTCTTCGCAACTCTTCCCCAGTTTTCTTCATTTTTATCACATTTTATACCCCATACCCAGATGCTAGTATTGTACTTCAGTTGCATGTTAAGTTGCATAGAAGGGTGAACAGAGTTTGTTTCCTCTGCAAGAATGCTCATCAATCAAATGGGCCTGCCATTACATTGTACCAACTTGGATGATACAGTTTACCAGGGTGTGGAGCAGGGTGTGTACAGTCCTCACACTCAGGAAGTTTACAACATCCTGTAGAAGATAAGAGTGCATATCTAAAATATCATTCAAGGCAGCATATGATAAATGCTAAAGCAACAGGAAGGAGAACTGCTCTCCAGGATGGAAGAGGGAGAGATCACTTTTGAATGTGCAGTCAGGGCAGGATTCCTGGAGACAGTATCTGAAGAGCAAGGGAGGGTATTTACCTGGAGACAGTGGAATCAAAAAACGGAAGCATGGAGTGAGGAAGTGAAAGGTATGTTTGGGAGCAGTGGAAGCACCAGCTCCACTCTGGCTACACTCACCAAGGGTAGGAGCGGGAGTGAGACAAGACAGGCAAGCTGAAATTAGATTGTACAGATTCCCAAAAACAATGCAAAGTAGTTTGAGTTCATTATAAGAAATGAGATCCACAAGATAAAATACCAAGCCTATGTGGGCACTTGACAAACCGGGAGGTTGTTGTACACTTAGGGCAGAGAAAGCAAGCGATTTGGAAAGAAAGTTGCCTCTGAGTCAAGGTGTAGATGTGTCATTTACTATCAGTATGTCTTTGGCTAGGTACTTAGTTTTTCTGAGTTTCCATTTATTCATCAGTGAAATGCAAAAAACTCCCATCTCACATGGTTATGGAGCAAGAGTCAGCAAACCCTTTCTGTTATGAGCCAGATTGTAAATCCTTGAGACAATATACGCCAAATGATCTCTGCTGTCATCAGTGAAGGCACACTGCAATACATAGACAAATGAATGTGGTCTTGTTCCAGTTAAATTTTACCTACAAAAACAGTCAGCCAGTCAATTCTGACTTGTGGGTCATAGTTTGCTAGCCCCTGGTATCGAGGATTAAGTAAAATAATATCTATAAAACATCTAGAACAAGATAGACTTTAAATAACTGTTCCTGCATCTGCCAATGACTTTTGCTCTCACAGTATCTTGTTCCCCCCATTACCACTCTGATGTAGTTGATACATATGCCTATGTTCTTCATCACTTCTTTTTCTGCAGTGCTGACCATAATATTTTCCCATAAAAATGGGCTTCTAAACTAATATATCATTTAGGGTATTATTTGCTAAAGGCATAAAGGAAAGGGATCTTTCTGGTCTAATCATAAATGATAGCCAAGTCCAGTCTCTAGGCTGAGAGGGCATGAAGCAATACTCTCCCTTTTCTTGCCCCTCAAGGTTAAGAAAAAAGCACTGGAAACCCACCTGCCGAATTTGGAATAGAACTGCATCGAGAATTTGAAATGAACGGGTGCCCCCTGATGGAGATTTACAGAACTTGGTGGATTCAGTCTGACTATTCCAACTAGGATTAATCAAGGTGAAAATAACTTGTAAGCAGTCTACTCTTTACAAGTCTCCTCACATATGACCTTATTTGATTAGCAACTCAGATGGTTCTCTTCCAAAGGAAATTTAAAAAGAAATGGTTAAGGACTTCGTGAAGTGAAAGTGTAGAAAGAAAGGTTAGGTGCTGGAGCTGGACACAGAGGAGGTTACCAGAGCACACAGTGGAGATTTGCCCACTCCCACAGTTATAGAGATTGCCAACACTGTAACAAATTGAACTACAGCAAAAAACCATCAGCCAAGTTCACTAAAAGTTATCCTGCTGCAAAAGTGTTCTAATTGAGCTTGATATTGGTCCAGGCTAAGCAGTCTTCCAGCTAATATGCGAAACCAGGGATGACTTGTAGTTCTTTACCTAATTTCATCAGCTGGAGTCAAGAGACACTCATTAACAGCTGGCTCATTATGCCTTTCTCTCCTTGACCATAAGTCACTTACTTAGTTGCTAAATGAGGTTTGTTGACTCTGGGACCAAGTCACAGCATTGCAGAGTCTATACAGTCACCCTCAAATCCTTGGGCAGTCATCCAGGAAAGAACTAGAAACATAAGGAGCACCAAGTAAGCAGGACCATGTGAAAGGAAAGAAACCAGCTCTTGTTCCATTCAGTAAAATCTCAAAAAGTTGCACATCTGATTCATCTTTGAACTATTTGAATGATGGTATTTGCAAGGTAAATGAAGAGCAAAACCAAGATTGTGATAGGAAATGTTTAACTTAAGAAAACAGGTCCAGAAAAAGAAAAGGCTTTAAAAAAGAAAAAACAGGTCTAAAGCAAGTTGAGTACCAATCCTAAGAGTCTTTCTTGTTCCTTAAAGTCTGGTTCTCAAATTCAGCTCCTACTTTTTCCATAAACAGGAAACTGTTTTTTTTTTAAACTGACTTTGAACCAAATGGTGTCATTTTCCCCAGAAGAAAAAATTAAGTTAATGGGAAAATGCTTGATTCTATCCATAACTGTTTATCACTTATACTAGAATCTCATATCAGCACAAAAATACTCCAGTAGGCAACATTTAATATAGTAGTATTTTATGTTTTTTTGTGAAGAGAGGGTATTTTTTCTATTGTTATTGTTGTTTTTGGTTTTGGTAAAGAGTAGTTTGACTTCAGATTGTTCCTCACTTGGATATGTTTAAAGATCACTACTTAAAATCAACATGCTCCCAGTGAGTTATCTGAGAACAATGTGCTAGTTACTGTTTTCTTATTCTTTAGCTTTGTCTAATGACAGTGAGTCTCCCAACTGAATGCACTTCAGCCAATTCAACCTCTTGTTTACGTCACTCTGCAGCTAATGGAATAAGAATTTTCTCTGCTTGGTTGCTACCCATTGTAAAGATTGGGATCTTCCATTTGATCCCAGCATCTTTCCTGATGGATCTCCAGAAAACTTGAGCTGTCCACAGCCAGTGTCCAATTACCCCTCTTTGGTGATAATCTGTGGCTCACTTTCTGATCATCTGGCTCACTTTCCTGTAACTCTTGCCTTTATGAATGTGGAAAGCGTCTCCTGAAAAGCCAGCAGATGCTCCAGCTCCAGACTCTTCAATAATTGGCTAGACGTGTTTCATGTTGGCCAGGAAGAACTGCATCTACCCAAGTTTAGGACAGATTCTTCAATTGACTGTAGATCCCAGTTTTTTTTTTTTAATTCTCAATTTCTCAATTTTCTTGTCAAGGTCTAGCCAATAGGCTTGCTTATAGAGATAAGCAACAGTGTTTTCTAAAGGACCTGTGTGTGCTCTGGATGGATCAGCTGCTTAACAGCTGCTTAATGGATGTCCAGCTGTCTCTGGTGGAACCCATTCTGGGACCCAGAAGCCAGATTAGTAGGGTGACCAACCACTCTGGTTTGCTTGGGATTGAGAAGGCTTTTGGGTCGTGGGACTTTCCGTGCTAAAACTGGGGAAATCTTGGGCACATTGGAATGAATTGGTTACCCTACTGGTTGGAAAGAATTAGAACCCTGTCTGTAATTGGTGTTCAGAAACATACAAGTTATCTAGTGAACTGGAGAACCCTGAGGGAGGTAGAACAGTAGGGACTCTCAACTGACCCCTATGATCTTGAATAAGGAAGTATATCTAGGATGGGGTCTGAGCAGTAGTATCTGGAGTTAGAAAGGGCAGCTGTTCAAGACATAATGTAGAATAGTTATTTCTACCCCTCCTCCCAATCTCCCATCATTCCCAGGGTACCTGTGAGTCCTGAGAGGACAGAGCTGTGGTGGGAAGCCTAGGAATGTATATCTAAGGACTCACAGAATGCAACTGTGGGGATCTTCCTAAAAGAACTGGACATCTGGATGTTGTGGCCAGGGAGAAGATAGCACAGAAGACTGGGAGGGAGACTCTTTTTTTATTTTTTTATTTATTTTTATTGGAGTTCAATTTGCCAACATTTAGCATAACACCCAGTGCTCATCCCGCCAAGTGCCCCCCTCAGTGCCCACCGCCCAGTCACCCCAACCCCCTGCCCACCTCCCTTTCCACTACCCCTTGTTCATTTCCCAGAGTTAGGTGTCTCTCGTATTTTGTCACCCTCACTGATATTTTCACTCATTTTTGGGAGAGAGACTCTGATGTCCAGAGAAGGACAGCAGTGACAAGACCAGGACCCAGAGGTGATCAAAGTGACAGTGTACAACAGAAGAGAGGGTCTGCAGGAGCTCTGACTCTATATGAGGTGATGGTCTGACTTCTGGAAATCTCAGAGGGATCAACCACCAAAACCTGGTGATTCCACTAAAGTCATACATTTCTGGGAATTCTCAGAAATAGAGAAACAAACAGTGAGGAAAAACAAAAGCCTTCCAGCTAGTCAGCAGTTGTGGGCTGAAGGATCAGGATTTTGGTTATTACTATAAATGTGACCCTTAGCTATAATTACATAAACTGCCTAATAAAGCTCGGGACATACAGACTACAATCACATTGTATTTCTTTTTAAAGCGAACTTTCCATTGAAATACGTGTACTTACAGAAAAGCACAGTAGTCACAGGTGTACAGCCCAATGAAGATTCCCAAAGAGAACACATCTGTGCAGTCAAAATCCAGATGAAGAAATAAAATGTTATTACCATCCCAGAAGCCCACGTTGTGCCCCCAGCCAGTCACTGTCCCCCACACCGAGGGTAACCACTATCCTGACTTCTAACACTGTACATTAATTTTGTCTGTCCTTGAATTTTATGTAAATAGAAATCCCTATAACTCTTTTGCTTTCCTTCTTTCACTCAACATTACACTTACAAGGTTCACTCATGTGGTTTTGCGGAGGTTGTGGTTTATTTATTGTCATTGCCGTATGGAATTTTGTTGCAAATATACCACTATTTATTTATGCATTCTATTTCCCCTGGGCATTTGTGTAATTTCCAGTTTCAGGCTCTTATGAATAGTGCTGCCATGGTCTTTCTACCACGTGCATTTTGGTAGGCATCTAAGAGTGTCTTGGCTGCTAGGTCATAGGGCATATATGTATGCTCAACCTTTGAAGATACTCTCAAAACAGTTTTCCAAAGTGGTCATGGAATTTAAACAATGTTTGAGAGTTCCAGTTGCTTTATATCTATTGGTTTTTGTTTTTATTTCGATTTTGGCCATTCTGGTGGGTGTGAAGTATACATAAAACTTTTAATTTCATTTTCAGATCTGGCAGATGCCCTGGACTGTGCCTCCCAATTATCAAGATTTTTTCTGGAATTTGGCTAAATGAAGTCCTCAATATAAAGATCCAAATGACTCTCTGAGATAGTCTCTCTATGAATATGTTTGTAAAAGATTTAGCCTGTAGGAAAAGCACTTCCTTGTTTTCTTTTTCTTTTTTTTTTTTTTTAATCCACAAGAGGGAAGACTTTTTATTGCTCTTACACAGATGTCTGTTCTCACAAAACAGGAAAATTTTTTTCTTTGGGGGAGGGTGGGAATAAGAGTAAGGGAGCAGCAATTTATTTTTTTAAAATAATAAATTTATTTTTTATTGGTGCTCAATTTGCCAACATACAGAATAACACCCAGTGCTCATCCCGTCAAGTGCCCCGCTCAGTACCTGTTACCCATTCACCCCCACCCCCTGCCCTCCTCCCCTTCCACCACCCCTAGTTCATTTCCCAGAGTTAGGAGTCCATGTTCTGTCTCCCTTTCTGATATTTCCTACCCATTTCTTCTCCCTTCCCTTCTATTCCCTTTCACTATTATTTATATTCCCCAAATGAATGAGACCATATAATGTTTGTCCTTCTCCAATTGACTTATTTCACTCAGCATAATACCCTCCAGTTCCATCCACGTCGAAGCAAATGGTGGGTATTTGTCATTTCTAATGGCTGAGTAATATTCCATTGTATACATAGACCACATCTTCTTTATCCATTCATCTTTCGATGGACACCGAGGCTCCTTCCACAGTTTGGCTATTGTAGACATTGCTGCTAGAAACATTGGGGTGCAGGTGTCCCAGTGTTTCATTGCATCTGTATCCTTGGGGTAAATCCCCAGCAGTGCAATTGCTGGGTCATAGGGCAGGTCTATTTTTAACTCTTTGAGGAACCTCCACACAGTTTTCCAGAGTGGCTGCACCAGTTCACATTCCCACCAACAGTGTAAAAGGGTTCCCTTTTCTCCGCATCCTCTCCAACATTTGTGGTTTCCTGCCTTGTTAATTTTCCCCATTCTCACTGGTGTGAGGTGGTATCTCATTGTGGTTTTGATTTGTATTTCCCTGATGGCAAGTGATGCAGAGCAAAGGATACAGTCAACAAAACTCAAAGACAACCTACAGAATGGGAGAAGATATTTGCAAATGACGTATCCGATAAAGGGCTAGTTTCCAAGATCTATAAAGAACTTATTAAACTTATTAAGCAAAGACACAAACAATCCAATCATGAAATGGGCAAAAGACATGAACAGAAATCTCACAGAGGAAGACATAGACATGGCCAACACGCACATGAGAAAATGCTCTGCATCACTTCCTTGTTTTCAAGGCTTTAGGACCTTTCACTTTCTGAGTGCAAGAGCAAAACCAAAGGCAGATGTAAGGATGGCCATGGAAGAACTTTTCCTTTCCTTCCTGAGCTGGTTTTTAATTTATTTTAATTCATTAATTTTTTTAACTGAGCTGATTTTTTATTTTTAATAAGACATCTGTAGTAAGGCTCAGTGCTAACACTTTAACTAGAGTGCACATCATCTCTTTAGATATTTGGCTATCATGGCATAACATATGGACCATTCGTTTAGTCTACACAACTCAGAGAAGATTATTGCTGGAGACCTGCAGGCAGTATTAAAGAACTGCAAGGCTTTCCTGTAATTGATCTTGAAGGGGAAGACTGTTTTCTCATAGACCATTGCTCTAGAGGCAGCTGTGTCAATTTAAGTGGAAAGCATCTGTTAGGACCAAATTACAGACAACAAAACAAGTCTCGGGTGGTATGAGGGTTTCATGGGTCTCTACTCTACAGGCCAATCTATAAAATGTGCATGTTTGGCTCTCTGTGTTTGTTACCACCTTTGGCCTAGGGAGTTTGAGTCCTGCCAAACTGTTTTTCCCTTTACATTAATCATTGACTTAGCTGTCTCTGAAGTATTAGCATACTTGGGCTGGCCTATTAGAGCATTGACAGGATTGAAAGGAAATGTGCCCTAAAAATAACGTTTTCTTTTTATTTAAAATAAACTGAAACCAGATTTATGCATTTGTGCAAAATGAGCTTCACTCTTCCAGACTAGAAACAAAGACAGGTAAGAAACTGCAAGCAAGGGATGCCTGGGTGGCTCAATCAGTTAAGCAGCTGGCTCTTGATTTTGGCTCAGGTCATGATCTCTGTTTCATGGAGTCTGCTTAAGATTCTCTCTCTCTTCCTTTACCCTGCCCCCCCCCAAAAAAAAAGAACTGCAAGCAAAAACAAGTGTTGGTGAGGATGTGGAGAAAGGGGAACCCTCTGACATCATTGGGAATGCAAATTGGTAGAGTCACTGTGGAAAACAGTATGGAGTTTCCTCAAAAAGTTAAAAATAAATCTACCCTATGGTCCAATAATTTCACTACTATGATCCAGTAATTATTCACCCAAAAAATACAAAAACATGAGTTCAAAACATGATGTTTATAGTAGCATTACCTACAATAGCCAAATTATGGAAGTAGCCCAAGCATCCATTAATAGATGACTGGATAAAGAAGATGTGGTATAAACATATCCAATGGAATATTACTCAGCCATAAAAAGAATGAAATCTCGCCATTTGTGATGACATGCCAAGTGAAATAAATCAGAGAAAAATGAATAACACACGATTTCACTCACATGTGAAATTTAAGAAATAAAACTGACAAGCAAAGGAGGGGAAAGAGAGAGAAAGAGACAAACCAAGAAACAGACTCTTAACTCTAGAGTACATGCCAATGGTCATCAGAGGGGTGTTGGGTGGGGCATGGGTGAAATAGGTGATGGGGATAAAGGAGGGCACTTGTGGTGAGCACCAGGTGATGTGTGGAAGTGCTGAATCACCATATTGTACACCTGGAACTAATATAATATTGTATGTTAACTATACTGGAATTAAATTTTTTTAAAAAGAGGGAACCCTGGGTGGCGCAGCGGTTTGGCGCCTGCCTTTGGCCCAGGGCGTGATCCTGGAGACTCGGGATCGAATCCCACGTCGGGCTCCCGGTGCCTGGAGCCTGCTTCTGTCTCTGCCCCTCTCTCTCTCTCTCTCTCTCTCTCTCTGTTACTATCATAAATAAATAAAAATTAAAAAAAAAGAAGACTATCATTTAAAAAAAAATAAAATTTTTTAAAAAGAAACCGCAAGCGAGGAGGCACGTGAAACAAAATGGGGAAAAAATTACCTGAAAAACATTGAAGAATTATGTTGTTATTGGTATTTTCCTCAAAATCACTTAGGTATCATAAAGTCTTTTGGGAAAATCTGGGTTTGGCTGCGGGGAACAAACTAGGGACACAGTTACCCAGTGGTTATCTGAGGGATTGCCTCTTCGCTTATAGATTATGTATGATAGACCCCCATCAGACTATAAGCCTTTGGAGGACAGGGCCTAGTTATTCACTCAGAAAAACTCATTAAGCCCCTGCCAGATGTGGGGATGGCAAGATGATGCTTCCCACTGTCAGGCCTTCCTAGTTCCACCTGTCTGAATCCTTGACTAATCCCACTTTCTGACTCCTGGCAACTCTTCTCCTCTGGAGATACCCTGTACTTTTTGCTGAGGTCTCATGATATCCATCATTTATTTGAACTAGTATCTGTCACTTGGCTGAACACACATTATTCCTCATAGACCTTTCTCCCAACACCTGGAGTAGCTCTATCACCCCTACTGCCCACTGCCCCACTCTTGGTGTGTCTACTTTCAAGGTTCTAGACCCTTCCAGACTTCCCTGTCCAACTTTTTCTGAACTGTATCACTTCATTCATAAATGCTTCCACCCCACAGGTGTTTTAAGCTTCTCCTTAGTTCCAGGTGCTGTGCCACATGCTGAAGATGCCAAACTGTTTACAGTCATTACACTGCCAATGGAAACAGAGATAGGTGAACAAGTATATACAAGAAAATGTTACAGATGCTTTGGATGGATGGATGATAGCATTCAGAGGGGCACTGAGAAATAGTTCAGTACTTCATGAGGTTAGGGGTAGGCAGGTAAGATTTCTAAGGGTAAATGTCAGGTAAATTAGCTTTAACCAGACTTCTGCTTCTACAACAGCTCTGGAGATTCTATTCTGACCATGTTGCTGCTCAAGGCTCTGGCAGTGATGGGCAGAAGAGAGGGCAAATAGACACTACCCAAAGGTGTATCAGCCTAGTATCCAAGGGAGTACTTGGTCGTGGGATATAATTACTCTTACAGGTTGCTGGATTCAACTTGCTAGTATTTAATTGAGGGGTTTTGTGTCTAGATTCATAAAAGATATTGGTCTGCAGTTTGTATGTCTTCAATATTGGTATCAGGGTACTACCCCATAGAAAGATTTGGAAAGTACTCCTTCTTCTTCTTCTTCTTCTTCTTCTTCTTCTTCTTCTTCTTCTTCTTCTTCTTCTTCTTCTTCTTCTTTTTTTAAGAATTGTAAATAATTAGCATCAAAAATTTTTTTTTAATGTTTGCCAGAACCATGAGAAAAGCTGACAGGACATATCCTTTGAACCTGAAAGGGATGAAGTAATTGTTTGTCAGGAAAAGATTTCTTTTTTAATAGAAAGAGGACCGGCTGCAATTGAGAGATGAATGGCTCAAATGTTTGAAAGGGCTTTTCATAATCTGATAAATCATGATAAATTTATCAAATTCATCTGATAAATAAAAATTTATGGTCCAATCCATTTTATGAACTTTCGCATGAAAATCTTCACCAAAAATACCAATGAATCAAATGTGACACTACTGTCAATAGAAAAATCACGAGGACAAAGCAGTTGCATTTCAAGGATGCAAGGACAAAGTACTATGAAAAAGTCTATTAATATCAATAACGGACAAAAAAGTAAATCATATCAACTCAGTGGATGCTATGACAGCATTTGAAAAATATCCATTCTTGATAAAGGCCATAAGGTAGTACAAGAGCAAGAATGAACTTTACTGTAAACTAAGGACTTTGGGTGATAATGATGTGCCAGTGTAGGTCCAAAGATTGTAACAAATGTACCACTTTGGTGAGGGGTGTGGTATATTGATAGGGAGGTTTGCGTGTGTGGGAGCAGGGGTCTGTGGGAACTCTTTGTACTTTCTGCTCAGTCTTGCTGTGAGTCTATAACTTCTCCCCAAAAGAAAATGTATTTCAAAAAGAACTATGCGTAGAAGAATGTTTTTTAAAAAATAATTTAAAAATATTTAACTTCAGACCAAAAGCCAACTGTATTCAATGGTGAATTACTGAAAGTCATCCCATTGTAAAATCTATTATCTCTTGGATTACTAACATCATTTCAAAGGTCCTGGGTAACATAGTAAGATAGGACACAAAAATAAATTTCCTTTTAGAAAGGAGAATGCAAAGAATTACTATTTACAAATGACAATATCCACTAAAGAACTAAAAAAAAAAGTTAAAATGCATAAGAACAGAAAGTATAATAGCTAAATCCAAGGTAAATATAATTCAATAGTTTCTTTTGATAATCATAATATCTGTATTAGGTGAGTGCATGTTACATTGTAGATACTGTGTAAGGGCTTTTCATATGCAATCTGATTTAATCTTTTTAAAACCCTTCAGCCATTATTTATTAGATTTCATAACTTTTATGAGACATGTGCTATCATTATCTCCATTTTATAGAAGAGAGAGCCAGGACTTAGAAGATAAATTAACTTGCCCAAGGTCATCAAAGCTAGTATGAAGCAAGGGTAGAATCAATTAAGCCTCATTCTGTATTATTATTGCTTTTATTATTATAGTTATTATTAAATAATGTAATAGATCCAGTATTCTGAAATGGAAAAGTGACTAAAATTTGTTCATTGAGTTTTTTTTTAAGCAAGTTTTTTAAAGCAGGAGACCATGTATAGTATGAAACCATATTGCAGTAATTGGATATATTTTGGGGCGTGGGTAGAGGTTACTACTGGCATCCAGTGGTTAGAGACCAGGGATGCCACTAAACGTGCTACAATGCACAGAGTAGCTCTTCAAAGAATTTTCTCACCCCAAATACCAATAGTGCCAAGGTTAAGAAACCTTGTTCTAGATGAATATATGCCAAACTCTTTTAACAGTGAGTATCTCCAAGAGTTGAATTATTATGTAGAGGAATTATATCCTTTCTAAGTCATTAATTTCTTTGCCTTTTTAAAAAATGATCTTATTATATAATCAGGAAAAAATGTCTTGAAAAGCTATAAGCAGTTAGAATAGATGACATAAAAAATCAATATATTTAAATCAAATGACATAGCAGATGAAATGAACAGACAGGGATCAAGACCAGAGCCATTATGAGAAGAGAAATGTGGCTGGTTCCCAAAAGACGCCACCGCGGAGCTGGTTAAAGAACTCAGAAAAGAATCAGCCTTCCATCCACAAGGAAGTGTCCTCATGAAAGCACACCTCGGAAGGGCCAATTCTTTCCTAGTCTCACTTGGAAGAGGTCTACTTTTAGACTAACATTGTCCAAACATCACACCTAGAGAGTACTGGGGGTTGGGGAATGTAACAGCTGGAGGCTTGATAGGACTTAAAAGTACAGGTGAAATAGAAGTCATGGTTCAATGTTCTTCAGCAGGTAGATTTGCGCCTTTGCACTCCTCCCTGCCCCCTCAACCCTGTCATTCCCGGTATGGTTTTTTTACACTGGATTCTCCTGACCGCCATTTGGTGCACAGATTTCTATTAACATGTCAAACGTGCTTCCATTTTCCCTACAAAGGTTTCAGTTACATTGGCCACGTCTACATTTTAAGTTCCTCTCAGAGACAAGGACTATGACTTGTCTTCAATTCCTTAACACCTTGTGCAATCAATAGATTATAGGCAACAGAAATTGTTGAAAGAGTATGTATTGATACAGTATAGGCTGGGGGTGGATATTGGAGTCAAGTCTGAACTGGTGGTAGAAGGGGCTGAAAATCAGGAATGAGGTGTCCTGGTTATAAAGGGTGAGTACAGTGCCCGCCACTGAGGAATAAAACCAACTCTCAGCTAGAGAGCATCTGAGAGCCCAGATAGGCTCCTGCAGCACATACAGGAAGCCACCAGAGTTCTCCTGGACTCCAGGCAACTTCTGACAGAGGGAACTCAGGCCGTCATGGGATGAAAGGCCAGAGGGGGCACAGCTCTCCTGTGTGTGATTTAACTCTCCCCTGCATTTCAGCTCTGCTCTCTCCAGTCCCTGCTAACCCAACAGCCAGCCTCCAGATAGCGGGCGCCAGAACCAGTGTGCATTTCCCCTTCTATAAGGGACAGTTGTCAACAAATAGACCCAGTGGGTATGAAGGGCCCCTGATGCAATGTTTTCAGATTTCTCAAAAGAAGTGTAAATCTTGATCATCATGTGAAATCTTTGAATTTTCCAATATCGGCTCAAAATTACTTTGGAAACACTCAATGGGGGGGACCTGGGTGGCTCAGTGGCTGAGCATCTGCCTTCTGCTCAGGTGGTGGTCTCAGGGTCCTGAATTGAGTTCCACATCAGGCTCCCCACAAGGAGCCTGCTTCTCCCTCTGCCTATGTCTCTGTCTCTCTCTCTCTCATGAATAAATAAATAAAATATTAAAAAAAAAGAAAAGAAAACAAAAGAAACACTCGGCGGGCCAAAAAACAAATGCGTTTTTGAGTGGTAGTTAGTGACCTATCAACTAGAAGATTTCTAAGCTTCTTTTTGCTCTTTTGACTCGCCATGGCTCTGGCCTATGCCCACGTCTATGCATGGCTGGTTTTTAAACAATGTCAATTGATAATTGTAGCTCAGTGTGAACCTCAGGTCAGGAGTACTCGTTCTTTGAAGTTTCAGGATGATGAACTTCTCTTTAAGGAGAAAACCAAGGCGTTTCTCTTTAGGTAAAATATTTTCCAGAGCAACTCTCCCTTGCCCCTAATCCCACCCCACCCAAACCCAGCTGTCTCCTGTGCTTCTTTCTGCTACAAATCTTTGCAGCATGTGTTTCGTGCATCTAAACTAGATCAAGCCTATGCATTCTGAACTTTTTCCCCAGGGTGTGGTCTTTTAAACTTTTTGTTTTCAATTACTTAGAAGCCTCCAGTGCTGTTAAATTAGTCAAATTAATTTCAATCAAGCACCACGAGCTCAAGCTAGTGAATCACTTTGCCAATTGGTCTCTAAAAAGAGCAGGGTTGAATACAGACCCCGAGACATATATATATATATATATATACATATATATGTATATATATATAATATATCATATATATAAGCAAACATATATAATATATATAATTATATATGTGTGCATATTAAATGTTACATGTAATGAACATGTATAATTTTTATTTTACTTAAACTACATATTTTCACATTATTTTCAGCTTGAAAGGTCTAGAGAACTCAGTGTGGAAAGAAAAAGTTGATGAAAAATGTCTGACCCCTTAACTCAGATTGCTGGTACTTGTGAGAAAGTTTCTTGAGTTGTCAGTCACAAATTCCTATGAGAATCTGACCTAAGCAACTGAGACCGCCCTCAAGAAAAAGACTCATGGGCATATCATTCCCAGTGCCTACATGTAGATCCCTAGGAATACATGGGCTCCAGGTTAAGAAGTCCCACAATGTGAATAAGGGGTAAGGCAACTGCACAAACCCTATAGATTTAATTTAATTTGAAACTAGCCTGTTGACCACTAATTCTCCCAAAGTACATCACACCTTCCAGCAAACCTGAACCAAAATTCCAAAACACACCTTTTATAATGTCTTAAGGACTCATGGCCCAGTACCATACAGAGCTTCCCTGGCCATTACGAGTTATTAAGATCATATCTGACCACTAAGCGCTCCTACTTCTAACTTTTGTTTGGGTCCTATCTCCTCCAATCATCCGTATCTCTCTTCCTTCAGCTGGATTACGGTTGGTTTAGGGTCAGAACTAGGGATCTGTTAGCATCAGTGATGGGTCCACCACACGAAGGCTAATACCCCTAATCTGGCCATTCTACCACATTGGGATAGGCTTCAGTAATAGGTAACGTGAGGATGTCCTCGGAGTTGTACCAGGAAAGTAACCAGGCAGGTGGGTGGCGCAGCATCTCAAGAAAGCCTGACAGGATATCAGATGACAGCAGTAACCTAACCTGGGAACCCAGGGTCAGGCCAGGACTATAATCTCTAGGATTGAGAGAAGCAAGACAGAAGCTAGCATTCAGAGCTGGGAGTCAAGGCAGGAAATTAGACTCAGGGGAACAACACAGATACCCAGTCACCAGTATTACAGTAGAAAGTGGTGATTTTGAAATAAGCACATACTCCACAAACAAAAGTATGAGTTCCCAGCAGGAGTAGCAGGAGGTTGACTTGATTCAAGTCAGTGAGCTTTGGGTCTATCGTTCCTTACATTCTTCCTAGGTATCAGTCGATCTCTAAGTCAGGGATGGAGCTGAATCTGCAAGTGGGGACCAAATGGATTTACTAGAGGATCTCAGAGGTCTTGAGGGGATAGAGAGCCAGGCAAACACCAAAGGAATGTCACTGGCATGCCCATCCTCAGTAGTGTTTTATATAATAATCAGAGTGGGGAATCAGTACTGAGCATATCCCAAATCAGAAGTATTTAGGCTGGGGATTTTTCTTGGTTTTATCCATTTTTTATTTTCCATAACGCAAGTAGAAAGATAGCAGTGTTGTGGCTATCAGTATAAACTTTGGAGGTGGAATCCCTGACTTCAAATCTCAAATCTGCTCCGAGGTTAGCTGCAAGACATTGGCATGTTCATCTAAATATTATTTAACCAGTTTATTTGAGCTTTTGTGTCAAGAACGATGTCCAATTCCTGTTTGTATCCCCCTTGCTCAGCAATGTTGGGGAGGGTTCTGTCCCACTTATTCACTAGAGGACCCGGGTGATGGGACTTTACTATTGTCAACACATGGCTTCCAAAGCCTCTCTGATCTTACCAGCAAATGAGTGGGAGACAGAGGTTCATATGAAGGTATCATAAAATAAAATTCACCCATTTTAATGATTCAGTTTGCTGAGCTTTCGGTAATTGTATACCATTGCATAACCACTGTGACAATCAAAATATAGACATTTCCAACATCCCAGAAAGTTCCTGGTGCCCCTTTATATCTAGTCCCTTCTTTTGACCCTTAGCCCCAGGCAACTCTCTGTCAATAAAGATAAATTTTGCCCGTTCTTCAATTCCACATAAGTGGAATAAAATCTGTATTATTTGGTGGCATGCTTTTTTTTGCTCAGCATAATTCATGTTGATAATTGTATTGGCAGTTCACTTCTTTCTATTACTGAAAGTGTCTCATTGTATGGATATCCCATGATTTGCTAATCCATTCATCAGTCGATGGACATTTGAATGAGTTCCAATTTTTAGTTATCATGAGATTGCTGCTATAATTTGCCTATCTCTTTATGAGTACAGACATGTTCATTTCTCTTGTGTAAAATACCTCAGAGTGGGACCAGTGGGACCACGGGGTCATATGGTTAAGTATATGTTTGTAAGACATCACTGTAGTGTTTACTAAAATGGCAGTCCACCTTGCATTTCCACCAGTAGTGTCAGAGACTTCGAGTTGCTCCACGTCCTTACCAATACTTGGAACTCATCGGTGTTTTTAATTTTAGCCATTCTAGTGGGTGGGTAGTAGAATCTTGGTTTTAGTTTCATGGCCCTAACAACTAGTGGTTGAGCATCTTTTCACATGCTTTCTTTTGTATGTTTTGTTTTGTGAACTATCAGTTCAAATCTTTTGCCTGTTTAAAAAATCATATTGTAAAAAAATAAAATAAAATAAATCATATTGTCTCCTTGTTACAGAGTTACACTCTATATATTCTGGATACAAGCAGAGTGTACTCCTCATTATCCAGTATATTCCAATATCTTTAGATAGCTGATAAATGCTTAGACTTGATAGTTGTTTTGGGGGTGGGGGTGGGGGGAAGTCTGGTAGCATTTTCTACTCTCATTTCTCTCATTACAGGTAGAAACTATGAAGGGATTTGAAGGACCGGGACTGGAATGGGATCTCATTGATTCTGTTTGCATTCTGTTGCTGGAATCAGTCACGTGATAACACCTAACTCCACAAGCCTGGAAAATGTGGTCTCTCTGTGTACCTATAGGATGGTGAGTCCTAGAGAAGAACAGGATGGATGATTCACTAGCAGGACCTGCTGCAGGAGATTGAGCATGAACATACTGTAGCAGGAGTTCTAGCCTAAGAGCATGGTAAGATTATTTCTACATCCTTTCCACAATAAATCATCATGCCGTACACTAGTATACCTACCGTATACCAAACACTGGGGTATAATAACTGAGACTTTTTATTTTTAGTATTAACAAAGTGCCAGACATGTATAGGGTCTGTAAATGTTTCTTGATTGGTGAACAGACCTAACTTCCTAGTGTGACCTGAGGAAGACTATCCAGATGTTTCACTGCTACTAATGTATGATGGTGGTATCTAATGATGCCTCCCAACCTTGCCAACCCAAGCAAAAGCAGAATTGTGAGTAATGAGACTGATTGTCAAGCATTCCAGTTACCCCTAGGGAAAGAATCACTGGAGAAACAGAGCATTATTAATATCCCCCAAACTTCAACAAACCAGTTTTTCCACTCTCTGAAATTAATTATTCTTGGATTTCTATTGACCCTCGGGGTGAGATTCCAGTTTACAAGCTGTCCCTTTGGTCTCTGCTATGTATCTATATCAAACTCATGACTATGGACACCACTCCATTCTAGAACACTCACAGACCTATATCTGAACATTCAAAGTATTTCCTGCCTTGCTACATGTTTTTGCCAGATTTGCTTATAATAGCCATTTGATTTTTCAAATGGATTGGAAATGCTGCCTGTTATCAACTCTCCAAAGTATCTAGATACAAAGTAAGTATAATAATAATAACTAGTGCCTGGTGGGCACTGTTGGAACTCTCTTGTTCCGAAGGCTAGCCACACTGAAATAGTCCAGAGACATTCAGTAACAATAGCCAATAAGAGAAGTAAAAGAACCAGACAATACAAAGAGGATCTAAGATTCCACAATAT
Source organism: Canis lupus baileyi (assembly GCF_048164855.1). Taxonomy (NCBI): domain Eukaryota; kingdom Metazoa; phylum Chordata; class Mammalia; order Carnivora; family Canidae; genus Canis; species Canis lupus. Next base: position 8,349,742 of record NC_132849.1, on the reverse strand, counting down.
TTCATACTTGAATGCTGTCAACACATCCACAAGTAGAGTCCCTCTTACATATTCCAGATAATCAGCTCTCTATCCCTTCGGTACTTATCTATCTCTTTTTGGATAATATGCACACTCCTTGATTGTAGGGCTATTCCTGACCTGGCCAGTGCCCATCCTCCCGCCTCATTACACATCAAGTCCCCCTCATATCCTACTCTCTGATGTTACTGATCAGTTTGCACTTTCCAGAACATGCCGTAGTTCCTCACACACTGGTACTCTTAACTATCCCATTCTCTCTGCATAAAGTGAGATATACTTACTAGACTGCTGCTGTGGGCTTTCAATATTCAGCTCAGTGTCCGCGGCATTGGGACTTCCTCAGCCCAGTCCCGCAACCCTGCCAGCTGACCTGGTTTCCACTAGTGCATCTGAGACCACATTCACCAGAGCATTTCCCAGACTTTCTGTGTCACTGATTTACCTGCCTGTGTGATCCACTATCAGCAGCTCAAAGCCACAGATTCTCTCTTATTTACATAGTTTCTGGCATATTTTAATTGAGCCATAAATGTGAATACACAAATACATAAATGAATGAATATTTACCCCAGATGCTTCAACTCTTTGGTTTGTTTGACTTATAGTTGAGGTGACTCATAAGTTCGTACAAATAGGCAAAGCACAAAGAGACACTGGAGTAAAGCAACAAGCAATCAATGAAATGCCTACAAGAAAAACAGTCTCAACAAAAATGGTTTCAGAATAAGAGAAAATAAACAATAATCTTTGAACACATTTGTCTTTTTTATCAAGTACGTACTCTTCAAACACACCCAGAACAGTAGTGCCTCTTTTTTTCTCATCATGGAAAAACGGTACCAAGTAACTGTTGTTTAGGATGCTTGCTTTTAAACCATGTTCACATTATTTTTTTCAGGACATATTCACAATGGTTCTGCTTTCAGATGAAGACAATGAGCTACATAGAAAAGTGACTTATCACAAATCCAGTAGCCACTATGTAGACAAACTGAATGTTTATGAACTCTAATTATCAGATTGCTGATTTACATCTTCTCTGCCTATCTAATGTCCTAGAAGTCTCTGTCTGCCTCCTGGAGAATACAGAAACACAAATGCTTATGGGCATATATTATACATCATCTAATAAATTGGAACATAGATGGTTGGACCAAATTGCTAATGAGGATATAATCATGGGCTTGACTCTAGAATTTACCGGTTATCTTATTTTTTCTTCTCTCTCTCAGTCTTGTGCCAATTTCTAAGTTAAAAACTCCACTGAGACATAAAAGGTTTTTCCATAACCTCCTTTTCCAAATTAATCTCCTTTCTTTTCCAACAGAAAGCATCTGCTACAGGCAAGCCAACCTCCCCGCTTCCCCATCTTCATCTCCACCAATCTCTGATGCACATTACTGTTTCCACACAGGTGCTTAGAAACCTCCAGAAAGGCCCATTCTACTTCAGTGACTATCCTGTCCCATCCTATCCTATCCTATCCTATCCTATCCTATCCTATCCTATCCTATCCAGTTTTAAAGACCCAGTCCACCATTCCATGAAGTCTTCCAGAAATGCCAGCCGCCAGTGATCTAGCCCACCTCTGAGCAAACCACCAGACATATGGTCCATTCCATTTTCTTGGTACTTAATGATGATAATAACATAATGCTTTATTAGTTTTCATATCTTAACGTTTACTACAGCTCATAATGAAGCCTTCAGTAAATGCTTTTCATATGAAAGAATAGTGTAATGATTTTATTTAAATTTTCTAATGCCAGACTCTATTTGAAATATCCTGAGAACTGTTTGAGGACCATCACAGGTCCTGAGCCCTGAGCCTATAATACCTAATGGATGAAGAGGCCTTGCTCCTGATTTAAAAGTGTGCCTCTGATACGAGTGTTTTAATGTGAAGTTTTGATGGTGGAGTTCCAATCTCATGGAAGATACAGAACTTCCCCTGCTCTTCTGTAAATTTATCCTTTTTTCCCTATGTCAAATTCCCTACACAGAATGCAAATTTCTTTGGGAACAGAGTGTGTATTTTATTTACTCCTGCATTTCCTCATATTACCAATCTCACATAACACGTTGTACAGAATAAGTGTGTAATCAGTGTTTGTCCATTCATAAATGGCATGCTGCTTGCTACGTACAGCTTCATGCAGTGGGTAAATTAACCGTGGTGTCAAAAGACTTGCACCAAGTCCCTGGTCTGCCACTCTCTAATTTTGAGCAAGTTATGTAACATTATTGTATTTACCCACATAATTAGCATTGCCAGGGCTCTCTATGCCTTTGTATAGATCCAGACAGTATCATCTTCCTTCTGCCTGAAGGACTTCCTTTAATATTTCTTACAGTGAAAGTCTGCTGATGATCAATTCTTTGCGTTTTTATATGTCAAAATAACATGTCTTCATTTTTGAAAACTGTGTTTGCTGGCTAAAGAATTTTTTTCTCCTTTCAGGATTTAAAGACATTGTTAAGCTTTCTTATTGCTTGCATTGATAAGAAATCTGCCATCATTCTCACCTTTGTTCCTCTATATGTAACGTCTGTCTTTTCTCCTGGCTGCTTTTAGGATTTGCCCTTTTTTCAACTTGCCTACATGATCGTTGGTGTAATATTTTTTTCATGTATCTTGTGCTTGAGATTCATTGAGCCTCTGGATTTGTTGATTCATTGTTTGCTCCAAGTTTGGAAAAAATTTGGTAATTGTTACTTCAAATGTTTTTCCTCTCCCTCATGCCCTCCCTTGCCAATGTGCAAAAAGGAAGAAAATTCCAGTTACATGTATATCAGGCCACTTGAATTTTCAAACAACTCGCTGATGCCCTACTAATTTCTTTTCCCAGTCATACTATTCTATGCATTTCATTTTGGATAGTTTATATCAATGTCTTCAAATTCCCCAATCTTGGGGTGCCTGGGTGGCTTAGTTGGTTAGGCTTCAGACTCTTGATTTTGGCTCAGGTCATGATCTCAGGGTTGTGAGATCAAACCCCAGCTAGGGCTCCCCACTCAGCCAGGAGTCAGATTCCTCCTTCTTCCTCTCCCTCTGCCTGTCCCCGGCTCACACAGGTGTGCTCACTTTTTCTTTCTTTCTCTCTCTCTCTAATAAATAAATAAATCTTCAAATTGACCTGTCTATTCTTCTATAATGTCTAGTCTACTGTTGAGTCCATCCTGTGACTTTCCATCTCACACATGTAATTAACATCTCTAGAAATTTGATTTGAGACTTTTTACATCTTCCATGTCTATATCTGACCTGGTCACTTTTTCCATTAGGTCTTTTGAGTATATGGAATACAGTTCTCATACTTGTTTTAATGTCCCTGCCTATAACATTTTTCATCTGTGTCAAGTTCTAGGTTGATTTTCATTAATTGATTTTGCCCTCATTATGAGTCATTGGTTTCTGTTTCTTTGCATGCCTGGTAATTTTTTATCGAATTCTATACATTGCAAGTCTTCCTTTTTGCACATTGGCAATTACTGTTTTTCTACCCAAATTCTCAACTTGATCAGGGATGTGGTTAAATTAACTAGGAACAGTTCAATCTTTTTGGGTATGTCTTTTAAGCTTTGTTAGGCTATATCAAAGCAATGCTTAGTCTAGAGGTCATTTTTACCTACTATTGAAGCAAGAGCCAGTGTCTTGTGAATTATGAGGGTTTCTGGTCTGGCTGGAAAGAATAGCAGCTGTGTGTGGCCTGTGTGAGCTCTAGAGATTATTCCTTGTAGAAATTATTTCCTGGGATCCCTGGGTGGCACAGCGGTTTGGCGCCTGCCTTTGGCCCAGGCCGCAATCCTGGAGACCCGGGATCGAATCCCACGTCGGGCTCCCGGTGCATGGAGCCTGCTTCTCCCTCTGCCTGTGTTTCTGCCTCTCTCTCTCTCTGTGTGTGTGACTATCATAAATAAATTTTTAAAAATTAAAAAAAAAAGAAATTATTTCCTGGATTCCAGTAGTGTTTTTTTTTTTTTACATGCACAAAGTGGTCAGCCTCAGCTGCAATTGCAAAAGACCTTCTCTTCCATATTTCCAGAATTACCAGTTTTAAGCTGCATCCTACCAGTATTCTCTGTGACGTAACTCCATCTTCTTATTTCAGGGATACCACTGAGCATCACCTAGTTTCCGCATTTTGACCATAGCATGGAAAATCTCCCCAGACAGTAAGCAGAGGCAATCATAGGACTTATCTTATGTGCTTTTTATTTCACAGAGATGACTGTCTTTTGTTCTAACACCCAGTGTCTTGAAAACTAGTGTTTCATATATTTGTCTTTTGTTTTAGTTGTTTCAGGTAGGGGATAAATTTGGACTCTATTACTCTATGTTGACCATGAGCAGAAGTCCTGTGCAGCTTCTTTGAGAGCCTCAATTGCTCACCTTTGAAATGGTGTTTTATATAAGTTTGTTCTACCTTACTGAGTCATCACTATTTTATGAACTGCACAATTCCTACATAAGATATATGACCTTATTTGGAGAGATGAAATGTGCATACAGGTAACTGTGAGAGAGGTAATATTAAGATTGTATCAGTTATTTGCACATTAGTGAGAATGGTAAATCCAAGATTTAACTCAAACAGATTCAGAATTGACAGTAGCATTAAAGATAGCAACCCGTTTGCCCCAGGCTTTCTCACTCTGTATAATACAAGAGATTAGGGGTCCTATATAGAAGAGTAAGTCTAGATGAGACTAAATTAATCAATGAATTATTCCAGATTATCCTAAAATACAACAATAAATGTTTCGATCAGAAGTTAAAGAACTGGACCTGGAGCCTGGGTAGAAAACAATACTGACTCTTTGAAGATTTAAGTCTTGGAGAAAGAGTACCTCTCACCTGAATATGATATATTCATATTCATATATGTCAGAAGGTGACCTTAGAGGAGAAAAGAGTAATTCCAGGTCATGGATGGAAAGTTTGCTATCTGGAAGAGTAATGAAATCGAAGAACCTGTTAAAAATAGAGATTAATTTCTGCAGTATAGCCAATGCAAACTGAATAAATGGAGACTTTGAATTTGTAACTCATATCTCCCATATATATATGTATTCTGAAATCACCTAGGCACTGTGCTGTAGAAGTATGGACCCCTTGGGCATGAGAGATGTTGAGGAAGCCTAACCTTGGAGCCCATGTTTTTAGGGTGTAATGCTAAGGTTTTGTAGAGTGCTACAGACTGAATGTTTATGTCTTCCTAAAATTCCATATATTGAAGCTCTAACCCCAAAGGGATGGTATTTGGGGCCTTTGAAGAAGATAATTAGATTTTAAAGAGGTCATGGGGATAGAGCCTCCATATAGGGATTGGTATTCTTACAAGGGGATAAAGTTATCAGAGTGCTGTCTTTCTGCCATGTGAGGACCAGCAAGGAAGAAGCCATCTGTAAACCAGGAATAGGGCTCTTACCAACAATTCAGCCATAATGACACCACAATCTTGGACTTTTACCTTCTAGAACTGTGAGAAACAACTGTTGTTTCAACTATCTAGTCTGTAGTATTTTCTTAGAGCAGCCTGAGTTGACTAAGGCATATATAGGAAAGTGGCTCTGCCCTCCACAGGTGTCTGATTCATTTTGGTGATGACAGGACATGAAATGGAAGAAACTTTCAGCCAGGTATCTATGTAGAGATATCCATTTTGTCTTCAATGTCACTTCCTGTGTACATGGTAAACATTAAGGGAGTGACAGTGCCAGGATCCTCTCCCCACCCAATTCTGCCCAAGACCCTAGTGGCATTGAGGGATCAAACTACACCTTCTTTAGGCATTGGTCACAATGCTTGAGTCTTCAAAGGTGTATCAGAAGTCTGTACCTCAAGCCACAGAAGATTCTTTTATTTAGACGTAGCGTCTATGTTCTTACACTACATTAACATTGAGAGGCTGAGTTCCCTGGTTCTTGCCCCTTGCCTCCCTTCTACTACTCTGCCGGCACTCACCATGATGACACCAGAATCTCTGCCAGCGATGCAGCCAAAGGTCCAGGAGGCACTAGAGTGATGGCCAGCAGGTCCTGCTCTCCCATAGCTCACAATCCAGCTCTTGAAATAGCTGGGGTTTGGGCAGCACCTTATCCTTCATTTTCTCTTTCATCTCTGGCCTCAGATGTCACACTTGTCAATCACATTCAGAGTCACACCCAATTCTTTCCTCTGCTCAAAACCTACTAATAACTTGCCCTTTCAGAGTAATAAATCAAGGTCAGTTCAATGGCCTACAAGGCCATATTCCTTCAGGGCCCTTCTTACTTCTCTAATTTTATCTCCTGCTGGTCTTCCTTACTGCACATAATGTATGGTACTCAGGCATCCTTTATCAACTAACCATCCAGGAAATAGATGCTTGAGGAGTTGGGAGGAGAAGGTAAGAGATTCCTCAGGGCCTGCCCATCCTGTCTCATTTGAGCCTTGACTAGGACTACCCAAGAATCTTCTTTGTTTGTTTTAAGGTGAAATTCCCTGGCTAATAAGAGGCAAAGTAGGGAAGGGTCCATTTAATGTTCCTTCTACCCTCTCTGTCTTCTAAAATTTCTTTTTGCTTCACTGCTGCTTAATCTCTCTGTCTAGGTAAAATTTTGTTGTTTTCACTTCACACGATTTCCAAGTTTATTAGTTTTCTATTGCAGCTTAACAAGTTATCACAAAATCGGTAGCTTAAAACAATGCACCTTTATTCTCTTGGAGTTGCTGGGTTCCAAAGACAGAAATCAGTTTCATAGGCCTAAAGTCAAGGTGTCAGCAACGCTGCTCCTCCCAGAAGCTATAGGGCTGAACCTGTGTCCTTGTCTTTTCTAGTTTCTAGACACCACCTGTATATCTGGCTTGTGGCTCTTCCTCCATTTTCAAAGCACATCATTTCAATTTCTGATTCCATCACCACATGGCCTTCTCTCTCTCCTCTGACTCCCCCTGCGTCCCTCCCTGGAGACCTTTTTGATTACATCACACGATCCAGACAATCCAGGACCATCTCCCCATCAAACATTCTGTAGCATAATCACATCCCCAAAGTCTCTGCTATGTAGGTTAGTCAGGTTGTGGATATTACGGTGTGGACATCTCTGGGGAGCCATAATTCTACTTATCAGACCAAGATTTATATTTCTCAGTAAATACCAATATCTTGGACAATTTCTTAGGCAACATAGAATCCTGTTTTCTTCCTGTGATCGATAATTATAAAATTTGAAGGGCACCTTGAAGAGGCCACTTTTAGGCAACAGATTTGAGCAATGGAAACCTGAGCAAGGCAGAAGGGCCCACAGCAACCACAAGATGAATGCCAATGGGCTCATTAAGCAACCCACCTCAAAACGGCCATAGACCCTAACTGACCCTTTACAATCAGGCAGAATTCCTAAGATTACTCAAAAAAAAAAGTTTTGGGGGGGGGATTCCATATGTCCCCATACTCCCTCCACCTGCCCTATAACTGTGTCCTCTCACTATTAACTGGTTGCAGTCTCTCCTTTGCTATCCTGTCCATTGCTTCCTTATGGTATATTTAATAAACTTCTATCACTTTTATTTTGCTTTGGTTAATTCTTTCCCCACTGGCACCGCCAGTCCCCACCCATTTGGGATGTCCCACATTTAATGAACTCCCCTATCTGATCAGAGTACCCCACAGGGCTGGCTGCTCAGTTGGCAGAGAATGTGATTCTTGTTGTTGGAGTCGTGAGTTCAAGCCTCATACTGGGGTAGAGTTTTCTTTAAAAAAAAAAAAAAAAAAAAAAAAAGCTATAACATGAAAGCCTGTTGCACTGTTCCTGCATTTTATTTTTTAACAATTTTTTAATTTGAGAGACAGAGAGAGAGCAAGCACGGAGGGGAGCACATTAGAGCAGAGATAGAGGGAGAGAGAGAATCTTAAGCAGATTCCACATTGACTGCAGAGGCCACACAGGCTGGATCTCACAACCCTGAGATCATGACCTAAGGCAAAACCCAAGAATCAGACACTTAACCAACTTTGCCACCCAGGTGCCCCTGTATTATTGTTTCTAAGTTGAGTATACTATTTTAGAGAAAGGAAGACTTTTGATTTTATTTTGAAAGATGCAAGGACAACAAAATTAGAAGTTTGACTAGAGACTAAAGGAAATGCTTTAATCATAGCTTTACAACCTATTGTCATGTAACTTTTGGCAAGTCAATTCACTTCTCTAAATTGTAAAGGTAGGCTAAATATTGTCTCAGATTTACCATAAAACACAACTAATAGTGTCATCTATATCACAGAATTGTGAGGATTTCCTGAGTTACACTTTAATCAATAAATAATTATATTATCATTATGACTTTTTTACACTTTGTTACCATTCCTAATCCATGTAAATATGGGCTTCTAGCAAGAGGTTCGTGGGATCCCAGGAGGCACATGAGTAGGCTGTAAATGGTGTACGAATTCCTAAAACTGTATGAACAATTTAGAAGGTGAGTGGGTTTGTACCTATTCTCAGATTCTTATAGAGTTCAGTGACCTAAAGAGGTTTTGAGACATTGTAGTTAAAAGTAAGAAGACGAGGGCCTAAGATGTCAGAGGAAAACTTGTGTTGATGAGTTTCAGAGACTACCACTCCCCTAACTCACAAGAGACAGGAGTACAAATCTGAATTCTCCTACAAGGGAGGAAAATTTTTCCTCTACTCCTCTAGATTCTTTTGGCTGGCCTATTAATTAAAATGCACATAAGACAGATTAGCAGGAAAAAAACAAATGTAATTATTTATGTACCAAAACCCCATTAGAATATGAGAGCCAAGGTCAAGCCAGACAGTAGAAGATTATATAGCCTCCTGAGCTAAGGAATAAGATAGACGCCTGTCCTTCAAAGGGGAAGAAGTTAATTCACAGGACTGTAACAGAGCAAATGTTTAGTAATTAGATATTTGTCCTACTATGTGGATAGGTCTTTCAGATAAAAAATCTGTCTCTGGCAAGCTCTTCTTCTAGGCAGAGCCGAATTCTTTTAGATACTTAAGGAAGAGGTAAAAGTTTTTCTTGAGTCTGCTGGGTCTTGATGGCCTTTAGCTCAAAATAATCCACATGCCATAGTGCAAATTTGGGGGTCATGCATTTTGCTCCCCCTTACTCCGGTGTTCTTGAACAGGCAGATTGTCTATCTAGTCACTTTGCCTGATTCCCTCAATACTTGTCACTTAACAACATTCTCCTGTTGACCAGAGCCCTTCAAAACACAGCCTTTTAGCTTCTGCTTGTTTCTCCTCTGGCCACAGGACCTGGCAATGGAGAGAAACACATCCACTCAGCAACCCTTTACAGGCATCAGGGTATCTGGGAAATACAATAGGTACTTGGAAGAACTGCAAAGGAAAGGAGTTGCACAATCAGAAGGGATATTTTTATACAGACTATGATAAAATCTGGTGAAATCTCCCTGGACCACCTCGAAGTACACCTTGCTACTGACCACTCCTGCCTGTCACATGGAGTCTTCCTTTCTTTGTCCTGAAACAGTGCTGGGTAAAAGCAAACTCACCGTGGATCATCTTTCTGAATATACAGACCAGCTTTTCTGTTAATATATTCTTCCTGCAGAAAAATTATAATGCAATTTATTGTAGTAATAGATGTTTTTTCTTCTTTTTAACATTTGGTAGTATTTGGATGAAACAGTATTCTCTTAATTTGACCTGGTTGTTCCCAACACTCTTATTTCAGACATATACCTTCTGTCATGATGGGTTACTTTCTCAGATGGTTAACTTCATTGATTATTCATTCATTCTTATTAGTTTCACTGTCAGAATGTTGCTTTTTCAAATTCTTACTGTACCTCCATTGTCATCATCAAAATAATGATAATCGAAAGAACACTGTAAAAAGGAGTCTTTTTGGTGTAAATACAGAATGATCATTTTAAAACTTAGATAATACTTTCCCTTCCTTATAACTAAACTTCAGTGGTTTCCCATCCTACTTAGAATAAAATCTAAACTCCTTAGCATGGTGAAGTGGTCAACCTTTGGTGTCACCAGCCTGTCCCCCAATTCCTATTTCCCTTCTTTTGGCTTAGCACTCTGAAGTTTTCTTTGGAGACTTTCTTCATACTCTTAGTATAAATTCCAGATGGAACAAATCCTTTCCTCAGAGCTGAAGTGGGTGCTTTCCTCAGGACTGACCAGTCAGCATATCTATTCCCCTGGCCACAGTGATAGGTTCAGGGACAGAAACATGACCCCACTTCACCCAATGAGGACCAAGTATGAAAATATTGTGGCAATTCTTAGAAAATGAGTGCAATCTTCTAGGATTGCTAAACTGCTTAGAATATATATGACTGAATCTTACATTATTCACTAAGTGCTGACTCTTGCCACATCTTGCCTTTTGGGAAATGAAGGAAACCAAGAGAAAACAGAGACAGGGAGAGAGAGAGATTTCCAATGACACCATCTGAGCTCATTTCTGTCTACATTTGGTTTCCTCAGATGCCTTGAGCCAGTGTAACTTGAGTTTTTAATTTGCATCCACAAATGCCCTAACAATTCACATGGCCTGAATTATTGTTGCCTGTTGACCTCTCCACCTCATCTCATGCCTCATTCCCCTCTGGTCTCTATATGACAGATGCTCTTTCCTGAGCAAGTGACTTCATTCTTACTATCCTCTTTCCCCTGAATATCGTTCCAAATGTTCTCCACTGGCTCCGTCGCCACCTGCAGACCTCAGCTTAAGTGTTGCACTTCTCAGGGATTTTCCTGACTACCCAACGCAGGCCACACACTGCACACATGCTCACACACTAGATTGCAAGTCCCCTGAGGGCATGCACTGTGTGTGACTTGTTCAGCACTGTTATCCCAGGCATGGCAGTGTACCTGGCACACGGTAGGTGCTACAGGAATATCTGGGCGCAAGTTCCTTGAATGTGCCAAACTTGTTCTCTTTGCCCTCTGCCTAGAATTCTCTTTCCTCCTTTCTTTGCAGATTGACGTCTTATTTCAGTGTCAACTCAAGTATCATTTTTCTTGGAAAGGCCCTTCTTAGTTATAAAGTCTAAAATAAATGCCTACTCACCCCGTCTTCTCTATATTGTCACTCAGTTTTATGTTCTTCATCACACTTTCACATCCTGAGATTACCTTGTTCACTTTTCACGTATTTTGTTAACACGTGTATTTGTCACTTGTTTGTTTGTTTTCTGGCCCCAAACAGAATATAGCTCCATGAAAGCAGGGACCATGTTTATTCTTTTGAAAGCTTCATTCTGAGCTCCCTCAACAGTTCCAGGCACATCATAGTTCTTAATAAATATATGTTGGCTGCCTGATTGATCGAATGAATGATTGAATGGATGAATGAAAGGCAAGCTCTACAGATTGCACTCATTTGAGTGCTTTGCATATTGTCACACAGCCTTATGAAGTACGCAGTATCCTATCAGCTCCATATCACACAGAAGAAAACTAAGTCCAAGAGAAGCAATGTAATTTGCCCAAGGTCACATTATCAGTAATTTCAGAATCAGATGTAGCTGTTTTGCAGATGACAATTCATCCTCCACTTATCAAAATACCTGTTTTATTACTCCTAATGTGACTTTGGAGATCACATCTGGGCTCCAAGTTAAAAAAAAAAAAAGTTTCCTACCTCTCCTCCATCCTTCTCCCCCATTAACCTTATCCTTTATAGGCAGAGCAACTGGATAGCTGTGACTCCACCTGAGGGTACACAGGCTGGGGCCTGCCCTGGTGGGCTCACCACACACACGGAACCAGGGTAGGGCACATTATCTGTGGGCTTCAGCTGCAAAAAACAGAGCTAAGCAGGGGCTGGCCTGGGCTGGTGCTAGGACCTTTCCCCTAAACTTACTAATCAGACTCTGTCTCTTCCCAAGGGACTGGGGCTCAGGGAAGGGAGGGAGTGAGTGGGCTGGAGAGAATGGTAGAATTATTTTCCTAATACTTCCAAGAAGGCCAAAGTTCTTGTTTTATGAATGGAAACCATACCAGGGGTGAGGGGAGAATATTTCCTTTGTTCCTAGGCTGATGATAAAAGGAAAATCCTCAACTTACAGTTGATAGTGGAGATAGGGGTGAAGGATGGGAATGGGGAGTGGTGCAGAGGGATATTCTCTCCATTAGCAGTGTCAGGGCTCAGCTCAATTAATGTAAGCATATCCCTTCTAAAAAATCACTCAGTTCCTCTGTATTGCTACGGAGGGCAGTTCAAACTCCTTCCCAGGGCAATGCCCCTGTTGAGCACCATGGCCCCTCTGCAGTTTAGTGTCCTGTATTCTTAGGCATCTCCTTCAGACATTGTTTTTTCTTTTTAAAAAGATTTTATTTATTTATTTATTTATTTATTTATTTATCTATTATTTATTTATTTATTTGTCAGAAGGAAAGAGAGAGACCACAAGCAGGGGGAGGGGCAGGCAGAGGGACAGGGAGAAGTAGGTTCCCTGCTGAGCAAGGTACCTCCTGTGGGGCTCTATCTTAGGTCCCTATGGTCATACCCTGAGCCTAAGACAGATACTTAAGGGACTGAGCCACCCAGGCGCCCCCTCCCTCAGCTATTCTTCACACCCTGGGCCTTTGTAAATGTCACCTCTTCTCTATCCACTTATTTCCTATTCTGCTCTCAAGAGTAGACAATTGATTAAGAGCAGCTTGAAGGCAGATAATGCCTTACTTGTCTCCATATCCTCAGGCCTCTCAGAGTGCTTGCCTTCAAGGAGCATCAGAGCTTCCTCCTGCAGGCAGCCTTGCTGGAAGCCTCCTGGTGCCTCTAGGAGACGCTGGGTGCTTCTCAGGACCAAGACAGATGCTGGGTAATGATGGCTCAAGGCTGGATAATTGGAATTCTCATTCACCTAGGAGCATGCCTGACTCTGCTTCTGATCCTGGTTGGCCTTAAAGAATCCAAAATGGATTTCCCCCCAATATTTCTGTAAAGAGGGGCAGGGGATAGGTACGTTTGCTGTGGGGTTTAAAGATAAAGGAGTTAAGAGCTGGGAAGTGCCTCCTTAGTCAACATATAAGTCAGACCAGACTGGCATCTCACATTCCTTTTGTCTTTTTCATAATCAGAGAGGAAGTGGAGGAAGAGAATGAGGAGCTTGAACAAAAATTCTGCCCGCTCTAAATGCACCCAGTCCTCATTCTCTTTCAAACCCAGAACTCTCCTTGCATCATTCATTTGTAATTAAGCACGGCTTTGTGAGGTCTCAGAAAGCCTCCTACTGCTTTTCACTACGTTACTTTCCGTGTCTGCCTTTGGTACCGTCTGTGTTAGCCTACCAGAGGATGCCGAGCCCCTTCAGCATCCAGCACGGTGCCTTGCACACAACAGGTGCGTTCAAGAAGTTCTTGTTGAGGAATTCTTGAAGATGTTCTTAAGAAAGAAGGGAACGTGTAGCAATGCTCTCAGGGCGAGAACAGATATTTCTTTTGAGATACGGATCTGCCACCCGCGCAGATTGGGCTTCTACGGGCTCCCCAGGTGTAGGGAGGGCTTTGGCTGAGACTGAGAACTTCGTCGCTGGAGAATAATAAAGTGGGCGGGAACCGGCTCTGGCGGGAGGACGAGGCGGAGTCACCGAGAGTTTGAGTGTTTCGGTCCAATCAGAAGGACGCTGGAGGCGGCAGGCGCAGAAAGGGGAGAGAAGCGCGGGGCGGGAGGCCGAGGTCCCGCCCGGAGGCAGCAGCCCGCCTACCTGAGCCACGGCTTCTCCCCCAGGTGCTCCTGCCCCGCCGGCGGCCTACCCCGAGGCTGACGCCCGCGATGGCCTTCGCAAATCTGCGGAAAGTGCTCATCAGTGACAGCCTGGACCCTTGCTGCCGGCAGATCCTGCAGGATGGAGGGCTGCAGGTGGTGGAGAAGCAGAACCTGAGCAAAGAGGAGCTGATGGCCGAGCTGCGGGTAAGGCGGGCGGGAGGGAGACGAGAGCCGCCGAGCTCGGCGGCATCCCCTGCGGAAACGGCGGGGCCAGCGCGCCCCCCGCGCCCCCTGCCCGGCCCCGGGCAGTCCCGGGCCTCCCGCGTGGGGGTCGGGGGGGGAGGAAGGGCGGCTCCACCGGGCCGCGGGCTGCACGCGGGATGCCCGCGCCGCCCCCAGCGCCTCGGCGGCAGTGGCCCCGGCAGCGCGGCGCCGCCTCTCGGCCCGCGGGGACGGGGAGCGCAGAGGCTTCGGCGCGGGGAGCCCGGGGACCGCCACCCTCCGACTAGTCCCGGCTCGGCCTGCGGCTCCAGCTTTCCGTGGGGGGCGCCGGCGGAGCCCCAGCCTGGCCCGTGGCAGCGGGAGGGGCTGCAGCGCAGGCCAGGCGACCGGGCCAGGCCCGCAAGCCCCGCGCCCGCCTCTCGTCTGATGCAAGACCGCCGCGCGCTCTCCCCGCCCCTGGGCCTCCGGGGAGCTCTCGGGGGAAGGGGGCGGGCGGGGGCGCCCCGGTCCTAGGACCGCCCCTGCGGCCGCCCCGCCCCCCCCGCCCCCCCGGGATCCCGGCTCACTTACCTCCTGCTGCCCGCCTCCCCGGGGGCCTCGGCCGCGGTCAGGAATGGCCAGCTGGATGAGCCCGACCCCACAAGCCCCCGGGGAGTCTCTGCGTCGTAGCAAACCTCTCGGGCCAGCTCGTTGCGCTCAAAGTTGGCGCAATCTACTTCGGATCTTTCCCTGCGTGTTTGTAAGGGGCCTGTGGGGCTGGCTGCCTCGTGCAGCCTTCGGACGTTTCTTGCGTGACCTCTTGGCTCTGCTCCTGCACCCAGCACCCCACCTTCCAGCTCCCACGACCCCGCGGCCCCAGCGCGCATCCACCTGTTCCATTTTCTCCCTGGAGGGGCCCTTGACTGAAAAACCGCAGAGGCGGCTGCAGTCGCTTTAGCTGTGCTGGAACCACACGGTGCTGGAAACCCACTGCGCTCCCTTGTCTGCCCTGGCACCTGCCGCTGTGTTTCTCCACGAGGCTGCCCTCCTCCCACCCCACCGCACCCGCGCCGGTGCTGTATCTGGTGACTTAGAGAGTAACCCTGTACTGTCCTGTACTTGGAGGAGCGGCTGACCCGGCCCTGCCTTCAAGAGGCTTGTGGACCAGTCAGGGGGCCTGGCCAGCGCTCCAGGGTTGACCAGATGACACAGTACAGACAAAAAAGTGAGACCCCCCAAAAGCCTAGCCTCCCCCTTCACCTCCTCTGCAAAAGTGGAACAAGACGGGTGCTTAGCCTGAATGGGGTGGGGGACAGGGGCTTGGGATCTGATCCTGGAACACGGTAGGACTGGATGGGAGGCAGGCACCTCACACTTGTCACCTCCTCTTTTGTATGGGTGCTATCAGTGGCCTTGGCTCAGGGCAATGGCCAGAAGGCAGTGCAGTGGCTTCTAGACCAGCTTCTGACCCTCCCTCCGCCAGAGCAACAGGGTGGGATGAGTGGCCTCACTTAGGGCTTTGCAGCTTTCTTGTGGAAATTAGAAATCCTAATTTCTAGGATTTTGAGAGAGGGACGGGGGGGGGGGGGGATGTTAAAGGCAGAATTGAGAGGAACTGGAGGCCTCTCCTCTAGTGGAGGGGTTCCGAGAAGTTGGGAAGTTGGCTGCGTGGATTGCTGGGATCTGGAGCGGCAATTTGGAGGATATATTAAAGGCACTGAAATCTCCTGGCAGGAGAGGGGTGTTTGTTGGCTACTGGCTGGCGGCCTCGTTGGGCAGTTTGGGAACCCCCAGCCTTCCTGTCTGTCTTTGTAAAACGTTCACATCAGAATACCAGTTGCTCAACCTGGAGAGGCCTCGTGTCCACACTATGTCTTCTTATTCTGGGTGGGGAGGTGTCTGAGTTGGTGGCCCCTGCCCTCTCCCATTAAATCTTTCATATTGACAGAAGTTGGAGCTCGTTGCCTGCCCAGGCCCGGCCTCTCTTCCCACTCCTTGGTATTCTGGGCAGGCACAGTTTGCTCTCACTGACTCCATGGTCGGGAAGTACAATTACCCCTGAGAATGGTGCTTTTCAGACTCCACACAAGTCACAGTACAGTATTGGGGAGCGAAGTGGGTTTAATGGGTCATGATTAGCATTTTAAAAACCAGAATAAGAAATATCAGGGAGCAAGGCAGATAGGCAATCAGTAGTGTGTCGGGAAATTTGTTTCAATTATATGGGCAGTTGTGCTGTCTGTGTAGTTTGTGAGTATAAAATCACAACCTAAACGTATGTTTCGTGCTTTCTTAAAAAAAAAAAGATTTTATTTCTTTATTCATGAGAGACACAGGGAGAGGCAGAGACATAGGCAGAGGGAGAAGACATGGGCAGAACTCCATCCGAGGATCCTGTGATCATGACCTGAGTGAAAGGCAGACACTCCACGACTGAGTCACCCAGGTGTCCCCATATATTTCTTACCATAAGTCTTATTCAAAAAAGTTTAGAAAACCCTGGCTTAGAAGAGTAAAGCATCGTGTTCAGAACTCACAAACTCTTAGACCGGGGACTCCTCTTCCGTCAGCAGATCTGACATCTTACATAAACCTAATACGCAGGAACCTTTAAATCTTACCATGTATCCGTGGTTTTTAAACTCTGACCACGACCCACGAGAAGAGAAGAAATTCATTATACATCATAACTCGGTATATACATACATATGTGTACAATACACACAGTAAAGTTTCATGAAATAATACCCTTGCTATATGTGATACATACATTTTTCTTTGTTTTATTGAATAGCAAAAAAATAGCCAATAAGCTACATGCTAATAATGCACTTAACTTACTGAGCACATTTATTATTTTTGGCTCAGAATTTTAAAAAGGATAAAGAATGGGAAACTTCTCCATGCAAGAGTCCATCTTTTGAAAGTAAGTTCCGGTGCACCTGGGTGGCTCATTCAGTTGAGGGTCTGACTCTTGATTTTGGCTCAGGTCCTGATCTCAGGGTTCTGGGACTGAGGGCCCAGTCAGCTTCTGTGCTCAGCAGGGAGTCAGCTTGAGGATTCTCTCTCCCTATGCCTTTCCTCCCACTTGAGTGCACTCTCTCTCTCTCTCTCTCTCTCTCAAAAATAAATAAATAAACATTTGAAAAAAGTTAGCAAGTTCTTGGCCTTTTGTACTAGGATTTAATTTGCAAAAGTTAAATAGACATTTCCTAAATCAGGTTCTCACATATTGTGCCAACCGACACCTCCCTGCATTCTCTAGCTGAGCAGCAATGACCTGGAGAATTGGACTTTCCTTATGATTTATGTCAGAGGCACCAGCCATGCTAGAATTACCCTCAAGGCCAAGCCTGTCCTCCTTGGGAAAGGAGGCATGTTTGAACTTGAGAAACGTGAATGGCTTTCCACTGCTGAGTTAGCATAGTTTGCTTAGAACAGCCATAAATCCAGCAGAACCGTGGCCTTTTTCCAGCTGTAAGGCAGCTGCAGAGAGCAATAGACAGCAGAATGGAGGCAGTTTTGAGATTTGCCAAAATGGACTGCAGAGCCTTGGAGAAAAGAAAGTTGTAGTCACAGCACACTGCACCGTGGAAGGGGGAGGATTTGCAAAGGCCTCCAGTTTGCATAACAGAGTAGAGGAGCAGGCATCTTGGAGTGGAGTCTTGGAGGGATGACCTTTGACCGGAGTAGGGGATGGTACCCAGGAGTGCAGGGGTCTTGAGGGGTCACAGAGATAGGCCGCCAGTAGATGCGATCAATAGGTGCTGGTTGAATATCTCGATCGGTGATGCAATTGAATGAAGTGGGGGTAGTGGAGGGTGTTAAGCGATGTTGAAGGCTGGTGGGCCCTGGCCATGTAGGTTGTGGGACCAGGGTCTGTTGAAGGGGAGTCTCCAAAGGCAGATGCCCTACCTGGGTCAGGTGAGCTCTGAATGAACATCTGCACTGGTCTGACTGGAGACTCTTCAGACTTCCTGGCTTCAAAGAAAGCTGGTCTGAGGGACACCACCCTTGTGGGAAAAGTGTGGAGAGACCACAGGGTAACAATCCTGAGGGAGATCCCTCCATGGCGAAGGCTGTGCCTGTGGAAGTCTGGTAGTGCCGTTTCTGTGCTTGTCCTGGGGCCTGCAAGCACGAGGTGGGTGGACTGCGGGAGAGCGTGCAGCCACCCCTGTGGGAGGCAGATTCCTAAGGTTTGGGGAGGGTGCTGGTGGCCTTGGAGAAAGCGCTTGAGGAGGCCAGATTCTTGGGGCCCAGTGGAGGAGGTGGTGGCCTCTGAGGAGGGCCAGAGCGCATGTCCGTTGCTCTCTCTATCACTTCTCACTTCCTCCTCACACGCTCAAGGCAGCCAAACCTCAGAATCCTAGCTCATGGGGGATGCAGCTTGGATTTGACCCCAGGCCTGCCTGATGGCAGACCCTATGCTGTCTGCTTCTTTTCTCTGCGCACATACATCCGAAGTCGGCCGGCATGCAGGGACTCCCACTCTGGCAGAATGGGTGCAAGGCGGTCTTGAAGACCGGCTGTGGACAAGAGTGTCTTCTGCCCCAGGACTGTGAAGGCCTCATCGTCCGCTCGGCCACCAAGGTGACTGCTGACGTCATCAACGCAGCAGAGAAGCTCCAGGTGGTGGGCAGGGCTGGCACAGGCGTGGACAATGTGGACCTGGAGGCTGCAACCAGGAAGGGCATTCTGGTCATGAAGTAAGTCGCGAAGCCCCCGGGGGTGGGTGTAGAGGCTCACCACGAGTGGGGAGGGGGACACTTGGGTTAGTGAAGACCGGGTCAGAGTAAGAAGGGCTCCCACGAGGATGCCTGGTCCAGGCGGAGTCCAGACAGTCGGGTCTCGCTCACAGCGTCCTGGTTCCCCAGGTTTTTGAGGAGGAGGCTGTCCTTGTGATCTCAAATCACTGGACAAACCCACCCCACAGACATCTGCGCTGCAGCCTGGTTGGGGAATTAGAAGAATGTTTGTTAGTGAATCCATCTGCATCCCCTGTTCCAGGGGTACCCCCCCCTCCGCTGCTGTGTCTGGAGCAGGGTTTTCCTAGGCTCTGCTTTGCTTTCTGCCCTGTGCAGATGCACAGCCTTTGCTAGTTGAGCGGCTCTACATCCTTTCCTTTCCTCACTGCCCTCGTCCTTCAGCAGCCAGGGTCGCAGTTTCTCTTTCACACTCCAGGGCCAAGAAGGGAAGGGTGAGGGCTGTTTTTCCAGAAACTCAGAGCAGAGGTTGTGACTGCATGCCAGGGCTGGGCCACACATTCCTGGCTCCCGGCTGGCCCTTAGATGATGTGGCCAGGTCATTGTTGCCCACTTCTTCGTCCTCAAGCCTTCTCCCTTCTCTCAGGAAATTCAGCGTCCCCCAAAAATTTCCCCTCCCTTCTCTCCTCTTACAGAGCATGGGTGAACTGACCGGTCATCTGACTGAGGTCAACATCCAACCGAAGAAATGTTAAATGGTAACCCGTCCTACATTCTTCCCCTGGACACAGAGGCAGAGCCCTCAGCCCTGCACCCCTTCCTACATCCTAGTACAGCCTGTTCGCAGGGTTAGGCAGGAAGCTCGGTAGAAAGACAAACTCTGAGAATCCTTTACTCTTGACTTTTTTGGGGGGGATAAGATCTCTTGCCTTTTCCTCCTTGTAACTTTCATTTCCAGAAATGAAAAGATCCATAAAAAGAAAAAAAAAACGGTAAACATGTGTGTTAATAAACAGTTCAAAAACCAAAAAATAAAAAAAGAGTGAGAGAGCCTTTGAAAAAAGAAAAATAGATTCATGGATTTCAGCTGTATTCTCCTTCCTGTGAAATGGGCAGAGTGAGCATGGCCCTTGTCAACATGGCCCTGTGCATTAAGGTGTGAGGAAGCGTTCTCACTTTGGAACTTGTTGAGAAATAGGAGAAGTCAAACAGGTGAAGATAAAAATCCTAGCTTTGTCACTGATAGAGGCTGGGCTGGGCAACTAGGTGAAGGTGTGTAGGCAGTGGGCTGACGTGATGTGACGGGCTTGCTCACGCATCTTCTGCACAGCCTCAGTAAGATCAATGGCATAGAGTAGCGGGAATCTGTGGTTTCGGTGGGCAGGTAGATCCTGAAACAAGAGGGAAGAGAAATGCTGAGCCACCCACATATCTCCCCATCGAATGAGACACTTCTCTGCCTTGGGAGAAGGGAGTGTGGGTAGGAGGCCAAGTGTGTTGCTCTACCTGAAGTCCCTCCATGTGAAACATGCAGCCAGGGCAAGGGGGTTTCCCTCCCCTGGGTTTAGGGCAGGTGTCCATCGGAGAGCCCAGGTTGGAGGCCTGCGGGTTGGGGGTTGGACTTAAGAGCAGGTGAGCAGAGGGGGCAGGAGCCTGAGCACACTTCACTCACGGCCTTCTCTTGGGACAGGAGTGGGAAGATGGGCTCTGGACGCACTGACATCCCCTCTCCTCTTCCATCTTTAGCACCCCCAATGGGAACAGCCTGAGTGCTGCAGAGCTCACCTGCGGGATGATCATGTGCCTGGCCAGGTAAGTCCATCTTCTCAGCAGAGGCAGCCTCTTCTGTGTCCATGATTACGACTCCCCAAATAACGTGCCCTGAAGAAGGGTAGAAACGCTTCAGCCTGACACTGTGCAGACAGCCGAGAATTTTCGAGGCCACCCATCTTTATGGGACATTCAATATAGTGGTCCTGGCACACAAAGGTCAGACAGCTTCTCACAAATGAGTGGAGGGGGGGGCGTTCGGCATGGCTGCTCCTTACCTGGGAGCAGGCTCACCGAGAAAATGATTATGTGCCATCTTCCTCTCCTCCTTGGTCATTTCCTGTGTCCACGCCATCCTCCGGCTTCTTGCACCTCCAAGCCTCACAAATATGGTTTCTGCTCCCTGGAATATCCTTCTCCATCATCATTTCTTTTCCGAGTCGTTCTAGTACTTTATTACACTCGTTATTAAAAATACAACTTCACACAGGTTATAAAACAGAGGCAACACGCAACATTTTTATTTAGTTCAGAACATTATTGAGTGAATTAATGCCAAAATGTAGCAACCTCCATGCCTCAGAGACTCCTCATACCCCAGAGGTCCCAGACTTTGCTGCACATTGATAACATCTTGGATCTTGAAACACTCCTAATGCCTGACTTGCGCCCCAGAAATTCTGATTTCATTGGTATGGGATGAAATTTGGCATAGGGATTTTTTAACAAATTTTTGATTTTAGGAGTTTTAGATATAAAGAAAAGTCGTAAAGATAGAAGGTCCCACATATGTCATACCCAGTCTTCCGTATTATTCACATCATACGTTAGTATGGTGCATTGGTCACAATCAATGAACCAATGTTGAATTATCAATACATAACTTTCAACTGAAGTCTTCCCCATCATCTTTATCCAGATAACTCTTGTTCTTCAAGATTAAGCTCGAGTATTAGCTCATCAAGGAAGCTCTCTCTGGATTCCCCCCACTGGGCTGTGTCCCTCACTGACTGTTCTGACCCCGGGCTTACCTCTGTCACTAACCTTTCAGATCTTTATTGTGATAGGATGGAGTAAGAACTGCTCTGGGATCCCTGTGCCAACCTGTGGATTCTTAACACAAGGGGACTCAAGTGGGGAAGTGTCTTGCTCTTCCAGCAGGAACTCTGGGGGTGTGGGGCTCTTGAGTAGAGGGCACAGCCTAAGAACCACCGGCTGTGGCACAGAGTGTACATGAGCCTTACTGTATTGGGTAGAAAATGATGGCATTGAGCCCTGCTGTCGAGTAGGCAATTCAGGCACCTGTGTGGCCAGTGGGGAGGGCGAGGGGCCGGTGGACAGGGCAGGGAGTTCACTAGGTCCCTTCACACAGCCTGGGATGCTTAAACCAGGGGACCCTGGCAGCCAGGGCTCTTTCTCTCTCTACTCAGGCCTGAAGCTTCTGGGGCCAAGAAATTACTGTTTTCCCCTCTGGAGACCTGTTCTCCCTCCTGCTGGGGCAGGGTCTGGAGGAGCTGACCTTTGTTCTGATGCTCCCCAAGATTTCTACCTGAGCTCTTAAGTCTTCACTGCTACTCACTGGCCAGTGAAGAGAGGAGAGGAGACTGGAGAAAGCAAAGAGCATGGGCAGCGTGCACAGCAGAAGGGACCCAGCCAGGACGGGGTCCGGGAGCTGGCTGTCTGGATCTCCCACAACATCTGGGCTGGACGTATTTCTCCCAGAGAAGCCCGATGCCCTGGTTTCACTTGTGCTATTAAATTCAGTGCTGGTTTTGGTTTTGTTTTTGAGTTAGGGACTGATCTGTCAGCTTTCTATCTATTTAATTCTCTTATTGGTTTACTGGAGGTGGAAGGGAAGGCTTGGGAGCCAGAAATCATTTTTCTCCTATTGCAGGACCAGCTTTGTTTAAGAGAGTAGATAAAGTGGAATGATTTCAAGACAGCGGCCCATTTCCAACCTCTCACCCAATGACCTCACTCATCAAAGATGCATCAAAACTAAGAAACAAGCACCCTATTGAGGAGGAATGGAGTCTCCCACACCTTCTGGTGTGTCTGCTCAGACTGCTTTTCCAGCAGGGCAGCAAGAGCAGAGTGGGAGTTCTGGACAGAAGGTTGAGAGCATTAAGCAATGTGGGTGGAGAGGGGGCCTGCATGGGCCTCACAGTGGGGGACTTTGAACTCACAGCAGGGGCTCCTGAGGTCTAGGAGCAGAACAATGACACAGAAAGAAAGAGGAGAATGCAACCTGCTTTGAAGTCATCTCTCCCACCTTACCTTCTCTTTCTCTAAGTCAGGATGGCTACCATTCAGTTCTTGGGATGCCCCTCCCCCACATCATGGTCCTCCCCAAACTGGCCCGGTGGGGACCCCAAAGTGCTAAAGCCTGGAGAGGATCCCTGAGCGGCCTGCTATCCCGTGCCCCACAGTGCCACATGCAGCTCTCTTAGATGGCACCGTGGGGCCAGGAGGGCCGAGAGCAGGACGTGAGCCAGACCTGAGAGGAGCCGGGTGGGCTCTGTCTCACTTGGTCAGGGGCAGGTTAGTGGGCTAGCCTTGCTGAGAAGGGGGCACTTCCTCAAGGCAAGTCATTGTCCTTGCGACATTCCTGAAACGAGGACCCTCTACTGAGGATGATGGACCAGAGCAGCCCACCATCCGGTGACGGAGCTTCTTCCCCAGGAGGCTTGTTACTGAGGCTTTGGGAGTTTGCCCACGAGATCCCAGGAGCACAGATCCCCCGTCAGCTGGACTCGCAGATGGAAGCATGTCCTGGCGATGTGTAGACATGAGAGAATGCTTTTTTATAAGAAATCCGCGATGGAGCTACAGGGACATTATGTTGGAGTCTCTCCCTCTTACACGCGCGCGCGCACACACACACACACACACACACACACCCCACTCTGAGTTTTGTGGCCTGCAGGAAAGACCGCATTTAAATACCGAGGAGGCTCACTGCTGGGAATGTTCTTTGAGTCCATTCAACTACTTCCGATGGGGTGATGTCCTGCAAGATGTTGAGTCCCCAGTTGTCTCCACGCAGTTGTTGTGAGCGTTACATGCGCTAAAGCATCTCCAAGCATGTCTCATGGAGTGTCTAAAGTAGAGCATGGACTCCTTAAACATTTTAAACGTTGTTTCCTGTCTCCCGGATTCTCTTCCAGAGAAGCCTGGGTGACCACATCCCACGTGACGTAATCTTGTCCTCTCACCTCTGACTCTGCCCTAACTGCCTCTGTCCCTTCCAGAAACACGTGGAGACTCAGACCCCCCCCCCCCCCGCCGTGTTAACCAATCAGAGGAGAGAGGCTGGGCTGGGGGTGGTTTGGAGAAGAGGTGGTATGGACTATAGCATCCCCTCCCCCCATTCCAGTGCAGCCTGAGACTGCTGGGGTTTCAGGAACTCTCGAGGAAGGGAAATACCCAGCTGTCTGCTGATACGGTGGAAAGTGCAGGTTGCGGGCTTGGATGAAAGAAGAAAATGAAAATCCGTGAACTTCTGGAGCACTGGATGTTCTCAGAGCCCCTCAACACCCCCATTTTGTTATCCCTGTGAACCGTGGAGGACTGGTGCTTGCTTTCTACATGCTTGTCACTCAGCAGTTGACTGACTCTCAGACTCCCAGCTGGGAACAGAAATCCTGGGGCTCCCACATCAGGTGTGCCTGACAGGTTTTCCTCTGCTCCGCTCCGGGTCTCTGTACCCGAGCTCTAGACCAGCCTGAGCCTGGTTCGCCCTGGGAATGACTGACTGACAGAGAGGGTGGCTGTGCAGACCTCACATCACCTCCCATGTCGGCCCACTGAACCTGTCTGTCCTTGCAGGCACATCCCCCAGGCGACAGCTTCCATGAAGGACGGCAAGTGGGAAAGGAAGAAGGTGAGCGGCCAGTCCTGCCTCGTCCCGCCCAGCTCGGCGCCCGAGGCCTCACTCCTGGGGCTTACTCTGGCCGCGTTGCCTCTTGCTTGTTTGGTTGCAGTTCATGGGAACAGAGCTAAATGGGAAGATCCTGGGAATTCTTGGCCTGGGCAGAATTGGGAGAGAGGTGGCCACTCGAATGCAGTCCTTTGGGATGAAGGTAAGAGGTTGGTGAGGCCCTTTGGTGTGGGGCTCCCTGTAGCAGTTTTGAGAGAGGCAGGTTTGCTTGAGAAAAGGTAAAGGCTTTTTCCTAGGAGGGGCTGACCCTCCTTCAGAGCCTCTACCGAAGTAGGCGGTATAGCCGGGGAGGGCAGGGATGTTGGCCTGACCTCAGAGTCCGGGCATCCTTGGTGGAGGTCCCTCCGCTCTTGAGTCCCAGCGGAACAGAGGGGCTCGTATCCTGTGCTGCTTCGCCTCTGCTGCCGCAAGGGCTCTTTGTTTTGCTGTGTCTGTTGCCTGTGATAATTCCGAAAAACAGGAGCACATCTGTAGCCTTATAGCAGGGCCGTTATCCATCCACCTTCTGGCTCCACTCCACAGTCAGAAGACGTGGCAAGATGATTGTGCAAATGCCGTGACACGATGTTAATCCCGTGGTGGCTGGAGCACGCACGCATTTCTCAGCAATTCTCCCTGACCCCTGTTTCCCTCCAGGACCCTGCTTTACCCTATTCTGGGAACTCAGTGGTTCTTCTGGTCAAGGGAAGGCTGTCATCCAGAGCAGTGCCACACCCTGAGGCCAAGCCAGGAGACCTTGCAGAGCGGTGGCCCCAGAGCCATGGGAGGGGACCTGTAGGGGCGGGTGACAGGGTGGCTAGGTGTGCTAGCAGACATCTCCTTGTTCACTCCTCGTGCCCTCTCTGCCGTGGGGGGATGATATATTCAAACTGCCGCCAGGAAGGCTTTCGTTAAACATAAAAAAAAAAAAGCAGTTTTGACAATCAGATCATTTCTAGAAAACTTTACATGGAGCTGCTCTGGCATTTCCCTTCTCTTTCCTTCTTCCTCCTTTCTCTTTGTCCCCCCAGCTTCATAGAGTTAAAGGGAACCCTACGGATTAACCCTTAATTTTTATATTGATGTCAGGAGTTTGTGAATTTTTGCTGAGGCCTCCAGCAATGGAAGGTAAACAGGTGGGCATCCCATTACACCACGCGAAATATCTTCCTCTCCCTCCTGTCCTTATTCCCCCACACACTTATTTACATCAGCCAGACATCTTCCTAAGCCTCCGACGTTTCTCTAGATCCCGGAGAGGGGCCTGTGGCCCAGCAGGATCCACTGATCATGAGAACAAACCAAAGCCAGTCCCTCCTGTGCAGGGCTGGCCAGGTGCCCTGTGCTGCAAGGAGAGCTTTTTCTTCCTCTTCTGTGAGGGATTAAAGTAAAGGCTTAGCTCACCTGGAATTCTGGTCCTCTAAAATCAGGGGCTGGGGGTTAAGTAAAACTCGGAGTGCCATACTCAGACAGGTGAGCGCCTCATTGATGAGACAGAGACTTGGGGACAGGCTGTTTGGCCCAGCTGCTCCTCTGTTAAGTTCCCTCCCCTTCCCCACAGCGCCACAGCTCACTGGACTCTGCTTGCTCAGGAGCCTTCATTATCAAGGACTTGAGACTTTGGGGGAGTGACTTACCCAGACAAAAAGCCCCACCTCGTTTGCTGAGTGAGGGACGTGATCAGTAAGCTTCTGTGCTCAGCTACTCAGCTGCTGCCAGGCTGCTCCCAAGAGGCTTGGAGGGATATGGATTCTGAGCATCTCAGTGGAAGTGGCTGACACCCCTCAGACATGTGTTTGATCAGAAACGTCTAGAACCTGTTCATGAATGTCATTCTGTGTGTCCAGGCATACCTCACACGACACGCCCGAATTCCCAGCGTGACTTTGAGGGTTTGCGTGCTTTTGTATGTTGCAGCACGTCACTGCTCCCCTTGGGGGTTCTTCTGTCTGGATATCTCTGGCCGGTCCCTGTAGGCTATCCTGCTTCTGGGACATGATCTTTATAAACCGCTGAAACACACCTTGAAACGGTCACCTGCCCCCTGCCCTTGCCAGCAGCCCCGGTCATTTTGCAGTGGCCCAAGTGGCCTTTGTTCACGCTCAGGGCTCACTTTGACTGCGCTTCCTAACTGATACCTAGGCCCAGATGAACTTTGCACAGGGCAGACAGATTATGGACCTGCATCATCCAAAGCTCCTCAGTTGGTGTTTGAACATTTGGGGAAGCAAGATTTTCGAAAGTGCAAGGAGGGAAGATTCTAAAACAGGCTGTGAAAGAGTTTATCAGCATCCAGTCAGGAAACCATGCTCAGTGTTCACTAAGCACAAGTTGTTTTAAATTGGCCTTGTTCTCCCTTTAGAAGCCAATATTAAACCGATCGTCATGGACGTCCTTAGGGGTCTTATACCTGGATGATTTAAAATTGTATTTTAATCATGTAATAGGTGAAGGGATTTTCACAAAAATTGAAATCTAGATCCTCATCTCCTTGTTTACCACCCCAATCCTGGTCTGCTGCCAGTCACCTGTGAGGTAACATCAGTTTGCTGTGTATCATCTCAGACTTTTTTCTGTGCATTTATGTGGAACACATAGAGTTCTTTCCCATTGTGTGTGTGTGTGGGGGGGGTTGTGCCTATAGAAAGTACAATACTGTACATGGTGGTAAAACATAGATCTTGGAATAAATAAATTTATCCTATTTGTAAACTCTTCCATGGGGTTCTGTTGTGTGGACGAATTGCTTTTATTTGGCTTCTTCCTCAAGGACAGATGTGTAGATTGTTTGGAAATGTGGACTTAGTGAGACATTGGTGAGATCTTCCCTGACACCCTTGGGGTTAAGATGGAGACTGTGATCTTGGTGCAAAGGCTTAGTAACGGGTTGAAGGATAGCTCCGTCTCAGTCTGAAGGGAGATGGTACAGGATGACGCAGGGCTATGCCTTACCCATCCTTCTCATCAGCGGTCTGGGTGATAGGAAGCAGGGGGAGGTGATTAATTCTTAAGACTGTGTAATCATATCCTAACTGATGTGAGAAGGCTAGCATGGTTGGGCATCCTAATAAGAAGTTGAGCTAAGATACCTACCAGGACCCTCTATATGGGCCCCCAAAGCAACCAAACACATTTGGATGTAGAGGTGTTGTTAAAACCCTTTTCTAGGGGAGGGGACCTTGGGTTGACAGAAAAGCAGTGTGGTTCACAGTGGCATGGCTAATAGAAAAGGTAATGTGACTTTTGGTAGCATTAAAAGAAGTATGACTTCCAGCACAGGGACGGTGACATTCCTTATGGTCTGTACTTCCTAAGGAAGGATTGGAGGCACTGGGGTCACAGCCCCGTCATGACTTGGGAGGCCATCGACTAGCTCTTCTATAGAAGAGTCATGCTCTCCAAGGAGTGGATCCAAGGAGGACCAGTAGGTACAAGCCATGGGGGACAGAGCTCCAGCCAGAGCTGGCCCCAAATGGAATGAGAGAGTTAGTCTCCCAGTACTGCAGATACTCAACATGAGACTGGCTAAGCACCTGGCCAGTATATGAGGACGAGGTGTGAGCATGGGCAGAGAGGTAGAAGCAGATGGCCTTTAAAGCTGTCATAGCTCTGAGCACCCATTGCCCATGGGCTACGAGTTTCTTTATCTGAGGAATAGTCTTTAGCAGGGAGTTTTTTGTGTGATCATAGGAAATAGAGTAAAATTATTAAGGACTGTGGTTTGTTACAGTAACTCGTGGGCACACTGTAATTAAGACAGAGTGGGACCAGAAGGCATAGGGCACCCTGAGTAGTTCTGGTTGGGTGGCTCGGGCAGTGCTGCAAAGCACGTGAAGATATTTTGATCACCCCTTCCTTCCCTGGTCCTGGGATGTCCCCTGGCCTATAATCTGTCCCCTAGGCTGTTAGTCACTAATTAGGCTGGGTAACTAACATCCAACCCTTCCAGAACATCGTGATTTAAGAGTTGACCCCTTTGTGTCACAGGAGCAATCAACAGAGTCCCTCTTGTGCTCAGACGTTGGGTAGGGACTGCCCCCTTTCCTTTCCCGTCCCTTCTTTGTCACTATCTGCTCCCTCAGGGAAGCGGGGATCCTAGACCTTAGCTCTGCTAGGGAGCTCAGCCACCTGGCTTCCCACAGCACCTGGCGGGGGCGCTGTGTGTTGGGGAGAGAAAGCCCACCTAGGCCCCCATCCCAACCAGACAGGCCTGGAGAGGAATCTTCACGTGCCACCTGAGCTACCTGACTTGCTCTGAGCCACATGGCACAGATGTGGGTGTCAGAATCATTCTGGCCATCTGCAGCCTGCTGGTTGTCGGAGTCATCTGAGTCTGATGCTCCATGGTGTTCTTTCTGCCTGGAGCTTTTTCTCAACCCATTTGCTGAACATGTTATGTTGTACATTCTGGAGACACAACTCATTCATGCCAGCATGCCCGCTAGAGTGTTAGCAGGCCAAGCCAGCCAGCAACTGAGCCTTGCACTCTTACCAAGGTTTCCTGTGAGGAACAGGCCAGGATCTCCTAACGGTTTCTTGGTGGCCCGTGTTGTGATGAATCTGAAGTTATCCCAGAGGGATGGACATTGAACCTGAGGCACCAGATGTCACCAATTCTCTCAGGCCCAGCTAATGTTTACTGAGGTCTACTGTGTCAGAGACTGTGCTTGCAGTGACCCCTGCAGGGTCAATATTCTTATTCCAGGTTTACAGACAAGGAAACTGAGGCCCAGGAAGGTTATATGGTATGTTTGAGATAATAGGACTGGTAAATGGTGGAGTCCAGCTTGAGCTCCAGGTCTCCTGACTTCCGATCTAGTACGCTTTGTCTTGCATCCCCACCACGGTCTTCATGCCTGATCCAGGTGAGTTAGACGGTCTCTGCTCTGTCACTGTGCTCGACCTTCCTTGGGATGAAATCTCCTCAGGATGCTCCTAGCTCAGTCTGGTAACTGGAATTCCTACTGCGCCAGAGTACTGATTTTTTTACATTCTTCCCAGAGCCCCAAGTTCTGGGAAGGTACCTTAGGGACATGGGGATGGGACCCTAGAGAGAGAGAGTAAGTGGTAGGGCTCTGGGCCTTCACCTCTGCAGCTCTGATCGTTTTTTATAGTGGGTTTCTGAGTAAGATGTCATTGTGTGAAGGGAAGAGAGTTCTCATCTTCAGCCCGAAGAATTAGCTGTGAGGCAGTAGGAGGATGTGATGATTAGGCTCCTTTCCTGGAACCCCTTCACCGTGAAAGCCTCCTTGCTCTCAGGCATCCACTGTTAAGCCAGAGGCCCAGGGGAGGTGTAGTCATCCTCGCAAGGCTGCCTTCTATGACACCAGCTAGGACGTGGCTCTGTAGTGCCACTTGAAAAGCTGGGGTTCCCCTGCTCCCCAGCGTTAGGAGCCTGTCCTGAGGCTGGGATTCAGGTGGAGAACCCCTTGGTGGCTCTCCCTCAGGCTCCTCCGTAGGGCAGTCTTCAGAGGGTACATACCTGGAAGTGCTGCAACGTGTGAGTATCGGGACATCTGACCCGTTCCAGGGTGCGTTAGGACCCTACTCAGACATTGTTCCCCTGGGCCCAACCATATACTCTTTCGACTCCCCGCAACGTGGTCTCCTGGTGTAGGAATCCCAGCTCCTAGCCGTGTTCAGCTGCCATCTGCCCTGGGTCTCCCGAGTGAAAACTGAAAACCGTTTCTCAGCCGAATTCTACCCTGCAGTTGTCTGCAGCCGAACAAGAGAAAGACAGCTGAGTCAGACCCTGCTGACCGCTGTGGAGGATGCGGGTCCCCTCCTTCCCCGTCTGCTCCCCACCAGCTGCAGGCACCCAGCACAGGGTGCAGGCACCCAGCACTAGGCCCGGCTCCGCCCACGGGACCCTTCCTCCCAGCGCTCCGTGCTGCTTCTGGACTCCCGAGAGCCCCAAGCCCCAGAGTGGCGGGAGCTCGCCTCCATCGGGGTCAGCTCTGTGACCTCTGCTGGTGGTCCCCGTCCTCCCCCGCTCACGTGAACGAAGTACATCTGGATTATAGATGAACAGGGCCCTTGTTCCAGGCAGCCCTGAGCTGGCAGACAAAGAGCACTTGTAAGGGATCCTCTCTCCTCCCCTGGACGCTGCTTGTTCCCCCGGAAACGAGTAGGTTACAGCTGAGGGGGGAATGACCACTGGGGCTGGTGGTTGTGAGCTTTCAATCCTACAGCCTCTCCCCCAAAATCTCCCCCTTGGCTTTGCTTCCTCCACAGGCTGATGATGAAAACTGTGATCTGAAACTTGTTCCTCATTCACGACCATGTCAGTCTCTTCTCTGCAAGGGCGGAATTGGTTACACAGGAATCCTCTTTGCCAGTATTTTCGAGATGACTTTTCTGTTTCCCACAAGGAAATTCATGATGAGCAGGGGAAGCATTACAAAGCACAGGAAAGCATAAAGGAGAACAAAAATGAGTTCCACCACACAGAGATGATGATGGTTTCCAGTATTAGGCCTTCTGTTCTGCTTGTTACCTTTTGTTCAGTGCCAGGCCGCCTCTGAACATTCTGGGGTTCGCCCCTAACATTTCAGGGTTAAGAGAACTGTCTTTTCAAGGAATATTGAATGACTGAGTGTTGGAGCAGGCGATGACTTTGAAATCATCCACCCAGCTCCTTCACTTCGTACTGAGGACCCAGGTCCAGGTCTCCTGGGTCAGCGTCCGTCCCTTGGCTCCTGCAGCTGCATCCTGCCTTCTTGAGGACACGGATGCCTTTGAGATTGTTAAGGCTCCTACGCCTCTTTCCCACAGTGGGTGCTGCGGCCCCGGCCAAGCCGAAGGTGACCAGACAGAAAGTGGATTATGTCTCTGCTGTGTCAAGAGGTGGCTGCGTCCTGGTGGTTGTGGATTCTTCGAATCCCAGCTGCTGGTGCTGGCTTGATCACCTTTAGAGGCTTGCCCTTGCTGAGGACATGTGTGACTGGTGCCCGACACTGTTCTGATACAGGACATGTTTCCATTGACTCTACCCGGTTGCTCAGGTGGGGCTGTGAGCCCCCTGACCTCACCCCACCTAGAAGGGTGGGCACCAGGGGTGCAGGCTTCCAAATCCAGACATTCTTCTTATCCACACTCGACCATCTGCCAACCATGCGACCTTGGTTGAATCATTTCACCTCTCTGCCTTAGTTTCCTCGTTGGTAAATCGGGGCAGGCAGGAATCTGCCCAGAGGAAGGTTCTTTCTGGGACCTGTGCCTTCTATGGTGCCTTGGTGCCTCCTTTTTTCTCCTCCTGATCCTCGCTCCCTATTCCCTGTCACTCCTGCCCTGTTGAAAGGATCCGTCCTGAGCATTGAGGCCTCTGTGTGGTGAGTCACCCAGTTATGCCTTCCGAGACTAGATGCATTTGGAGCCTTCTGAAAGGGCACTTCAGGATGGGACCAAACCTTGCCCGCTGGCGGGTCAGCACTCCTCCCCAGCGACCGGTCTTGGTCTCCTTGCCTGCCCTGCTCTGCACCGCTGCCCCAACCTACTTCTTTCTCAGTCTGTGCAAGAGTCAGGGCCCCTGCCTGTTCTCTGGCCCTGAGGGTCCTCGGCTGTGGCCAACCTGTCCTCTCTCGCCTGGTTATACCCTGCTAGTGTAGTGTGTCTCTGCTCCCCACGTGGCTGTCCTGCCTCTCCTGGGTTCCCTGTTTGCTAAAGGTTCTGAGCTCCCCCTTATCCAACCTCACACACGCACATGTGCACACACGCACATGTGCACACACGCACACACACGCTGCTCTTGCATCTGTTCATGGTTAAGAGCTCGGAGGTAAACAAACTCCCTTCACACTCTGGGCCAGCCCCTCCTAAATAGAGAGCCCCACTTTGTTCAGCTCTAAAGTAGAATAGTATCAACCCTTGTTGTATTACCGTATTTGGACAGACTTAGCAGTAGTACTTGGTAAATGCCCGATAAATGGCCTCCATCATAATGATACCAGTACTAGTAAGGAACAGTGACATTTGCTCGTCTCTCTCTCGTTTCTGACCAGACCGTAGGGTACGACCCCATCATTGCGCCAGAGGTCTCGGCCTCCTTTGGTGTCCAGCAGCTGCCCCTGGAGGAGATCTGGCCTCTCTGTGACTTTATCACTGTGCACACACCTCTGCTGCCTTCCACCACAGGTATGTGCGTCCCTGCCTGTGGGTCGGCCACGGAAGCCACAGACCAGAGAAGGGTGGGCCCTCAGCCTGGGCCTCCGCAGGCATGTGGACTAGGGCCCTCGAGCATGGAGTGATGCTCTGCTAGCTGATCCTGCATCCCACGGAGGAGGGATGAGCTAGCTGGAAATGCATGGCTCGACACGTATGACCCGTGACCACATGGTATTTGCTGGGGCCGCTGCTGGCCTTTCCGGTTCCGGGACTTACTCAAAACACTAGGATCTCCGGGACTCTAGGATGTTTCTAGACTGAGTTCGGTCTAAATCCACAACAGGGCCTTTGCCCCCGAGCCTGTGAGAAGGGAGAGGTGAGACCAGAGAGGCTGTCGGCGTGTGGGGAAGGAGCTGGTACGAGGCAGGGAGGGCTGCTGGCACTGGTGCTGGGGTCCCGGGCAGCGGTGCCGCAGGAAAGCCCTTCCCTCCTTGCAGGCCTGCTGAACGACAGCACCTTTGCCCAGTGCAAGAAGGGGGTGCGCGTGGTGAACTGCGCTCGGGGAGGGATCGTGGACGAGGGGGCCCTGCTCCGGGCCCTGCGCTCTGGCCAGTGTGCTGGTGCCGCGCTGGACGTGTTTACAGAGGTGAGTGCCTGGTGGAGGAGAGGAGCGGTGAGCAGAGGGGCCCAGGGCCGAGAAAGCCCAGTGTGCACGAAGAAGGTCTTTGCCTTAAGGAGGCCTCCATGGCACTCAGGAGGAATTATGTTGCCAAGAATAACACCTTTGTGGTTTGGGGAGCCCTCCGGAGTGCGGTGCACAGGCCGCCGTGTGGTCTTTGCAAAACTCAGATTTTAAATAGGGCCCAGTTCCTGGTCCCGGGCTCCCTGCGCTGCTGTCCTGTTGATGACTGCAGGGAGGACCGCGCGGCACATCCGTTCTGAGGCTGAGGGTTTGCGGCAGAGAGAGAGCATTTGGGGCCGGGTTTAAGGTCTCTTAATTATTGACCGAGGTCTCTGATGAAATGAATCCCGTTGCCAAAAAGACATTCTGCCCAGTGTCTGTTGGCTTTCCTTTCCTTCGTGTCTTCTGGGGAGGGAGGGCAGCCTGAGGCGAATGGCCAGAAGGGGTCCCCTGTGCCCTGGGGGCTGCTCTCCCCCAGTCTCTCTGTCAGAGCCAGAGACCCCGTCGTTGCTCGCCCGAGCCACCCCCCCACCTTACACCAGAGGAATGACGGACAGTGCATTTCCAGGTGGACTCCAGCATCACAGATCCAGGGCAAAGAGCAGGGATTTTGGCTTAGGCACTGGAGGGTTGCTGGATATCTGCGGTGGGGCCCTGGCTCGTCCCCGGCCCTCTCTGAGCACTGTGTTGCCCTCACTGTGTATTCCCTGTCCTGAGCACGCAGGGTTTATACTCCTGGTCATCTTTCACAACTAGATGGTAAGCTTCTGGAAGGCAGACGTGCGCCTGGCCCTCTTTGTACTGACGTTCCCGATCAGCACCTTCCCCTGCCTGTCTCTGGCCTTCTCGTGGCACCTGCTACCAAGTGCACAGCACTCCCAGGCCCAGGTGGCCAGACAAGAGGCCTGAGAGACATTCCCAGGGGCGATACATTGTGCTCAGTGAGCAGAGGGGGTGGGCAGAGGTGCCCAGGTGGACCACCTGGCGTGGTGCGAGCCAGGATGGGACAGCTGTGCAGAGGGCCTGGAAGTGCTGCAAGGATTCAGGAGCGAGGGGGAGCTCGAGGCAAAAACCAGTAACAAACAGTAGCTTCACTGGCTGAGCACCTCCTGTATTACTGGGGTGCAGTCTGCACGACAGTGTTTGGTTCTGGGTAGTATTCACCCATTTTATAGATGGAGAAACCGAGGCTCAGAGAGGTGGAGATTTCTCCAAAGGCACATAGGTCTAAGCGGGGGAGCCGAGATGTGCATCCCGTCCTTAGCCCTGTCCACTCTGCTGTAGAGAGGTGTTGACGAGGAACCCGGCTGTTGAAACCAGAGACAGAAGGCGTAGAACCTTCTAGCAGAACCAGAGTAGAAGGCATCCTCGGCCCCACGCCTCTCCTCCAGCCTCCCTGGGCAGGCGACCGAGAGGTGTCTCTCTCTCGGCAGGAGCCGCCACGGGACCGAGCCTTGGTGGAGCATGAGCGCGTCATCAGCTGCCCCCACCTGGGCGCCAGCACCAAGGAGGCCCAGAGCCGCTGCGGGGAAGAGATCGCCATCCAGTTTGTGGACATGGTGAAGGGGAAATCTCTGGCAGGCGTCGTAAGTATGGCCAAGTGGGCCTGGGGCCGGGAGGTCGGAGGGAGGAGCCGAGGCCCGGGAGGGCGGGTGGTGTCCGGTTTGGGGCATGGTGACAGCTCTGGCGGGCAGTGGTGTGTTGACCAGATTCGGCCCTGGGGGTAGAAGATAAGGCCTCCTCTGGAGCCAGGCTTCTGGGTGGGGCGGCGGGAGCCCCCGTCCCGAGCTTTCCTAGTTGCAGCCTGGTTGCAGGGAGGCGGCTCGGCCCTGCCGTATTGTAGCCTTGGTGCAGAGATTGTGGCTCTTCCCAGGGCCCGGGCTCCAGAGAAAGGCTCCTTTGTTCTCCACATGCTTTGAGAATGGAGGAGCGTGGCCTGGGCGATGCTGGACGCCGTGGGGATGGCGGGTGGGGGCCGGGGCTGGTCCTTGACCTTCCTGGCTGACCCTCGGCGTGGGGACTTTCATTGCTGAGGACAGAGCAGTAGCAGGAAAGACACAGGGTGCTTTGTTCAGCCTGCCAGGCCTGGCGTGATAGCCCAGCTCGCCGGGCCACCCTGCCTGCTACACCCCGAGAGAGTAGGGGAGCCAGCTACTCCCCTGAAGGACCCACAGGACGGCGCTCAACCACAACACGTGGCCCGTCCACCTGTGCCTCTCCCTTCTCTCTTCTGCATCTCGCGGCTCCTCAGTGTGGGGGACACTTTCTCACTCCCTCTGCACATCTCTCCTCTGAGCAGCTCTCCCCAGGTGCCGTGCTGGGACCGAGGCCATTGCCAGCCAGTCAGGGCTGCACCTGTCCCTCTGCAGCCCTTTGCCGGGCAGGCCTCTGCCCTCACTGTTGCAGCCCTCAGGGGTTACCATGGAGTCCGTAGGCGGTGGTGGCGGTCCAGGCCTTTTCGTGAAGGGGGCTCCTTACCACCGGCTCCATCAAATGGAACCATAGACTGTTCCCATCTTATACCAGAAGTAAACTCTCTTGGTCAAAGGCCTTCAACTGGGGCAGATTTAAGTCTCCACCCAACGTGACAGGTTGTCCTCCAGTAGGCTTTTAGAAAGAAAGACAGTTGTGTCACATGGGAAGTCCCTCCCTAATTCTTCTCTGCATCTTCCCCCGGTTTGGTTGTTACATTAGACACAGACTCACATTAGGGTCGGGGTGGTGCTCAATGGCGCCTGCCTCTTAGAGCCCTCCTGTTGGTTCTCTAGACCTGCCGTGAGCATCCCCGAGTCCACAGGTGCTGCCCGGAGGACACTTGCCTCCAGCGGCAGCAGGCTCAGCCCAGCCCACTGGCCCATGGCCCTTCCTCTCTGCTGCCAGCACTGGCCTTCCTTCGTCCCGCCTCCTGGTCCACGCTGGTCCTTTCTGTATCCTGTTGGAGAGGAGCAGAGGAGCCCTACCACAGGAGCCCCAAGCCAGGCTGCCTGCCTCCTTGGCCATTTCCAACACCAGCAGCCTGTTTGATTTATATCACACCCCAGGTTTCGAATTAAATCCTTCTTAGACTCCTTGGTTCTCTTTACAGTTTGACTCACAAAAGTGCCCAATGCTTCATTCAGAGCCAGACCATCTTGAACCACAAAATGGAATTGAAATTGTGACCCGGGACAAGCTGGCTTTGTTATCAAGCCCTGTTGGGACGGTCCCGCCGTTCAGACCCTACCCTAGACTTACAGCTTTAGGAGGAAATGTGGCTTTTGTCTCCTTTAGCTGCCTGGCAGGCCTCCTGGTTGACTCCACATGGGTCAAGATTTGAAGAATGATAGGATCATTAAGAGTATGTGAATCCAGGGGATCCCTGGATGGCTCAGTGGTTTAGCACCTGCTTTTGTCCCAGGGCGTGATCCTGGAGCCCCGGGATCGAGTCTCGTGTCGGGCTCCCGGCATGGAGCCTGCTTCTCCCTCCTCCTGTGTCTCTGCCTCTCTCTCTCTCTCTCTCTCTCTCTCTCTATTATAAATCAATCATTCAATCAATCAAACTTAAAAAAAAAAAGAGTATGTGAATCCAGTGACACCTGGGTGGCTCAGTGGTTGAGCTTCAGCCTTTAGATCAGGGCGTAATCCGGTCCGGGATTGAGTCCCGCATCAGGCTGCCTGCGAGGAGCCTGTTTCTCCCACCGTCTGTCTTTGCCTGTATCTGTGTCTCTCATGAATGAATAATTAATTAATTAAAAATATGTGAAACCAGCTTTGCAAATTGTAATATTTGGTCAAAGTGATTAATGACCGTGTAAACACTCACTTTTTTCTTTTCCTAAGCTTTTATTTATTTATTTGACAGAGAGAGGGAACCAGTGCTGAGCAAGTGCAGAGGGCGGGAGAGAGAGAGAAGCAGACTCCCGGCTGAGTAGGAAGCTGATGTAGGGCTCAATCCCCAGGACTCCGAGATCATGACCTGAGCAGAAGACAGTCCCTTAACCGCCTGAGCCACCCAGGCGCCCCCACTTTGTTTTTTAATTGAGGTGTAAAGTAAAAGGGAAGGCGTCTTGGAGCCACCTACCCCTCTAGGTCCCAGTGATCCGTGACTCCCCACACATCTTAAGTCAAAGACCACCTTCCTTATGGTGTCCAGACCCATCATCTCAGGAACAACCGGTCTCCTGTGTAAGGGGTGAGGTGGGCACAGTTTGTGGGGGTAGGGTGTAGAGAAATGCCTTTTTCTCCCTTCTGGCAATTTTGTGCTCTTTTCTGGCTCTACAGCTCTCCCAAGCTGAAGGCACAAGTCTTGTGGTGGCTAATGGAAGTGGTCTCCACGCTCCCCACCCCAGGCACCCGAAACCAGGACAGCCCTGTGCCTTCTGCTCCCCACTGTGGAGCTGTGCTCAGGAGCCCTGCCCTGCCTCGTGCTGACCTCAGCTCTGCTTCCCCGTTCTGTGCAGGTGAATGCCCAGGCCCTTACCAGTGCCTTCTCTCCACACACCAAGCCTTGGATTGGTCTCGCAGAAGCTCTGGGGACGCTGATGCAAGCCTGGGCTGGATCCCCCAAAGGGACCATCCAGGTGGTAACACAGGGTGAGTTGGGGACACTGCAGAGGGAGGGAAGAGGTTGTGTCTGTAGCAGGTCCCAGACAGCGAGGGGCTGGGAAAGGACTGGACATAGCTCTTGTGACGCCAAGTCCCCTGTTCTGTCTGCATAGGGCTCACTCGCTACCCAATGAGGACAGAGGGGACAGTCCAGAAAATACTAAGAAATACGTGTGATTTTCACAAGTCACGATTGTATAGTATTCTTAAGATGCACATGTTCTGCATGCAAGAGAAACCTCCATGAGAGACAGTTTCATGGGAGAGGCAGTAGGATTGGGGGAGGGAGTCCCAGCTTAAGGGACAGGATCTTGATTCTGGGTTTGACCCTGTCTCTGTGAGATTTCCCTTTGTCTGAACCTGGGTTCCTCACATGTAAAGTGAGAGTCGGGGCGGGTGTGCCAGATAGGGTGGTGGGACAGGGTGTGCCCCGTGACACGGTAAGGTGGGTCCTGAGGCGAGCTGATGGTCCCCGGAGCATTGCTCAGCTGGGGGTGGGAGCAGAGAGAGTGGCCTCGGTCTCCCTTTGCGACTGCAGGCTCCGGCCACTTTCCCAGTGGGCCCAGCGTAGGCAGATGTAGTTGAGAGACTGCGCAGGGCTCTAGTTCCTACACCCGCAGAGGCTGGTCCTCCTCGTGGCCCGTTGAGCATCTGCTCACGTGGGAAGAGCTTGGGGGTGGTTAGACCTGGGCGCTGCTAGAAATAGGGGAGGTCAGAGCTGCGGGATCCCCAGAGGAAGCAAGGCAGGGAACTGGGTGCCTTCCAGAGGGAAGCGGAACTTGGCCCGCAGGCTGGGGCTTGGGCCCCGGGCAGTGAGGAGTCCCTGACCCAAGGCTGGGTGTCAGCGCCCTGCCCGCTCCTGTGCTGCTCAACAAACAGCAACCTTATTGTAGGTTCTCTGTCCCCAGGGACGCCCCTGAAGAACGCCGGCAACTGCCTAAGCCCTGCAGTCATTGTCGGCCTCCTAAAGGACACTGCCAGTCAGGCGGATGTGAACTTGGTGAACGCCAAGCTGCTGGTGCAAGAGGCCGGGCTCAGTGTGCGTGGCCCCCGGAACGCTCCTTTCCTGTCCGCCCCGCCCCCCTGTCCCTCCCTTTGCAGAGCCTGCTCGCCCCTGCTCCTGGAGTGGGAGCCCGGGCAGGTCCCGCTGTTGACACCGGCCGCCGGGCCGGGCAGCCGAACCTCCCCGTCGAGCAGCGGGAGTACTGCCTTCCTCGGAGCGTTGCTAGGAGTGAACGAAATACTCCTGCAGGTGCTTTGTGTAGGCGTGCCCTGTGCACGGCAGGGGCCGCGGCGCCCCCATTGCACAGCTGAGGGACAGGAGGAGCCGGAGCCGGGCTGTACCGGCCGCGCTGGAGGTCGCCCAGCACGCTCGCCTCGGGCTCCATCCCGTGCTCCTTCGGCCCCGGCACCCAGGTTCTCGATCAGCTCGCCAGTTCTGGAAGCTCCGCATAGCTGCTGAGCGCCCGCAGCCCCGCGCCTCCCCTTTGGTGCCTTCCCCTCTGCTTCCCTTGTGAGATCCCAGCCTGCGTCTGAGCCGGGGGCAGCTGGCAGGAGCAGTGGGCAGCGGAGCTCCCGGGGCTCCCCCCCTGCTCCCCGCCGCACTGGGCCACTGACCTGCCCGGGAGCGGAGAGCCGGAGGGGCCGGGCTGCCCCTTCCTCCTCCTCCCCAGCTCGCACCTGCACCTGGACCCGCAGATCCCTCCTGCCCCCTGAGGGCGGGCGTTGACTGTCCCGGGCAGAGCCCTGGGCCCTCTCCTGCAGCCCCAGTGGCTGAGCGTGTCCGCCAGGCTGGCGCTCCGCAAAGCGGTGTTCGGGCCGCGGAGGGGAGAGGCCATGCAGCTGGGAGGCCTAACTGCGTCCTCGCCTTCTCCCTGCAGGTAACCACCTCCCACAACCCCGCTGTGCCCGGGGAGCAGGGCTGTGGGGAATGCCTGCTGACCGTGGCCCTGGCAGGTGCCCCCTACCAGGCGGCGGGCTGGGTGCAGGGCTCGACACCTGTGCTGCACGCGCTCAACGGAGCTGTCTTCAGACCGGAAGTGCCTCTGCGCAGGGGCCTGCCCCTGCTCCTGTCCCGGGCTCAGCCGTCTCCTCCTGAGATGCTGCCCACCATGATTGGTGAGGAGGGGTCTCGGAGGGCTTCCCGTGTCCTTGAAGCTGTGTGTGCGTGTGTGTGTGTGTGTGCGTGTGTGTGTGTGTGTGGCGGGGGGGGGGGGGGTCCTCTCCAGGGATGGGGCTTCCTGGACCTTTGCTTCCTTTAGTCCCACCCCCTCCCTCAGCACATTTCTGTAGCATACAGAAGATCTGTCCTGCCCGTTCCCAGAACATTTGGGAAATGGATGCAGAGCTCAGAGGGCAAGCGCCTTCTCTCCTGTGTCAGGGCCCGCGGCAGAGTTAGAGCCCCAGAGTCCCTATTAGCCGGCCTGCTCACCGCGGTCAGCACACAGCGTGCACCTGCCTGCAGGGCTGCGTCTCGGAACTCCGAGCCTTTGGGTGCAGGTTTCTTTCTTCTGACCGCAGGCCCTGGGGGCCAGCCTGACTGCAACAAAGCATGTTGGGGCGGGTGCTCCAGCAGCTGGGGGCATCTTGAACCTGCCTCAGGACCCTGGCACCGGCCCACTGGGAGTTTTGGAGCACTTCCGGGCTTGACGGTTGTGTCCACAGACCTCGAAAGGCCTAATTTCACCATCCTTGCCAACTGACCAAAGGAACTTTCCCCTGTTTCTCTCCTTTGCTCTTGGTCTGAATAAATCTGATGACCGGCATGGCAGGAGATTGCTCTAGCAATCTGTGGCTGGCTCATTCCTTCCCTACCTTGCGTGATGGTCAGGGGATTCCTAAAGGGTCTCTGAGTAGTGAGGGAAGCTGGGCAGATGCCCTGTTCTTCCATCTCTTAGCGCTTTGTTTCTGACCCCATCACCCTCCACTGCAACTTTGATCACAGAGGTCCACGGGTTCCGACCCCATTCCCAGCCTCTTTTTCTCCTTCCCCCCCTGCCTTGTGCCAATCAGCGGTTTTCCCGTCTACTTCCCAGGCCTCCTGGCAGAGGCAGGCGTGCAGCTGCTGTCCTACCAGACCTCGGTGGTGTCAGATGGGGAGACCTGGCACGTCATGGGCATCTCCTCCCTGCTGCCCAGCCTGGAAGCGTGGAAGCAACATGTGACCGAGGCTTTCCAGTTCCTCTTCTAAGCTCTGGGGGGCCTTTCGGAAGAAACCTGGCCACTGGGATCCAGAGAGAGGAGGTCCACATTCCTCAGCTGACACTGCTTACTCTGCAGACCCTGGCTGACCCCTACAGAGAAGTGATAAGCGGCCAATAAAGAGCCTACGCCCAATCTCCCTGTGCGTCTCTGTTATTACCCCGAGGAGCCACCAGAGGGGAGCCGTGGGCCGAGTTTTGGGCAGCAGGGAGGGCAGGTGGTGTGGAGGGAGGTGGGGGTGGGCAAAGTGCCCGCCTGGCTGTGTGCTCAGAAGAGGGATCCCTCTCCTGTCCGTCTCTCAGATTAGTCGAGGCATTTTCACAGGAAGTCCACTCGGTATGTCCGATCCCTCCCATCTGGGGATATACATGCACATTAACAAACATACCAGCAAACATGCAGCGCACTGCGTGCCCCGGACCAGGGCGGGTGATGTGCCCAAGAGGAGGGTAAAACCCAGACCTTTGGCACAGCGGTCCCCATTCGGTGGGAGGGACAGCACACAGAGGCCGCGGGGTGTGGGGGTGTGTGCGAATTCGGTGGAGTCCAGAGGAGTGATTTCAGCTGAGGGTGGTATCCGAGGTTTGGAAGGATTCCTGAGGGGAGAAGTGCGTTAAGGGGTCAAGCATGGGAGTAGTTGCCTAGTTCACAAAGCCAGCTCAGTACGGGGGGACAGTATATTCCTCGACTCTTCGTCGATGATTTTCCTGAGACGTGACAGAATGGCACTCCCTGAGCCTAAGGGCTTCACCTGTTAAGGAAACGGTTTCCCCCACTAGCAGGGGGTGATCCCTCCCTGGCTTGGGCCGAATGGCATCTGTTTTCGAGACTCCCGTGTGGACCGAGAAGGCTGGCCTGGGGCAGCTGATGGACACTGGCGGCTGTGAAGCACCCCTCTGGCCTCCGTGCTGTGACCGAGCAAAGGGTCCGTGGGAAGCCCCCGCAGTCGGGCTGCAGCGCGTCCGCAGCGCGTTCGGAGAACAGGTGTGTTCCGACCTGGCTGCAGCACGCCCGGAAGGGGGAGGCCTTCAAGGATCGTTTACTTCTCCTGAGCCTTTGTTTCCTCCTCAGTAAGAAGGATGGGGTGCCTCAGAGCCCCAGTGAGGGTTAAAGGGATGAAGACGTGGTTCATGGGAAGGGCCCGAGGCACTTGGTGAACACGAGTGTCTTCATCCCTTTGCGAGTGGGCAGCAGGTCCTCCTTCCGCCTCTCATTGAACCCCTCGCGCTGAGGACTTCCCTTGAGGGGAAGGGTCCCCTTGAGGGCGATCCAGGACTGCCCTTGATCCCAGAAAAACAGGAGGGACTGATAAAAACGGGGTGAAACTTTGAGCTCAGTATTCAGGTCTCGGCCTCGTTCCCCGAAACGCCCGGCCGGGCCAACACTGCGGAGGTAGAGCATGTTCTGGGCGCTCAAGTTCTGGAGCATCGCCCAGGGGCCGCCTAGCCCGGGTGGCAGGTGAAGGCTGGGACAACTTCCCGGCACCCCTGGCCCGGGGCTGTCCACGGAACTCCCAGGTCAAAAGCGTCAGGATTTTGAAATCCAGCGGGCGCCCCACAGAGGAGCTGTTTCCTCGGGATTGCTCTTGGCTGCGGCCTCTCCTCTGACCTCACTCCGAGCGCAGCGTCAATCCTGTTCCCTGGCTGGGAAGCAGGCGGGGGCCCGGCCCTTCTTCACAGCCCTTGCAGCCCCCCAGCTGATGCGGCCTT
Organism: Canis lupus baileyi; assembly: GCF_048164855.1. NCBI lineage: Eukaryota > Metazoa > Chordata > Mammalia > Carnivora > Canidae > Canis > Canis lupus. Next base: position 8,307,132 of record NC_132849.1, on the reverse strand, counting down.
GCTGGGCCCGACATTCAGCGGCTCAGCGCCCTGCCTAGTGACTCCTCCATCCTCTCTGCTGCTCCTAGGCAGCCAGGGCAACTTTCTGCCTACACAGGGAAAGTCTTTCCCTGCCAGCTCATCTGGACAAAGAAATGGCCGTAGCCGACCTGAGGGTGGCCGTGGGACAGGGCACCTGGAAATCTTTCCCTCCTGTGTGGACCTTACACAGAGGGGAGCGCGAGGGCTCGATACCAAAGGTGGTGAAGGAGACTTGGCGGTGGGGCCAGGAGCCTCCATCTGCGCAGGGGGGCAGCGAGCCTCGCATCCTGAGCATCCTGAGTGCCGCAGCTGGACCAGGGCTGATAATGAGCCTCTGTGCCGGGTCCCGGCGGCGTCCCTTCCACTGGCCAGCAACCCGATACCCCCTGGTTAAAGCTCTTCACCGTCACTCCCACATTGTGGCCAAATGACTCCTGAGTGGAGGCAGGCCTGGCCCCAGCACTGGGTGACATGGAAGGTCCTGGTTGCTGAGGCTGACGGAGGCAGTTTCAGCACCAAGACCCCACAGTGAACTCCGTGTGGATAGGACACAAGGCCCAGAGACTTAGCTCAAGACCTCCGGTGAGTCGGGGCTTTTTCCCGTGACGACAGACGCCACTCGAGATCTTAGGAGAGGCATGTATTGTGCTACCAGGAAGGCCAACCAGACTAAGGGCCTCCAGAGAGCTTGGGGGGAGGAGCAGGCTGCGGGGGCCAGCAGAGGGGGCGCCACAGCTGGTGTAACAGAGGAGTGCAGCACCACCTGGAGGGGCCTGGGGAAGTCAGCCCCTGCTGTACCAGCTGCTCTAATCGGGATTTCACTCAGATTTTCTGGGGCCTGTGCTGACAGGAGCAGCCCTGGGCAAACAGTGACATGGGCTGGCTCAGCGTCTCCTTCCCATGTGCCCAGCGCCCTATTATTCCAGACAGCCCCCTCCCAGCCAGTCCTGTTCCCCACCGATGAAATCCATCTTCTCTCCTGCTGCAGGGCAGCTGAGGAAGCTTTTTAAAAGAGCTGGTGTCCTCTGTACCCCTCCCCAGCTCAATCTCCACCTCCCCAAACCCTGGCTATTTGGTTCGAGGGTCCTGGAAAAAGTGGTGCCCTAATCCAAGGGAGACAAATCAGTCTCTGGCAGAAGCATTCCCTGCTAGGTAACTGAAGTCTCTTTTTTGGCTGGAGGAGTCAGAAAGCATGCTGTACTAACCTCGGCCCTGTGTTTATTTGCCCAGATAACACTGGCAAATTCTGAGCAAGGAGCTACGGCTGCCCTTGAGGTCATTTCCGGACCAAACTGCATGATGGCATCTTTACATCAGTGAAGGAAGCCGGGTGCAGAGGCCGTGTGTCCCCACAGTTTCCCCTGTTCCTAGGAGAATGGAATTGCATTAAGGCAGGTGTGTGTGAGGTGAGTGCTCAACAGTTTTACAGCTGTGGGGGTCGGTGGGGCTCCAGAGAGTGGGGCCCTCAGAGCCAGGAGGTCCAGGAGGCTCCTCTGCATGTCAGCTGGGGCATGTCAGCTGGGGCACGCCTGTGCTCTAGTTTCCAAGAAATACAAGACTGATTTCCTCCTCACTTTTGCAGTGTGTTTTATGGGTTTAGTACCAGCTACAACATTTGGAAATTGATAGAAAAACTTAAGAAAGGAATAAAGATGTAACAGCACAGAAATCTAATAAGGCTAATGGCCACGAGGGAACACGATAGGCAGTTATCTGGATTTGTATCCCAGGTCTGGAGGGCGGTGATTCTGGGCTAGGCCTTCCCCTCTTCCTCACTCCCTCTTCCACAGAGGACCCCTGCCCCACCACTAGCCCAGGACGGTGACTGCAGCAGAGAAAGGCAGGAAGGACCACTAAGGATGGCTCCTCACTCTCCAGGGTCGCTGCTTCTGGGGACAACGGTGTCCAATCCAATCCGTTTCCATCTAAGAGTGTGCTTTTAAAAACATGATCCATGGGCAGAAACTCTGCTAGTGTAGATTTCCCAGGCACCACCATCTGTAGGATCTAAAGAAGCAAAAGAAGGACATTCAGTGTGAGTCTCACCCCGGGCATCCCTCTGCCCTTGCCCCCAGTACCTATTTCTTGTCTGAGGTAAGGCTATGCGGAGGGGCCCTCCTGCCCGCATCAGGAGCCTGCCCAGCTCCAAGCCTGGACCTCTGAGCCACCTGTGCCCAATGTCACAGGAGCCAGGGGACATGGGCAGGGTCCCCATGATGGTTCTGCCTGACAGAAGAGCAGGCTGGACAGTCTGGACAGTGAAGAGAGACTCCACAGAGTGCCACAGCGACATAAAATCTTTAATTCACTTAAAATTTCACTGTTGTAGGTTGCTTGCTCATGTGAGTTATTAGCATGAGACAAGGACAGGAACCCAGCTTTCCTCTTCAGAGGTATGATGCTATAGATCATGGGAGGGAGGGAACCTGGTTTAGAAACTGTCCCTTGAAAATCCCAAATTATTTCTCTCTCTCTCTCTCTCTCTGTCACTATCTCTCCTTCTGATGACTGAACTAGCTTGGCATACCTAATTGTCCCCTCTTTGCCATTGACTTGCCCTCAAGAATCATTTCACAAGCAAGCAAGCAAACAAACAACTCCCTGGCAGTGCTAAATCTAAATCTGGAACCCTGGTTGCTGAGCTCACGGTGTCAACACACCCTGCAGCCCCTGCCTGTCAGACCCCTTGTCCACCTTGCTGAGCACCTAACATCCTAGCAGAGGAGGCCAAGTGGTGTGAACTGAGGGCATCCTGCATACCCTGTCATCTCCCTGCTTTATCTGGGTATCTCCATTACCCATGGACCTCGTCCTCTTCCCTTGCTTCACATACTGCCCTTGGCAAAGCTTTTACCCTTCATCTACCAAAGGAGGGAAACAACACACACACACACACACACACACACACACACACACACAGAGTATTTGGGGACTGTATTTGTTGAGATTTATGGGTTATTGAAGAAATTGCTTCTCACTCCTCTATTCTGCTTATTTTACCAACTTGTTAGATAAACTGAAGGCAGATGTCTGGGTCCATAAACTGTACGATTTTAATTCTGAATTCTTGATTCTCCTTTAAAAATCCTCCCATCTCCCCCTCAGGCAGTCCTCTTGCAGAAACCCTTCTCTCTTTCTACTTCTGCTCCCCTCTCCACTGACTTTCCAAATCTCACTGCTGTTCCCCAGGAGGAACTGCCTGGCAAAGCCCCCTCGTGCCAAGGCTTCTGGCTCCAACAGAATTCCCAACACCTTGTTTCTTCATGAATCTGTTGCCAACACACTAGTATCTACCTTTTCTGAAGCCACTCATCTTTGTTACTATCTCACTCCTTTGGAGGAAGGAGTTCTGTAGGTTCAGGTGTATAGCCTGGTTCCTTTACAGATGCCAAATTTGTTTCTATCAAAGTTCTAGGGGATCTTCCTATCATGGGCAGATCAGGGAAATGAGGTTGTTGTTGTTGTTGTTGTTGTTGTTGCTGTTTTCACATTCCAGAGTTAAAAACATGGCCTTTCCCCAGCTTTTGTCTTTCTAGAAAAAAGAGTCCCATGGATTCTATGTGCTCCTGATAGTACAAACTCCCCAAATAGTACAAACTTCTGATCATTTTGGAGTTGGAGACCCTGTCTGGCTTGGTTACACTATTGGAATTGCACCTGTCACCCAGAGGAAAAACTTTATGTCACCAACCCTACAAAATGTCACTCACCACCTTTACACTGGTCGCCGTGCGTACTTGCGGCGATACAGCTCATCCACCCGCTCCAGGTACCACGTGCCTGGGAAAAGACTGCTTGTGTCCCCAGGTGGTGAGAAATTCACTGTGAACGAGAAGAGGCAATACTTACAAAAAGCTACATGGGGTTAGGGAAGAGAAAAGAGTCCTAAGGATGCCTCCACCTGAAGCTCTCCTGGCTGTGTGGCAAGGGGCTGTGAAGCCACCTGTCACAACCCAGCAGAGCCCTGGACCTTGTACTAGATCTAGTACTAACCTTATGTGCTTGATCCAAGCAGCCATCTTGGATCAAGTACATAAGCCTTGGCTATTAGAAATTTGGTGTAGGAGTATGACGTTTTCCCACAGTGAACATGACCTTCTTCTCTTGAAGTCCTCTTTCTGTCCTCTTGCCAGTGTATATGTACACCTCAGATCTCCCTGTCTTCCAGTATGCCCTAAGTTCTCTGGCTCTGACTCATTGTATTATTTCTGGTCTTTGTCCACCAATGCTCATCTCAGAAGTCCTATTTCTATTTTAATTGCTTTTCCTCTTTGCCCTAAGGTGTCCCCTGTTCCAGAGAAGATGGATGACTACTAGGCCTAGGTTTTCTGGAACATTCCCGGTTCCGCATATTCTGTCTTTCTTTCAGACCACACTGCAAACCATATGTCCCAACTCTTGCTTGAGAAAAGATGTTTTGTTTTGGTATTGGTTTTAAAACCACCATCTGGTCTCTCTAGTCATAACTTTAGCTCCTTTTCCTTTGTTGCTTTATTGGGCAATATTTTGTTTTTTATGTTTGATAGGGAAAGGGGGCAGGTGAGCAAAAACAGTAATATCTGTTGATAATTTATTTAAGTACATTAATTCAATTAATCTCTTTGGCAATCCTGCAAAGTTGGTATGATTTTAGAAGTAAGACAACTGAGAAAACTTCAATAATTTTCCCAAAGATGAAGAGCTAGTGAGTGTCACAGGTTGGTTTAGATTTGAATATCTATCTCCAAAGTCTGGGCTCTTTTAACCGTTGCATAGATAGCCATTTCCAAGACCACATGTCTGGTGTCCTTGGGACTGCATTTTCAGCATCCTGTTTTGAGTAGTTAACTACAATCTATACCAAGAAGGTACATGCTGCCTCACACCTCTTCTCCACTCTGCCTTCTGCTTTACCACCCAATTTTTGCTCCTTTGGACCTAACAGATTTTCTCCCAATCATATCTCATAGACATCCTCAGCCCGGGCCACTATAGTCCAGACCTATGATGAATCTCCAGTTCTCTGCCACTGACAGAGTGGAATCTGAGAAAATTTCCTTCTCCTTTCTCTCTGTCTTTTTCTTACCCTTATGGTAGAATTGTTCCCTTTGGTCCATTATTTCTGTGAACTCCTGAGGGGACATACGCTTCCGGGAGGCGAGACGTTTTGGCAGGTCTGACATACTAGACACCAGCTTCTCCAGGGGGGATCCTGGGAATCAAAGGCAAGATTGTTAAATCTGCTTTCACTGTCATTATCACTGCAAGCCCAATAGAGAGCCAGGTTCTGTGGGAGCTCCAACCCTGGCGGAAAGTGCTGTGTGTGACTTGGAATATTGAGAAATGATAAAAATCAGCAAACATAATGTTAGTGAAACATATGGGGAGACACACTCTTTTATTCCAGGTATGTCCCACATAGTGCTAAGATGTACACCCTTGATCCCATCTGACATAAAGTAATCAAAAACATGTATTGAAAATCTCAAATCCATCAACTTCTCTTTAACCAGTTGCAACCAAATGGCCATTAATTACCTCCTGCCTGGACTGTTTGCTGGAACAACCTGTTTCCCCTTTCTACCTTTGTTTCTCTTCAACCTAGTTCCAAGTAGTAGCCAGGCAAATGCTTCAACTATATATAGTATACAAATGTACTCCATTGCTTAAATCCCTTCAGGGAGTTCCTCTCTTCTTTTTTTTTTTTTTTCCAGAGATTTATTTATTTATTTAATTTGAGAGACAGACAGACAGAAATAGAAAGAGCACAAGCAGGGATAGGGGCAGAAGGAGAGGGAGAAGCAGACTCCCCGCTGAGTAGGAAGCCTGTTGTGGGACACCATCCCAGGACCTGGAGATCTATACCTGAGCTGAAGGCAGATGCTTAACTGACTGAGCCACATAGGTGCCCCAATTCCTCTATACTTAAGCTCAACATTATTCTGTCCAGATGAGCCTCAGTAGTGGTGAGGCAGAGAGTGGTTTCTTTTATCGGAAGAATCTTACCAGAAGTGCCAATAGAAAGACAGGACTCACCTGGAGAAGCATCCTGGGACACTCTAAATGAAAAAAAACTTGCTGCCAAGCCAGAGCCGTAAGAGAAGGCCCCAATCCTGGAGCCAGCCAAGTCTTGGGCAGAGTGCCTGCATGGAAAGAAATCAAAACCCAAGAAGTGCATTGGCATTATATTCTGTCCTTCAAATAAACCATAAACCTATCACCCCAATCTAGTCAATGACTTGCAAGTAGAAATGGGCTCCAGGCATTTTGCACGAAGATGAGCTTTTGGAAGACCCTGTAGATAGACTCAGAAAGAAGAAAACTTGCCAGGGGACTGGCCAAAATCTAAGATACAAAAAGCACATTGAGCATAACAGAATTTGGGGCATAAAAGGAGCTTCTCCCCTCCTATGAGGACAAGAAGAATTCAGTGAAATCTGAGGTTTGGAGGTCAGGCCACTTCAAGGCTTCCAGGTTTTCTGGCAGTGTTTCAGCAGTTGTACCTTTTTATCATCCCCTCAACAGTAATAATTTGATTGAGTCCATATATGTATCTCCTATGTTATGTGCAGGTACTATAGTAAAGCATTTCCTTATAAAACCCATAAACAGAATATCAATAGAAATAACAACTAGCATCCAAGCACTTGATGAGGATTAGCATTTATAATTTAACATTTATGCATTTATAAATGCATTATAAATATAAATTATAAATGCATTTATAATTTAACATTTGTCAAAACACTAGACAGTAGGTATTGTTATTGTGCATGTTTTATAGATGGAGCAAGTGAAGCATGTAGAGGTCAAGTATTTTTCCAAGATCAAAGCTAATAAGTGGTATTTAGACCTCATTTATGGGTTATTTAAAAATTTCTGGGTCAGAAGATGAACCAAACCTGGTTTACCCCTCAGACCATAAGGTGGGGGGTAGGAGGCAGGGCTACGTGCAGTACTCACTGGGACAGAAGGGAAGCCAGGCACCCGTAAAGAGATGAGGTGTACATATTCCCATTGTGTGTGGAGAGGTAAAGGGAGGCCTTGGTTTTCTTGTTGAATGAGTCCAGGGAGACCTTTTGAAGTGCTTTATCCATGTCCTTGTTGGTGTAGGTGTCTTCCAGCTTCAGCCCCCTGGGAGGCAGCCAGAGACACAGGCCAGGTGAGAGACCACAGAAGGGGAAAGAGACAGCAAGGGGGAAAAGTAAGAGCTCCTGGAGAGACTTTTAGACACATATTTTTACTACAAAATATTTGGAAATACAGACAAGCACAAAGTCCTACCATTCAGAGTGCATTTGGGTCAATTTTTCTTGTGGCATCCATCCCTGTTTTCATAAGGCTAACTAGAAAACAAAAGCATGCTATATATTCTATTCAGCATGAATCACTAACTAATTTTCTCTATGACCTTAAATCATCATCCCTAAGCATTTTAAAGGCTGCAGAATGAGCCATGATATGATGTGCCCTACTAGAACCAATCTACCCATTCCTGTCCTCCCCAGTTTAAGCACTACATGTTCCCTCACACACGTGGATTTACTGAGCCATTTTGGGCCTTTGTTTTGTGTTTTCTTTTTCTCCCCAAAGCCCTTGTATCAATTTACACATCTACTGTTGCCTGTTTTCCCAGAGCCTCATCAATTCTGGGCATTCAAAAATTTTTAAAGGCTATGTAAGGAAAATGGTAACTTGTTTAAATTTGCTACTAATGAGTAAGAACATTTGAAAATAGGATCCTGTGCATTTCTTCTTTGGGGAAATTTCTGGTCCATATCTTTTGTTTATTTTTCTATTAGGGTGTTTATCACTGATGAGACTTCCATATATTAATGATATTAAACTATTGTCTTTGATATATGTTAGATTTTTTTTTCATGGGGCAAGTCTTATAAGTAGTGTTTGTGCTCATTTTGATGTTTTGTGTTTGATGTTAGTGGCAGGGTTAGTAGTAATAGTTAGTAATGGGGACAAATATTGGTAGAATACTCCAAAACTTGAACTAAACAGCTACCAAGAAGAAAAGGGAATATTTTGTTTCCAGTGGGAATTGTGTATTGAAGATAATTCTTTTCTATATGTCTTGGAGTAATGCATCAATAAACAATATTCTTCAAAGGGGGTGAGCTGGACTATCTCCACTTCATAGATAGGGAAATTAAGTTAATAGGGCAAGACATTAACTCAACAATGGCAAGTGAGAATGAGGCCTGTTGCTCCCAAGTTGCCATCCTGTACTGTGATTATTTGCTTTGAGGTGTTTCTGTCCATAAAGACTGTAAGATCCTTGAGGCAAGGATCATGGAGTCACATTCATTTTGGTATCCCTAGAGTCTAGAATGATGCCTGACGCATAGTTGATGCTCACAAAATGTTTACTGACTGAATGATTTATCCACTCTCCCTTTCCCCTTTTTCTTATTCTCTGACGCTTCTTATAGCCACTTTATTTAGAGGTGCTGGCAAATTCCCTGTGTTCCCTAGAGATAAAAGGTGGAGGGCCTTATGCAGACCATATGGACTTGGTGTCATTTCTATTCTGTTGGAGGACTGTCCCCTCCCCGCAGGGTTGGCTGATGATACAAACTCAAGGTGTGAGGAAATCTCCTCCTTCCTCAGCCCTCAAGAACCTCTAGGTTCCCCAAAGAGGACCTACCTGAAGGTCTCCAGCTCCTTATAGAGGCTGGTCTGTGTGTCACTGCTGGCTGACAGGAAGTCATTGAACATCAGGCGAGCCAGGGATTTCTGGACCATCTTGCAGAAGGGTGTGTGAAAGATCATAAACTGTAAGTCATCGAGAGTGAAAGGCCGATCGATGCCAGCTGGAAGAGGAAGTGTGAAAGTAAGGATGTGCCATGGCAGATGAGCCACGTAGACCTACACCCCAAGACCTAAGTATGCTGAGAGTCTTGTGGCAGCTCCTACTCCAGCAAACACATTTAAGGTTTGTTCATTGACTTTACAAGCATTTTACTAAGCACTCTACTTATAAAGAAAGGAAAAAAGAAACAAATGTTTTCTTCCTGTCTACTATTGCCAACCTTTATGACAGATAATTCCTCCAAATCAAACTAGTGTTGTGTTACTTTCTTTATTTTTCAGAGGAGGAAACAAAGTCTCTAAAATATGAAGATAGGTCATGTGTCCAAGGTTACCCAGCTTGAAAATGGCTGACATTGGATTTAGGTTCTGATGTCTCTGAACCTATCGACACCCCACACTGTCTCTTAGTACTGAGAGCCAAAGCAGCATCAATCAAATTCTATATTAGGTTAAGGAGCAAAATTAGAATGCTGAAAGAATTCAGAGTTGGTGAGAGCAATTAGCCAATAGCAAGTTTACAGTGGATGGAAGGTAGAGAAGTCCAAGTCCACTGCTTACTCATAGGAGCCAGCAGTGATGGCTGGCATCTGTTTCAGTGCAGTGGAAAGGGGTAAGACGTGGCTCCTAAGGCCACCCCTATAGCATCCGTGCTCTGACACTTCCACAAGTGCCTTTTCCCACACTGAAAACTGCCTATCCAGGTGCCCTTCAGGCCATGGTTAATCAGGTAAGAACCCTTCTGTTTTTTAAAGTAGATTGCTCTGAACTTTTAAAATAAAGTTTGTTTCCCGATTATGAAAGCAGTACATATTTTCTTAGCAGGGAAACTCAAACTAAGGGTGAATATAAAATTAATTTGTAACATTACCATCCAAAGAAAAATCACTAACACTTTAGTACACTGAGAGTAGAAGTAAGATTTTTCATCATCGATCAGACTTTAAAAGGTAGCAAATTACAAACTGTGAGTCAAATCAATCCTGACTTCAACAGAAACAAATCCAAGCCCCAGTAGGATGTGGTTATTCTTGATTCACCACAGCACCTCCCTAGGTGGCTGACACCCACTGGTTTCCTATTGGCAGCTTTGGCCCTAGGTTGTTTACTTTCTTTCATTTAGCTCAAGTTAGAGGCAGGTTCATACTTGAATTTGGATTGCTTCCAGATGGACTTTAGCATAGACCCAGAGAAGGGTGTAGGAGGAAGGGAACATGAAGCAACTCCCTTGAGATCATTTTTAAGGGGAGAAGAAACTTTGTCTAAAACTTTTAGAACCAACTCATGGCCCCAGAAATAGAATATCTACTTTCTGTCCTCTGAGTCCCATACCTTGTTTCCACTGTTTCTGGATTTTTTGACGGTATAATGTGTAACACCTGTCCAAGGCCCGTAGGTAGCACTGGATGGAGAGCTTCCCATCCACTATTGGGTACTCTGTAGCCGCATCTGGTTTGTAGAAGTCGTATACATTCTCCATGTGGGTTCCTCTAAGCCCTGGCAAGGCACACAGAGAGATTCAGGGACTGTATAACACAGCCCTCATGGAGCAGAGAGGATGGAGAGCCATGTACTAACAGTTTCTTGGCCTTTCTCTGTCTGAGCCCACTCAAATTCCCTCCCAAATTTAAAGGGAGTTGAATAGATGGTTACTCATATAAATGAGATTTATATTTCCATTTCCATACGTATATGGCCTTAACCAAATCTGGAATAGATGCCAAAAGTCTCAAAGGAGAACCTTTCTCCTTATACCCAATTATCTTCTTTCACCTTAAATTGTCAGTCAGGCTCCTTAAAGAGCCTCATCTGCAGCGCCAATGTCATACATTCCATGCATCATTATTACAATGCATGATGGTGCAGAAGAGGAAACCTCACTAATCCCTCTCTTTCCTTCCTCTCTGCCCTTTGTTCCCCAGTTCAGCCCCTTGAAGGCAAGCCATGTCATCCTCAAATCCATACTTCAGCCCTGCGTAGTGGGTATGCCAACTTGGGATTGGGAGCTATGCATTTGCTGTGCACAGTCTCTTGGTACCACATTTCCACAGTTTATCACAGACCTCTCTCGAGGGTCAGAGGGGCCTTGGGCCCAACTAGCATGGCCACAGCTCCAGCCCCACCTGTGGGGCGAGCATTCCCACTGGGATACACTGCAATGTCTCCACAGACCACCATCGCATAGCGACCTGTAATGAGAGACAAGAAGTAATTATCTCTACTGGAGATCACTACACAAATTTCAAGTAGACTGTGAGCAAGGCACAATTTTGAGTACTGAAGACAGACCAGTGAACAAAAATAAAAATCTCTTTCCTCATGATAAGTCTATATATCAGGTACAGTTACTCCCTCCTTATCCACACAGAAATGGAGGCCCAAAGAACTTCAGTCACTTGGCCCAAGCCACACAATTAATAGATGACATGATAAGGATTCAGAGTCAGGATTCTAACACAAATTCATTGAAACCCAAGAAATTTCTTCTAAGAATTATAACAATTCCAACTCCAACCCCAAATATAAATATATATATTTTTTATATATTTGGAGTTGGAAAATATATATATATATATATATATATATATATATATACACACACACACTTCTTCAGATGGGCGAGAAGATCTCTGAATGGCAGTGTGGAAATGCACTGCACAGCAAATCATCCACCTCTTTTTGGCCTTGCTTTGAAATAAAGAATATTGGGTTAGATAATCTCTAAGGTCCCTGCCAACATTAAGAATTTATAATCAATGTTATAACTTACATTAATTATATTAATTATAAATCATTTTAATTATGAATGTTTTAAATTCCAGTTTCCACTTAGTAAACATACTAAGTGCCTTGACTATACAGATAATATTCGTTCGCATCCCTGTGGATCTCTTGTACAGTCCTTTTACCAGCCCTGCAAGGCTGGTTGCCAAATAGAGCTCTGAGGCTGAAAGTAGTTAAGGGATTTAAGCAAGATACAGGATAATATATTGAGTACAAAATATACAGTGCCTTAATGGCTCAGGGGATTCAGTATCCAACTCTTGATTTCAGTCAGGTCATGATCTCAGGGTCGTGGGATCAAGCCCAGCACTGGGCTTGGGGGCTCAGCACAGAGTCTGCTTATCCCATGCCCTCTGTCCATCCCCACTTCCTTCTCTCATAAATAAGCAGATAAATAAAATAATTTTAAAAAAAATATGTTAAGCAAAAGATAATTTCCTAGTAACCAGGCAAGGGAGTAAGAGAATAAATACTCCATGTAATAGTTTATCCTGTGACTCTTTTCTTTGTTTTGTTTTTTTATCCTGTGGTTCTTTAGGTCTATTTCTACCGGCATGCTTTCTCTTTAATACACAAGCTTGTTTAAATCTCCATCTCTCAGAGGCTCAGGAGAAACTTATGAGAAATAGGAATATGTTGGATTTGGTTGGGTGTCTCATCCATGCCACACACTATATTTAAGATATCAGATCCTCCACTTTTCTTACCTATAAATCAGGCATAATACCTACTTCCTAGGTATTAGGAAGTACCTAGGTATTAGGAAGCTTTGGGGGTCTAAATGAATGGCTATGTGAACACGCTACCTAATTAACAGTATAAAGCTATCCAGGTCTAAGCATTTATCATCATTGTGGTTGTCGATGATAGCAGCAGCTGTGTGAATAGGTTGTCGTCCCCTCCCTGATGAAATCGCTGGGGAAATGAAGAAACAAAACTGAGGATTCAACCTCTAACCCAGTTCCTTTCTTACATAAGATCTTGGGAAGCACATACCATCCCAGGAGCTGGATTCCACCCAGTTGGCAGCATTGAAGAGGGAGGCAGTGCCACCGTAGCAGGCATTGGTGGTATCTATGCCCTCAATGTCAGTATTGCCCGAATCCTGGAAGAGCTCCATGAGCACTGTTTTGACAGCCTTGGACCTGTCAATGATGGTCTCAGTGCCCACTTCCAGCCAACCCACAGAGTCCCATGGGAGCTGTGTGCGTTCCATCAGCCGCTGCACCACCGTCAGGCACAGGGAGTTGATGTCCTCCTGGACGGAGCAGAAGCCCATATGGGTTTGGCCCAAGCCCACCGTGTACCTCCCTGCTTCCACATTGTTATACTTCTCCAGGTCTGTTTGGTCCACATACTGGGCAGGGAAATAGACCTCCAGGGCAAGGATGCCCACATCCTTTGGCCAAGTGTCTGTTTTGGCCAAGGGGCCAGCAGAGATTGTAGAAAGCCTGTAGTGGAGATAACAATCAAAATCCTAGTAATGGTCTCCAGCCAGTCTCCTCAAAATACAATATAGCAATCATTTCATTCATTTTTCATGTGTTTTGAAGCTATATTATCAGATGAGTACAAGTTTAAGGTGGTTATCTTTCTGTTGAGTTAACCCTTTTATCCTTATCAAAGGTCCCTCTTCAATTTATCTTTGTGATAGTCCTGCCACCAAGTCTACTTTTCCTGATGTTAAGAAAGCTGCCTTAGCAAAGAAGAAGTCAAACTCTCCCTCTTTGCCGATGACATGATACTCTACATAGAAAACCCAAAAGTCTCCACCCCAAGATTGCTAGAACTCATACAGCAATTCGGTAGCGTGGCAGGATACAAAATCAATGCCCAGAAGTCAGTGGCATTTCTATACACTAACAATGAGACTGAAGAAAGGGAAATTAAGGAGTCAATCCCATTTACAATTGCACCCAAAAGCATAAGATACCTAGGAATAAACCTAACCAAAGATGTAAAGGATCTATACCCTCAAAACTATAGAACACTTCTGAAAGAAATTGAGGAAGACACAAAGAGATGGAAAAATATTCCATGCTCATGGATTGGCAGAATTAATATTGTGAAAATGTCAATGTTACCCAGGGCAATATACACGTTTAATGCAATCCCTATCAAAATACCATGGACTTTCCTCAGAGAGTTAGAACAAATTATTTTAAGATTTGTGTGGAATCAGAAAAGACCCCGAATAGCCAGGGGAATTTTAAAAAAGAAAACCATATCTGGGGGCATCACAATGCCAGATTTCAGGTTGTACTACAAAGCTGTGGTCATCAAGACAGTGTGGTACTGGCACAAAAACAGACACATAGATCAATGGAACAGAATAGAGAATCCAGAAGTGGACCCTCAACTTTATGGTCAACTAATATTCGATAAAGGAGGAAAGACTATCCACTGGAAGAAAGACAGTCTCTTCAATAAATGGTGCTGGGAAAATTGGACATCCACATGCAGAAGAATGAAACTAGACCACTCTCTTTCACCATACACAAAGATAAACTCAAAATGGATGAAAGATCTAAATGTGAGACAAGAGTCCATCAAAATTCTAGAGGAGAACACAGGCAACACCCTTTTTGAACTCGGCCATAGTAACTTCTTGCAAGATACATCCACAAAGGCAAAAGAAACAAAAGCAAAAATGAACTATTGGGACTTCATCAAGATAAGAAGCTTTTGCACAGCAAAGGATACAGTCAACAAAACTCAAAGACAACCTACAGAATGGGAGAAGATATTTGCAAATGACATATCAGATAAAGGGCTAGTTTCCAAGATCCCTAAAGAACTTATTAAACTCAACACCAAAGAAACAAACAATCCAATCATGAAATGGGCAAAAGACATGAACAGAAATCTCACAGAGGAAGACATAGACATGGCCAACATGCACATGAGAAAATGCTCTGCATCACTTGCCATCAGGGAAATACAAATCAAAACCACAATGAGATACCACCTCACACCAGTGAGAATGGGGAAAATTAACAAGGCAGGAAACAACAAATGTTGGAGAGGATGCGGAGAAAAGGGAACCCTTTTACACTGTTGGTGGGAATGTGAACTGGTGCAGCCACTCTGGAAAACTGTGTGGAGGTTCCTCAAACAGTTAAAAATATACCTGCCCTATGACCCAGCAATTGCACTGTTGGGGATTTACCCCAAAGATACAAATGCAATGAAACGCCGGGACACCTGCACCCCGATGTTTATAGCAGCAATGGCCACGATAGCCAAACTGTGGAAGGAGCCTCGGTGTCCAACGAAAGATGAATGGATAAAGAAGATGTAGTTTATGTATACAATGGAATATTACTCAGCTATTAGAAATGACAAATACCCACCATTTGCTTCAACGTGGATGGAACTGGAGGGTATTATGCTGAGTGAAGTAAGTCAGTCGGAGAAGGACAAACATTATATGTTCTCATTCATTTGGGGAATCTAAATAATAGTGAAAGGGAATATAAGGGAAGGGAGAAGAAATGTGTGGGAAATATCAGAAAGGGAGACAGAACGTAAAGACTGCTAACTCTGGGAAAGGAACTAGGGGTGGTAGAAGGGGAGGAGGGCGGGGGGTGGGAGTGAATGGGTGACAGGCACTGGGGGTTATTCTGTATGTTACTAAATTGAACACCAATAAAAAATAAATTAAAAAAAAAAAAAGAAAGCTGCCTTAGTTTTTCTTTACTGTTTGCGTGGTATATCTTTTGTTGTCCTTTTATATCTTTCATTTCTCAGGGTCTTTATATTTACCACACATCTCTTCCTTTTTTAAAAAAAAGATTTTATTTATTTATTCATGACAGAGAGAGAGAGAGAGAGAGAGAAAGGCAGAGACACAGGCAGAAGGAGAAGCAAGCTCCATGCCGGGAGCCCTACGCAGGACTCGATCCCGGGACCCCAGGATCATGCCCCGGACCAAAGGCAGGCGCCAAACTGGTGAGCCACCCAGGGACCCCCAACACATCTCTTCCAAACAGCCCATAGTTGGGTCTTTTTTTTTGTTTTTCACAAGTCTTACAATATTGGTGCTTTAATTGGAGTAACTAGTTCAATTATATTTATTGTAATGACTAATATAGATGGGATTGAATCTACTATCTCACCATTTCTATTTGTCTCATATGTCCTTTGCTTCTTTATTTCTTCTGTCTGGCATTCTTCTGGATTAAACAAGTATTTATTAATCCATTTTGTCTTTTCCTTTTCTTTTAATAATGACCTCAGATTACAATATGCATGCTTGGTTTATTGTAATCTAACTTAAATGAATACTTCTACTGTTTTCTGAACAGTGAAAACCATACTTTAACTTGGTTTATCCTCTCCAACCCTTTGAGCTATTATTGTCATATGGTTTACTTCTACACATGTTATAAACCTCATAGGTCATGACTTTAAAAATCTCATTCAGTTTTAAGGTGCTCCTTTCATTATTCCCTTCCTCCTTGTTTCTTTTTACTACACAAGAACACATCTGTTGTTTTTCTACTTTTTAAGGAAATTTCCTGCTTGATTCCATTCTCTCTGCCTTTTTTTTAAATAAATTTATTTTTTATTGGTGTTCAATTTGTCAACATACAGAATAACATCCAGTGCTCATCCCGTCAAGTGCCCACCTCAGTGCCCATCACCCAGTCACCCCCACCCCCCGCCCACCTCCCCTTCCACCACCCCTAGTTCATTTCCCAGAGTTAGGAGTCTTCATGTTCTGTCTCCCTTTCTGATATTTCCCACTTATTTTTTCTCCTTTCCCCTTTATTCCCTTTCACTATTTTTTATATTCCCCAAATGAATGAGAACATATAATGTTTGTCCTTCTCCGATTGACTTATTTCACTCAGCATAATACCCTCCAGTTCCATCCAGGTCGAAGCAAATTATCTCTCTGCCTTTTCTGATTGGGCCTCTGAATATTTATGGAGCACATCCAACACAGTGCTGGATTCCAGATGCACAGTAGTGAAGAAGGCATCTTTGTGCTCACCAAGAGAGCATGGTCTAATGGAAGAGGCAGACATTTTACAGCTTAATACATAGTATAACAAGAAAAGGCTGTAAGAATACAGAAGACAGAGAGAACAATTCTAAATAGGAACAGAGGGAGAAGATAATCTGTTTCTTCCCTAGACCTACCCACTTGTCTTCAATCCTGACTCCTAATACCCCTGGTGAAAGTCTGGAGTTTCTCCTTCCAGCTACAAATATAGAAATCACCAAATCCACCTCCATCTGTTCCATGAAAGTACCTGAAATCCTGTGACGTTAGTGATATTCTTCATTTTACAGATGGTGAAATCAAAGTCTGCATTGAAGCGATGTTCAGAATACCTTCATCATTATGCATGTGTTAGAAATATCCTGTCCTTTCACCACTGTGGGACCACCAAGGCATTCACCAGTGCCACCAGAGTCCTTTGACTCATATCTGGCTACAGAATTCCTTTTTTAAAAGATTTTATTTATTTATTCATGAGACACACAGAGAGAGAGAGAGAGAGAGAGAGAGGCAGAGACATAGGCAGAGGGAGAAGCAGGCTCCCTGCAGGGAGCCTGACATGGAACTCTAACCTGGGTCTCCAGGATCAGGCCCTGGGCTGAAGACAGCACTAAACCCCTGAGCTACCCAGGCTGCCCATGGCTACAGAATTCCTGACCATGGTGAATGACAAGATGGCTTCACAGGTACATGCATTTAGCTCTACAGCATAGAAACTATAGCTCAGATTGAGTATGTTTGTCAATCATCCTGAGGTCTAGGCTTTTGGTAAACCCCAGTTCTCCCATCAGAAAGGTCACTTTGAAGCACTGTGAGGCAAAATAGATCACAAGATCATAAGGCAGAGTATAAATATTCATCTGTATCTGACAAGAGAGGCTTGGAATTTAGTTATCTGCCCTATTTATTTGGTGTTCCCCAGGTAATTGGAGTTTGTACTCACAAATATTTGTGGAGAATCCTCCACAGTTCGTAGGAGCCAATGATTAGCCAACATTGTTCCTATGCTTGGCTGGCTTCCCCCTCAGCCTCATTCTCCTTCTGCCTTTTCTGAGTGCACTGCCTCACTCTTTTTCCAGTTAGAAATCTGAACTTTCAAAGAGAGGTTCCAAGAATCAGCCACTTGGTAACTTTTGGAACGATCTTAGTAGGGGGCTATTTCTGGAAATGGATTCTGGAGCCTTGAGAAAAAGTTAGCTTGTAGAGGCTTCCAGAAAGATCAGACCACTGCAGTTAAGAGTGTTCTTCTAATGTTGTATATTTTCTCTGGAGAATAATCACTGTATTTAATTTAAAATTGGTTTTGTTCTGAGGTTACTTGGTTTCAGATTAAGCTTAAACCATTAAGCTTTTCTTTCTTTATTCCATCTCTCCTCCTTCTCTCATGTGTCAAAATTCACTGTTACATGCCAGGCACTGTGCTAGTGAGAGGGTGCTGAGGTAGAGAAGGTGGGAAAAGAAAAGAGGAAATCAAGATTCTTAGGACTTCCTCAATCAGTGGGAGGAATACACGAGCACATGGTGGGAGTCAGAATGTGAGAAGGGCCTCAAGAGGGATATAGGCAAAATCCTACGGAGTTTGGAGGAAGTGGAGATTTCATGTGGGTGGTAGGCTCAGAAAAGGCTTCATGGAAGAGGCTAAATTTGAGATCAACTTTGAAGGATGAGTAGAACTTCTGATGCTGAAGAATTAGAGGGGGTTGCATGGGGCGGCATTCATAGCGGGAGGTGACTAAGTAAGTAGGGAGTGAAGAGTGAAGAGGATTAGGGACACAGCACATGAGAAAAACAGATGGGGACTACCAAGTGGAAGGCATGATTCTTCTTTAATCAGTGGTGAAGCATAAGCTCAGATGGAAGTTCTTGGGTTGGATTTAGAGCTGGTGCAGGTTGTAGTGGATGGGACAGATGAACAGAGAAAGAGAGACAAAGAGAGACTCAAGAAAGATTTTTAATACTTTCAGGCCACAGAAAGTGGGATGAGCTGCAAGTACCCTGGAAAAGGGAAACATGTGAACCAAGGATGCCAGGAGGGGTAAGTTGGAAGAGTTCTAAAGTTTGTCTTTTGCTGGGCTTATTGAAAAAAAATCCATGTCAATCTTCACAAATACAAGAACAGCTTAAATGCTGACCTGGGGACATGTGCCCTGTCTAAAGAGGGTGGAGGAGAGTGTGGGCAATGGCAGAGAATTAGGAAGAAAATAAGAAGGCTAAGGAACATCATTCCCTACTCCACACATTTATACAGTCAGGTCCCTGGATCCCAGGCAAGGAAAGACACTGGATCAACATTGTTTTTCTATGTGTTCATGGAATGCAGTGTGGAAGTGGGAGGGATGGGCTAGTCCCACAGTCCAGTGGATGGTTTGGAGACCTAAGACCTTAGCTATAGCTATTACCATCAGTGTTCACAAGCTTCAAGCATGTGGGCCAAACCGGGGAGTGTTTACAAATAAAAGGCATGCATGTGTGCTTCTATGCACCACACATTGCACACAGACACACCATCTTACCTTTACATCCCATTTCCCCATTTCATGAATCATACTTCTGATCCCTAGTCCACTTGGAATCTTGCTACAATGACTTGAAGGAGCTGGTTTGACTAACATTGCAGTTGACCCAGAATGCTGCAGGTCTTGGCAGGATTTGGGGGAAAGGGGGGAACAGTGGTGGAGAAGAGAATGCTAGGGACCCTGGTACTCGTATTTCCACTGCTTCATGCAGCTGGTGCAGTGAAAGATGTCATCATCTATAAATAGCAGGTATCAGAGATTTGGGATACTGGAACTCTGTAACTGAGAGGGACCATCTGTTTAGAGAGGAGGTAACTGAGACCCTAGCAGATGAACTTGCTTATCTAAGGCTGTGAGCAAGACTTGCCAACCTTTCCCTGGGATGCTAGGGAACTTTCCCTTATGTCAAGCCCTCTGCCTATCTTTTACTGGTTCCACGACACTTCTCAAAGAGTGGCCTGCAACAGTCCCTGGGAACAATGTGACTCACCTTTGGTGGGCTCCTGGAAGAAGGCTAGCTGGTGAGAGGAAGGCTTCCTTCATTGTTGTCTTTACTTGGAAAACCCTCTTCACTGAAGTCAACAGCCGTTGCATTTTCAGAGGTAGAAGCACAGAACCAACAATTCACAGTCCTTGGGAGAGCTGTCCAGCAAGCACCCCATTGGGCTTTATAGAGCTCTGAGACTCCTGACTCTGGAAGCTCCGCCTTTGCTTATCAAGGCTCAGATGGCTTCTAAAACTGGGCCAAAGGTCTCTCAGGACATGGGTGAGTTGAAGGAAAACATCATCTTTCCAACTTGTACACAGCTGCCCTGATTCTGGGCAGGTGTAAGAATGGGTGGCTCTGATTCCTCCTTTCTTTTTTTTTTTTTTTAATACTTTTTTTTAAAGTTTTTATTTATTTATGATAGTCACACAGAGAGAGCGAGAGAGGCAGAGACACAGGCAGAGGGAGAAGCAGGCTCCATGCACCGGGAGCCCGACGTGGGATTCGATCCCGGGTCTCCAAGATCGCGCCCTGGGCCAAAGGCAGGCGCTAAACCGCTGCGCCACCCAGGGATCCCTGATTCCTCCTTTCTCAGCTCTTGTAGTAGCCTTACTTATGACCAGCCAGTTCAGGGGGCTATGATGGTCCTTGTCACACATCCTGAGATGACCCCATCTGCCCCGTCTTGGTCTCTGGCTGCTGTTCCAGAATGCTCTCTGTGGAGTTAGCTGTTATTATTCTAATGCATTATGCATAATAAGGAACATCTTTCAAAACCAAAAGAATGAATCTTTTAATAGTGGCCTTTAAGTAGTTAGGAGATATTGGCACACAGGCAAGGGGTAGGGGTAGAGAGGATGTGGAGCATACCACATCTCTCCTCTCTTTACTGTCACTCTTATGTAAATATAGTCGTACACAACCTCCAAATGAACTGCAAGAAGGCTACAATAGCAGTGCAGAAGCCCCAAAAGGGCTGTCTTTGGGAGGAAAGTTCCACTTTACAGATGAGGCCAGTGATACGTAGTCAGATGGCAGGACTTTCCCAAAGACCTAAGTGACAGGTTGGGGACTCATCTATGTCTTTTGACTCCAGATTCTGGTCTTTCCACTCTGCTTATCAATAAAATTTCCTGCCATCTGACCTTCTCATTCATGGCATTAGTCTTCCTCTGTCTTTTATGAGGGTCATGCCTTTATTCATTGGTTCACTCAGTAAAACTCCCCCATCTAATGTGACTCTTTGGAAGGCATGGAGAAGAGCCAGAGTGGTTCTTGCTTTAGGGGAGTCAGAGGTAACTTCATTTTCCTGCTGGCAGAGACCTTCTAGGTTTTCCCCAGAAGTCCATGTCTCCTGAGTCTTTCGTCATGTTTAGATTCTTGACCCCACACACCTTGATGTATTACTGCTCTAACCGAACCTCCCAGCTTACTCTGTCACCCATGCCCTACCCCTGAGCCTTTTGCAAAGTTCTATCATCAATTTAAAATTCTTTGTTTCCAATTTCTTTTCTGAAAATGACCTTTGTTTCTTAATCTGTCTCAACATACAGCTTTCAAATGGTGATTGAGCTTTTTGCCTGCCCCACAAAATCCACCCCCTGGCCACCTGTACCCAAGATACCACTCTGCTTAGACTAAGGCTCATATCCTTTTTGCTCTGCATTGATACTGCCAAAGTATTTTTCCTCTCCCTCCTCCCCAAAGCCCCACTCTCTTCAAGCCCGTGTCATCACTCTGAGCTACCCAGTACCCTTCATTCTTGAGGTCAACTGACAATCTTGCTCTACTCCCTTCATTCATGTAGATTGAAGCACATGAATCACTGTTTTCCTCTCCACATCAATTCTCTCAGCATTCGTGAAAATGTCAATCTCCACATAGATAATTCATCTACTCCAGCCTTTCACTTAAGTTCCCACTTCCATAATCTTGTCCCCCCCCATGCCTTTAGCCTCCCACTCTCTACTCATACTCCTGACCTTATCCAGCATCTATACCACCTCCTAAATTTTAATTTCATTCAGCTTAATTTTTAATAACCTCACTTTCCAGCTCACTTTTAAAGCCCACGTTTTTCTCGCACTAGGACAGCCAATAGCTCCTCCACTTTTTTTTTTTTTTTTTTGCCATTTATCAAACCTCTAAATGAGCTCTTTTATCTCTTTATGCAGCTCAGCTTACCCATGGTGCATTACCATAAAGAGTCTCTTGCACACACCTTGCCATTACTCTCTCTGTCAGACTAACCAAGCA
Source organism: Canis lupus baileyi (assembly GCF_048164855.1). Classification (NCBI taxonomy): domain Eukaryota; kingdom Metazoa; phylum Chordata; class Mammalia; order Carnivora; family Canidae; genus Canis; species Canis lupus. Next base: position 8,285,255 of record NC_132849.1, on the reverse strand, counting down.
AACCTTTGAATTTGGTGAAACCCACTTCTGGTCTCCTCTATGCCTATATCTGAGCAGCTAATTATGGCTGAAGAAAAACACAATATTGTACTGATTTGTTAGCTTTAAATTTACAACCACATGTTTTAAATGGACCCCCAGCATACCCTGACAGTTCTACTACATTTTTCTAGTCCATTGGCTGTTCCAGTCCCAACAGAGCCAGTCATACTTTCTCTTCTCTCTTCAGCCCCTATCCTCTGCTTATTCTGAGCTGATTACTTTGACTCCTATTTCACTAAGAATATAGAAATAATCAGAAGAGAACTACCTGTCTTCCATTAGCAAATTCAACAAATTCCCTGCCTTTATACCCCATACTCTCCGTTCCCACTTCCTACCTAGAGGAACAGTCCCTGTTAAGTTTAAGGTCAAGGTTACCGCTTGTGCACTGATTATATCACCTCTGGTCTACACGGGGACTGTGGACCTGTGGTTACCCCCTCTCTTCCTTCTGATCAATTTTCCTTTCTACTTATAAGAAGTATATAATCCCATTTTTAAAAAACTCCTTCTTGACCATAAATGTCTTACCAAGTGTGCCACCAAATCTATGCTCTACTGTATAGCAAAAACCATTAGAAATATTGTCTATTTTCAATGTTTCACATCCTTACCTCTTATTCTTTTTTTTTCCCTCTTTATGCCAGCATCGACTTTATTGATGCCTGAGACTCAGCTGCTACTGGACATTGGGGGACCAGAATCTCCCACAGGAAGCATAACCTGGTGCCCTCTGTTATAGTGCTGCAGGGAGCTGTGGGGATGGGATTGATGCTCACAAGGCCAGCAGTTGGCCAGTGGCAATGGCTTGACTACTAGCCCCCTCCATATGTGGTGTAGGACCATGGGTTCAGCAGCAGGGGCATATGGAAACTGCGTCTCTCATTGGTGATAGTGAAAGTGACCTCCACATACAGATAGAAGCTCTCATGCCCCCTCTTCTTACAGTAGCCCTTGGTGTCAAAGGATAGCTTGTAGGTGCCTGCCTTCATTGGGTCTGGTGGCAGGAGCCCCATGAATTGGCTTTTCTTCAGCTCTATCCACTCCTGGCCATGGTCCTTAAGCATGGACAGATGGAGGTAGAGGCCCTGGGTTGGGAGCCCTGAGGCATGTGTCCAGCATGTGTGCGGTCAGTGGGCTGCTTACCAGCTCTGTGACTCTGACCTCAGCCTTGAGAGAGGGACAGGATGAGTGCATGGGCCCCAGCCTTGTGTCCACATTGGCTTGGACATAGCAGCCTTAGTAAACAGCCCTGGAGTACAGAGTCTCCAACTGCCCCTGAACTCACAAAACTCACTCCCTCTTTCCTGAAATACCCTTTTCATTTGCCTTATAGGGCTTGACATTCCCATGATTTTTCTCCAGATCTTCTACCACTCCTCCCTGCTGCCCTTCCTCCAAATGCTGGAGTGCTCCAGGTGGTTCCCATACACTCCCCATTTGACTGAAAAACTAATAGGAGGATTAGGCTTAGAGACCAAATATACAAATATTCACACAGGATTATGGACGCATAATAGACCATTTTGATAACATGGAAGATCAAAACCAGTCAGTCTAGCATAAACTTTATTTTGTATACACAATAAACCTGGCACTATGCTAAGCACTGAGAATACAGGTGAAAAGATCAACTTTACTCTTTTCTGTTGTTGAAGTCAGCATGTACTAAGAAATCACCATGCGTCAGGTCCTGTGCTAAGTACTTTTATACATTGCCTCATTTAATTTTCACAACTGAGACTGATAATATTATAGCATCCATTATACACATGAGGAAACTGAGGCCTAGAAAAAAATATATAACCACCTGTGGTTTATACTTAGGAAGCAGCCGAAATGGGCTTTGAATCTAGACTATCTGGACCTGCACATAATCTGAGCCAGTCTTCAACCAGTTTTGACCTGAAAAAGTGGAAATTTCATGTGGTTATACCTTTGAAACAAGGGAAACTTGTAAGTTGAGGAAGTACTGGGAATTCATTATATAAAGTATAAACTCGGGGAAATGGTAGCAAAATACCACCAGGTGATTGCTTTCCATTGTGAAGGGAATTTAGTTAACTTAGTCAAGTAATTGTACTCAAACACAGTCAAGTTACTGTTTTTTCTATTAACTGCTCCAAGTTTTGAAGGAAATAGATGACAAAATCTGGCTATTTTGTTTAAAGAAGACACATCTCTAGCACTTAAATGAATTATCACATTATGATACTTCCTAAATGAAAATAGACATTTTTATTTTTGCTTTGAGATTTTCAGCTCCTGGGCTGCAGCTTTTCAGCTGAGTGTTGATTAATCAAAAATGAGTGTCATGAGCTAGATAAACATTAAGAACCAGAGAAATTGATTATTATGGATGAAAAAGTTTAGATATGCAGGGGAAAGGCTTGCAAATCAATATTTATTTTTTACGTAATTCTATCAAGAGTGCTGGTTTAGGAGAGCAAATTATAAACAAGTATCCCAGGTAGACTTACCCTTCTAGCCACATCTGTCTCTCTTCTACCTCAGAAACTCAGAGGCTTCATTTCAACAAATGTGAGGAAAATGTATTTACCCTAGGTTCTGGTGACTGATAAATTGAAGTGGACCCCCTTCCCATGGAGATTTGCACTTTATATCTCAATCTAAAGGAAATATGCTTTCAGGATTTTAGGAAAGTTATTTCTATGGACAGTCTGGAGAGATGTCTTTATGTTTTGGGAAATTAACCATATTTATATCATAGTCATACAATACAGACATATCTGGTGCGTTATCAGTTTTGAAGTGCTTTCACATGCAATCTCTATTCACAACAGTTCTACAAAGTTGATCTGGACATCGAGGCTTAGAGAGATGAAGTGCACTGGCTTGTGGGTATATGATTAGTTTGTGGTAAGGGCTAGGAGTAGAAATCAGTGTCATAGCTCCACTTCTAGGGCTCTCTCACTATACCTACATGTGAATTCTGCTGTCAATAGGGAGGAGCCTATGCTGCTTGTGATTTAGTTACTGGTTAGCCAACGTCTTACCTGCCAGGTCTTGCCTTTTGCGATTGCCTGGGGTAATACTCAGACACTCAGACCTTTGATTCCAAGGCTTCTGAGTTTCAAGTTTCATGAAGGAGGAGTACTGAAGCTTGAAGTTAGTGTGTATAGATTACTATCTAATTAGGTGAGAGGTCTTGAGAGAAGTAGGGGAAAGGGCGTGGAGTCTGATGGGATTTCTCAGAAAACTCCTGAGTGCTGGTGTTTTGTTGTTTCTGGAGTTTTACTGTTCCAGATGTTACCTTGCATTTGTTGTATCACCAAGGGAACAAACCTAGCAAAATGATCTGTAGTCTCAAATGGGGAGGATTCAATTTCCACATGAGGGAGACACAGTGTAGTGATGGTACAGTTGCCCATGAGTCTCGATGAGCAAACCCCAGCGTCAGCTGTCATCACTTTTTGGAATTTATTGCCAAATCTCTATCTTCACAGATATTTAAGCAGTTAAAAAATAATTATGTTCTCATGGTCATTTTATGTCAGTAACAAATACTATGTTACAAAAATAAACAATTTATATAAGAAATATTTTTCTGATCTCTCAGAATTTTGATAATTATCAAGTATTTGTCCTATTTAGCCTATTTTATATTTGCATAGCATTTTATGTTGAAACTTTTCCCATTTGGCAACATAGCAAACTCATAGCTGTTGAATGCCTCTTCCCAAATCAACCTAGAAAGCACTAGCAAAATGAGCAAAAGTGTGAATCCAGAGAATGCTTTTTAAAAAGCTGTGAGCAATCCCTGAGGAGTCTGAAGGATGCCTGGGAGAGGGGGATGGAGGAAATGGGTGGAGGCAAGAATGATATTGGAAGCAGGCTGAACAATCAGGCAACAAAAAGAAGTAAAAGGCATTCAAATTGTCAAAGAAGAAGTCTAACTCTCCCTCATTGTATACAATGGAATATTACTCATCAGATACAGGATACAGTCAGATCTATTTTTAACTCTTTGAGGAACCTCCACACAGTTTTCCAGAGTGGCTGCACCAGTTCACATTCCCACCAACAGTGCAAGAGGGTTCCCTTTTCTCCGCATCCTCTCCAACATTTGTGGTTTCCTGCCTTGTTAATTTTCCCCATTCTCACTGGTGTGAGGTGGTATCTCATTGTGGTTTTGGTTTGTAATTCCCTGATGGCAAGTGATGCGGAGCATTTCCTCATGTGCTTGTTGGCCATGTCTATGTCTTCCTCTGTGAAATTTCTGTTCATGTCTTTTGCCCATTTCATGATTGGATTGTTTGTTTCTTTGGTGTTGAGTTTAACAAGTTCTTTATAGATCTTGGATACTAGTCCTTTATCTGATACATCATTTGCAAATATCTTCTCCCATTCTGTAGGTTGTCTTTAGTTTTGTTGACTATTTCTTTTGCTGTGCAGAAGCTTCTTATTTTGATGAAATCCCAATAGTTCATTTTTCCTTTTGTTTCTCTTGCCTTCGTGGATGTATCCTGCAAGAAGTTACTGTGGCCGTGTTCAAAAAGGGTGTTGTCTGTGTTCTCCTCTAGGATTTTGATGGAATATTGTCTCACATTTAGATCTTTCATCCATTTTGAGTTTATCTTTGTGTATGGTGAAAGAGAGTGGTCTAGTTTCATTCTTCTGCATGTGGATGTCCAATTTTCTCAGCACCATCTATTGAAGAGACTGTCTTTCTTCCAGTGGATAGTCTTTCCTCCTTTGTCGAATATTACTTGACCATAAAGTTCAGGGTCCACTTCTGGATTCTCTATTCTGTTCCATTGATCTATGTGTCTGTTTTTGTGCCAGTACCACACTGTCTTGATGACCACAGCTTTGTAGTACAACCTGAAATCTGGCATTGTGATGCCCCCAGATATGGTTTTCTTTTTTAAAATTCCCCTGGCTATTCGGGGTCTTTTCTGGTTCCACACAAATCTTAAGATGATTTGTTCCAACTCTCTGAAGAAAGTCCATGGTATTTTGATAGGGATTGCATTAAATGTGTAAATTGCCCTGAGTAGCATTGACATTTTCACAATATTAATTCTTCCAATCTATGAGCATGGAATATTTTTCCATCTCTTTGTGTCTTCCTCAATTTCTTTCAGAAGCGTTCTGTAGTTTTTTGTTTTTTTTTTTTTAAGGAAAGACCTTTTTTTTTTTTAATTTTTATTTATTCATGATAGGCACACAGTGAGAGAGAGAGGCAGAGACACAGGCAGAGGGAGAAGCAGGCTCCATGCACCGGGAGCCTGACGTGGGATTTGATCCCGGATCTCCAGGATCGCGCCCTGGGCCAAAGGCAGGCGCCAAACCGCTGCGCCACCCAGGGATCCCCGTTCTGTAGTTTTTAAGGTATAGATCCTTTACCTCTTTAGTTAGGTTTATTCCTAGGTATCTTATGCTTTTGGGTGCAATTGTAAATGGGATTGACTCCTTAATTTCTCTTTCTTCAGTCTCATTGTTAGTGTATAGAAATTCCACTGACTTCTGGGCTTTGATTTTGTATCCTGCCACACTGCCAAACTGCTGTATGAGTTCTAGCAATCTTGGGGTGGAGTCTTTTGGGTTTTCTATGTAGAGTATCATGTCATCGGAGAAGAGGGAGAGTTTGACTTCTTCTTTGCCAATTTGAATGCCTTTAATGTCTTTTTGTTGTCTGATTGCTGAGGCTAGGACTTCTAGTACTATGTTGAATAGCAGTGGTGAGGGTGGACATCCCTGTTTTGATTGAGAATTACATTTGCTGTGGGTTTTTTGTAGATGGCTTTTAAGATGTTGAGGAATGTTCCCTCTATCCCTACACTCTGAAGAGTTGATCAGGAATGGATGCTATATTTCGTCAAAACTAAAAGACAATCTACAGAATGGGACAAGATATTTGCAAATGATGTATCAGATAAAGGGCTAGCTTCCAAGATCTATAAAGAACTTATTAAACTCAACACCAAAGAAACAAACAATCCAATCATGAAATGGGCAAAAGACATGAACAGAAATCTCACAGAGGAAGACACAGACATGGCCAACAAGCACATGAGAAAATGCTCCACATCACTTGCCATCAGGGAAATACAAATCAAAATCACAATGAGATACCACTTCACACCAGTGAGAATGGGGAAAATTAACAAGGCAGGAAACCACAAATGTTGGAGAGGATGTGGAGAAAAGGGAACCCTCTTGCACTGTTGGTGGGAATGTGAACTGGTGCAGCCACTTTGGAAAACTGTGTGGAGGTTCCTCAAAGAGTTAAAAATAGACCTGCAGTACGACCCAGCAGTTGCACTGCTGGGGATTTACCCCAAAGATGCAGATGCAATGAAATGCCGGGGCACCTGCACCCCGATGTTTCTAGCAGCAATGTCCACAATAGCCAAACTGTGGAAGGAGCCTCGGTGTCCATCGAAAGATGAGTGGATAAAGAAGATGTGGTTTATAAAAAAAAAAAAAAAAAAAAAAAAAAAAAAAGATGTGGTTTATGTAGACAATGGAATATTACTCAGCCATTAGAAATGACAAATACCCACCATTTGCTTCAATGTGGATGGAACTGGAGGGTATTATGCTGAGTGAAATAAGTCAGTCAGAGAAGGACAAACATTATATGGCCTCATTCATTTGGGGACCATAAATAATAGTGAAAGGGAAATAAGGGAAGGGAGAAGAAATGGGTAGGAAATATCAGAAAGGGCGAAAGACATGAAGACTCCTGACTCTGGGAAACGAACTAGGGGTTGTGGAAGGGGAGGAGGGCGGGGGGTGGGGGTGAATGGGTGACGGGCACTGAGGGGGGCACTTGACAGGATAAGCACTGGGTGTTATTCTGTATGTTGGTAAATTGAACACCAATAAAAAATTAATTTATTAAAAAAAAGAAATGAGTGGGAAATATCAGAAAGGGAGACGGAACATGAGAGACTCCTAACTCTGGGAAACGAACAAGGGGTGGTGGAAAGGGAGGTGGGTGGGGGGGGGGGGTGGTGGTGAATGGGTGATGGGCACTGGGGGGCACTTGATGGGATGAGCACTGGGTGTTGTGCTACATGTTGGCAAATTGAACTCCAATAAAATTTTTTTTTAATTTAAAGCAATAAAATAAAAAATAAAAAATAAAAAATAAAAAAGGAAGCAGGCTGAAGCCTGAGGTGGAGGATGCCTGGAGGCAGTAATAGTAGGAGGAACATCCTAAAAGCCCTATCCTAGTGTCCAGACCTTAAAAAAAGTTGCAGATTAACCAATCTTTCTAACAAACCTCCATTCTCAATCCTCCAAACTGGTGACTCAGCAATATTTTTTCTCTTGGTGCCATTGTTTCTTAGCAGTTTAAATGTGAAACCTTAGTCAAGAGAGTAAAAAATACAGCACACTGAGCAATACATACTACCAGAAAGAGAATTTTTATAATAGACAGACCAAGAATTTAAAATAATCATCCTGTGTACTTAAGAAGTTAGAGGAAGATTTTGTATTACAAGGCACTAATAAGAAGCTGTAGGGGAGGAAAAATGATTTTCCCTTTACTTGGCCAGGTTCTTGGCTGAGACACCCCTCCCTTATAATAAAGACTTAACAAGAGAAAGGCAAATGAGTTTAATAACAAGTATACCTCCTGTATACCTCCAAAACTCCCTGAAATGCTATATTCCAAAAACCCATACATAAAGGAGAAACATTAAGATCAGGAATAAGACAAGGATGACCACTACTATTTACCACACCACAGTAGAGATTCTGGCTAATACTATTAAGAAAGAGAAAGAAAGAAGAGTTGAAAGAATTAAAGAGAAGATATAAAAAAAAAAGAAAGAAAAGATATAGATAATTATTATTTGTATATTAGTTAGAAAATTAAAATCAATAAAATCTGTGAAAAAAAGAAAGTATTCAACAAAGCTATCAGATACAACATTCATTTAAAAATCAGTAAGGGGGGGATCCCTGGGTGGCGCAGCGGTTTGGCGCCTGCCTTTGGCCCAGGGCGCGATCCTGGAGACCAGGGATCGAATCCCACATCAGGCTCCCGGTGCATGGAGCCTGCTTCTCCCTCTGCCTGTGTCTCTGCCTCTCTCTCTCACTGTGTGCCTATCATGAATAAATAAAAATTAAAAAAAAAAATCAGTAAGGGGGACGCCTGGGTGAAGGTCTGCCATTGGCTCCCGGCGTGATCCCAGGGTCCTGGCATTGAGTCCTGCATCGGACTCCCTGCTGGGAGCCTGCTTCTCCTCTGCCAGTGTCTCTGCCTCTCTCTGTGAGTCTCTCATGAATAAATAAATAAATAAAATCTTTTTAAAAATAAAAAATAAAAATCCGTAAGATTTCTCTGCATTAACATTAACCAACTAGGAACTATGAGAAGAAAAATGAGTCCAATTAACAATAGCAACACAAATTATATAGGGTCTAAAAATTTATTTAACCAAAGCTAGACAGGATCACTATGGAAAAAAATGTGAAACTTGAATAAATAACATAGAAAGTCATTTGAAAAAAAAATAGAGAAACATTCTATGCTCTTGGATGGCAAGATATAGATAATGATATTTATTCTTCTCAAATTAATCCACAAATTCAAAGCAAACCAATAAAAATTTCAAGTGGATTTTTTGAGAAACTTGATATATTTTTCTGAACTATAAAAATAAGGGTCTAGAAGTCACCAAGTTAAACTTGAAAAATGAAAATAGTGGGGGAGATTTCTTCTAGTTATACAAATTCTTACTAATAAAAAACAGTGTGGTTTTTGGTACAAGAATAAACACCTGAGGTAAAATAAGATGCTCAGCCACAGACTCCTATGTACATGGACATTTTTATGACAAACATTTCACCACAAATCATTGGGGAGAAGGCAGATTAGTTAATAGCTGATGTACTTTATGGACCAAAACAAACTGAACTCAAATAGGGAGTTGGAGATCATTTGGGTGTCCATCATTGGAAACAGAAGAACAGGGATGCCTGGATGGCTCAATGGTTGAGCGTCTGCCTTTGGTTCAGGGTATGATCCTGGGATCTGGGATCAAGTCCCCCATTGGGCTGACTGAGGGGAATCTGCTTCTCCCTCTGCCTGTGTCTCTGCCTCTTTCTCTCTCTCTCTGTGTCTCTCATGAAAAAAAAAATAAATCTTTTTTTTTTAAAGGAAACAGAAGAACAGGTGAAATGGAATCAGAGGTACAAAACTGGATGCTATGAAATGGTTAGCAAGGTATTAAGAATCATTTGGCTGTAAAGGAAAGAGCATGGCATCCTGTAACTTTGCTGGTTCCAAGATCTAGGACATCAGAGCACCATCATTACACCTGTGGGTCGTATTTGATGGTAACTTGATGAGAAAAAGGATTTTCTCTGGACAGTGAATTCTCTGACCTGCAAACCCAGAAAAAGAGGCAAAAAAAATTTCCTTTTGTGTCCACTGGAAATTTTCTTTCTTTCCCTTTTGAGATATGTTTGTGTTTAGTTATAGAGAGGATCTAGAGCAAAAGTCAGGTATTAAGCCATTCAACAGAATAAACAAGCTCAGCAAAATGAAGTGCTTTGCTCAAATGGTGGTGCTGAGGACTTTGGACTCCCACTTCTGTTAAGATTCTGGTGCCTGCTTTATTGCACTTCGCTTTATGGCACTTTGCAGATACTGCATTTTTTACAGATTGAAGGTTTATAGCAACCCTGTGCCAAGCAAGTCTATAAGCACCATTTTTCCAACAGCATTTGCTCACTTCGGGTCTCTGTTCACAATTTGGTAATTCTTGAAATATTTCAAATTTGCTAATTAATATTATATTTGTTATAGGGATCTATGATTAGTGATCTTTGATGCTACTAGTGTAACTGTTTTGGGGTACCACAAACCTCACCTATATAAGATGGTGAACTTAATCTATAAATGTTGTATGTGTCCTGACTACTGCTGCACTGACTGGCTCTTCCACCATCTTTCTCCCTTTCTTCTGGCTTCCTGATTCTCCAAGACACAACAATTTTGAAATTAGGCCAATTGATAACACTACAATGGCTTCAAGAGAAAGGAAGAGTCACCTCTCTTCTTATAAATGAAAAGCTAGAATAATGAAGCATAGTGAGGAAGACATGTTGAAGCTGAGACAGACTGAAAGTTAGGCCTCTTGTGTCAAATGTTTAGCCAAGTTGTGAATGTAAAGGAAAAGCTCTTGAAGAAAATTGAAATTCCTCAACAGTGAAGCTAAGAATGATAAAGAAGAGAAATAGCCTTATTACTAATGTGGAGAAAGTTCTAGTGGCCTGGATAAGGATCAAATCAGCCACAACATCCCCTTAAGAGGCAAAGCCTAATGCAAGGTAGGGCCCTCACTCTCTTCAATTCCATGAAGGCAGAGAGAAGCAAGGAAGCTGCAGAAGAAGAGTCTGAAGTTAGCAAGGTTTGATTCACAAGGTTTAAGGAAAGAAGTGGTAACATAAAAGCACAAAGTGAAGCAGCAAATGCTGATGTAGAAGCTGCAGCAAGTTATCTGGAAGATCTGGCTAAGATAATTAATGAAGGTGGTTACACTGAACACAGATTTTCAATGTAGATGAAACAGTCTTACATCAGAAGATTGACATCTAGAACTTACATAGTTTGAGAGAAGTCAATGACTGACTTCAAAGTTTCGAAGGACAGGCTGACTCTCTTGTTAGAGGCTAACACTGATGGTGACTTTAAGTTGAAATCAATGCTCATTTACCATCCTGAAATCCTAGAAACCTTAAGAAGTATGCTAGATCTATTCCACCTGTGCTCTCTAAGTGGATCAACAAAGCCTAGATGACAGCAATTTGTCAACACCAAAATCTCATGAACATTTGCAATAAAACTAAGTGATATTGTGTTCCTATAATCCCCACAATACAAACAGATGAGGATAAGCCAATTGTCATAGAACCTATGGTGACATCTGCAAGGGAGGAAGGACCTATTTGGAGGAATCTTAGAACAGAATTCCTAAAAAGCCAATGAAAAACCTCTGGAGAACAAGCCAACCAATTAGAGAGCAGTAGCTCACCTCAATGCCAGTGAGTGCAAAGCCTCCCAGTAAGATTCCAAGAGGTAGAATGGCATAGTCAGTGGTGTGCTGTTTAACTACTTAAAAACTCTGTTTGCATTATTTGCCAGTTCCCATGGTGTAAATGTTCCCATCATGGCTCACTGCATGCTACCAACATGGATAAAAAGTTGGGAAGAGAGATAACCCAATCCATACTTCTAAGATGTGAGCTAGCCATGAGCACTGAGAAGGATCAGAGCCCTTTTCCAGGAGTGGTGGCATACTGACTAGAAACTAGTGGAATCAAAACTGAGAAAGACAAGGGTAACAGAAACAAGGGGAAAAGAGGCAGAGATAAAAACTTGGGAATGGAAGAAAGCCAGGAAATCTCATAGAGCAAGCTGCCATATTTTTTAACAGTGAAGGGAAAACAAGAGGGAGCTCTGCAGAGTTTGAAAAGCTACTCTGAACCACACTACCTTCTAAAAGCTCAGGAAAACTAACATCGCATAAAAATGAGCTATAGAAGATCAACCATAGGCAAAACACAGAAAGAACCCAAATGTTCATCAACTGATGAATGGAATATTATTCAGCCATCAAAAAGAGTGAAATCTTGCCATTTGCAATGACATGGATGGAGCTGGAGTATTATTATCCTAAGTGAAAAAAGTCAGAGAAAGACAAATACCATATGATTCCACTCACGTGGAATTTAAGAAAAAAAAAAAACCAGATGAACATGGGGAGAAGAAAAGAGAGAGGCAAACCATAAAACAGACTCTTAATGATAGAGAACAAACTGAGGGCTGCTGGAGAGGAGGCGGGTGAGGGGATGGGTGAAATAGTTGTGGAGATTAAGGAGAGCACTTGCCATAAACACTGGGTGTTGTATGTAAGTAATGAATTTAAGTTCTACACCTGAATCTAATATAAAACTGTGTTAACTGGAATTTTAAAAGAAAACCTTAAAAAATGAGAAACGGGAAAGTTATCAAGGTAAAATCCAACACAAAGTTATTAGAAGTCATTTAACTTCAAAGTTCTAAAACTTGTTGCACATAAGAATCTTCAGTGAAAAATAAAACAAAAGAGAGACTACTCTTCCTGTGCCATTTGTTCTAGAGAGGAGGCCACACAGCTGACTACCTACAGTGAGTTAAACCAACCTAATCACTGATGTGGATTATAGCTCTCTTCAACAGCCTCCTTCCCCTCAGCCAACAACATCCTACACCCTCTACCTTTCTCCCAGTTGCTCAGAGATTTTTACATGAAGGGGTGTCATATGCCAGATTGCCTCATTATAACACCCAAATTACCCATTCTTTTTTTCCCCTCCAAATATTTTATTTTATTTATTTATTTATTTATTTATTTATTTATTTAGGAGAGAGAGAAAGAGGGAGAGAGAGAGAATAAGCAGGATGGAGGGGCAGAGGGAAAGAGAGACGCAGACTCCTCACTGAGCAGGGAGCTCAACACGAGGTTCAATCCCAGGGCCCAAGGATTATGACCCAAGTCGAAGGCAGACGCTCAACTGGCTGAGCCACCCAGATGCCCCCAAAATTACCCATTCTATATTGTTTCTTTATGGATCTAAATGAGAGCTGATAAATCTATGACAACACATATTTTCTAATTTTAGCTCAGCAGAGAGTCTTTCCCCAATACTTTGATATAATAGCTTAGTGTTGCATGTTTTCCCTCTCTGATCCTCAGGGACCACCAGTATGGGGATTTAGGTAGGCAAAAGGGAGAGACTGTTGGTCAAATGAGCTTTAATAGTACAGATTCTTTGGTAGCAAACAAAAGAACTCTAGGCAGACTCAAAGAAGGGCTGTGCATGGTCTGAAAGTGTAGGAATCAGGAACCTTTTGGGAGTTGCTATAGCATGGCTTCATTAGCCACCTGTTTAAAATATACATTAGGTAACTCAATTCCAAACAAATTTTGACTATCAAATTTCAGAGAATGAAACTATAAATGATTTATATTTGGTCACATATCCATTCCCTTGACAAGTAAGTGGGATTTTTATAACTGGCAACTCCAAACTATGAATTTCTCAAGAAGGAAATAAAAGAAGAAAAAACTGCAAAGATTTCCACTAGAGGCCTTTCTTTCTTTCTTTCTTTCTTTCTTTTTTTTTTTTTTTTTTTTAGAGGCCTTTCTTTAGATCTGCCCAGTTCCAGTCAGCCTGACTGGATGACTTGATCACTTTTGTTGAACAAATTCTAAATGAATTTTAAAGATATTAAACAAAGAGAAATTCAGCCTGAGATGGCTGGTTTGTATGTGGCTTCTGTTCTAACCTGAACTATCCATGTCACTAGATCTGGCAATTCTCTGTGCTCACCTTAGAAAATCCCTCAAACCACACATCACTGATGAAAGATTTTTAGGTTGAGACAGAGAAGACGGTTGTATTATACCCCATGCAGCAAATGAATAAAATTATATTAAGAAACTACCCCTAAGAGGGATGCTTGGGGAGCTCAGTGGTTGACCACCTGCCTTCGGCCCAGAGCGTGATCCTGGAGTCCCAAGATCGAGTCCTACATCGGGCCCCCTGCGTAGAGCCTGCTTCTGTCTCTGCCTCTCTCTCTCTCTCTCTCTGTGTCTTTCATGAATAAATAAATAAAATCTTAAAAAAAAAAAAAGAAAGAAACTACCCCTAAGAAATAGCAAGTGCTGGAGAGGATATGGAGAAAAGGCATTCCTTCCTTCCGTGTGGATCCCTGTTTCAGTGTCTGAGTCTGGGGAACACGGACCCAGAAACAAACACATGAGCCCATGTGCCCATGAACACCTACATATACACAATGAATTGTCTCAGGGCATGGTGGACATACCCTAAGGTGATCCCCAGTGAGTCACACCCTCAAATACTCCCTCCCCCTTGAATGTGGATGGAGCCTGGGTCTTATTTACAGCCAACAGGGTAAAAGTGATGAGATCCTCACTCCTGGGTTCATGTCACATTATAGGAGACTCAAGAGAGAGAGAGAGATTCTGTTGTTGGCTTTGAGGAAGCAGACCACCATGTCTGAACTGGGGGTGGCATCACATGGCCAGAAATAATGGCGGCCTCTCGGACGTAGGTCTTGCCCCAGGACCACAGCCATCAGGAAAACAAGACCCTCAGTCCTGCATGTGCAAGGAGATGAACTCTGCCAAGAACCTGTGTGTTTGGCAGGAGATTTTCCCATATTTCTCCAGGTGAGAATGTTACCCAGTGACTCCAGGATTGTAGGCTTTGGAGGCTCTGAACAGGAACACCCAGCTAAGCCATGCACAGGCTCTTGCCCCTGGGAAATTCCGAGATAATAAATATGTGTTGCTTTAAGCCACAAAGTTTATGGTACATTTTTATGCAGCAATAGAAACAACTACATTCTATGTGAAACTTTTCAATCTGAGATAGGGACTTGTTTTTCCTCATTCCTTGCCTAGGACCTTGCTGTCAGGGATCTGCCCTCTGGCCTCTGGGACCAACTTTGTCACCTTGGTTTATCATCTGAGGACAGACAATTTTGTCATCCTTTCTCACTCTTTGTGAATTGTTTCCACTAAAGTCAAATAGGCAGATGATCTTCCAGTTGTCTGATGAATGTAACTGTCTTCATTAATACTTTAAAAAAATTCCTTCTGGAAGGCTTAGCCCAGCAGAGCCAGATTTTCCCAATGTCAGGACCAGGTCAGATCTCACAGGACCTTGCTCCATGGCTCCTTTGGAAAGTCTCTTGGGTTGTAACACAATACTTAACAGTTCTTTTTTTCTTCATGTGTACAAATTCAAGCAATTCTCTAAATTCAAGCAAATTTGAATTCATAAATTCAAGTAATCCTCTAAAATGCTGTAAGGCTGAGACTCTCTCCTCTGTTCCCTAGGAGTGTAGGAGGAAATTTAACATTATTTGGCAGATCTCTACATTTCTAAAGACTGTTCTACAGGCTTCCAAGGACTTTCCTACAGCTATGGAGTGGAACCAGCTTAGCCTTCTCTTATTCTTGCTTTCTGATATCTGCTTTATCTAGCATTTCAGAACTGTTTCCAGTCAAGATTGAAATATTTCTTCCCTGGAGACAAGATACACTTGAGAGTAGTGGGGAAGACTCTTTTGGATCTCAGCATTTCAGTCTGATGGAACAGAGACTCCCCATGTCAGCCCCTATTTCTGTAGGTCAGTCCTGGCATGGACCTTGTAGGCATGTTCCTGTAGGCCAGGCCTCTGCTATGTTCATTAGAGGCCTAAGAAGAGGATTTCTCTTTTAAAAAATTCAGAAACCAAAGTAGAATCTTTTAAAATCACTTTTAAGGTATTTATTTCCCTGCTCTATCATCACACTGAAAGTCAGAAAAATTAAAACCCCAATAAAACTGTATTCAACATCTCTTCTCCTGTGAATAACTATGCAAACTACTTTATATATGGCCCCATTAAAAACTCTTTGAGTAGGATCCCTTCGAACTCAATGTCATCACAGTCCACTGCTCTTCCAAAATCAGCAGGGGCCCTGAGTATCCAGGGTAGTCATGCACATGGATCCTTTCCAGGGGCAGACTGCTCTCTCAAATACTGGTCTGCTCCTGTCACTCTTGGTCTTGCTATTTTTCTGATTATCAGAGAGTGGTCAGGCATGTTCAGTTGATGCATGTGTCTATTGCCACAGGAAACGCACTTTTGGTTCAGGGTTGGCCCACACTTGGTCTCTCAGCTCACCACTGCCTCGGGTCCTCTTCCCATGCCCAGCCAGTGTTCCCCCAAGAATAACCCCTGTGTTGGAAAAGCTGCTTGCAGGAGTTTGCAGAATCAGCTATGACCTGGGCTGATGGCCACCCACTCATTCTCCAAAGGGCAGCACCTTACCCTGTTCTGGACCTCCTTATGCAGATGACCCACCACTTTCGCTGTGACAATTTTGCTAACTGTGAATCTCAGGAACTTTAATAAAATCCTGACACTTTCTGTTAAATCCTTATCCCAGGAGACTGAATGCCTCAGGTAATATACAATTGCAATATACTTAGAAGAGCCATTGGTGTATTGTTTCTTGAACTCGAAGATTTGCTGCAGGGGTCTTAGGGACACACATCACTGTGATCCCAATTGAATACCTTTCTGGACAAATAATTTCATGAAATCTACTCAATGATCCTTAAACAAAGTCTTTTTTTTTTTTTTCTTTCTTTCCATTTTACAAATGGGAAAACACCCTCAGAGAAATTGAACGAGCTGTTCCAGGTCACACAGCTATTTATTGACATACCAAGGACTGGATCTGAGTGTGTTTGGCAATAAAATTCGTGCTTTTTCTTTGTCTTTTCACTCAAAGGAGGAGAACTCCTGGACTGATGAGGGAATAAAAAGATTTGTCTTATGAATCTAAACATTGGAAGGCGTTTCTCAAACTAGAATTGTATGCTCCTCGTGCTCAATGAGGATGATTTAGGGAGTTTGCTGGTTCTCTGTACAACTTCTAAAAGTGCGTGATCATTTTGATGCCAATGTGGGAGGAAATGCAATTTTTTTGTATAATATACTTAATTACTTTCTGAGTAACGCCTTGAGATCTTCTGCTGTGTTTGCTAATTTATGGTAAAATTCATTGGCACCAAGTTGCATTACTTTAATTATGAGTTAATGGGAGAAAACACAGGCTGATTTCCTATGTAACACAGCGTAGAGGAGAGGCCAACTGTTGTTGCTCAGCTTGCACACAATGAAGGCCTTGTGGCTTGGATGGAGAAAAGCAGTGACATTTGAGCCACAGAATAACTGTTGAACTCCAGATGAATCTGAACTGTAGCAAAACATTCCAGGCTCCTTTTGTAAGGCTAGTTCAGTGGCAGCAAAGGAACATTAATATGAATTTAATTTTAACCACGTTGAATTTAAACTACATTAATGTGAATTTGAAGTTTATCAGATGTATAGTTTTATTTCTACCTAATATTTTTCTTGGTTTTGTAAGAACTACAAGCATAAAGCATATATACCAATTTTAATGTTTATATATATTTAATATAAGAAGATAATCTTTATTTGAGCATAGTTGATATATGTTACATTAGTTTCAGGTGTACAACATAGCTGTTCAACTCTTCTGTGTGATGCTATGCTCACAAGTGTTAGCTACCATCCGTCACCGTACAACACTATGACAATATCATTGACTATATTCCCTATAGTGTGCCTTTTATTCCTGTGACTTATTCATTCCCCTTCACCCATTTTTCCCATCCACACCCCTCTCCCAGCAACCATCAGTTTGTTCCCCATATTCATAAGTCTGATTCTGCTTTTTGTTTATTCATTTGTGTTTTTCTCAGATTTTATTTACAAGTGAAATCATATGGTATTTATCTTACTGACTTATTTCACTTAGCATAATATCTTCTAGGGCCGTCCATGTTGTCACAAATGGCATGATCTCATCCCTTTTTATGACTGTGTGATTCTATCTATCTACACACACACACATACTCTATATGTACCACATATATGCACCACACCTTCTTCTATGGACAAATGGGTTTTGTAATTTTGTGTTTACTCTTGACTTATAACAGAATTCTAGAATTAAAGTGAGAACCTCCCTCTATCTGAATCAGGATGTCTATGTGTCAGAAAGACCTTTGCATCTCATTGTGTGAGTGTGTAATATTTTCCTACGATTGTTATTAACAACTTGAATTATAAATTATCTTAAATAAAAGGATCCTTATTCTGATTAGCTTATTGAGATAAATTAGTGTTTATATAAATTGAATATTTCTAAAATTTCCAGAAAATAAGGAATTTGAACTTCTAATGTTTTCAATGTAGAATTTAAAAGTATTCTTATTGAGACTAACTAAAAAGTGCTTTAAGAATTTAAGTTCACGGGATCCCTGGGTGGCTTAGCAGTTTAGTGTCTGCCTTTGGCCCAGGGCATGATCCTAGAGGCCGGGGATCGAGTTCCACATCAGGCTCCCTGCATGGAGCCTGCTTCTCCCTCTGCCTATGTCTCTGCCCCCGCTCTCTCTTTCTCTCTCTCTCTCTCATGAATAAATACATAAAATATTTTTTAAAAAAAGAATTTAAGTTCACATAATTTTGGCAAATTTTGCAAATTAACTAGTGTAGTAGTTTTAATTTATTTATTTTTCTTTTTTATAAATTTATTTTTTATTGGTATTCAATTTGCCAACATATAGAATAACACCCAGTGCTCATCCCGTCAAGTGCCCACCTCAGTGCCTGTCACCCAGTCACCCCCACCCCCGCCACCTCCCCTTCCACCACCCCTAGTTAACAAAAAGAGCAGTTGCCATTGCTTTATCAGTGTAAAGTGTAGACTTTTACTCCACATGGGTAAATTCTTCCCAAACTTATGCAGAATTGCCGGCTATATAGACTAGCATTACTTCTACTTAATGTTCAAAATTATGAAAAATATAACTCTGTGCTTTATTAAATAGATTATTCTGATACAATTTTATTTCAACAATAACTATGTTTTGTAGTATGTCAACTTGAAGATAATTTCCAAGATGTTTAGGTAACTTAAACCTTAGCCTGACAATGACTTGAATTAATTAATGGCTACACATTGAATACCTACTGTTTCTAAGTAAGATAAATACTAAAACGACTACCAAGCATAATTTTAACTTCATATGATTTTTCTTCTTCTTATATGCTACAGGGAGACCCTATATTCTTGAGTTTATTAGTGAATGTGTTCATTTTTGTTATTTTGAGAAGTATGAAGTATGGCTATAGTTGTGTTGTATCAATGAGCTCTGCTTGACTGCAAAGATCCTGGTGTGTAAATTATTCACCCCTCAGTTTCCTTTGTGAATTTGAAGTTAGTTTGGTTAAAAGTTAGAATAAATATATGTGTTAAGTCTCTTTTTAACAGCAATAGTTTCAGAGAAATACAATTGTGTACATACTTCTATTTGTCAAGGAAAGGAGGAATATTGTCCTAAAGTACTACTTTGTTTATCTCAAACCCCTCTGCACTCTTGAAGCTAATTGAGGGTCACAAGGAGCTTTACTTATGGATAATAATCATTAATATTTCCTGTGTTGAGGAGCACCTGGGTGGCTCAGTCAGTTAAGCGACTGACTCTTGATTTTGACTCAGATCATGATCTCAAGATCTTGAGATCAAGCTCGCATCTGGCTCCATGCTGAGCATGGAGTCTGCTTAAGATTCTCTCTCTCCCTCTCCCTCTGCCCCTCCCCTAACTCTCTCTCTCTCTCTTTTTCTTTCTCTAAAAAAATTTTTTACCATATTGAAAATTGTAACAAATTTTAAAATGTTTATCAATTCATTAAAAGATAGTGACAATGAATAATATCTTAGCAATGTTATAAATTTAATTTTAACCTCATGAACCCCCTGCGATGGTTCTAGAGGAAAGTATCAGTTTGTTCCCAAATATGAAAGAGTATATTGAAAGACAACATTTTAAATGGATTTTATTTGTGTTGGTTTAGAACACTTCAGTTTGAAAAGTAGATAATATTTAACTTCTTTGAAAGTATGCTTAATTTCATTGTGCATTATTTCCTGATTTACTGTTTATTGCCTTCAGCTACAATGTGGAAGGTTATTCTTTTTTTGGTGCAATCTGCCTAGAACAACAAAGATTCTGTGTCTACCAGAATAATCTTCCATGGTCTATGTTGACATTGGCATGTCCTTGATTTCACACTTAGGAAAGAACTAAAGTTCTTTACAATCGTGTTATTGTCTCTCTCTCTCTCTCTCTTTCCCTCTCTCTCTCTCTCTTAATGTTTTATCAGCAGTTTGAAATGAGTAGCCAAGTATTGTTTCTATTGTAAATGTTCAAATTTCCTGACAACTTGACTTTTGCCTTCCTCAAATCAAATTCTAAATTTAAAATAAAATTTTAAAATAATTTTTTCTAGATATCTTTTGCATCTAAAACTACCTTGGAGGTTTCCTAGAGATGCCCTGGAAAAGTACAACATTTGTTTTTTCACTTTATAAAGAGAACTGTTAGAAATAATTGGATTCTTTTGATATATTATTATTGACAAGTTGCACTGGTAGAGTTGTCAAATTGGAAGAGATGCTTAGCCTTCTTTCTTCTTATGAGTAACATTTAACTCATAAATGTTACTAGTATAAATATTTCCGTGAGAGGGTGCTAGAAATTTGTCAGTTCACTTACTGTCTATGATATGTTGCTGTTGATCAGTCCGGGTGCTGCTTTGACTGATATCAGGCAATGGCATAGGGTTCTTAGCTGTAATTTCAATTACTGGAGGTTGACATCAGTTACTTATGGAGTCTATTAATATACATGCTCAGGACCTACTCTAAACTTGCTAAATCTTTTACATAACATTGACCTATTCTTTTGCTGTTGTTGTTACTTTAAAACATTTTATAATTCTTATAATATGAAAGTGTCAGTGAAATTGGTTTGAAGATTCTAAATATAGACAATGTTTAATTTTCAACCTCTGCCAATTTCCATATTCATTACATGGGCAGATGTTAATATTGCACTGAATAATTTTTTGTTTTCAACATAGTATTTAACTTTAAGATAAAAAACCATGTATCTGAAACATAGTTATGAAAATACCTATTTGGCTTTTAGCTTCTATCAAAAAGACTCTTCTTTTTAGGTATTAAGATATTCTTGGTATATTCTTACTATGGGCTTGGTGATTCATGTGTTCTTATGTCAATAACATTATGGGTTATATCTGAAGATTTTTTTCTCTGTAAGGCTTATAAGTTCCCTCAGTTTTTAACCAGAATTATTTTTTGTTCTTTTTTGATATTTTGGGTGGTTCAAAACAGGGAGTAGCATAAACCAGTCTTCTGTAATTCTTCAAGGAGGACCGGAGGATTGAGGACAAGTAAGGAAGAACTGAACTGGCCTGAAAGAGAGACCAGCAGGGTTTTGTGCTGCCCTGTCTGAGCATCAGCCTCATGGGAATCATCCCTGGCCTATCCGGACTTGGGCTCCACATTCTGCCTCCTATTTTGCTCTGACTTCTACATGTTGAAAATAACTCAGCCAGACGTGCCCACATACTCTGTCTTCATGCCTGAATGTGATTGCCCTGCAGAAAGCTACACTGACCACTCCTGTCCCTCCTTTAACCACACAGGCAACTTTAGTTGAGTGATAGCACCTCCAGGAGTAGATCCCTGCCACCCTGAGCAAATGATGCTGCACTGCTTCTCTCTGCTCAGTGGTCTGCCCCTGCACAGCTGACTGTGGATTCTGTTGCTGTGACTGGGCTAGAGGAAGAAGTAGTAACTGTTTAATCTATAGCACAGTGTTTGAAAGCATGGACTTTAGAGCCAGACATTGCTGTTTGAATCCTGGCTTTACCAGCTTAATATCAAGGGCAGATTGCTCATCATCTCAGAAACTGTATCTGTAAGGTAGTATGTATTTGCAGATTCAATGAGATATATGTAAACTAGCACTTAGTAAGTATCCAATTAATGGTGAGTTTTATATAGGAAGTCACTTACATTAACTACTCTGGGGAGGAGGCAAAGCCCAGGTTTTGCTCAGCCATCTTTTCTAACAAATTTTCATAGTGAAACTTCATGGCTTTAATTACATTCTCAGTAACTTCTTTTGGGGGCCAGGGGAGTAACAATACTGTAGTTTTAAAGTAGATGTGATCAATCAGGTATTTACTACTAAGTATATACTATGGCATGATATTATATTCTAGAACCTTAAGAAGGCTTAAATTCTGTGTAATACTACATGGTCTAGGCCTCCCCCTGCTGATTCATTTCTGCCCCACCTCCGTCCCTGAAACTGCCTCCCCAGCTGCCTTCGTGGGGCCATCATGCAGGGCAGGGCCTTGACATTGTTCCTAAACTTACTTCTACTTTTACAAGTTGTTCTGTGTCTGTGCTATTTCTTGGTTGCAACATAGTCTGGAATGACAGTCCTCAAGTAGAACATATACCTGTTGCCTCATCATGGTGTGTGTTCTTATACTTTATGCCCATTGTTAACTTTTGTAAGTTCCCAGTGATGCTAGAGACTAACCCCTGACTCAGGGAACTATATGATCCAGACAGAAATAGAAAAAGGGAGTGTTGGAGGGGCACCTAGGTGTCTGATTCTTGGTCTTGGCTCAGGTCATGATCTCAGGGTCCTGAGATTGAGCCCTGCGTTTGGTTCCTTGTTCAGCATGGAGTCTGCTTGAAAATCCTCTCTCTCTCTCTGTCCCTCCCCACTCACATGCACACTCTCTCATTCTCTAAAATAAATAAATAAATCTTTAAAAAAACAAAGAGAGGGAGAGAATTGGAGTTGGAAGAGACTGTTCATTCCAGAGTTGCCAACTGGTTTCCATGGGCAAAGGTCAGTAGGCCTACTTTGTTTGGCTGACATACAGCTTGGAAGAAATTAATTTGACACTAGTTTTCCAGTTAAAAGTGCTTTACACAGGCTTCTTTACTTACTCATATCTAACCATACCCTTTAAGCATTTGTGTTTAACTGAAGACCTTCATTTTATAGATAAACTAAAGTTGAAAGAGACATGTGCCCAAGGTCACAAAGACTTAAGATGGCAAAAAAAAAAAAAAAGAGAGATGTGCCAAGTGCTCTAGCAGTTAGGAGGAAAAAGACTTCTTAAATAACCTTTGAAAAACCAGCGGAGACTCCTAGAGGAGGTGGGGGCACTTGGTCGGAGGCATGTGCAGACATCGGTTAGCAAATGAAGGGGTTCTAGGCTCTGATATGTTTGAAGGGAGGGAGAGTGGTTAATCCCACTGCTCTCTTACTTTATTGGGGCCTTTCAAATGTTAGCCAATTACAGAGTGAAGTGCCTTGGTATTGGATTAAGAAGGTAGTTGAAACGATAAAGAGAATGAGTGATGGAATTAGGAGGGAGAGAAGGAAAATAAATAATTGTGATAAGGATGATAAGGATGGGGTTGGGAGAAGAGACTCAGGGGACGACCATGAATGTGAGGGGTTTTGTAAATAAATAGGTTTAGATTTAGAGTTTTTCAAAGGTGAGCTTTTGTGGGATTAACTCAGCTCTGTGGCTCTGCAGAAGCAGAGGAGTCACTGAACATGCTTTCTGGCTGAATCTCTTCCATCCCTTTTGGGAAGGTTTTCCATAATTTTAAGTCAGTTATTCACCCTTTTGAGGTATACAGTGTGATGCGGTGACTAATGTATACAGTTGCGTGACCACCGCCACAACTGTGATCTAGAACACTTCCGTCCCCCAAAGCATTCTCTGATGGTCCTTGGCAGCCAAACCCCTTGCCACGTGCACCTGCTGGCCAGCACTGCTCTGCTTTCTATCACTACAGTTTTATCTGTTCTAGAGTTTCCGATAAGTGGATGGTACCTTACAGCACGTAGTCTTTTATGCCTGGTTTCTTTTATGTAGCACAATGATAATTTTTGAGATCTGTCCATGTTATGTGGGTCTATAGTTGGTTTCCCTTTATCACTGAGCAATATTCCATTGTATGGATATGCCTCAGTTTGTTTATCTGTTCACCAGTAGATGAGTCAGTACCTTTGGATTCTTCCCGGGTTTGTGCCATTATGAATTAAACTATCACAAAATAAAATGTAGTGAAGAATTGCATGTAGGTCTTTCTGTGGACATGTGGTCTCATTACTCTTAGGTAAATAGCCAGGAAAAGACTGTTGGGGTATTTGTTAAGCATGTTTAACTGTATAAGAAACTGCCAAACTGCTTTTCAAAGTGACAGCACCCCTGTGCATCCCAGTTATATATCTGTGAGGCTCTGGCTGCTGTGCCTCCTCACCAGCACTTGGTTGTTTTTTTTTTTTTAATTTTATTTATTTATTTGAGAGAGAGATAGGGAGACAGAGAGAGAGAGAGAGAGAGAATGAGCAGGAAGAGGAGGGAGAAGCAGGCTCCCCACTGAGCAGGGAGCCTGAAGCAGGCCTCCATCCCAGGACCCCGGAATCAAGACCTGAGCCGAAGGCAGACGCTTCGCCGACTAAACCACGCAGGCGCCCCAGCACTCGGTATTATGAGCCTTTTTCATTTTAGCCATTCTAGAGGATGTGTTGTGGTATCACGCTTGGTTTTGTTGCTGTTGTTCGGATTAAATTTCGAAGTACCTCAGGTTTTTTCTCATATGGTTTTTGCTGTGTCTAGGATGTCTAACCCAAGATCATGAAGTTGGCTGCCTGTATTTACCCTTAAAATAAGTGCTTTCTGGCTTAATCTTCGTGCCCTCAGCTTAACTCTCCTCTGTCTTTATGCACATAGTGAATACAAACACTTCACATATCATAGTAAATGTGATGAAAATGTGTGTTACAGTTTTAAATTAATGCCTGGTGTATACCTCCTTTACTACCTTGTGTCTGCATTGCCTCCTATGGGCTTGTTTGTGCACAGCCAGTCAGGCACATAGAATTTTCTGGAGTCTTCTCTCCTACATAGCTGTCTCCTCATGCTCCAGCAGGGGGCGTTAGTTTATGTTACAGCAGTCAAGCAGCTAATTATGACTGCTGATGTGACTTTCACAGAGGACACTGACATTTGTTAAGTGCCTAGGCCAGGCCCCTGTCCAAAACCGTTTTATAGATCTTAACTAACTTAATCCTCAAATCCCCAAGGAAGAAAATGAAGGCTCCAAGACTTCACGCTCCGTATGATAGCAAGTTTGAGGCAGGGTCAGTGAGATCCCGAGTGGCTTAATGCCAGTGCTTTGCTCTTCCCACTGTAATAAACTACCACAGGCTGTGGCTGGAGTCTTATGTGATTGAACACATCCTGGGAAACAATATCCACCTGATTGTTGTCTTTCTCAAATCAGGTGCTTCTCCAGTCTCAGTTCAGACACCTGATTCTAAAGTCCTGCAGCGGGGGCCTTTCAATAGTTTCCCAAAGGATGGCCCTTAGCCCATAGATAGAGACCCACCTGTATCAGCAGGGCCACAGAGGAAGGCTGTGTAGTTTGTGCACTGCTCAAAAGTACACAGCTAAGGGGGAGGTAGGGACTGAATTCCAGCCTGCTTTTGTCCTGTGGGTCCAGGAGGCTGTCTTCCGAGAGCATCCTCTTTAGTTCCCACAAGGGCACTGTGTCTGCGAGTAGTGGCCCTGTCTTTCAGGTGAAGCTGGCTGGCCCCTGCGATCCAGGGGATGCACATGTGCTGCCCTTCACTTAGTCACCACATCCCACCGTCCTGGCCATAGCGATGGGCTGAGGCCTGAGCAAATGATGCACATCAGGGGATCCTTGGCCAATAAGGCTTTGTTTGGAGGCTTCTGTTTGAGGGCTGCGGGTGTCTTTTTTCCTAAGGTGAGCACTGGGGCTGTGGCTGCCAATCTTGCAACTGGATGGGGCTTGATAATGAGGTTCACTCAACCAAAACGGGTCTAAAAATGCAGAGAGAAAACCCTGTTCTGGTGACTTTGTTGAGCTCTTGGTCGGGTTATTCCTGAAGCCCACATCTACCCACAGACAGTAGAGTAACATGTACCAACGCATCCTCTGTTTTCCTTAGATAGTCTGGCTGTCGGTTGTGACCAACAGTGTACTAACTAGTCTACGTAGCACCCTCAGGCCTGCTCCCCGTACCCCTTTCTGGCTCTGTGTTTCCATCACAGCACCTGTCACCCTCTCATACGACATTGTCTATTTAGTTGTGTTTATGCCTCCACTCTTCACCCCTGCTCTTTAACAGCAAGGGATTCATCTAGTTTGTCCATTGATCGGTGCGCAATCTCTGAAATGAATTCTTAGCACATAGCATACGTTTAATAAGGTGCTGTTGAATGACATAGCTACTCGATGGATAATTAAAGATTACTAAAATGCCATATGCAGAACTGGAAACCAGCACAGTTCTAAAGTTAACCAAGGACCAGCCTTCTAATAAGATACGTGGCTGCTTGCCCGTGTTTGGAAACTGTGCTCACACACATGCAGCTTGTTGGCCTTCCAGCAATTTCAGGGAGAGTGCTTAGTTAGTGTTATGTCATCAAGAGTGTTTTAGGTTGGTGATGCTACTCAGTTGGAACTGTTTTTAAACATGCTTTAAGTATTTTTAATGTATTTACAGAATGATTGTTAGATTGTACTTTGCTTTTTGTTGGTATATCTATTATTTATCACTCCTTGGATTTTTATTTTATCTTTGCTTCTTTGCTATCATGAGCTCCTTTTCTGGAGGAGAGGATGAATGAATTAAGGGAGGTGGGCAGGCCATGGTGTCTTTTATCTCTCATATGTGCCATAGTCAGGAGACATGGAGAATCTCTACTTTTTTGGGAAATTGTGACCCATGTTTCTCTTCTATTCTATTACTTCTTACAGGAAAGACCACAGAATCTGGCACTTAATCCAGTGAGGTCCTTACATGGATCCTATCAGTCTGGCATTTCAGATTTATCTTCCATCATAGAATCGGATACCTTTGTTTCTCTGATGGTGCCTTACTCAGAACACTGGTAGGAGTTGGTGGTTGCTTTTCACTGAAGCTAACTATCAGCCTGTCATCTTGTCTGAGCTCCCACCATTAAGACATTTATCCCTTGGGTTACCAAGCCTTTTTGCGACCTATAATTTCTGATGTCTTCCTCTTTGGTTCCAAAAGGGTGACGGGGGTGTGGAGGAAAGGAGGAAGAAGTGGGGTGGGAAAATCAGCTCTCTTTTCACTTCCCTTATCCTCATTGCACTCTTCTGTGAGCCAGCATGTCATAGCTAGTCTCAGCCTACTAATGTCACAGGGGAGCAGGGGAGCTTTCTCAGGTTCGGGTATAAGACTCTGTGTGGACTGGTTGGCAGAGCAATGTGGGGGGAAGCCAATGGCCATCCACACAGCCTGAAGTGCGTGGCTTGGCCGCACAACCTCACTCTCTGGTGGTGCTTCTAAGAAATGCAGATGTGATCACACCAAAGCCGTATTTTCTGTAATTGTCCAGTCCATATTATTTCTTCTTATATAGCCGAGTAGATTCTTGACCTAGAGAGTCCCAAATCTGTACAAGCGAGAAATTACCTCCTGAGGATTAGAGCAACCACCTCATAAGGGATCTCAAACCTCACCAGGCAGAGAGGCTTGAGTGAAGAGATGGGGCTGTTAGTGGCTGGGGAGACAGGAGCATCAGGCCCGAGGCAGCTCCAGGCCACTGGCTGTGACTCTTGTCTATCCCCATCAGCTGCTGCACTCACTCTGAAATAACACCACCCATTCACCCCGACACAGAGGTTGGCCAGGCCTAGGGCCTCCCTCCCTCCTCTCGTCAAACCAGGGCCACAGCTGGGGAGGAGCTATTCTGAGGGAAGGCACGGTCTAGGAGGAAGGAGATGAAGAAACACATGGGCATATTTTTCTGAGTCGTTTCCTTTTTCATTCCCATCACTACTGAACTGGAACAGAGCAATCTTCTACACAGACAGCTACTTACTAAAAGATGGCCCTGGCATCTGTGGTCCACATCAGCCTAATAGGAACCCTGCTGGTTGACATGCCCTGTTGCAGAAGGAAGACTAAGGAGGTGTCTGAGCAGGAGGATGTGGGCACTAGAGAAAGGGCAGGGGGGTTCAGAAGCTGAAAGGGGCTGGGAGCTCACTCCTCAGGTTCCTCCTCCTGTCTTCTAACCTTTACACCTGATGGCCCAATGCCCAGGGACTTCACCAGTCCCCCTAGATGGCCAGAAGTGGAGAGGAGGAAAACAGGACCACAGGGATGGATCCCAGGGTGACCTTTAGAACTAGAAGCCACTGTCGCAAACAGCGTTGAGGACTTTGCCTCTAATAAACCTAAAAAAGTGAGTGCAGCAAGGGCCTCATCAGCCTCTGTTGCCATGTTTACTCTGAGATCATGATCAAATGCAGCCAGCATGCACAGAGGGAAGAGGACAGGGGCTTGCGAGGGGTGGGCACAGCCTCGATGCACGCTCTACGGTCGGTATTTGCACAGGAAATGCTGTTGCTTGCTGCAATCATTGCTCTCCCAAGCTAAAAAATCTGTAAGAGAATAAACAGATGAAAAGAACAAAGAAAAAAGAAAATAAACACGTTCTAACCCATCCGGCTCTGTACTGCACTTCCCTGTGTTACTTGAGTGCTTTGCTTGGAACCCCGGGAAGGCACTGCCATGGTTAATCTCATGTGTCCACTGGGCTGGGATGTGCGCCCAGGTGTGTCGTGTGAGGGAATTTTTTTATTTAGCTGTGATTGGTATTTAAATTAGTAGACTCTGAGTAGAGCAGATTACCCTCCATAATGTGCATAATCATCCAGTGAAAAGATGGAGTTTCCCCAAAAAGCAAGGAATTCTGCGTCCAGGGTGCCCCCCGGCCCCGGACTGTGACATCAGCTCTGCCAGGCTGACAATCACATGAGCCAGTTCCTTAAAAGAAATCCATTTCTCTAGGGGCATGTGGGTGGCTCAGTCAGCTAAGCGTCTGCCTTTGGCCTAGGTCATGGTCCTGGGATCCTGCGATCAAGCCCCGCATTGGGTTCCCCACTCAGCGGGCAGTCTGCTTCTCCTTCTGCTCCTGATCTCTCTCCTCTCTCAAATAAATAAATAAAAATTTTAAAAAAATAAATAAAATACAATTTAATAAAAGTGTTCCTCAGTCAATTCTCCATGTGCCTTGGAGCTTCTCTCCTAACACTCTTAGCAGCTACAACGTCCACTTTTGCTTGGTTAACTCCAGTGATGGGGTTCTCACTACTTCCCGGAGGTAGCCCATTCTATTTTTGAATAGCGTTAATTGTTCACAATTTTCTCCCTTAATTTAGACAGATATCCACATTTTGTTAGCTTCTACCTATTGATCTTGGTTGTGTCCCTTCTATCTGGACTGTCTTACGCCTTTCACAGCAGCGGTTGGGGTCTCTGCAAGTCTGGGAGAAGCCCTTCCTTCATCTGCGAGGAGACCTTCTCCTTGTGAAGGGTCGGGACCTGGCCTCAGAGTTTGTACCTTACCCACCATTCATCCTTTGCTGTTGGAAAGTTTTCTTGCTCTTTTTTGTGCATATAAACTTTATTCCTTAGAGAGCAGCCCCCCTGCCTCACGTCCCTGAGTCCTCAGTCCAGGTCTTTCCCAGACCCATTTCCTGCCCAGGAGCGGTGCTCTGGTGACACCATGATGGCCCTTTTAAACCCAATGTCTTTGGCATCAAGTAGCCCCTTTATCTTTGATATTCTGTTTCCTTGTTTTATAAGGGAAATGTTCCACATCATTATCCGCTGTGGTTCTCAAATGTAAGGATTTTATGGGTTATGTAGCAGTCTGGAGACAGTTTTGGTCAAAACGACCTGGGGTGGTGGTGGATCTACTGACATCAGGGTATCCTGAACCTACGATGACAGGACAGTCTCCACAACAAAGAATTATCCAGCCCCAAATGTCATTGGTACAAAGGTTGGAGACTAACTTATTAGCATAAAAAGCCCAGAATGAAAGCAGACAAGAGAAACCAGGAGACTCACGTGATCATGTGCAGCCTGCAGCTGAGGGTCTGGGCCCTGCATTTTGGGGACAAAATCCAGGGGAACAAAGAAGAGGGAAGAATGCAGGCAAAGATGAGGTCCTGTGCCTCCCAGGGACCCCTGAGTATCAAGAAGTCCGAAAGGAGTCCTGCATGTTTGCTCCCGGTAGTCGGGGTTTCCCAAAATGTGGCATCTTTCCCCTTCATGGTATGAATATAATAGGATTTTAAAATAAGCCTATTTCAGAAAAAAAGTGCATGGATGTAAAGAACCTATTAAGTAAACAGATGAACCACTGGGCCATTGATACGGCTGAGATTGTAAAGTGGTCACAGATGACTGAAGGTCGGTACACCATGTCTGTGGCAAGACCACCGTCCTATAGAAAACAGAGTTGTTGGTGTGGATGGGCGATGAGGAGCGGACGGTCCATATTTGCTCTTACAGGTAAAGGGCAGGGCTATGATTTAGGAAGAGGCAAGGGACAGCACGTGAGGACTTACTGTTCCTGGCGCTTATGTCCGCACAGTACATGTTCTCGCCCATGGACTCACCAGACCAGCTTTTGTATAAATATAAGGCCCCATCGATCCACTGCCACTTCTGCCTCTGCAAGTGACCAGAGATGGAAGATAGTCAGCCAACAGGCCTCCTGCTCACAGGCTCATAGCCAGGGGCTCCTCTCCAGCCCTCTGAATACTTGTAAAAATTTGTCATTGCAAAAATAGGGGAAGCACAGAAATGTGCACGGAATGAAAAATAGAAAACTCATCCCATTTAATCAGTGAGAGAAAAACATTACTAATATTTTGCCATATTTACTTCTGGTATAAATATTTTTCTCGACCACAACAGTTTTATGTGCTACAATATGTGGCGAGCTTTAAGATACCTCTTCAACTATGCATATTGCTTCCTAAACATTTTTAAATGGCAATTATGTACTATAATTTACCTTAATTCTATTGATGATTGTTTCTAACTTAAAATTATTATAAAGAACACTGCCATGAACAACTTTGTTCTGAAGCTGTTTCTGTACTTAAACATATTTTCTTAGTTAGAAATCAGAAGTAGAATGTTTGGGTCAAAGGGCATGAATATGTTGAAGGTACTGATATGCATTTTGTCAAATTACTTTCCAAACACTTTCCAGTTGTAGGAATTTAAGTCTCCATCTACTGGACAATTTCTTTCTTTCTTTTTTTTAAGATTTTACTTATTCATGAGAGACACACAGAGAGAGGCAGAGACATAGAAGGAAAAACAGCCCTGCGGGGAGCCCACTGAGGACTTGATCCCAGGACCCCAGGATCACCACCTGAGTCAAAGGCAAATGTTCAACCACTGAGCCACCCAGGCTTCCCAGGACAATTTCTTTATAACTTTAAAAATATTATTCACTGAGGGGCTCCAGGGTGGCTCAGTTGGTTAAATGTCTGCCTTGGCTAGGGTCATGATTCCAGGGTCCTGGGATAGCCTGGAGGTGAGCTTTCTGCTCAGCAGAGAGCCTGCTTCTGCCTCTTTCTCCCCCTCTGCCCATTTCCCTCCCCTTGCTTCTGCTCTTGCATGCTCTTGCATTCTCTTTCTATCCCTCACACTTGCTCTCTCTCTTTCTCTCTCTTTCAAATAAATAAATACATCTTAAAAAATTATTCATTAATACAAAGCAAAAGCTTGATAATCTTACAAATCAAATTATATTGCTATTTTAATTTGCATTTCTTTGATAACTAGAGACATTATTTCAAAGGATTTTATTAGCTATTTGCTTTCTTCAGTTATAAATGCAGAAAATCAAATCTATCAGGCTTTCCCAAGGGGGCATCTGTGGACCAACTCTGAAGTTACCTTTTGTGGGTCATGCAGGCCGATCCACACAGGCTGGTTTATTTGGAAGCCCCTTATGTACTTTGCTACCATGTTGGCTTCCTTTATATTCTGGAGAGATGCCAGGTGGGCTCCGTTTCCATACAACTGACACTCGAGCTGTGGGCAAGAAATTGTGCTAATCAACTCTTGAGGTTTAAAAGCATTGTCCTCATCCCAGAACCCTGGTGCACCAAGCAGCATGGAGTGTGCAGCCCCATCTCCTCCAGAACTTGAGATCTAAACCCCATAGCACTTCCTGTCTCCATAGGAGAAAATACAATGGTCACAAGTGTGAGATCTCAGAGGAAGAGGGAGCCCGAGGCAAGGTTGTGAGCTTTAGGGTCAGTGGAAGTGCCTGGGCTCCTCCTGTTCTTGCGTCATGTTACCTCAACAAGTCATGACCTCTCTGAACTTTCCTTACCTGCTACACAAGGGAGTTTGTGAGGATATAATTGCTATAATTACATATTATAATTCTGCATCGCAAAAAATCTAAGAAATCACTCATTATAAAATGTGCCTTTTTTGTTCATGTCCCACCAGGAAAGAAAGAAAAAACCACTGCCACTTTATCTAAATAAGGGAACATTTGATTTTGGAGGTGTTTAAACGTGAAAAGAATGTGTCTCAGAGCAGATAGGATAGGGTAGTGTTCTTCATGGAGCACCTCCAATATGAAGAGCATCTCACACACGCTGTCCCACTGAATTCTCACACCAGTCTTAGGAAGTAGGAACCACCTTTAGTTTATGGTGGAGAAACACATGATCAGAAAGGGGTGTTAGACTTAATTGCCCAAGAATAGAGCCCAGGTCTGCATAACTCTCAAGTTCCATTCTGTTTTACTTTAAATTATTCTGGCCCCCATATCGCACAAGAATAACACGTGTAAAGTGTAAACAAGTGCTCTGTACATTATTTTGTACCAAATAGGAATAGTGTAAATTGTCTAAAAATGAGTGATGCCTCCTTCAGGAGACAGGAGACTCCTCAAATGTTGGTTTAGAATTGAAGATCTTGTGTTAGCTACTTTTTCATTCTAGATGAATGTGCCTGTTTGCTTTTCCTCAGCAGTAGCCACAGGACTTAACCTAGTTGGATTTCTGAGTGCCTTCATCCCAGTTAAGCTAGACTAGGGACTGGTGTGGAAGCATGCAACTATCTGCTCTGTGGCAACTTTTAAAATCTCAGCTCCAGACCCAAGTTTGTTTTACACCTGTATGCTTTTTTGGATCCCAAATTCTTGTTCTTCAAAGAGGCTACTTTCATACCTGTTTAAGAGATTTGACCTGGATTTTTCTTGTCCATTACTGAATGATAATCACCTTTTGTTTCAGGTATTGGATGGAACATGGGGTATAACTATAACTGGAAATTTACGTCCAATTAAATAAAACAAACTTTTTATATCTACATGTCATATAGCTATATAAAGATATAGACTTATTTTATGCTCTTTTGTTACAGGATCTGCCTACATGATAAAAATTAATTTAATACAACTCAATTTAATAAAAACAGGGTCTTGGCTGTGGTCGCTATTCCAATGCTTCCCTTTGGTATCTTGCTCATGATTAGATGTGGCTAGTATTGGATGCTCAAGCAGTCCTCACATTTGCAGCCACTTTACAACACTAAAATGCTTTCATACCCCTAATTTCATTCAACTTTGGAATATGTGATACACAGACGACAGATGACCAGTCAAAATTTAGTGAGAGTACCAGTCACAAAGGATTCCTGGGACAGAAGAGGAAGCAGGTTCCAAGGGGTTGAGTGAGATTTTGCTCCAAGTCCACACTCCTGATAGTGATGGAACCAGGCCTGGAACTCAGATCTCTCTTTCTGTGTCCAAGATCAGTTCCTCCTGTCATCCTCCTGGTGCCTCCAGACTCAGGGTCTTGAGAACTAAGATTGGCCCTCAATATTGGCAACTAGTCAAAGAGCAGCAGTGGCTATGCAAAGGTTTTTTGGGTCTTTTTCCAGCACCTTCTCTGCACTCTGTTCAGGAGTGGTTAACCCTGCTAAGGCTCTGTATCAATTCTGCGGGCTGTTTTTGCCCTCAATTGAGCACCCAGCATGTGCCACAGGCAAGTCATTTTAACAAATACTTCTGACAAGCCCATGAGATAAAGTGTCATTTAATTTTACTTACTTTTTAAGATATTTTATTTATCTGTTTATTAATTTGAGAGAGAAAGAGAGAGCATGAGTGGGAGACAGAGGCAGAGAGAGAGGGAGAAGCAGACTCCCCACTGAGCAGGGAGCTCCACACGTGGCTCAAATCAGGATCCTGGGATCATGACCTGAGCCCAAGTCAGTTGCTTAACTAACTGAGCCACCGAGGTGCCCGTGTCATCCCCATTTAAAAGCAAGAAAACAGGTAAAGTGAGGTATAGTTTAACTCTATAAGGCAGACTCATGATTTAAACTCAGGTCAATATTACTCCCAAGTCCCTAGGTATCTTCCTCTTTGTTTTGGTAGAATTCGTGTTGGAATCTCTGGAAACAGCAGTACAGGTGACCTTTCAGAATTTCATAAAGTTGCTTCTCAAGAATTGAGGAAAAGTTGGTTGCTCTCCATTAGCTTTTTTTCTTTTAGTGAATAGTGTCTGGGAAACTCCTTCTTCATGTAGTTCTCTCTCTCTCTCTCTCTCTCTCTCTCTCTCGTTCACATCACAAAGGAAGCACTGCATTAGGGCTGACTTCCATGGGTTTGCTCCACTAGTTACTCTGGGTGTAATCGGGGTAACATCACTTTTGCTTACACTGCGCTGAAATTTTCTGTTTCAACATCACAATCTTGCACTAATCCTGCACTTTCTAAGGCCACAGAAGACTTTGCATCCTCAATAGCTATAACTTGGTAAGTGCTCCATCATTGCTGAGTTATTTGTATACAGAGTTCTGAGGCCATACTGGGCCCAGGTCACATCACTTTTCCCCATAAGGTGCCCCCAGCCAGTCATGTCAGTTAAACCATCACGACCCCGAGAAACAGCAGCATGGGCTCCCCACAATCCTCTGGGGTGGAGCGCCTACCTGGGTATCTTCAGTGAAACAAAACCAGTAAATTTGTTGGGTGGTGTAGACAATGAAGCCTTCCATTTGTTTAGATTGCTTCATTATCTATCGGGGGTTCTGAAGACTATGTCCCAGGCCTGGTAAATCTGGTACAGCAATTCAATGATTCTTTCTATAAGGTCTTTATCTTCTTATTCTCCTTCTCTTAGTTTATCTCTGTCCTTCTTACTGACAGTGACCTCCTTGAGGGTAATGGCTGTTTTTTGTTCAATTGTACATCTTCACAACCCATCTAGGGTCTGGGCATATAGCTCATGCTCCACCAATGCTTTTAGAACTGAGTGAGTTGAAACACACAACTGCCCTCTCTCCATTTCAGCATAGAGATGACTCCTCAGAATGCCAAGGAAGGACCCTTAGTTCTGAGTCGCACGAGATCTGCAGCTCTGAGTGGCCTCTGCTTTAGAGATCCCTAAGTGTGGGGCCAGATTTCTTACCTCAGCCTCAGACCAGTTTTTCAGCTTCCAGAAGTATCCATAGCAATTGGACTTGTAGTAAAACCATCCAGGAGCACAGCTGGGTCTCATGATGATGTCTGCACAGACACCAAAGGCAATCACAGTCATGATGGCAAAAACAATCAATTACCACACTAGTCAGTTTACAAAATGAAGAGGAGGCTGGTGCCCTGGAAGGACCCTGGTATGCTGCCAAATCTTTACACTGTTAATCTTTCTCTCAGCCTTCTCCAAAGGGAACCATGGCCTTTAGAAGGATAACTGTGCATTGGAGAAAAGGATACAATCAGATCTTTGGGGGATTACTGGACACCGGTTCTGAACTGACACTAATTCCAGGAGACTCAAAAAGTCACTATGGTCTGCCAAAGGAGGGGGCTTATGGAGGTCAGGTGACCACACAGTTTTAACTAGGATTATTTCATGGGGTCTTTGGGACCCCAAGGCCATCCTGTGATTATCTCCCCAGTTATGGAATGCAGAATTGGAACAGACATACTCAGTGACTGGAAAAATCCCCACATTGGTCCTAAGATCAAACAGCCATAATTGAAGGCAGCACAAGAGTGGATGAGTGGCATAGATTGGTAGTGCTGGTTTTGGCTAGGGGGGACAGGACAGGTTAGATGCCAACTTGGATGGAGCTTGAGGATGCGTGAGCTGAGCTGTAAGTCAGTAGCAAGGGGGCAGATGAGGCAAAGGGGGTGTGTGAGCAGAGGAATGGGCGCAGAAATGTGTCAGCTGTGCACAGCAAGAGCAAGCACTTAATTTTGCCTTAAGTACAGGGAATCTTTCAGGCAAACATGGTGGAAAGGAAAAGAAGAATCAAGGCCTGGAAGCCAAGGAAACCATGACAGAGAGAGGCACAAGTTCTTTGTGCTAGTGGATTAGTGAGTGGGCTACGATACCATATCTGAAGGTTTAAAAAACAAGAAGGTAGCTGAAAATGCAGAGGGCCTAGATGTTGAAGGGAATGCCAAGCTGGCAAGTTTGGGCTTTGTGACCATGTGGCTGTGCTCCAATGCTAGAGATGAGTGCAAGGCTCTTTCTATTCCTAGTGGATGTCCACAGACTGTTGTCACAAAGCAAGCATTTCCTCACTCCCCTCTCAAGTGACACTACTGTCACTTGTTTGCCCCATTTCTCTGTTCTATTTCATCCCTCGCCTATAAATCTCTAGGAATTTCCTAGCTTTCACATAATCTCCTTACTCTGGCTAGCATGTGAGGGCTTTCATCACCTAGTCCCAGCTGGATCTTCCTAGGCTGCAACCCCAGGAATTCTTTACAATTACGGGGAGGATCTGTGGAAGAGTAGTGGAGTGACTGGTGAGGATGTCCTGGCTCTACTTCACTCCCCAGGCTTAGCTTGGGTGAATTTCAAGCCCCTGCAGGGAAGCCAGAACCAGAACAACAGGGAGCTAACTATCTGGCTAGTTGGCTCCACAGGAGGGCTTGAAGGCTGCCTCCCATAGTCTTTCACACTCTAGCAAGGTTCAGAGAAAGTGGCTGAATTCCCCAGGACCCAGGGAAGCCATAGGATTGAGAGAACTGGTGGCTGCTGGTTGGCATGGTGTGGAGGGCAGAGAGCCTTAGAACACAAGGACACATCCAGGGTAGGCTAAGACAAGAACCATAGAAGTGAGCCACAGACATGAATACGATGCCCAAAGAACACTACTTCTCTCCCTATGTCCCTCCAATGGATCTCCCCATGGCCAAAGTATTCCCCAGTGGGAAGAATGTCAGGTTATATACATGCTCAGGCATGGTTTCCTTCATGGGGCCACATGGGACTGTGAAAAGGCACCCTGGACTAGGCACCAGAACATCACATAATCTTGCTGTGTGATCTTGGGCAAGTCCCCACCTCCTTTGGGCCTGATTTTCCTCATAAACAGAACAAAGGCATTACACCAAATGTGCCTACATTTCATTTTTTACACTTCAGATATTCTATGATACTTATTTTTAGCTTGTGCATACAGTCTTCTTCTTGGCTTTCTCCACTTGGGAGATCTTAGATTATTGATTCTCACTTTGTTGACATGTTACTTTGTACTTGATGCTGGGTCTACATGTATGGAGAAGTCATCTCTCCCATGAGGCTGTAAGTCCTTTGCAAACCAGAATTCCCAGCATATTCAAATGGGAAAACAATGTATAAACACTGGGTAGTTCTGATTAGAGCTCTCACTTATTGACTGCTAGGCGTCAGGTACTTTAAATACATTATCTCTAACCTTCACAAGAAACTTGCAAAATTATTATAACCAACCGTGGAGGCCAAGAAAATTAGGGCCTTTCAAGTTTAACATTGGCACAAGTACAGCCATTGTAGCCATCTCAGGCCACTGTGACCAGGCCACTGTGGCCAGGTACTGAACTCTATCTTACCCTGGCTACAGGCAAAATCACAAAGCACGCCCTTATCGGAATAAGGAAGCAAGAGTTTGTGAGACCTCTTTACTGAAAATTCTCACACCCCTACCCTTACTGAAAAACCCCACCTTACCCCTAGACCAGCCCATAAAAACCCAGCTGTAACCCACCTCAGGGTCCAAGTCCCTGCTCCGCTGTGTCGAGTATACTTGAACCCAAGCTCAAGCTTGTTAATAAACCCTCATGTACTTGCATCGGTGTCAGCTCGTTGGTGGTTTTCTCAGATTCGCAATCTTGGGCACAGCACAACATTTAGTTGATAATTTAACTATGGCTCACAACTATACAAGGCTAGAATTTGATTCTATAGTCCTGCACTTTTTTACTACGTGACATGGTCTTTCATTCCTGTCTGATATCCACCGCCTGTAGCACCTAAACATTTTTTTTGGCGAAAGGAGGGCTATGTGAGTTTGCTGCATGAACACTGGCTCTGGGCTCAGTTCCAGCTGAGTGACTGATACTCACTACCCAGGACGTCAGTGCTGGCTATGCAGCTCAGCAGTAGGAGCAGCCACATGCTTTTGGGAGCCATCGTCCTCTTCCCTGGAGAGCAGAAGAGACCTATGAGATGCCCTCAAAGTTCCTGGATTCACCTGGATCTGTAATCTGAACACAGTGGGTGAAACTGACCCAGGAATTTAGATGCCAAATCACCTATGGAGGAAAAAAGGGGGTTTGTTTGTTTGTTTGTTTGTTTGTTTGTTTTTGGCTAAACTCAGATCATACAATAAAGGGAACTTCAAGCTAAATTTAGAGATTAGGAATATTTAATTTATGTCACCTGCAAAGCCTCTGGTCCGGTGCCAGAGGCCTACCTGTACTGGGATGAATAGTTTAAAAGTCTGAATGAAGGCATTTGGTATATTGTGAAGAGCCTGCTCCTGCTATTTTCAGGAGAACCAACAAGCTTTCTCACAGATCAGGCAGTAATGGACTTTCTATAGAGTCAATTCAATCAAATCAAATCAGTCCCAAGAGTGAATTTTTCTATGTTAGAATTAAAAGTGAATATGTGGTCCAATACCCATATTTCACAGATGAGAGGACCCGAGGTCTATGGGTATGAAGTGGTTTGCTCATTGGCACACAACTACAACTACATATTCTGACTTTAGGGCAACCCTCTGTCCTTTATGCTTAAGTGATAACCACTTTTTTTTTAAAGAAAATAACTTTCCCCATCACCAGACAGTACATGAATTATTAAAAAATCAGTGAATGAGGAGGGCATTTGATGGGATGAGCACTGGATATTATACTATATGTTAGCAAATCGAACTTTAATTAAAAAAAAAAAGAAAATGGAAAAAGAATTAGATGAGAATCATGGCCCATTATCTTGGGTGGATACTGCCCACTATCTATCTTGGGTCAACTGCCTTTTCCTAAAACTGACTGCTTTCAGAAGACCTCTGAGGATCCTGTTTGAGAAGCCTTCTTACTTGTCCAATTCTTTTTTGTGTGTGTCCAATTCTGAATTGTTTTTAAATTTAATTAAGGGCTGAACTTCCTGGAAAAAAATTAAAAAGCAAGAAAACAAAAAAACCAGTGAAAAACTGGAAAATAGGAAGTAAATTCTATCTCCCAAAGATAAACAATTCAGTGACCAGCTAATAGACGTCGTTCCATGTACATCTGTATATGTGTGCAGGTTTGTGTGCCATTTTATATAAACAGAGTCATAGAGTTTCTTTACCTGGTTTCATTCCTCTGAAACTGGTTGATTGTAATGAACCTTCTTCCCCTCACATAATTATTATGCAGTTTTGATTCCCTCTTTAGTATAAATACACACACACACAGGGTTGTGACTTCACAGAACATGCACACGGTCACATTGATACCCTTGGCTAAAATTCCCTCTGAATGGACTGTTCTGTACATT
Source organism: Canis lupus baileyi (assembly GCF_048164855.1). Lineage (NCBI taxonomy): Eukaryota > Metazoa > Chordata > Mammalia > Carnivora > Canidae > Canis > Canis lupus. Next base: position 8,245,998 of record NC_132849.1, on the reverse strand, counting down.
CCAGTAATAGTACACAGATAGCAATGCCAGTTCCCCCAGATCTCAAGGAACACCCAATTTGTCCAGTTTTTTTCTTGCTAATTTTGGCATAATAAACAAAACTCTCATTGTTTTGTTAGTATTTTTTAATATTAGTAATTAAATTATTTAAATTAATACTTTTTTTAAATGCTCAAAATATATAAAAAGAAGCTGAACAATTTTTATATGATGATTAGCTTTTTAAATTTCTTTTGTAGTTTCATTCTTCTGCATGTGGATGTCCAATTTTCCCAGCACCATTTATTGAAGAGACTGTCTTTCTTCCAATGAATAGTCTTTCCTCCTTTATCGAATATTAGTTGCCCATAAAGTTCAGGGTCCACTTCTGGATTCTCTATTCTGTTCCACTGATCTATGTGTCTGTTTTTGTGCCAGTACCACACTGTCTTGATGACCACAGCTTTGTAGTACAACCTGAAATCTGGCATTGTGATGCCCCCAGATATGGTTTTCTTTTTTAAAATTCCCCTGGCTATTCGGGGTCTTTTCTGATTCCACACAAATCTTAAAATAATTTGTTCTAACTCTCTGAAGAAAGTCCATGGTATTTTGATAGGGATTGCATTAAACGTGTATATTGCCCTGGGTAACATTGACATTTTCACAATATTAATTCTGCCAATCCATGAGCATGGAATATTTTTCCATCTCTTTGTGTCTTCCTCAATTTCTTTCAGAAGTGTTCTATAGTTTTGAGGGTATAGATCCTTTACCTCTTTGGTTAGGTTTATTCCTAGGTATCTTATGCTTTTGGATGCAATTGTAAATGGGATTGACTCCTTAATTTCTCTTTCTTCAGTCTCATTGTTAGTGTATAGAAATGCCATTGCTTCTGGGCATTGATTTTGTATCCTGCCACGCTACCGAATTGCTGTATGAGTTCTAGCAATCTTGAGGTGGAGGCTTTTGGGTTTTCTATGTAGAGTATCATGTCATCAGCGAAGAGGGAGAGTTTGACTTCTTCTTTGCCAATTTGAATGCCTTTAATGTCTTTTTGTTGTCTGATTGCTGAGGCTAGGACTTCCAGTACTATGTTGAACAGCAGTGGTGAGAATGGGGAAAATTAACAAGGCAGGAAACAACAAATGTTGGAGAGGATGCGGAGAAAAGGGAACCCTCTTACACTGTTGGTGGGAATGTGAACTGGTGCAGCCACTCTGGAAAACTGTGTGGAGGTTCCTCAAACAGTTAAAAATATACCTGCCCTACGACCCAGCAATTGCACTGTTGGGGATTTACCCCAAAGATACAAATGCAATGAAACGCCGGGACACCTGCACCCCGATGTTTATAGCAGCAATGGCCACGATAGCCAAACTGTGGAAGGAGCCTCGGTGTCCAACGAAAGATGAATGGATAAAGAAGATGTGGTTTATGTATACAATGGAATATTACTCAGCTATTAGAAATGACAAATACCCACCATTTGCTTCAACGTGGATGGAACTGGAGGGTATTATGCTGAGTGAAGTAAGCCAGTCGGAGAAGGACAAACATTATATGTTCTCATTCATTTGGGGAATCTAAATAATAGTGAAAGGGAATATAAGGGAAGGGGGACGAAATGTGTGGGAAATATCAGAAAGGGAGACAGAACGTAAAGACTGCTAACTCTGGGAAACGAACTAGGGGTAGTAGAAGGGGAGGAGGGCAGGGGGTGGGAGTGAATGGGTGACGGGCACTGGGGGTTATTCTGTATGTTAGTAAATTGAACACCAATAAAAAATAAATTAAAAAAATAAATAAATAAATTTCTTTTGTAAATTTTTGGTTTATAGCTTTGCACATTTTTACTGTTTGATTGCTATTTTTTTCCTCAGAAATCTGTAGACCCTTCTTTGTGCATTTATTGCCTTTCATAAATTACTAAGAATATTTCCCAGTTTGTATATTTCTTTTCATTTATATCTTTTGCCACAATGAAGATTTCAGTAATGGCTATATTTACCTTCTCCTTTATAACATTCTGAATTTATATAACAAAAACATGGTAATGATATATCAAATAAATAGGAAAATGATGATTTTTTAAAAAAGAATCAATGTTGGCACAATTAGATATCTGTCAATTTGGAAGGAAAAAATGTTGGACCTCTGCTTCTTCATACTCAAAAATATAACTTCTAAATGGATTTAAGCCTTAAACATAAAGGTTTAATTTGAAATTTTCAAATTTTAAAGGTATATGTCTACTTTGGTATGATGGAGAAAGTTTTTTTTAAATTTTATATTTATTTATGATAGTCACACAGAGAGAGAGAGAGGCAGAGACACAGGCAGAGGGAGAAGCAGGCTCCATGCACCGGGAGCCCGACGTGGGATTCGATCCCGGGTCTCCAGGATCACGCCCTAGGCCAAAGGCAGGCGCCAAACCGCTGCGCCACCCAGGGATCCCGATTCAATAAAGGAGACACAGACAAACAAAACAAAACAAAACAAAACAAAAACAGAAAACAAAAACAGGCCATTACCATCCACATAAGATTAAAATATCTACCCATATTCTCTTTTATTTTCATTCATCTGACATTTATTTTAGTCTAAGCATGCCATTGGGTCCAAGGTTTTTTCCCAAATGATTATGAGGATGAAGAATTCCTTGAATCCTACTTTGATCATACCTTATGATCCAAAAATCAAAATATATATTCTGTCAAATAATAGATTGCTTAAGGGGAATGATGGAACATAATATTCAAATTTTCCTAGACAATCTGAAGATTCGATCCCTACACAAGTCCATGTGAGCACTCTGACACAGTGTGAATAAAGAAGGAAACCAAATGGTGAAGAGACCCCTCCACCTTTTAACATCATTGCATTAACCCTGCACTTCTCTGATGAACCTCCCTTCTGAAGGTGTTGGAGGTACTCTCAATGTCCTGCAATCCCCTTAAAACACAAACTGCAAGGACTTCTCCATCAAGCCAACTGTCTGAGGGAAGGGAGGTACAGCATCTTTTGGAATAATCTATAAGTGGATCTTAACACACTGGCATTCATTGAATGCTCACATACCACCTAACCTAGTTCTAACTAAGCTGCATTGTATATATTAACTTATTTTACCCATGAAGATACCATGTTCATTGAGATTAAGTAACTTTCACAGCTGCTAGATTTCGTAGCCATGGGTTAACCTGATGCTGACACCAAATGAAACGCTGTTTATAATAAGGAAGAAAAGAAATGCATAGTTCAAATTAAAAAACACAGCAGCAAGAAGCATGACAAACATTATTAGACCCAAAGCTTGTAATTTCTGGCCCAATGAAGAGCTAGCAGAGGAAAACAAATGTTCAAAGAAAGCCTTCTCCCCTCAACTGGTAGAGAATTATCTGGTTGGCCCCCAAGGCTTTGAGAACCCCTACCTTCTTTGGTGTCCTGAGAAATCCCAGGGAGTTCCTGAGTTCTTAAATCTTCTTGATTCCAGAATTATATGACCTTTGTTTGTTTGAAGATTTATTTATTTATTCACAAGAGACACAGAGGGAGAAAGAGGCAGAGACGTAGGCAGAAGGAGAAGCAGGCTCCCCACAGGGAGCCCAGTACAGGGCTCGATCTCAGATCCCAGGATCACACCCTGAGCCGAAGGCAGATGCTCAACCGCTGAGCCACCCAGGCATCCCTGTATGATCTTTGTTTTAATCATAGAGCAATAATATTGCTTGAAGTAATAATCCACCATAAAAGTCTTATCTGTAGTCAAAGAGAATGTGTGAGAGAAAGCTTGAGAATGAATCAAATAGCCAGAAGAATTCCTCCCTGTTTGTAAACAGCTTTTCCTTTCCATCCCATCCTATCAAAACTGACAACATCCTGTCATGTTAGAAGCCCATCTTCTCTCACTGTGTCTACTTTTTCTTCTGTCAATCTTTGTCATCTCTTTCTACTTTCCATTTCCTTTCTTTCTCCTCCCTTTCTATAAAGATGCCCCACTTCAACTCTGGAGAATCAGGACGTGTCTATATCTTTGTGGAAGAGATTTGCCACCAGGTAGGATGGAAGTTCTGCACACCTGTGGTGTGCTTGAGGGGTCCAGATAGACTTTCCCCTTTAAGGCACCAACCCTATCCCCCTCAGCATGCACCCCATTCCTCAAATATCTATTTCAGCTCCTTCTCTTTGTTCGTCAGGACAAGAGCACTGAAATCTTGTCCTACTGCAGAACAATTACATCAAAATAGCTTACATTGATATAATATTTTACCATAGAGTGTTTCTGTGAGATCCTAACAGACCCCATGGGAGTTATGTAGGACATTTACCCTCATTTCACACTGAAGAAACTCAATGTTAAGAGATAGTAGAGAGTCTTCTCAGTCAGGTGTGTGATGCTGGTCAGTGGTGGAGCTGGATGGTGACCTCAGGTCTTCCCTGTTTCCTGAATCACACGGTCATATCAAGAAAATAGCCTGTTGGGCAGCTCCGGTGGCGCAGCGGTTTAGCGCCGCCTGCAGCCTAGGGTGTGATCCTGGAGACCCGGGATGGAGTCCCACATGGGATTCCCTGCATGGAGCCTGCTTCTCCCTCTGCCTGAGTCTCTGCCTCTCTCTCTCTCTGTGTGTGTCTCTCATGAATAAATAAATAAATAAAATCTTAAAAAAAAAGAAAGAAAATAGCCTATTTAGAAAAGGCAACACTATTTCTTTCTCTAGTGTAGATAGCAAAAAAAAAAAAAATTAAACTATGTTGAAAATATCAGAGATTATTCAACCTCAAAGGACAAGAACTTTAAGGCTGGGAAGGATAATAGCATTATTCAAGTCCTGTGCTTCTGCTCTACCATCGATGAACCTGTGGCCGAGAGAAGCACCGTGAGTGATTCAGGACAGAGCTAGTTTGGAGTGAAGCTGGTATCAGAAACTGGGCTTTCTTCCTCTCAGCCCAGAGTTCTTTTTACAATGCTACTTGAGCTTTTCCATTGGCTTTTTCTAGCCTGTGTATACATCTGTGGTAGGACAGGAGAAAGTCATGTTTCTATCATGCCCAAAGTGTATTTTTTAGAGAACCTCTGCCATTCTGATGATGCTTTGGAGAAAAAACACAAGGCCTGGGTTTTGATGTATGTTGGTTCAGGTCCTAATTCTGTTACCTACTCTCTGTCTAACATAGGGCATGCTCCTGAACCTTTCTGAGCCTCAGTTTCCAAACTGTATGTGATGGGAAATCACCAGATGAATTTTGTTTTTTTTATAATAAATTTATTTTTTATTGGTGTTCAATTTGCCAACATACAGAATAACACCCAGTGCTCATCCCGTCAAGTGCCCCCCTCAGTGCCCATCACCCATTCACCCCCAACCCCCGCCCTCCTCCCCTTCCACCACCCCTAGTTCGTTTCCCAGAGTTAGGAGTCTTTATGTTCTGTCTCCCTTTCTGATATTTCCCACACATTTCTTCTCCTTTCCCTTATATTCCCTTTCACTATTATTTATATTCCCCAAATGAATGAGAACATACAATGTTTGTCCTTCTCCGACTGACTTACTTCACTCAGCATAATAATACCCTCCAGTTCCATCCACGTTGAAGCAAATGGTGGGTATTTGTCATTTCTAATAGCTGAGTAATATTCCATTGTATACATAAACCACATCTTCTTTATCCATTCATCTTTCGATGGACACCGAGGCTCCTTCCACAGTTTGGCTATTGTGGACATTGCTGCTAGAAACATAGGGGTGCAGGTGTCCCGGCGTTTCATTGCATCTGAATCTTTGGGGTAAATCCCCAACAGTGCAATTGCTAGGTCGTAGGGCAGGTCTATTTTTAACTCTTTGAGGAACCTCCACACAGTTTTCCAGAGTGGCTGCACCAGTTCACATTCCCACCAACAGTGTAAGAGGGTTCCCTTTTCTCCACATCCTCTCCAACATTTGTGGTTTCCTGCCTTGTTAACTTTCCCCATTCTCACTGGGGTGAGGTGGTATCTCATTGTGGTTTTTTTTTTTTTTTTTTTTTTTTTTTTTTTTTTTTTAATTTTTTTTTTAATTGGTGTTCAATTTACTAACATACAGAATAACACCCAGTGCCCGTCACCCATTCACTCCCACCCCCCGCCCTCCTCCCCTTCCACCACCCCTAGTTCGTTTCCCAGAGTTAGCAGTCTTTACGTTCTGTCTCCCTTTCTGATATTTCCCACACATTTCTTCCCCCTTCCCTTATATTCCCTTTCACTATTATTTATATTCCCCAAATGAATGAGAACATATAATGTTTGTCCTTCTCCGACTGACTTACTTCACTCAGCATAATACCCTCCAGTTCCATCCACGTTGAAGCAAATGGTGGGTATTTGTCATTTCTAATAGCTGAGTAATATTCCATTGTATACATAAACCACATCTTCTTTATCCATTCATCTTTCGTTGGACACCGAGGCTCCTTCCACAATTTGGCTATCGTGGCCATTGCTGCTATAAACATCGGGGTGCAGGTGTCCCGGCGTTTCATTGCATCTGTATCTTTGGGGTAAATCCCCAGCAGTGCAATTGCTGGGTCGTAGGGCAGGTCTATTTTTAACTGTTTGAGGAACCTCCACACAGTTTTCCAGAGTGGCTCATTGTGGTTTTGATTTGTATTTCCCTGATGGCAAGTGATACGGAGCATTTTCTCATGTGCATGTTGGCCATGTCTATGTCTTCCTCTGTGAGATTTCTGTTCATGTCTTTTGCCCATTTCATGATTGGATTGTTTGTTTCTTTGGTGTTGAGTTTAATAAGTTCTTTATAGATCTTGGAAACTAGCCCTTTATCTGATAGGTCATTTGCAAATATCCTCTCCCATTCTGTAGGTTGTCTTTGAGTTTTGTTGACTGTATCCTTTGCTGTGCAAAAGCTTCTTATCTTGATGAAGTCCCAATAGTTCATTTTTGCTTTTGTTTCTTTTGCCTTCGTGGATGTATCTTGCAAGAAGTTACTGTGGCTGAGTTCAAAAAGGGTGTTGCCTGTGTTCTCCTCTAGGTTTTTGATGGACTCTTGTCTCACATTTAATCTTTCATCCATTTTGAGTTTATCTTTGTGTATGGTGAAAGAGAGTGGTCTAGTTGCATTCTTCTGCATGTGGATGTCCAATTTTCCCAGCACCATCTATCGAAGAGACTGTCTTTCTTCCAGTGGATAGTCTTTCCTCCTTTGTCGAATATTAGTTCACCATAAAGTTCAGGGTCCACTTCTGGGTTCTCTATTCTGTTCCATTGATCTATGTGTCTGTTTTTGTGCCAGTACCACACTGTCTTGATGACCACAGCTTTGTAGTACAACCTGAAATCTGGCATTGTGATGCCCCCGGATATGGTTTTCTTTTGTAAAATTCCCCTGGCTTTTCGGGGTCTTTTCTGATTCCACACAAATCTTAAAATAATTTGTTCTAACTCTCTGAAGAAAGTCCATGGTGTTTTGATAGGGATTGCATTAAACGTGTAAATTGCCCTGGGTAACACTGACATTTTCACAATGTTAATTCTGCCAATCCATGAGCATGGAATATTTTTCCATCTCTTTGTGTCTTCCTCAATTTCTTTCAGAAGTGTTCTATAGTTTTGAGGGTATAGATCCTTTACCTCTTTGGTTAGGTTTATTCCTAGGTATCTTATGCTTTTGGATGCAATTGTAAATGGGATTGACTCCTTAATTTCTCTTTCTTCAGTCTCATTGTTAGTGTATAGAAATGCCATTGCTTCTGGGCATTGATTTTGTATCCTGCCACGCTACCGAATTGCTGTATGAGTTCTAGCAATCTTGAGGTGGAGGCTTTTGGGTTTTCTATGTAGAGTATCATGTCATCAGCGAAGAGGGAGAGTTTGACTTCTTCTTTGCCAATTTGAATGCCTTTAATGTCTTTTTGTTGTCTGATTGCTGAGGCTAGGACTTCCAGTACTATGTTGAATAGCAGTGGTGAGAGTGGACATCCCTGTCTGGTTCCTGATCTTAGGGGAAAGGCTCCCAGTGCTTCCCCATTGAGAATGATATTTGCTGTGGGCTTTTCGTAGATGGCTTTTAAGATGTCAAGGAATGTTCCCTCTATCCCTACACTCTGAAGAGTTTTGATCAGGAATGGATGCTGTATTTTGTCAAATGCTTTCTCTGGATCTAATGAGAGGATCATATGGTTCTTGGTATTTCTCTTGCTGATATGATGAATCACATTGATTGTTTTACGAGTGTTGAACCAGCCTTTGTCCCAGGGATAAGTCCTACTTGGTCATGGTGAATAATTTTCTTAATGTACTGTTGGATCCTATTGGCCAGTATCTTGTTGAGAATTTTTGCATCCATATTCATCAGGGATATTGGTCTGTAATTCTCCTTTTTGGAGTCTTTGTCTGGTTTTGGAATTAAGGTGATGCTGGCTTCTTGGAATGAATTTGGAAGTACTCCATCTCTTTCTATCTTTCCAAACAGCTTTAGGAGAATAGGTATGGTTTCTTCTTTAAACGTTTGATAGAATTCCCCTGGGAAGCCATCTGACCCTGGACTCTTGTGTCTTGGGAGGTTTTTGATGACTGTTTCAATTTCCTCCCTAGTTATCGGCCTGTTCAGGTTTTCTATTTCTTCCTGTTCCAGTTTTGGTAGTTTGTGGCTTTCCAGGAATGCGTCCATTTCTTCTAGATTGCCTAATTTATTGGCGTATAGCTGTTCATAATGTGTTTTTAAAATCGTTTGTATTTCCTTGGTGTTGGTAGTGATCTCTCCTTTCGCATTCATGATTTTATTAATTTGAGTCTTCTCTCTCTTCTTTTGAATAAGGCTGTCTAATGGTTTATCTATTTTATTAATTCTTTCAAAGAACCAACTCCTGGTTTTGTTGATCTGTTCCACAGTTCTTCTGGTCTCGATTTCGTTGAGTTCTGCTCAAATCTTAATTAACTTTCTTCTTCTGCTGGGTGTAGGATCTATCTGCTGTTTTTTCTCTAGCTCCTTTATGTGTAAGGTTAGCTTTTGTATTTGAGTTCTTTCCAGTTTTTGAATGGATGCTTGTATTGCGATGTATTTCCCCCTTAGGACTGCTTTTGCTGCAACCCAAAGATTTTGAATGGTTGTATCTTCATTCTCATTAGTTTCCATGAATCTTTTTAATTCTTCCAATTTTGTTTTTTATGCTACTTATTAAACACAGCCTTTCTCTGTAGACAGCTAGATGGGAATCATTATTGCTTCATGACACAACAAAGAACAAAGATATTAATTCAAAGCCTTTTAAGTTCAAAAGCACTGGTCCAGATGCAAGAGAGCAAGGTTTTGATAATATATGTTTAGGTAGATGTCCTAACCCTCACTCTGCTAGCTTCATGTCACAATATAAAGTCTTGAGATGAGAAAGGGAAGAGAGGGAGATGAGAAAAAAGAATTAGAGGCTCTAGAACTTGAAGAGGTCTTCCACTGAATCCCCCCACTAGTTAGTTCCAAAAGTGGATGTTGATGAAACCCTCATAAAACTTTGGAATATAAGAACACAGAGGACTCAGGAAATATCTGAATTGCAAAGCACCACTGAATTCTGAATAGAATTATTTGAAAATTTTCTATATATGGACACATCATATATGAAATTTAGAGAAACCTAAAACTGCGAATCAGCAACAATTACCTCCAAAACCAGGATCAGGGGCACTTGAGAGACACAGTCAGTTAAGCATCTGCCTTTGGCTCAATCATGATCCCAGGGTCCTGCGATCAAGCCCCTTGCTGGGCTCCTGCTCTCATGGAGCCTGCTTCTCCCTCTCCTCCCTGCTTGTGCTCTCTGTCTCACTCTCTCTCTCTCTCTCAAAAAAATAAAATAAAAACTTTAAAAAAAATAACACAAAAAAACCCCAAACTAGGATGAGAATAGCACCATACCAGAGTAATAAGGAGAGGAAAATAAATAAACAAATAAAATATACAAATAATAAACATAAAATATAAATAAAAAATGTGAAGGGAAACAAATTTCAATCTGGAAATCTATACTAGCTAACTAGCCATTGAGAGAGGAGCACGAAATTAAGACACGTGAAGATTATAAGAACTTACAAAGCTTATTATCCATTGTTTTTACTGAAATTACTGCTCAAGCATGTAATTAGGCAAAAAATAAAATAATCCCGGAAGAAAGGAATGTGAGACAATATAGAGATGAGTTTTGATGTTAAAAAGAATTATGTTTAGAATAAAATTCATAGTGACTTTTCTTTTTTCTTGTTAATACAAGTGGGGTCTAAAATACTGGACCAAAACAAGAATTAGAGTTTGGAATGAAATTAAAATTTCATTTCTAAGGTCTGATGCTAATTAAATTTTACTTTATTAGAAAAATTTCATTTAAGGGGAATGAATAATGCAGTTGGTTAATTTCTGAATCTTGGTTTCAGCTAAGGTCATGATCTCAGGGTCATGAGTACAGAAGTCTGCTAAGGTTTCTCTCTCCCTCTCCGTCTGCTCTTCCCCTCCTCTCTCTCTCTCTCTCTCTCAAATAAATAAATCTTTAAAGAAAAAAAGAGAAATTTCTCATTTGAGTATATGTATTTCCAGAATACTATTTGTATAACACAAACTCGATGTTGTTCCATTTATGAGGAAATACTAAAATAGAGACCCACCTCCATCCAAATTTTTGGGACAGCAGGAAAACTCTTCCTGGTCTTAGCCTCTTCTGTTCCTCTAGTTTATAGCACCGGTGCTCCATTCACTCACCTCTGAGCTCCATTAGCATTCCCCTGTCAGTGTTTCCTGGAAATCATACAAGGTCATGCCTCCATGCATTTTTCTGTGTCATTCTCCTTTTTTGCAATACTCTTCTTCTCTTTGGTCATGTTTATTTGTCTTTTAATTAATTAGTTCAATAACTGTTGAATGTTATTAAGTGCAAGGATCTGGGGTGAGGGAATAGATATAATGGGGAAGACAATAAGAGGTAAGAAAAAGAGAACCAACCTAGTCCCCAGCTCAGCATGGTTTGGTTCATGACTTGAAGCTTTTCCTTACTCTATTCTCAGACAGCAAGATAGCACTCTTATGCTCACATACCACATGCTTATATTTAAATTCTGTTTTCTGCCTATTTCTGTTTCCTAATAAATCTCTATGCTGCTTCGGCTCTGAGATCATGCTTACCTCATCTCCACAACCTTATGCTCAGGAAGTTTTAGTGCTGAACTGACCAACAACCTCAGAAACACTAGCTGCTTCCAGACCAGCCCCTTTTCTTCTTAGGTGCTTCCTTCTAGAGAACAAGCAGGCTCACTCATATTTTCTTTTTCCAGTAAACAAAAACTGTTTGTTTGTTTTTTAAACATTCACCTCTTTCTCAGAGGGAAATGTCTTCTTTCCCTTTTTGGAAGGATTCATGCTCTAAACCTGCTCGAAGCACTACTATCACTACTATGTAGTGATTCTACCTTACTTCCTAAAAGTCTTCCCCAAGGAGAAACATATACATTCATATACCTCTATAGATAGATGGTACATTTTGAAAAGATGAGAGTGGTTAAGAATGCTTAGACCAAATTGAATTTTCTGATGGAAAATGAAAATGTGATCTCTTGACATGTTTTCACAAATATTCTATAAGTTCTTGCCAATTCATGGCCCACTAACACAACTGCCCTAAAGGATGGGACGTGTTCTAATCTATGGTTTATCAATGCAGCAGCCACTAACCAACCACATATGGCCATCAAGCATTTGGAATATGGCTAGTATGAATGAGAAGTTGAATTTTAAATTTAATAGAATTTTTGTCAACTATATTTAAATTTAAACACCTGATGTGGTTAGTGGCCACCATATTGGATAAGTGAAATCAAGAAGATGAGAGCAGATTTCTTACAGAAACAGATCAATGTGAAACAAAAGCAAAATTGTTTCTATTTTTGAGGAAGCTTAGAGGCAGAGAAAAACTTTGTGGAAATAAGTCCAGAGAACTTGAAGGAATTGTGGGGCATTTGTGGGGAAAACTGTACAGCTTAGATTTGAGTCAAATTCAATTTGATCTCCAAGCTGACACCTAGGGTATGCTTTAGTAAAGAATCTTTGTCATATCAGTTTCCTGACTCTACTTTCCCTGATTGAAGCTTAGATGGCAGTGAGCCCTCTGCCTTCCTCTTCAAATGACTGAAGAATTCCATTTTGAGTCAAAGAGTAGAGCTTCTCACTGCTTCTTCATTTGAAGTCAAGGATAGATTGCCTCCAACTTTGGTATGACAGCAACTCATTTTGCACCCATTTTAACTAATGAAAAGTTTCTACTTTACTGTTGATGTCTATTAGAAGCTTTTTGAAAGGGTCAATTATTTTGACATCTAAACATCTGAATACCATCAGGTCAACATGAGAAAGGAACCTCAGCTAGGCAGGGGCAGCAGGGTGGGGAGCACCTAATGGAATGATCAGTGTGAGAAAGAAAATCAAAGTGTGAGAAAGCATCAAAGAAAAATGATTTAGGGGGAAAATGAAGTCTGGTAGAGGGATTTGAGAAAAACATGAAGTGACTATATAAGAAGGGAAATCTTGAAATTTTTTCCCAATTCTAAATCTTAAGAAAACAGCATAAACTACTTATTGTTTTTAAAACTATAGAGGTAGGGTAGAAATTTTAGTTATGGACTTAATCCTTTTATATTTGGCAGAAATGAACACCATGAACACTGCTGCAGGGAAGCCCTGCAACATCCCATGATACTGAATCAAATTCTCTCAGCAGGAGAGATGAAATGAGTCCCATTAGGAGGTGTTCATTAACTTTTACAGCTAGTCTGGAGAGACTCTTGCTGTGAGGATAAGTGAGTTGGTGCCCCCTCACTCAGTCCTGAAGACCGGTGGCATAGAGTAATCTCCCCATGTCCACATTTCCTGGGAAATCTACTATCTGTATCTGTGGAAAGCTCTACCAGCTAGAATGCATCAGTTGATTTGCTCAAGAGGCACAAGGGAAGTTATGCCACAGAGATCAAATTGAAAATTGTATACACAACTAGCTCTCTTCTTCATCCTTCAGTACTTTCAACCCAGGCTTTCTCTCCTCCGGGAACACTGATCTAAGCCTGCCCCTTCTCTGTAGTAACATTCCTCTTGTGTAGAAATAATTTGTTTATGGACTTGTTGCTCTCAACAGAGTGCCACTTCTCAAGCACAGGGATGTGACTTTCCAATCTCCATATCTGGCACTTAGATGGTGCACAAAATGTGTTTCCTGGACCAAACTCAATATATTGAAATGACCGGGACAGTGCTTGACACAAAGATACACAACATATGTTATCTTCCATCTTCTATACTTTCTTCTAAAAATTTCCACTGACTTGATTGGCCTTATCATCTGAAGAAAAAAAAAAAACATACGTATTCTACAGATGCATATATGGAGGTGTGAAAAGATTGTTATAATACCAGGCCCTACAATTAACTTAGGAAGTGTTGTCTTCAAAGACATTCCCTCGATGAACAAATTGGGGTGGAAAGTAAGACCCTAAGAATATTGATTAGCAGGATGGAAGCGTAAGACATATATCAAAATAGTTCTGCTTTTGAGCAATAAATATGAAATTTGGTGTCAGGGGGCAAAAAGATAGGTGAGGGGAGTGTGAGAGAAGAGACAGAGGGGTAGTGAGGCATTGTGGTGTGCCCAGAAGATTTTTAAAAACATGTATGTCTAATATCCAACCCAATCTTTTTATTTTTTTTAACCCAATCTTTTTAAACTACTATCTAAACTACTCTACATTTCTCCAAGAGCTTTATAAATTCTATCATACTCACAGAGACCTTATCGGACTGGAGGTTTGGTTTGCTTTTATGTTTATATTAGGATTTCACCATATAATATTAATAGGAAATTACAGTATTATATGCAGACTGTGATCTCATTTTTGTAAAATAACTAAGCTGTATAGGTATTTATGTATGTAGGTATTTATGTGCCTGGAAAAGGCATGCAAACCACATTTCTCTGTGATTACCCTGGAGAATGAAGTGGAAATGGGAAAAGGGAAGAGATTTCACTCTTTATGTAATTCTGCATTATTTCAAATGGTCAATAGCATATGATTTAGGGTCACTCATTTAACTCCTCATTTCATTTTGGATTATGGCAGCTTCAAAACTTCTTCGTTCCTTACTTTCCTTTTTTCTTTCCTTCCCTTCTTCTTCAAGTCATTATATTTCCACTATACTATCCACTTGTTTCTCGTCTGTTGGGTCTTGCCATATCACATCTTCAAGATGAGCAGGTGAAAATGTATTCCTCTTATTGACAAATGCCTTGTTTGTGTTTTGTTTTGCATTCGAAGATTTTTTTTTAATGATGATGTTACTTTATTAGATTTCATGCATACATCTTACATATTGAGCTTGAAGGATTTTTAAAAATCTATACAGCTGTGTAACAATAACCCCGATCAGGATACAGAACATTTCCATCGTCCGGGTAATTCCTCCCTGCACCGCCCCCCGCCCCCCACTAAAGTAACAACTATTCTGACTTCCATCACCACAGATTAGTCTTGCCTTTTTTAATTTTTTTTAACTTTAGGTAATTATTTATCTGAATTGTTTACTTGACATAAATGTTTTTGTGTTTCTTCCACATTGTTGCCTGTATTAATAACTTGCTCTTTCTAATGCCTGGTAGCATTCCATTGCATAAATATAGTGCAGGTCATTGTTCTGATTCCTCATTCTTGGTTGATGCACATTTTAGCTATTTTCAGCTTCTGACTAAAGCTGCTATGAATATTGTTAGCCTCTTGACAGATACATGTTTTCATTCCAGGAGTAGGAGTGGGATTGCTGGCTCATGGGATGGGTATGTATTTACATTTGTTAGAAAGTGAAAAACCTTTCCCATCTTACACTCCCAATGGCAATGTGCAAGAGTTCCAAGTGCTCCAAATCCTCAATAACATTTGGCTATTGTTAGTCTTTTAATACTTTCATCCTAAATCAAAAAGCACAATACTATTTCCTGTGCTGTGATTTATCACAGATTAAGGGATTAAAAACCACACAAAGAAAATGACTCAGATCTTAATGAGAAGAGAATTCATATGTGGGAGAATCAGTAGTCCTTTATGGACCTCGTATCTCCAGAATAATAGCATTGGAGTGGATGATTTCTGAGGCATTTCTAACTCAGGTAATGGATTTGGAGGAAGGCAGGTCAGTGTAGTTGTCAGTGCATGGCCTTTGGTGTCAAGATTCAGGTTCTTGCTGGACTCTGCCACGGGTCAGCTGGAGGGCTTTGTGTAGATATTTAGGCTCAAAAATACTCTATATTCTTGCTAATAAACTCAGATATGAATTGTACATCTATCACAGGAAAGTTTTAAATATTAAATGAGATCATGAACGCAAGGTGTTTTGCATAATACACAGTGAAGACTTAATAAATAACAGATTATAAAACATGGATATTTTCTGTAGGCATGCTGACAACACTGACTCCATATTTAGCATTCCTTCTTGTCTCCCCTCTGGTGCACAGATGATGCCACTTTAGATAACTCCTCTGCGACCTTACCACCACACCCCTTGCTCTATAAAAGCTGTGGCTTGAGGTCCAAATGGGGCAGAGAGTGGAAAGTGGCAGAGAATGGCCTCACACTGCTTGGATCACCTGCCCATCTTCTACCCCCTGTCAGTAAGCTACCCCCAAATAAAACTACATAAATGGTATGGATGCCTTGCTTCATTTTTGGTCATCTTAAATTAATTTTAAATTTCAGAACTTCTATCAGTGGAATTAAAGAATATACATTCTTTTGTGCATGGTTTCTTTTGCTCAATAAAATATGTTTGAAATTCATCCATGTTGGGTTTGTTTGTTTGTTTTTTATAGATTTTATGTATTTATTTTAGAGAGAGAGCACACACATGTGTGAGCTAGGAGGGGCAGAGGGGGAGAAGAAGAAAGAGTCAGAAGCAGACTCCCCACTGATTATAGAGCCGACTTGGGGCTTGATCTCACAACTCTCAGATCGTGACCTGAGCCAAACTAAGAGTCAGATGCTTAGCCAACTGAGCCACCCAGACGCCCCTCAACCACATTGTTTTGTGTGTCAGTAATTTGTTCCTTTTTTATTCTTTTTAATATCCCACAGAATGAATATATCACAGTTTATTCATCCTGTTGATAGGTACCTGAACATTTCCAGTGTTTACTCTTATAATATTAAAGTTGCTGTAAAGATTCATGTATAATGTCATTTTGTGAACATGTTCTAATTTCTCTTGGGTAAATATCTTGGAAATATTGAGTCATAGAATAGGAAGTTGCTCAGTTTTATAAGAATTTGCCAGACTTTCCTCCAAGTGATTAAATCATATTACATCAATTATGTATGAGAAGGGAGAAAGTTTTGCTACTTCCAAAGGGATTTTTCTAACTAAGGACATTGCTGATGACTTCAGGAGCATGAGTATGGGATACAGAAACACTGCCACCACCATCACATGAAGCTATAGGAAGTAGGTTTATTGTGTAAGAAATCCTAAGACTTGCATGAGTTCTTGTCAGACCACATAGGGTACTCAACTGATTAGGGCATGGGAGGCCTTGGGATCACTGGCAGGGAAGTGGCCCATGGTAAGTCATTATGCCTGTGCCTACCTGGCAGGTAAATACATTCTTTGTCCCTTCTTGATGACTCCTAAAGATAAGGATAGTCAAAGAAAATAATATCACATCTGGAAAACCCAGATCTTAGTAAAATTTAAAAGAGAGTAATGCAAGGTAAATGCCAAGAAGCAGCCAGTGGGCATCAAATTTGAGTCTGTGGATCAAGGTAAGGAGTCAAATACATAAGTTTTTTCAGAAGTCACTAGTTGTTTTTCCTGAGTAGAGATGGGTTTGCATTTCAACCTGAGGTAACCCATTTGCTTCTTCATTCCTCTTTGAATGATGATGTCCCTTATTCAATAATTCCCTAAACGTTCTTTAGATAAAGATTGTATGCGCACTCTTCAAAGGAGTCAGCCTTAAATTAACTAATTTTATGGTTTTATTTCAAAGTCTTGCCTGCATTTCCTTTTTAGGATGACATAATTTATAATGCACAAACTTGCTATCTCCTCCCTTTATGTACACATCAAGTGAGGAAACAATTGTCCATAGCACAGATAGTCATAGAGTTGGTTCAATGTTTGTGAGTACAGTTTCATAGAAGCCTCTTATCTGAAATAGCCCTAGGAGTGCTTGGACATGAGAGATATAAGATGTTCAGCTGGATACTTTAGGATATGTCCTTCCAAAAGCAAAATAGTTAAAAAAAAAAAAAAAAAAAAAACAGAATTACAGGATGTCAGAGCCAGAGGAGCTCTGGCCATCTACACTGTCCAAGTTCCTGGGACAGGATTTTAATGTCCATCCCAACTGGGGCTTTGACTCATAAGATTATCATCCCCAGGAAACTGAACCCTAGAATGGAGAAACATGCTGGGCTAGGGAAGATATGCCTACCTCTTGAACCTGATGGACAGGAAGTAGGTCCTCTCTCTGAGGTCCCAGAGGCTCTTGCTGCCCTGCACCTGCGAGTGTTCTCCTTCACTGAGGAGGGAGGCCTTCTGGAGGACTGGTAGTATTGACCCAGAGATAGCAACTAGAGGTTTGTGGAAGGCTCCCAGGGTTCTGAAGGCATGCTGAGTATATGCCTGGGGGACCTCCATAGCATGCTAAGGGAGATCTGCTTTACCAAACTGTGCCCTTCAAAGCCTCCTCCAACTTTGGGCACATCTGTTATCTCCTAAAGGTTGGGGAGCTGCACACAAAGGCCCATGGCATAACTCATGAAGGACCTGAAGAGCACATCTGTGAGCAATCAGAGCTGCTGGCACATTCTGGCACCCATATCCACAGAAAATATAAAGAATTGCTCCTGGTATTTGAACATAAGAGGTTGTCTAGGGAACGCAATGTAACCCATATCATTTTTGACCCATACCAAACCTCCTGGCAGGTTTTACAAATTCTCAATTTCAGACACTGTATCTACAGATACATCTAGCAGCTACTGGAATCTGGACCAAGCAATGATAAAATAAATCCTAGTAAAAAGCAACTGTTCAATGTTCTCCACTCTTTTTTTTTTCAAAGTATAGAAAAGATGTCCAATATCCTCAAATTCAAACTGATTGCCCACACTTATCAGTAAGAAAGTCTTTTGGTGACACATATGGGAAGGGCTGGATCCGAGGAGTTTGTGACAAATATCAGGGTGCATCAACTTGCACTCCTGGAATGGAAAACGTGATTTTTTTCTGCTTATGTGTCTACACATGAACTGGGACATGTTGTAAGGATGATGAATGATTCCACATTCTGTCAATGTAAGAGAGGCAGTCCTAGGCCCATTCTGGTGTTGCCCAGGATTATTATAGCAAAATGTCTTCAGTCTACAAGAGAAGAGAATCAGCAAACATAACCCAGGCCAGTAGGAAAACCAGATCAAAGAGATAGGACAAATAAACACGCTCTCCATATTCACTTTATGACACCAGATTCCTTGGCTTAACTTGACCTAAAGATAACCTTTGTTCTTCTACTCATTTTTTAAATAATCTCAATGATTGCCATTTTCTTCATATGAGGGATGATGAGATAGATTTAGAAAATCCAAAAGAAAACATCCTAAATACACCAACTACAACAGGCAGTTTTCTGAGAATACTACTCTACATACAGTAACTCAGCTAAAACCAACTATGCTTGAAGCACATTCTTTTAAATGATACTCTTTTATGTTAGTAGTTAATCAAAGGTACTGATTGTGTGGCTGTCCTACTAATCTATTTTGGTCTTTAAGTGCTATGTAATATGATTTTCCCTTGCATTTTCATTAGCAAATAACTTCTTTTCCCTAGAATCCTACATCATTTATCTGAGCACTGAACCTCAGAACGGTCGGTCTATGCTATCAAGAAAGTCCAATAATTCTCCGAATACAACTGTCTGTCCCAGCAGCTTCACGCATAGGGAGAATATAGAAGGGCCTTACTTTCCACCACCATTGGCTACGAAGACCTCACCACTGTATCCTGATGACTCCAGGGGACTTCAGACAAAACAGTGAAACCAAGCCAAAGTGGCTGAAGTGATGCTGCTGGCCATGGACCCTGAAGGTCCCTCATATAGCTTTGTTTATAGTAAGTCACCTGTGATATAGCTTTTGGGAGTGTGAATTCAGCAAGATCTTGATATTTATATGTCCTTTGTGAGGCTGAAGGTCACTACAAATGCCTCCCCTTGCCAATGGTAAAAAGAATTAGGCAGGGGCCTCATTCCCTTCTCTTTGGGGCTCCACATCTTCTTTGCCTGCACTAGTGGCAACTTAAATGTTCATTCCCCTATGTTCAAGGACTTGTGGGAAATGTGTGTATCTTCCTTTGTTGTGTGATGCAAAGAGTGTGTAGGTCTTGTTCCAAAAGTGTTTTTCCTTCCACACAGAGGCCCCTTGCTCTTCAGTTGGGCATGGAGCCTTTCTTCTCCTGTCCTATGTGTACATGTGCCTCCTCCTGTCTCTCACTGTGGATCCATTCTTGGCTTTTTCACTCTTCCTAGTCTATCACATCTCAGGAAATTCTCTCTGTCATATAAAGTGTCTTAGGCCAAATGTCCAGCCCATGGTCAACCCTACGGTAGGGGACCATTTCTATAAGTTCTATTACGAAGGAAAGCCCCCTAGAACAGTCCCTGTATCATCATGGTCATAGGTTTACATTGAACCCAGATTTTCCATTTTCCAAGTTCTAAATCCAAGGAAGACTAATCAGATAAGATAAGGAATACAAATATTGAGAAAGAAGGTAGTTTGCTGACTTTCATTTTGTCTCGGAGAGGTGACTATCATATGGAATGGGTATTTGATAGGAATTACTTGTGGCCCTAGGAAAGTGCAAAGTAGAATGGGTATCTCATAATATAGGAATGAGTGCATTATGACCATAATTTTATAGCATTATATACATAATTTAACATTTATTAGATGGCTTCCTCTTTTTAGATTGTTCATGTACAGTGAAAGACTTTTGTCCATTAGAGCATAGTACTTCTTATTCAGATGATTTAACTTAAAAGCACCTGAATCTGCTGTGCCTGAAATCTAGATCTACCCAACTGTACAACAATATGTGTCATTATAGTAGGAAGAGTCTGGGTTGCTGATTCAGAGATTGTTACTTGTTACTTTGTTACTAGTGAGCTTATTGCTACTTTCTGAACAAGCTGTGGGATCTCATTGGCCAGGTTTCTCAACATGAGATCTCAGTGTCCACATCTATAGCTTATAGTAGTCAGACTAGGTTATCTTGAAGGAGCTTTCAACTAACCTCAACAAATGTTTATTAAGTTCTTTTTTTTTTGTCAGTGGACCTATGCGAATTCTTAGGGATATATTCAGGACGAAAGGAGATATATCCTTGCCTTTTTAGGGCTTTCAGTCTACTAGAGAAGCAAAACATTATCCTGATATGACCCAGTTTTTCCTCCAAGCTTACTATGTAGTAATAAAAATAAGGCTGAAATCTTTCTTTTGATTCCACTTTTGTTTTTTATTAAAATTCCCTGTGTGATGTGAACATATTCATATTGAAAATATTCCATTACACAGAAATACTGGAATAGCAAAGAAAAAGAAATTTAGTCATGTTGCCTCCTGTTCCAAAAAATTCAGAGTATTGAGCTGTCCATTAGCAAGCTTTGGTGCTCATCTTTGAAGTCTCTCTTCTATACATTTATGTGACAAATTTTCTTTTCTGGAGATATCTGGTCCATGAGTAAATAGGAATTGATTTATACTTTACGAATGCTTGCATGAATTGCCTTCTCATTAGTCTCTGTAAATCTTTCATGGTGTGTCATCTATCCAAGTAGATGTGCCTGAGATGTGCTACCATTTAGTGTGCCTGAAAATCACCTGAAGGTGATTGGTCACATGCAGGTTGTTGGGCCCCACTACCCAGACTCTGATTCAAGTAGGTTTGTGATAAGGCCCAAGACTTTGCATGTGTAACAAGTTTCCAAGTGATGTTGATGAGGGTCTTCTGAGGACCACAGTTTGTGTACCACTGATGTACCCATCAGCTCCATTCCTTTAAACAGTAGCAAGGTATTCAATTTCATGGAAGTACCAGTTTTGTTATCAAGTCATGAATATTTAGATTGTTTCCCCTTCTCCCTCCCCCTCTTTTTTTTTTTTTTTCTCCTGAAAAAAGGCTGTGGTGGGGCACCTGAGTGGCTCAGTTGGTTAAATGTCTGCCTTTAGCTCAGATCATGATTCCAGGGTTCTGGGCTCAAGCACTGCATCAGGCTCTCTTCTCAGTAGGAAATCTGCTTCTCTTTCTCCCTCTGTGCACTCACTCTCTCAAATAAATAAATAAAATCTTTAAAAAAAGAAAAAATGTTATGAGGATTGCTCTCATTACCTCATCTTTATGCACATGGGTGATATACACACAGGCATTAGTTCCTAGAAGTGTGGTTCACTTTTGTCTTAGTGAATGTCAAGACATAAATTTCCACTTAACACGAGATTGCTGAGATCCATGCCTTGTAGCACACTATCATAGTTCGTTCACTTTCACTGATGTCTAGTGTTCCATTGCAAGAATATAACAAATTTATTCATCCGCTCTCTCACTGGTGAGAAAGCTGCATGATTTCCAGGTTGTTTTGTACTATGAACTATCCATGCCTCCTGATAAATATTCTGGGTGTGGAATAGCTTAGGAAAAGGGTATATAAATAGTTGAGAATAAGATGTGATCTGTTCTCTCAGTTACTATATTTGAGACCACTTTATTACACTGCCTTAGTCTTTATTGCCAACAATAGACTGTTCAGTGTATTTTTTTCAAATATTATGTGTTTCAACATCACTCTTTGTCTAATGCGTTTTGTTCTTGTTTACTCCAAAGATGCTCTTCATAGTCTACTAAATTCTTTGGAACTGTTTCTGGACTTTCATTCTGGTCTATTGATTTTTTAGTATTTTATTCCACAGGAAGATTAAATTTAATTATCATTGCTTTAAAATGTTTTCATGGTATTGAATGAGTTTACATATGCAGAGGTACTTAGAATATTTTTGTACTGAAGTGCTAAATAAGTGTTAACTATTATCTTAATTATCTTGTAAACAATATACAATGATCTAGGCACCCTCAAACCTTTTCAGATATTTCAGAGCTAATACAATTTATTTGTTTTCTTATGCATTTGAAAAATCAACTTATCTTGTTCTAAGTTATAGGAAATCTTGTGGATGTATCTATTGAAATAACAATAACTAGATATGAATCTTTGAGGCAGAACAGAGATTTGGATAATGTTATGTCTCTCTTTCTAATAATAGAGTGTGCTTTCCCTCTATTCAAGTATTTTTCCCTGTGTAACTTGTCATAAATTACTCTTCCAGTAGATCTTGCACTGCATTTACTATGTTTTTCTTTAGGCATTTATATTTGTTGGTATTAAGTGGAGTCTGTAGGGGAGGAAAAAGTGTTTTTCCTTCAATCCATCTTACATTCATTGCCCAGGACTCTGCAAATTAGATGGATAAAGACAGATTGAATTAACATGTGCATTGAGCATACACGTGGGAGTGCTCAGTGATCAGTAACTTAGAGGGGTGGTTAGAATTCTGGCTAATACAAGATCTTAACAAAAGAATGATATTTTTGTAGAGAAATGGCAAGACAAAGGACTTAAATGTCTCAAGGTGGTAAATTGTGAAAAGATACATGTATGGCAGGGGAGTAATGGAAGATAAGGGCCAGTTAGTAAAGTCTGTAATGTGGATTCCTGGGTGCTGATAAGGGTCTCAGAGTGGTCTCTGTTGGTTAACATCTTACATTCCTGGTAGAGGGGAGGAGGGACACCTTTACAAAATGATGTCCTGCTTTTACGCAAATGGAGAATGGGCGGGGAGCCTTTCTTTTTTTTTTTTTTAAGCAATTTATTTATTTATTTGAGAGAGAGAGAGGTGGAGGGGCAGAGGGAGTGGGGGAAAGAGAATCTTAGACTCCACACTGAGTGCAGAGCCCTACAGGCTTGATCTCACGACCTCGAGATCAGAGCCCGAGCCAAATCCAAGAGTCTGATGCAACTGGCTGTGCCAGTCAGGTGCCCTGAGCTTTTCTTTTATCTGTTTCTTCTCAATTGCCTTCAGCTCAAAATAATTTTTATGCCTTAGTGGCATACTTTGGGGTGGCATCTTCTGCTACTCTTCTTGTCTTTTTTCCTTCACATCTTACAAGTGGTTCTTGTATGTATATAATAATAGTAGGAATAATAATAATAATATTAGTAATACCAAAAACATAGTGAGATTTACTATACACAAGCCATAGAACCCATCCTAGCTACATTAATTATAAAAGAATGTATTCAAGGGATATTCATACTTTACAAAGTCTCTAGGAAAGCCAGA
The DNA here is from genome assembly GCF_048164855.1 of Canis lupus baileyi. Classification (NCBI taxonomy): domain Eukaryota; kingdom Metazoa; phylum Chordata; class Mammalia; order Carnivora; family Canidae; genus Canis; species Canis lupus. The sequence goes on along the minus strand of NC_132849.1, from coordinate 8,222,555 downwards.
AATCTCATTTGCATGATACATAGTGAGAGGGGGAAAAAAAAAACAGGAACCAGGAGAAAAGCCTGAACATATTACAGCGGTTATCTCATGGACTCCACACGGCTTCTGACTCACGCCACTTAGCACCTTTGCTGCCAGGGAATAGACTCTAGAAGCTCTGTGAGAACACCTCCTCTGTATCCAAGAAATTCCAATTCCCTCCATGCCACTTCTGGTTCTCATTGCCCACTTCCACATATGAGTTCCTTGCATGTGGGTTTATTCTTTGCAGAGTCCAGGCCAATCTGGAACACTCACCTCTTTGCAATGGAGTCTGGGAAATATCATTGATAACATTTCATTCTCTGCAATATTGCAATGTGTGGCAAAAGGGGGGAAAGCTCTCTATCACAGTCGGTAGTAGTATTATTTATCCACTTTTTTTTTTTTTAAGAGAGTGCAAGCAATGGTGGGTGAGCAGAGGGAGAGGGATAAGGAGAAGGAGAGAGAATCTTAAGCAGGCCTCAGGCCGAGCTCCATACTGGGCTTGATCTCATAACCCTGAAATCATGACCTAACCCAAAATCAAGTTGGCCACTTAACCGATGGACCCACCCAGGTGCCCCTATTATTATCCACTTTTCATAAGAATTTGTTTCTCTTCCAATTTATTAATTATTGAAGTATATTAATACATCTTCTAATATTTACTCATCCTTACATTTCTTAGAACAAAGATAACTTATTTATGGTGATTCTTTCTGGTAATATATTGCACATATTGCTTTCTTTGACTTGGAGATACATTATATAGGATAATGCCTTCATAGCCAAAATGACATTTATCTGTTGAAGTTTTTAATGAATCAATATTGATATATTGATTAAATATATCAATATTTAGTATTGACTAAAGTTCATAGTTTTCCTTAGGGGTCAGTCTTTGTGTTATATAGGTGTATGGATTTTGATAAATGCATAATGTCAGGTTCTCCCATTATAGTATCATACAGAATAGTTAACTTGCATTAAAAATCTCCTGTGCTCCACCTATTCTTCCCTCTCTCCTTACCCCTGAACCTCTGACATTCATGACTGGATCCTATGGTAAGAGTGTGTTTAGTTTGTAAGAAACTACCAAACTGTCTTCCAAAGGGGCTGCACCATTTTGCATTCCCACCAAACAATGAATGAGAGTTCCTTGTAGCAGAGTATGCTGGTTATCAATCTATTGCTTCTTAGCTCTGAAATCATCCTAACTGCCAACTCTGTGAAAACGGATATGGGATCATTAAATAAGTTTGCTTTTCTGGGGCACTATGTTAAACTTTATCAGTAGAGGGTGCTGGAGAGTGCTGGAGAGATTTTGTAGGAGTAAGAGGTTTTCCTTCCTGGTTCCAGGGACTCCCTGGTCAGGTTCCCCCTGCAATGGAAGTAGCTTCCCAAGTCCCAGGCTCCTGAGTGCAGGCAGCTCCTCCATCACCCAGCATCTGCAGTGTATGGCAGCCAGAGGCACCCTGCAACCATAGTAATGCCAGGCAGTTCCTTTACCTGGGTGGTTTTAGAGCAGAATGTATTAGATCCCCCCAGTGAGGTGCTGTTTGAACAACTTTCCTCAGTGCCCTAGAGTGTCTCAGTGAGACACCGTACTCTGAAAAGCTTCCCCAGTACCTTATGAGGAGAAGAAAGAGAAGACAAAAAGATTATTTTTGCTAAAACTTACCAGATTTAAGGAGATACATAGATCTACAAACCTGAAAAATCCAAGGAACCCCAAAAGGATAAACCTAAAGAAAACCACACTGAGGGGATCCCTGGGTGCCTCAGCAGTTTAGTACCTGCCTTTGGCCCAGGGTGTGATCCTGGAGTCCCGGGATTGTGTCCTACATTGGGGTCCCTGCATGGAGCCTGCTTCTCCCTCTGCCTGTGTCTCTGCCTCTCTCTCTCTCTCTCTCTCTCTCTCTCTGTCTCTCATGAATAAATAAATAAAATCCTTAAAGAAAAAAAAAAAGAAAAACACACTGAGACATATTATAATGCAAATGTTGAATGTGAAAGACAGGAGGGAATCTTGAAATCAGCAAGAGGAAAGAAAAATGTCATGTACCAAAGATCCTCAAAGGGATGATCAGTGGATAACCAAGCAGTGTATGGAGGCCAGAGGCAGGGGAATGAGATATTTAAAATGCTGACAGAAAAGCTGTACTTAGAATTCTATATATAGCAAAAGAGTCCTTCAGTAATTTCCCATATAAACATAGGCTAAGAAAGTTCATGCTACCAGCCTTGCCCAACAAGAAATGATGAAGGAAGTTCTTCAGGTTGAACTAAAACAACACTAGCAATAACTCAAAGTCATATAATAATATAAAGATCCCCAGAAATGGAAACATGTGAACATACATACAAACCTACTTCTGCAATTTTGGTTTGTAATATCCATTTTAATTTACTATAGGATCAAAAAGACAATGCATAAAAAGTTATAAATCTAGGATAATGAATACAAAATATATAAAGATGCAATTTGAGACAACAATAACATAATGTTTATGGGTCTAAGCTGTAAAGGAACAGAGTTTTGATAAGTGACTGATGCTAAGTTGATATCACTTTCAATAGATTGTTAGAGTTTTACGATGTTATATGTAATCTTCTTAACAATTACAAAGAAACTATCCCTGGAATATTTACAAAAGGAAATGAGAAAATAATCCGAACTACAAAAAAACAACTAAACATGAAGTAAAGCAATAATGGGGGAAATAAACAAAAAAGCTGTAAGACATACAGAAAACAAATCATAAAATGCCAGAAATAAATCCTGCCCTATTAGTAACTAATTTAAATGCAAATGATGTAAACTCCCCAATCAAAAGACATCGACTGGCAGATTGCATTAAAAAGAAAGAATCTAAATTTCTACTGCCTGTAAAAGACTCAGTTTAGCTCTAAGGATACATATAGGCTGAAAGTGATAGAGAAAAATGGTCCATGCAAACAGTAACCAAAAGAGAGCAGAGGTGGCTATATTAATATCAGAAAAATATCACTCCTAACTATGCTCCTCCTCACGAAAACAACTAAACATTCTTTCATGGACAAGACACCAGCAAGAGAATCTTAGTACATGAGGGTGAGGTTGCACTGCAGAGACCACAGCAGACTACATTAGGATGGTAAGAGCTATGGCTCCATGCTGACTGAATTTCCCCTCCCCAGACTGCTGCAGCATCATATGGACAGGTCTCCTCTGAGCCTGTGGTTCCTGCAGTAGGAAAAGAGAGCCCACCGGGGACATCCAGTCCCCCTACCATTTTGAGTCACTTCATGAGAGTCCTTACTCAGGTCTTGCTTTATGGGGATTGCAGGGGAATCTTTAGGGCTCGACCACTAGGAATCTGATTGTGACAGAGTGGAGGGAGGGGCTTGCAGTAATCAGCACTGGGATCTTGGCAGTTCAAATTCCTGTCTGCAGAGTCCAAGTAGTGGTCCCAACCACTGGCTTTGCTCACCTGCAAAACCAAGTCAGTGGTGCAGTCTGATCAGGGAAATCATTGGAGTGCAGATCAGCTTGATTCAGGTCCTTAAATGAGGTGTTTCACCAAACTTGGAGCCTGGTCTGCCTCTACCAAGACAGGGGAGCTGTCACAGCCCCCACCTGCTACTGAGTATGGCTTCTGACCCCCTCTGACCAGCAGGGCTGGAGTGAACATGTGGAAGCTACATAGCTCAGTCTTTCTCAGGCTGAGAGGTGGGCATTCAGGAGTGATCACTCCCAGAACAAATCCAGGATGGGCCATAGAATGTTCCCCTACTACGCGTTGGCAAAGTGAGTGAATTTATTCCTCCACCTGCTAGTGAGTATAGCTCTTGGCCTTCTAGACAGAGAGCTTGGAGTGGGCTCTCCCGCCCTACCCAAGCATGGGAACTGAGTCATAGCCCCACCTGCTGAGTGAGGCCCCCGGTCTGCCTAGCCAGAGACGCTAGCAGGAATGCCTGGAGGCTGGATAATCCAGTAAACTCAAGTGAAGAGTTGGGCAGGCAGAGCTGGTAGTGCTCAGAGCAAAACCAGTGGCCCTTTTTGACCAGGGAACCTGTGGCAAAGATTGGCTTGAGTCAAGACTACAAAGAAAGAAAGAGCCTTAGTGGTCTTATAGGTGGTTTTCCTGCTGCACCTGGGCAGGGAAATTGATTCATAGCCCCACTCACTGCTGAATAGCTTCATCCTACCTGACCACGGAACCTAACCAGAATGCACAGAAAGCTGTGTAGCCCATCCAAGAGTGCTGCTTATAGTGACACTTGAACAGAGAACACAGCTCCTGGGTTCCCCCATTTGCTAAGAAAAATCAGTGACTTCACCTAGCCAGGGAATCAGTTCATACACTTGCCTGATTTGGGTACTCAAATAAGCTATGTAAGCCCTGGATCCCATTCTGCTTCCTCAAAAGAGCTGAGAAGCTAATTCATAGACCCATCTGCTACTGAGTATAGTCCCCATTCCCAGCCATCTAGTAAGCCTGACCAGAGAATCTGGGCAATCATGGAGTCCCTCCTTTAGCCTTCCTGTGGCAGGGAATCAAGGAACAGCCTTATCTATATGGTCTCAGCCAGCAGTGCATCCCTCCAACCTGACATCAGAGCCGGGGCATTAGCTTTGTCCCAAAATAGACCCTGACAACAGGCCCCAAGGATGTTACCAGTCAACATGTCTGAATATCTAAAGTAAGCTGACTGGTAAGGAACTATCTCTGCCAAACAAACTTGTAAAGTCCAGAAAAGGAGATCACTTACTCAAATTAACAAATACCAACATAGGGACTGAAGGATCACACACCAAAAAAAAATCAGGTGAATATGACACCACCAAAGGAATCTGATAAAACTCCAATACCCAACCCTACAGAAATGGAGCTCTATGAACTGTAAGTCAAAGAATTCAGAATAATCTTCTTAAAGACATTTAGTCAACTACAAGAACACAGAGACAGACAATTTGATAAAATGAGAAATGCAATCCATGAACAAAATGAGAACTTCAACAAGGAAATAGAAATCATCTTTTCAAAAAATCCACAACTCTAGGAAGTCTAGGGCTGAAAAATACAATGACAACTGAAGAATTCAATAGAAAGTTTCAAAAGTAGAATCAATTCATAAGCACAGAGGAAGACAGTACTCTTCATGAGGCCACATTATAATCATTGTTCATATTTTCTTTGGAGAACTTTGAGATAGGAGAAATTATCAAGACTGACATGCTCCTAAAGTTACTACAACTACACAAAAACATCTGCTCAGCTCTTGAGCAGGGAGGGAGGATGGAGCTTATATGCTCTTCATCTTGTGTCAAACAGAACTTGTCTTTAAAATTGGCATGGTGCTTTTGAAAACAAGATGTAAAGGGTTCTTTAATTTATGGTTTCAAGCTGATTATGGATATTTCTCTCTCCGTATTTTGTACATTTCTATGTTCAAAATCTAGACTGACATTTTCCAATTTTGATTTCATTAAAATGTAGTACAGTGACCAAGACTAAGTAACAATGGCTATATATGCTCTACTTCCTGAAACAACTAAAAAAGCAGATAAAAATACATGAAATGAACCTTTTCAATTTACTGTACATCAGGCCAAGGAAGATAGTCATCCCTGAGTCCTACTAATGTCACAAATGTACTATGTTAAGAGATTTTTCAAGCCAGTCACAGGAAGGAAAACTGAAGAGGAGCCCAGTGGACCCTTGTTTTGTTGAGGAGACTAAACTGAGAGTTTAGCGGGATGAAAGTAGATACAATTGATAAGACAGAGTCCCAGAAGGAGAGATTTCCAAAAAAACAAACAAACAAAAAATCATGAAAAATTTCAGAGGAATTACTTCTAATAAATACTCAGCAGAACACTGAAAACTACCCAAAAGTCAAGATAGAAGAGGATTAAAGGAAACAGTGCCTGCTACTCACAAGAGCTGAGGATAGGCCTATTCCTCAAAACCAGAATACCTGGAAAGGTAGCTAGAAATAATTAGCAGTAGAGCGAGCACTGTTCTGGACACTTAACAAATAATTAAATCAAGACCTGAAACAATCATACTATTTCTAAGTAACTTACCTTCGTCATTGAACAAAGCTCAAAACTTATGGCAGATAAAACTATTCAGCAACCAACAAAGTAAATATACCATTCAAATATTACTTGATGTTTGCAAAAGGAGGAAAATAGAGCCAATAATCAGGATACAAATCAATCACTTGAAACTAAGTTGATAGAGATGTTAGAGAAGGGCATTAAAACTGTTACTATAACTATATTCCATAAGTTCAAAAAGTTAATAGGAAAATGTAGGTATAAAAAAACCCAAATCCAACTTATCTTAAAACAAAAAAACTTACTATCTTAAAAAAAAAAAACCATAAAAGATGTAGTCACACAAACAAAAGCTGGAATACTTCATTACCAGTAGATCTGCACTTTGGGAATTTAAGGATAATCTTTGAGCAGAAGGAAAATAATACCAGATGTATATCTGGATCTACACAAAAGAAGTGCCCAAGAAATGCTAAATAAATGGGCATACATATTCCCTTACTATTATTTAAATCTTGTTAAAGATGATGAAACATTTAAATAATAATAAGATAACTTATTGTGGGCTTTATGGCATTTGTAAAAATAAAATGCATACAACAATAGCATAAAATCCAGAAGGGGAACTATGGAAGTGTATTACTCTAAGTTTCTTGTAGTGTGTATAAAGTGGCATAACATTACTAGAAGGTAGATTGTGACAAATTAAGGATATATACTACAAACCTTAATACAACCATTAAGATAATGAAGAGTTATGGCTAGTAGCCAAAGGAGATAAAATGAAATTATAAAAAAAAAAATACAAGCTTAATTCAAAAGAAAGAAGGAAAAAAGGAACGAACCAAAAACTAATAGCCTATGAACAGACTCAAACTTAGCTCTTTCAATAATTACATTAAATGCTAATTAAAAGGCAGAAATTGTCAGACTTGATTTTAAGAACTACTCAACTACATATTGCCTATAAGAAACATGCTATAAATATGGAGATACTAATATAGTCAAATAAGAGAATGGAAAAAGGTGTGTATGCTATATGAATAGTAGTCAAAGGAGGTTGTAGTAACAGTATTAATATCAGCTATAATAGACTTCAGAGTAAGACATATTACAAAAATCAGATAGCTATTTCCTATTTATAAATAAATCAATTCATCAAGAAGACAATAAGAATCCCACAAGTTTCTGCACCTGACGGCAGCTCCAAAACACATGATGCAAACTCATAGAACTGCAAGGAGAAATAGACAAATTCATATTAAGAACGAGTAGACCAAATACAGTAAGGATAGAGTAGACTTAACACTATCAACAAAAACAAAAACAAAAACAAAACAAAACAAAACAAAAAACACTATCAACCGACTTTACCTGATTAACATTTATAGAGTACTCTACCCAGCAATAGCACAGTCTTCTCAAGAACCCACATATATAACACTTCTTGTAATATCAATACTTATTAGGTGTGTCTTGAGCAGATTATTTCACCTTATCATGCTTTAATTTCTCTATTGGAAAGGGGTAAATAATAACATATACCCAACAGAGTTATTTGCAGGAGTCAGGATACATAAATACACATGAGGCATTTAGAAAACTGTCTGGCATGGAGTGAACTCTCCACACAGTAGCCATCACTGTCAGTATTCCAGATACAACTAAATGTCCTTGCATTCTCAGGTGATGGCCAGGCTTGATAAATGTCAGAATTATGATCATCACAAAGTCAGGGTTTTCTTGTTCTCCTTTGACTAAAAATAGTCCCCAAATAATCCAAGGGAAACACTCTTTACTATGAGCCTCCCACAACTTCTTCAATTAGAAGAACAACATGGCTGAGAAAAAAGGAGACCAGGGTGAGGATAGTGATCCTGCAGTGATGCTTGGGGAGGGAGGAGCATGGGAACGAGGTGACACAACAGCAGGAAGGATTGGCCTAGAGCAAGACCATGAACTCATGGGCTGACACAGGTCTGGGAAGGATGAGATCCTCCCTGGGCATGAAATGTGGGCACTGATTTCCTCCAAAGCTGCCACTTAGTCCTTCCCTCCTCCCACACTCAGCATCGGGCAAAGAGGTAAGAATATTAGGAGACAGATATGGGGGTACATGGTGGAAGGCATTCCTCACTCTCTGCTCTACTTAGGGGTGCAGCAAACCTATCAAACCTATGGCCATGTGTCCCTCAGTACACATTCACAAAAGACCTACTCCTGCAAACAAAAGCCCAAAGCACAGAACTTTGTTAAAAGTCTTGTCCACGGGACACTGCCAGGGTGTGTCATCATTTACAGACTGTGGTGAAATGCAAGAGTTGTGGCAGATTAGTGTCCTTCCTCCAACAACTGAGATTTCCCCAAATACCTGTCAGAGACCACACATCTACAGAGCTGAAGTGATCCATAAAATGACCACATCAGGGGGAAAGATTTACCTGAGGAACACTCCTTATAATGTATGGATTTCTATTTATAAGAGTGGTGGTCAACATTCATCAGTCAACAGGGACCCTAGCACAGAGTTCTCACTGATCACAACAGGGAGGCAGAGAGGAAGGCAGATAAGCACTTTGTTTTCTGGGATTCTGAGCCACAGGACTCTAGTGTGAAAACCAATGTAATTCTGTAAAACAATATGCAGAGCTTTAGTGTTCAGAAAAGTTGTTGGGCCATTCTTTTCAGGATATCCAAAACTTGATCACAAATGAAGGAGCAAGTGAGTATTGAAAAAGCAAAATGCACTCATTTGTTTCCCAAACAAGAATATCATTTATTTGCCAATCCAACCTTGAAGGAAAGTTACATTAAAAAAAAAAAAAAAGAATTGGAATAAGAACAAAGTGCCATTTGGGTAAATGCTAAGCTTGTTCAATATATGATTCTGTGTTATAAAATGACTGTGGATCGCCTGATTACTCATTTGGGTTCTTGGTATTTTTTTGCCTTATATTATTTATTTTTAGAGTTAACTGGTGGTGTTTATTTCTGTTTGGATTGCATATACTGTCTTATCATTCTCTCGAAAAACACAACAAACACTGAAATGACTAAGAAAATAAGGCGTACTAACATAATGGACACGACCTGTACTGGTGTAGGCACCTCCTCTTTCTGCTTCCTCGCAGGCCCACTGTCAATGCTTCCTCCATACCGTACCTCCTCATAGAATGGAGGGGCCCAGCCAAACATGCAGTGGCAGTTTTTTTTTTTTTTTTATCGTTTCAAACGCCTCGGTGGTTGCATTTTTTAGGAAAACAGTTAAAATCCAAGACTGAGTGGTTCACACAAGTTCTGTTAATACATAGTCCGTTATAACCACAGCGGGTACCATCATTTATTACACCTATGTCAGGTATTCCCATGGGTATCATGGCTTTGTGGTAGCCTACCCCCCAGCACATGAGATTTTCCTCTTGCAGATGAGTAGAGATGCTCTGGCAGATCAGGGATGGTGTTGACATTTATACACTGCAGCCTGCCACACATTGCATTTGCCTTGGTACAAGCTTTATAGTACAAGCTTTATGGGAACTGTGAACTGCAATTTCACAGTTCCCATATTGATCACCCATTAAATTAATTGCGTGATAGCACTGATCAGGAGCCTTCCTGGCATCAGCTCCAAAAATGTTTTGGCACTGCACATATCTGGAACAGCACTTCTTTTTTCTTTTCTTTTCTTTTCTTTTCTTTTCTTTTCTTTTCTTTTCTTTTCTTTTCTTTTCTTTTTTCTTTTCTTTTCTTTTCTTTTTCTTTCTTTTCTTTCTTTCTTTCTTTCTTTCTTTCTTTCTTTCTTTCTTTCTTTCTTTTTTTGGCACCGCTCTCTTAAACAAAGGATGTTATGCTTGCAAGGGGTTCCATCAAGCTTATAACTGTCATCTGGGAAGAAATTTGAGATTCCATTGCAGTACTCTGCAAGGTCACATTCATTATCTTCCTCTCGACACATGTACCCAAGTGGACGAAAGTAGCAGTTACCACAGCAAAGCCTAGTGCTACAATTGGCACCTTGCATGAGTTTACAACCCATGTGGCAACAGTTGTCTTTTTTACACTCCTCCCTTGATCCACAATCACATTCTTCATTCCCTTCCTCAATTTTATTTCCACATGTCTCCAACACATAACCCAATCCTAGGATATTATCCAGAGTGCTGCTGAATTTACGTGATCAAAAAACTCTGAATAACTACAATTACTAAACCTGCTACTCCCAGTGCCCATGATACAAGTTCGCCTAGCCCTACATTGACAAAATTCTGTATCATGTTTCATTCCTACACCATGGCCCAGTGCATGAGCAGATAATCTCTGACAGCAAGGATATTTAGATTTATAAAACTACTTAGAGATCCACTGTGGTTTTTTGAACATGCACCTCAGGCATATGACTATCCAGTAACATGAAGAATAGACTTTGAAATATACAAATGTGCCCAATCTCCTGGAATCTGAGCAGAAAGGTACGTGGTGTAATATTTTACAAATGCTTTTAGAATATCTCGTACATCCATTTTGGTAATAGTTATTCCGTACTCATGTGTGCATATCTCAATACTTTTTAGATGTAGCCTCATACCGGTCTCTTTAAAAGAAGGTGTCCATAATTCCAGTCAAAAGAATGGCACCATATATGACTTAAGTAACATTGGATTCTGAAAACAAATATCTACTTGATCAAAGACCAGGGCCACTCCCAAGTACTTTTGATGCTTATGAGAAATAGAAAAGTCATTACGCCTAGCCATATTCTCATTCTGCGCTATCTGTTTTTCTAGTTCATCATTAGTTAAGCCACAGGTATGATTCTGAAACTTGTCCTCTTCCTTCAGGAGATATATGACATGTTCAAAGCTAGAAGAGCCCTTGAGGGGCTCGATTTGGTAATGTTCCTCATCAATTTTCAATATGCCTCGAAGACTCCCCATGCATGTACTTAAAGTAGCCTCTGAATCCTGAGTTCCTTCAACCGAGCCTACGTAGTTGCAGTCCCTGGGTATGTAAGGATGATCCTCCAGGAGTTTCTCCTGTTCCGGCGAAGATTCAGATCTTCAGGGTAATAGAAGATTACGGGGTAATAGAAACCTCTTGGGCCACAGGTGAAGGACATACTTCTTGCCTTTGACCTGCAGGAGGTAGGACACTTGCTCCACAGCACCCTGCTGACCTCCCCGGAAGCTCAGCTTCTTGGGAATGATGATTTCATACGACTCAAATCCCCACTCAGGGTGAAAAATCATATCCTCGCCAAGAGCACCCACCAGGAGCGCCACGAGGACTAGCGTGGGGAGCGAAGGGCCTTGGGGGAGTAAGGTCCTTCCTGACCTCATGGCCCCAGATCTCGGTCCTAGCAGGTCAGTCCCTGCAACTGGCCTGCGAGTCAGGGTCCAGGGACGGCCTCTAGAGAAGTGGGAGCGCAAAGTGCGGAGCTGCCAAAGCAGGGTTTGCAGGAAACCCCAGCCTCCCAAGGCTCGGTCTAGTTGACATTCCCAGAACTTACCTATCTAGTTCGCTTCCTGGGCGGTGCCGTTGGGCGCACGAGGGAGAACCGAGGGAGAACCGAGGGAGGGGTGCGCGAGAATAAAACAGGCGAGAGGGAGGGGCTGCTGGCACGAGGGATGAGGGGCAGAGAGCAGCTTGGACAAAGGAGAAGGGCTGCAGAGAAAGGAGGACAACGCTCTTGCTCAAGGGTCAGTCCGTCCTATGCCGGTTGGGCTGTTTCCATTCGCCCTAGGACACACCTGACGGTTTCCCTCGGTGGGTGTTTTCTAGGCAGAGCGCCAGAGGCAGACACCACCAGGGGACTCAACCCCTCCCCTCCCCGGGCAGTGCCTGGCTTCCGGCAAGAGAAAGACTCCAGCTCATTTTGTCAAGTGGCTCTTTCTGCTGTGTGTCCTTGGGTGCCAGGGACTAGCCAGATTGGGGGGGGGGGGGCGGAGTAGGGGGCGGTGCAGAATCTAGGAATAGAAGAGCACCTGTGAGAGCAGAAGAGCAGAACCCCGGGAGCTCTCCCAGAAAGGCATCCCAGTGGTTATGTTTGTTGTATGAGTGGTGGGTGAGGGAGGAGGTCAGGGATTCAAATGATTTCTAAACAGCTGACAATACCAAACTTTGATGAGGGTGTAGAATGACAACAACTCTTACACATCTCTGGAGGGAGTTTAATAGGCTGAACTGCATTAGAAAGCTCTTTAGCGTCCATTTCTCCTAGATTGCCTAATTTATTGGCGTATAGCTGTTCATAATATGCTTTTAAAATCGTTTGTATTTCCTTGGTGTTGGTAGTGATCTCTCCTTTCTCATTCATGATTTTATTAATTTGAGTCTTCTCTCTCTTCTTTTTAATAAGGCTGGCTAATGGTTTATCTATCTTATTAATTCTTTCAAAGAACCAACTCCTGGTTCTGTTGATCTGTTCCACAGTTCTTCTGGTCTCTATTTCGTTGAGTTCTGCTCGAATCTTTATTAACTCCCTTCTTCTCTTGGGTGTAGGATCTATTTGCTGTTTTTTCTCTAGCTCCTTTATGTGTAAGGTTAGCTTTTGTATCTGAGTTCTTTCCAGTTTTTGAATGGATGCTTGTATTGCGATGTATTTCCCCCTTAGGACTGCTTTTGCTGCATCCCAAAGATTTTGGATGGTTGGATCTTCATTCTCATTAGTTTCCATGAATGTTTTTAATTCTTCCTTAATTTCCTGGTTGACCCTTTCATCTTTTAGCAGCATGGTCCTTAAGCTCCACGTGTTTGAGGTACTTCCAAACTTCTTGTTGTGATTTAGTTCTAATTTCAAGGCATTATGGTCTGAGAATATGCAGGGGATGATCCCAATCTTTTGGTATCGGTTCAGACCCGATTTGTGACCCAATATGTGGTCTAGGAGAAATGGATGCATTCCTGGAAAGCCACAAACTACCAAAACTGGAACAGGAAGAAATAGAAAACCTTAACAGGCCAATAACCAGGGAGGAAATTGAAGCAGTCATCAAAAACCTCCCAAGACACAAGAGTCCAGGGCCAGATGGCTTCCCTGGGGAATTTTATCAAACGTTTAAAGAAGAAACCATACCTATTCTCCTAAAACTGTTTGGAAAGATAGAAAGAGATGGAGTACTTCCAAATTCGTTCTATGAGGCCAGCATCACCTTAATTCCAAAACCAGACAAAGACCCCACCAAAAAGGAGAATTACAGACCAATATCCCTGATGAACATGGATGCAAAAATTCTCAATAAGATACTGGCCAATAGGATCCAACAGTACATTAAGAAAATTATTCACCATGACCAAGTAGGATTTATCCCTGGGACACAAGGCTGGTTCAACACCCGTAAAACAATCAATGTGATTCATCATATCAGCAAGAGAAAAACCAAGAACCATATGATCCTCTCATTAGATGCAGAGAAAGCATTTGACAAAATACAGCATCCATTCCTGATCAAAACTCTTCAGAGTGTAGGGATAGAGGGAACATTCCTTGACATCTTAAAAGCCATCTATGAAAAGCCCACAGCAAATATCATTCTCAATGGGGAAGCACTGGGAGCCTTTCCCCTAAGATCAGGAACAAGACAGGGATGTCCACTCTCACCACTGCTGTTCAAAATAGTACTGGAAGTCCTAGCCTCAGCAATCAGACAACAAAAAGACACTAAAGGCATTCAAATTGGCAAAGAAGAATTCAAACTCTCCCCTTCGCCGATGACATGATACTCTACATAGAAAACCCAAAAGTCTCCACCCCAAGATTGCTAGAACTCATACAGCAATTCGGTAGCGTGGCAGGATACAAAATCAATGCCCAGAAATCAATGGCATTTCTATACACTAACAATGAGACTGAAGAAAGGGAAATTAAGGAGTCAATCCCATTTACAATTGCACCCAAAAAGCATAAGATACCTAGGAATAAACCTAACCAAAGAGGTAAAGGATCTATACCCTCAAAACTATAGAACACTTCTGAAAGAAATTGAGGAAGACACAAAGAGATGGAAAAATATTCCATGCTCATGGATTGGCAGAATTAATATTGTGAAAATGTCAATGTTACCCAGGGCAATATACACGTTTAATGCAATCCCTATCAAAATACCATGGACTTTCTTCAGAGAGTTAGAACAAATTATTTTAAGATTTGTGTGGAATCAGAAAAGACCCCGAATAGCCAGGGGAATTTTAAAAAAGAAAACCATATCTGGGAGCATCACAATGCCAGATTTCAGGTTGTACTACAAAGCTGTGGTATCAAGACAGTGTGGTACTGGCACAAAAACAGACACATAGATCAGTGGAACAGAATAGAGAATCCAGAAGTGGACCCTGAACCTTATGGTCAACTAATATTCGATAAAGGAGGAAAGACTATCCACTGGAAGAAAGACAGTCTCTTCAATAAATGGTGCTGGGAAAATTGGACATCCACATGCAGAAGAATGAAACTAGACCACTCTCTTTCACCATACACAAAGATAAACTCAAAATGGATGAAAGATCTAAATGTGAGACAGGATTCCATCAAAATCCTAGAGAAGAACACAGGCAACACCCTTTTTGAACTCGGCCATAGTAACTTCTTGCAAGATACATCCACGAAGGCAAAAGAAACAAAAGCAAAAATGAACTATTGGGACTTCATCAAGATAAGAAGCTTTTGCACAGCAAAGGATACAGTCAACAAAACTAAAAGACAACCTACAGAATGGGAGAAGATATTTGCAAATGATATATCAGATAAAGGGCTAGTTTCCAAGATCTATAAAGAACTTATTAAACTCAACACCAAAGAAACAAACAATCCAATCATGAAATGGGCAAAAGACATGAACAGAAATCTCACAGAGGAAGACATAGACATGGCCAACATGCACATGAGAAAATGCTCTGCATCACTGGCCATCAGGGAAATACAAATCAAAACCACAATGAGATACCACCTCACACCGGTGAGAATTAGGGAAAATTAACAAGGCAGGAAACAACAAATGTTGGAGAGGATGCGGAGAAAAGGGAACCCTCTTACACTGTTGGTGGGAATGTGAACTGGTGCAGCCACTCTGGAAAACTGTGTGCAGGTTCCTCAAACAGTTAAAAATATACCTGCCCTACGACCCAGCAATTGCACTGTTGGGGATTTACCCCAAAGATACAGATGCAATGAAACGCTGGGACACCTGCACCCCGATGTTTATAGCAGCAATGGCCACGATAGCCAAACTGTGGAAGGAGCCTCGGTGTCCAATGAAAGATGAATGGATAAAGAAGATGTGGTTTATGTATACAATGGAATATTACTCAGCTATTAGAAATGACAAATACCCACCATTTGTTTTGACGTGGATGGAACTGGAGGGTATTATGCTGAGTGAAGTAAGTCAGTCGGAGAAGGACAAACATTATATGTTCTCATTCCTTTGGGGAATATAAATAATAGTGAAAGGGAATATAAGGGAAGGGAGAAGAAATGTGTGGGAAATATCAGAAAGGGAGACAGAACGAAAAGACTGCTAACTCTGGGAAACGAACTAGGGGTGGTAGAAGGGGAGGAGGGCGGGGGGTGGGAGTGAATGGGTGACGGGCACTGGGGGTTATTCTGTATGTTAGTAAATTGAACACCAATAAAAAATAAATTAAAAAAAAGAAAGCTCTTTAGCGGTATCTCATACAGTTGGAAATATGCAGACCCTATGATCCAGCAGTTCCACTCCTAGATACATACTCTACAGACATGTGTGCATGAATTCACCAGGATACATGAAACAGCAATATTCCCCAAATTGGAAACAATTCAGCTTTCCATCAACAGTGACTACAGCAATGGAGATGATGCATCAGAGTTATTTATATGCATGATGAGGACAAATATTACAAACAAAGAAAAGCAAAACACAAACATAAAGATCAGAATCAGACGAAATTAAACGTTACTTTTAGGGATACATGCATTTGGTAAACTGAATCTAGGAAATAATTACGGGAACCGTGAGGATGAGCTGTCACCCTACTTCTAGGGTGTAATCAGGAGTGGATGAGGAAGGGGCAGGGTATGGTTCATGTAGCTTCTAGAGTGCCTGGCTGTTGGGGTTTGCTGTACACATCTGTTAAACCATTCCTAAAAACATATGCTCATTTCTGTGTGTGTTACATTTCACAATGAAAAAAATGCTTTAATAGCCCAGAAGTTTGTTTCTACTTTCTGAGATGAGACAGATATGCTTTGCAATCATTAATCTTTAGGTTGACACATTAGCTGGAGTCATAAAGGTATCGGTAAGGGATAGTGCCAGTAGACTGACTATGGCTACTATCTTTTTAACTTATGTCTTGAAATTTTATAGCACGGAGTATTTTGTCCCTTCCTAGAATAGCCATCATTCATTCATTATGTCCCTTTTGAAAAAGAATTATTTAAAAAATTATAGATGAAGAGCTTCTAACTTGTTGATATTAAGATGAAAGTAAGCACAACACAGAGCAATGTTTCTCTGCAAAAGTTACCTTCTGTATCAGTCTGGGTTCAGTCAGGAGAAAGAATCCACATCATAGTTGAAGAGGGAAATGTTAGCTAGAGAGTTATTAATTTGAACAGGGAATTAGAGGAATAAGAGATTTGCTGATAAACTGTACAGAGAATTCTAAAGAATATTGGAGATGTGGATAGAATACTTAATACAGCAGGTATGCAATGGTATTTCAAAAGTAGTGGTACTATTTGATAAGTATTTTCGTGCAATTTCTAAGTATCTTCTAACTTAGATTTGTGTTTATAAATGACTCATAGTTTTAAATTTTTTCATACACATAGGGTTGCTGGTTGGTTGCAATTTTTTTGTTTCCTATTTGATACCACTATGCTCAGTGATACCTGTCTATATAATACTGACCCTTTGAAGCACTGAGATTTTAGCATGGCTTCATCCACATGCAATTTTTGTGATGTTCCAGATATTCTTAAAATAAATTCATGAGTACTCACTGTCACAGTCCATGCTCTGTGTATAACAGGGTGTAAAAATGGGATTCTTTCTGGTTTGGAGTTTCAGCACAGGCTTCTGTTGATGTCAGGCAGCCAGAGGCCATGAGGAGCACCCCTGCAAGTCAAACAAAGATGGAGTTATTGCAGAACTTTGCTTCAGGGGAAATGCACACAAGGAGGAGATGTGGGTTTGTGGAAGTGTGTGTAAGATAGGGTTGCCCTTGTTTTAGGTGATGTTGAGATGGGTTCAAAGATGAGCATCGGTGACAGGCATGATCAGATATGGTTATGTTTTTTTATCTAGCAGGTGAGAAGAATAGAGCTGTAATTGTTAAAGGGGCTGTAATTGGCAGCAGTCACTCAATTTGTCAGGAGTGGGTATATTTGATAGTATTTGTAGTCAGTAATTCTTGAAAGGTTATTGGTATGTGTGTTTGTTATTATAAATGTGATCTTCTCTTCAATTGCATCCCCCAATTGGTTTTGGTTTATAGCAGAGGTTTCTCTGTGAATTAATTTTACATCATTTGATTCACTGGATTCCTAAGTGTTCCAGTAAGTTTTCTTGGGTTGCCAAATTATCACTAAAGGAGACTACTGTTGCCTAGTATCTGATTCCTAAGTAATACTACTACAGCACAAGGTCTGTAATGACTCCAGAAATGCCAAGCAAACTTCTCATCTAAGCATCTGGTTGACACTGACACTGTTAGATATTATCGTAGAACCACAAAGCCACCAAGCTGCTTACCCTTAGAGGTAAGTAGTTAAGGGCCTAGATAAGCCCCTATTCTGAGGCAGGACTTGGTCATCTTTATGATGTATAATGAAAAAGAAGAAGCCTGAGAAGAGCTAGGAGCATGACCAACTCTTAGCTATGCAGGCCATACCCCCGGAGCTTTCTAGTGCATAACCTTCATGAACTGGTTTTTGCTTAAACACACCCCAATTTAGACCTATTCCCCTTATATGACCTAGAAGATCCCAATCCTCTCAGGGTCCCAGAGGTAGAGGTCACCATGGCAGTGTCTACCCAGAAACCCAAATCATTACATGCCAAGAGATAGGTTGATGAAAGTAGAGTAGATGTATGGTTTCTGATCACAAGACATTATTTTACTCAGAAGAAAGACTTCTGTGAATGGATTTGGTGTTGACAGCAAGTAACGTGAATGATTTCAAAACCACTGAACTGTACACTTAAAAATGGTTAAGACGGTATACTGTATGTGTATTTTGCTCCAATTAAAAAGTGTTATTTTGCTCAACCACTCCCAACATTCTATTTCTTTTTCTGTATTTCTGTTACAGTCTGATATAATCAGTGTATAATAAAAGAAAGCATCTCAGGAAGAAAAAAAGGCAGAGGTGGACTATAACATCCATGAAGCACTGACCTAGGGAAAAAGTGGAACTCTGAATTAAGCTGGTCTAGTCTTTCCTATGTAAGAAAAAAGTTTCACTTGGGTCTGGGAAGTGACACACAGGGCCCAATTTCCTCACTCAAAGCCTCTCCAAGGCAGAGTGCTGGGGGCACTGGAGAGGCTCTCATCAGTGAAGGCTCTGCGGCAGACACACAGGTAGTCGTTGGTCAGCTGGATGCAGTCCAGGCTACTCTCAGAGCTGCAGGGGTTCGAGAGGCAAACCTCTCATTGATGTTGATGTTGCGCTCACACCGCACTTCTGCAAGGCCAGGCAAGCAGCAACGACAGTAGCCCCCAATCCTACCTACACACTAACCACTATTGAGACCTCCAGCACAGTCATCAATGTTCTCTTCACAAAGCAGGCCTGAAGGAGAGAAGAGACAGAGAATGAGGACATTCTTTGGAATACTTCTTTCCTGCAAAACAGAGTCACTCTTTATGGCACTTTGCAAACATGCTGATGACACATCTCAACCTGTGATGGGACATTTAGGTCAGGTGGGGCAAATCACACTCTTGATCCATCGCAGCTGCTGTCATCCCCAGTGAGCAGTAAGGTCAAGGGGAAGAATATGCTCAGGGCGTCACAGGTACTCTCCCACACAGCCCCCCAAAGTGGTCCTCTGTGCACCAACTGGCATTATTCGTCCCACCTGAGGGACGAGGAAACTAGAGCTCAAGAGAGACCCAGTAATTTCTCATTAACTCATGCCTTTCATTCAAACTATAAAAACAGTTCAAAAGAGGCTATCATAATAAATACATAAAAATTATAAGTACATAAGTACATAAAATATTAGTAAGAACTGGACTAAATGTCGAGGGATTTTTAAAAAGTTTTAGACTTGCTGACTTTTTTCTGTAAAAGAATGTGCACTTTTTCTTATTTTTAAAAATTAAACAGAAAATCTCCTATTGAGAGCTTGAAGGTTATCCCATTTAAAATAGAACTTATTTAATATACTATAGATGTAAATGAGCCATCTAATATGAATATCCATAATAATAATATTGTAATATTTCAAATTATTGTAAAAAAGATCAAAAAGAAATTAATAACAATTATAGAGAAGATTCCATGAATGATTCAAAAAATTATAAAAGGAAAACAGTTCTGTATTCTTCCCACTTGCATTTGTAGCATACACTAATATAAGCAAGACTATTAAAAGGGGAAAAGAGGGGTGCCTGACTGGCTTAGTCATGGAAGTGTCTTGACATTGGCTAAGGTCATGATCTGGGTCCTGGGATGGAGCCCCACTTCAGTCCCCATGCTCAGCGGGGAGTCTACTTGTCCCTCTCTATCTGCTCTTCCTCCCACTCATGGTCTCTCTGTTTCTCTTTCTCAAATAAATAGAATCTTTTAAAAAGTAAAAGAAGAAAAGACCTCTTTTTCAATAGCAATAGCAAAGGACAAAATTATAGGAATAATCTTAAGAAGAAATGTACTAGGTCTATATGAAAACTTTAAAATAGTCCTGAAAGATACAAAAGGAGATTTGTTTATTTTTAATAATAAATTTATTTTTTATTGGTGTTCAATTTGCCAAAACAGAATAACACCCAGTGCTTATCCCGGCAACTGCCCCCTTAAGTGCCCGCCACCCAGTCACCCCCCCACCCGCCCTTCTCCCCTTCCACCACCCCTAGTTCGTTTCCCAGAGTTAGGAGTCTTCCATGTTCTGTCTCCCTTCTGATATTTCCTACCCATTCATTCTTGCTTCACCTCTAATCCCTTTCACTAATATTTATATTCCCCAAATGAATGAGACCATATGTTTGTCCTTTTCCGATTGACTTATTTCACTCAGCATAATACCCTCCAGTTCCATCCACGTCAAAACAAATGGTGGGTATTTGTCATTTCTAATGGCTGAGTAATATTCCATTTATACATAGACCACATCTTCTTTATCCATTCATCTTTCATTGGACACCGAGGCTCCTTCCACAGTTTGGCTATTGTGGACATTGCTGCTAGAAACATCGGGGTGCAGGTGTCCCGGCGTTTCATTGCATCTGAATCTTTGGGGTAAATCCCCAGCAGTGCAATTGCTGGGTCGTAGGGCAGGTCTATTTTTAACTCTTTGAGGAACCTCCACACAGTTTTCCAGAGTGGCTGCACCAGTTCACATTCCCACCAGCAGTGTAAGAGGGTTCCCATTTCTCCGCATCCTCTCCAACATTTGTGGTTTCCTGCCTTGTTAACTTTCCCCATTCTCACTGGGGTGAGGTGGTATCTCATTGTGGTTTTGATTTGTATTTCCCTGATGGCCAGTGATGCAGAGCATTTTCTCATGTGCATGTTGGCCATGTCTATGTCTTCCTCTGTGAGATTTCTGTTCATGTCTTTTGCCCATTTCATGATAGGATTGTTTGTTTCTATGGTGTTGAGCTTAATAAGTTCTTCAAAGATCTTGGAAACTAGCCCTTTATCTGATACGTCATTTGCAAACATCTTCTCCCATTCTGTAGATTGTCTTTTAGTTTTGTTGACTGTATCCTTTGCTGTGCAAAAGCTTCTTATCTTGATGAAGTCCCAATAGTTCATTTTTGCTTTTGTTTCTTTTGCCTTCGTGGATGTATCTTGCAAGAAGTTACTGTGGCTGAGTTCAAAAGGGTGTTGCCTGTGTTCTCCTCGAGGATTTTGATGGAATCTTGTCTCACATTTAGATCTTTCATCCATTTTGAGTTTATCTTTGTGTATGGTGCAAGAGAGTGATCTAGTTTCATTCTTCTGCATGTGGATGTCCAATTTTCCCAGCACCATCTATTGAAGAGACTGTCTTTCTTTCAGTGGATAGTCTTCTTCCTTTATCGAATATTAGTTGACCATAAAGTTGAGGGTCCACTTCTGGATTCTCTATTCTGTTCCATTGATCTATGTGTCTGTTTTTGTGCCAGTACCACATTGTCTTGATGACCACAGCTTTGTAGTACAACCTGAAATCTGGCATTGTGATGCCCCCAGATATGGTTTTCTTTTTTAAAATTCCCCTGGCTATTCGGGGTCTTTTCTGATTCCACACAAATCTTAAAATAATTTGTTCTAACTCTCTGAAGAAAGTCCATGGTATTTTGATAGGGATTGCATTAAACGTGTAAATTGCCCTGGGTAACACTGACATTTTCACAATGTTAATTCTGCCAATCCATGAGCATGGAATATTTTTCCATCTCTTTGTGTCTTACTCAATTTTTTTCAGAAGTATTCTATAGTTTTTAGGGTATAGATCCTTTACTTCTTTGGTTAGGTTCATTCCTAGGTATCTTATGCTTTTGGGTGCAATTGTAAATGGGATTGACTCCTTAATTTCTCTTTCTTCAGTCTCATTGTTAGTGTATAGAAATGCCACTGACTTCTGGGCTTTGATTTTGTATCCTGCCACACTTGTCAAATTGCTGTATGAGTTCTAGCAATCTTGGGGTGGAGGCTTTTGGGTTTTCTATGTAGAGTATCATGTCATCGGCGAAGAGAGAGAGTTTGACTTCTTCTTTGCCAATTTGAATGTCTTTAATGTTTTTTTGTTGTCTGATTGCTGAGGCTAGGACTTCCAATACTATGTTGAATAGCAGTGGTGAGAGTGGACATCCCTGTCGTGTTTCTGATCTTAGGGGAAAGGCTCCCAGTATTTCCGCATTGAGAATGATATTTGCTGTGGGCTTTTCATAGATGGCTTTTAAGATGTTGTAGAATGTTCCCTCTATCCCTACACTCTGAAGAGTTTTGATCAGGAAAGGATGCTGTATTTTGTCAAATGCTTTCTCTGCATCTAATGAGAGGATCATATGGTTCTTGGTTTTTCTCTTGCTGATATGATGAATCACATTGATTGTTTTACGGGTGTTGAACCAGCCTTGCGTCCCAGGGATAAATCCTACTTGGTCATGGTGAATAATTTTCTTAATGTACTGCTGGATCCTATTGGCTAGTATCTTGTTGAGAATTTTTGCATCCATGTTCATCAGGGATATTGGTCTGTAATTCTCCTTTTTGGTGGGGTCTTTGTCTGGTTTTGGAATTAAGGTGATGCTGACCTCATAGAACGAATTTGGAAGTACTCCATCTCTTTCTATCTTTCCAAACAGCTTTAGGAGAATAGGTGTATGGTTTCTTCTTTAAACGTTTGATAGAATTCCCCTGGGAAGCCATCTGGCCCTGGACTCTTGTGTCTTGGGAGGTTTTTGATGACTGCTTCCATTTCCTCCCTGGTTATTGGCCTGTTCAGGTTTTCTATTTCTTCTTGTTCCAGTTTTGGTAGTTTGTGGCTTTCCAGGAATGCGTCCATTTCTTCTAGATTGCCTAATTTATTGGCATTTATCTGTTCATTATATGTTTTTAAAATCGTTTGTATTTCCTTGGTGTTGGTAGTGATCTCTCCTTTCTCATTCATGATTTTATTAATTTGAGTCTTCTCTCTCTTCTTTTTAATAAGCCTGGCTAATGGTTTATCTATCTTATTAATTCTTTCAAAGAACCAACTCCTAGTTTTGTTGATCTGTTCCACAGTACTTCTGGTCTCGATTTCATTGAGTTCTGCTCAAATCTTTATTAACTCTCTTCTTCTGCTGGGTGTAGGCTCTATTTGCTGTTTTTTCGCTAGCTCCTTTAGGTGTAAGGTTAGCTTTTATATTTGAGTTCATTCCAGTTTTTGGATGGATGCTTGTATTGCGATGTATTTCCCCCTCAGGACTGCTTTTGCTGCATCCCAAAGATTTTGAACAGTTGTATCTTCATTCTCATTAGTTTCCATGAATCTTTTTAATTCTTCCTTTATTTCCTGGTTGACGCTTTCATCTTTTAGCAAGATGGTCCTTAACCTCCACGTGTTTGATGTCCTTCCAAACTTCTTGTTGTGATTTAGTTCTAATTTCAAGGCATTATGGTCTGAGAATATGCAGGGGAAAATCCCAATCTTTTGGTATCGGTTCAGACCCGATTTGTGACCCAGTATGTGGTCTATTCTGGAGAAAGTTCCATGTGCACTTGAGAAGAATGTGTATTCAGTTGAGTTTGGATATAAAGTTCTGTAGATATCTGTGAAATCCATCTGGTCCAGTGTATCATTTAATGCTCTCGTTTCTATGGAGATGTTGTGCTTAGAAGACCTATCGAGATTAGAAAGGGATAGATTGAAGTCACCAAGTATAAGTGTATTATTATCTAAGTATTTCTTCACTTTGGTTATTAATTGATTTAAATATTTGGCAGCTCCCACATTCGGGGCATATATACTGAGGATTGTTAAGTCCTCTTGTTGGATAGATCCTTTAAGTATGATATAGTGTCCCTCTTCATCTCTCACTACAGTCTTCGGGGTAAATTTTAGTTTATCTGATATAAGGATGGCTACCCCTGCTTTCTTTTGAGGACTATTTGAATGGTAAATGGTTCTACAACCTTTTATTTTCAGGCTGTAAGTGTCCTTCTGTCTAAAATGAGTCTCTTGTAGACAGCAAATAGATGGGTCCTGCTTTTTTATCCAGTCTGACACCCTGCACCTTTTGATGGGGTCATTAAGCCTGTTCACGTTCAGAGTTATTATTGAAAGATAGGAGTTTAGTGCCATCATGATATCTATTCAGTCCTTGTTCCACTGAACTTCTTCTTAAGGGGAATTTTAAGAGTCCCCCTTAAAATTTCTTGCAGAGCTGGTTTGGTGGTCACATATTATTTCAGTTCCTGCCTGTCTTGGAAGCTCTTTATCTCCCCTTCCATTCTGAATGAGAGCCTTGCTGGATAAAGTATTCTTGGTTGCATGTTTTTCTCATTTAGGACCCTGAATATATCCTGCCAGCCCCGTCTTGCCTGCCAGATCTCTGTGGAGAGGTCTGCTGTTACCCTAATACTTCTCTCCATAAAAGTTAGAGATTTCTTGTCTCTTGCTGCTTTAAGGATCTTCTCTTTATCTTTGGAATTTGCAAGCTTAACTATTAAATGTTGAGGTGTTGAACTGTTTTTATTGATTTGTGTGGGGGATCTCTCTATCTCCTGGATCTGAATGCCTGTTTCCCTTCCCAGATTAGGAAACTTTTCAGCTATGATTTGTTCAAATACATATTCTGGCCCTCTGTCTCTTTTGGCGCCCTTGGGAACCCCAATTAAATGTAGGTTTTTCATCCTCAGGCTGTCGTTTATTTCCCTTAATCTATCTTCATGGTCTTTTAATTGTTTGTCTCTATTTTCCTCAGTTTCTGTCTTTGCCATCAACTTGTCTTCCATGTCACTCACTTGTTCTTCCACCTCATTAACCCTCATCGTTAGGACTTCTAGTTTGGATTGCATCTCATTCAATTGATTTTTAATTTCTGCCTGATTAGATCTAAATTCTGCAGTCATGAGGTCTCTTGAGTTACTTATGCTTTTTTCTAGAGCCACCAGTAGCTTTATAATAGTGCTTCTGAATTGGCTTTCTGACATTGAATTGTAATCCAAATTTTGTAACTCTGTGGGAGAGAGGACTGTTTCTGATTCTTTCTTTTGAGGTGAGGTTTTCCTTCTAGTCATTTTGCTCAGTGCAGAGTGGCCAAAAACAAGTTGTATTGTTTGCTTAGGAGAAAAGGAGAAAAAGAGAGAAGAGAAAGAAGGAAAGAAAAAGAAAAAAAGAAAAAAGGAAGAAAAAAGAGAAAAAAAGAAAAAAAGAGAAGAAAAAGAAAAAAAAGAAAAGGAATAGAGGGGGAAGCAAACAAATCAAAAAGAAAAAAAAACAAGGGGGAGTATCCTCTGATTCTGTATACTGTAAGTTCCTTGACTTCCCCTGGAACTCCAATGCTGCTAGGTCAATAATTTGTTTTCCCCTGTCTGTCTAGTTGGTCTTCTGGGGGAGGGGCCTGCTGTGCTTTCAGGTGTTAGCACTCGGGGGAGCTGCTCTGCCCCCAGCCTGGTGCAGGGCTCAGTGGGGGTTGTTTACCCCGTGAGGCCCCAGGAGGAACAACCCCAGTGGCGGGGCCAGCTCTGGAGCCCTAGAGTCAGCTCCCGCAGTAGCTCCAGAGCTCTCCATCTGCAGGGCCTGGATGACCGGGGTAGGGCCGCTGATCTGCTCAGCTCGGGGCAGGAGCGTCCTTGCTGCCCTGGGCCCTCCCGGCCTCTGCCTGTCCGGGGGGAGGCCGGATCCTGGGCTGTGTCCCGGCGCCCTGTGCTCCGGGCTGCGCTGGTGGATTCGCGCTCGCGCCCCGCAGCCCCCTCCGCGGAGCCGCCCCCGAGCACCCCCAGCTGCTCCCGCCCCGCAGCCCCCTCCGCGGAGCTGCCCCCGAGCCCCCCTCCGAGCTGCTCCCGCCCCGCAGCCCCCTCCGCGGAGCCGCCCCCGAGCCCCCCTCCGAGCTGCTCCTGCCCCGCAGCCCCCTCCGCGGAGCCGCCGCCCGAGCCGCCCCCCCCCCCCCAGCTGCTCCGGTCCCGCCGTGCGCTGCAGCCCTTAGGGAGCTCGGCGCATCTCCCGGGGCGCAGGTGTCTGTTAGTGTCCCCGGGAGCCCGAGGGCACCCCCGCCCTCCTGGGTCCTGCTCCAACCCCCTGCGAGCCCCTTTCCGCCCGGGAAGGTCGGTGCAGCTCCTGCTTCTCCGGGACGGGGCTCTCCTGTCCTGGGGTCACTGGCCCCGGCCTCAGCCTGGTTCCTCGCGGGGCCCCTCCCCCTTGGAGGCCTTTTGTGTCTTTACTTCTTTTTCCCCGTCTTCCTACCTTGATAGAAGCGCGAACTCTTCTCACTGTAGCGTTCCAGCTGGTCTCTCTTTAAATCTCAGGCCGAATTCATAGATTTTCAGAATGATTTGAAGGTTATCTAGGTAATTTGGTGGGGACAGGTGACTTGGGGACCCTACTCTTCCGCCATCCTGCCCCTCCTCCTCCAAAAGGAGATTTGAATAAATAAAAAGATGTTACCATTTGGTTAGGGAGATTCCTTATGGTAAAGATTCCAGTTTCCCCACGTAGATTCCATAAATTTAATGTGACCCCAATAAAAAAAATGCCACCAGGATTTTGTTAATAGACAATCTGATTCTAAAATTATATGAGGACAGCCCAGGTGGCGCAGCGGTTTAGCGCCACCTTCAGCCCAGGGCGTGATCCTGGAGACCCGGGATCGAGTCCCACGTTGGGCCTCCCTGCATGGAGCCTGCTTCTCCCTCTGCCTGTGTCTGCCAACACCCCCCTCGTGTCTCTCATGAATAAATAAATAAAATCTTTTTTTTAAAAAATTATATGAAAAAATATATAAACCTAGCCTGGAAAACCCTGAAATCAAGGATCCTTAATAATTAAAACAGAGTGGGATTGATAAATTAACAGATTAATGCTTTAAAAAAAAAAGTCCAGAAAAACACCCAAATACACAAGGGTATTTAGAATTTGATGAAGTTGCCGTCTCCAATTATTGTAAAAAAGATCAAATATTGGGACGCCTGGGGCTTGAGGCATGATCCCAGAGTTCTGGGATCCAGTCCCTCATTGGGCTCCCTACATGGAGCCTGCTTCTCCCTCTGCCTGTGTCTCTGCCTCTCTGTCTCTCTCTCTCTCTCTCTCTCTCTCTCTGTGTGTGTGTCTCCCATGAATAAATAAATAAAATCTCTTAAAAAAAGATGAAATATCCCATAAATTTTGTTGGGACAAATCAGTAGCCATAGGGAAAAAGTGCACAGTATTCTAGTACCTGAAGAAAATATGGGAGAATTCCTTAATGATATTAAAGTCTAGAAGGTATTGCTGACTAGGATTCAAAATGCAGAAGCCATTAAGAGAGGTTAATAAATCCAATCTGATTAAAAACAAAAAGCTCCAGGGGTGCGTGGGTGGCTCAGTAGGTTGAGCATCTGACTCTTGGTTTCAGCACAGGTCCTGATCTCGGGGTTATGAGATTGAGACCCACTTTGGTCCCTGCACTCAGAGCAGTCTGCTTGAGATTCTCTCACTCCTTCTGCCCCGCCCCATGCTCTCTCGCTCTCTCTCAAAATAAATAAATAAATCTTTACAAAAAAAAAAAAACTTTGCATGAAAAAAATCATAAAGAAAATCAAAGACAAAAACCAATATACTGAAAATATTTTGTATCATAGTTCATCTCTGTAAAATATTATGAACACTGTAATAGGAAAAAAGAATATAGATACAAATAGAGAAACCATTGAAAGAGGAAAACCAAAGGACTCATAGGTGAGAATATGTTCATCCACACTGAGAAGCCAGTATGGTCTTATGCTATGTTTCAGCAATATCGATCAAAACCAGAAATGCACATAATTCTCTAATTCAGCAATTTCTTTTCTGAAAATGTATCTACACATATACACATGGAAGAAACCCACATTTTCTATTACTAGGACATTGGTTCAATATACTAAACTAAAAAGGAATTCTGCTGGGTGAAAAAGATTAAGAAAGTTCTATAAGTTGATATGGAAACATCCCGAGTTAAGCACAAAAAAAAATTAAGTGCAAGAGTAAGAAATAGGAGTGGGGTAAATAAAAATATCTTTATATTTGGCTTCTATATGTATATATAAAGAAATCCTGCAACAATGAGTAACTGAACTAATAATATACAATAGGTTAATTAATTGAATTTGAATTTGAAAAATTTATAAAGAAAAGAAATTCTAAAAGACACATAAAAAGAAAACTCTAGAAGATACAGAAGAAACTAAAATAAAATAAAGTGGAGGTTCCTTGTTGGTGGGAGGGGAGAACTAGGTATGGGGAAGGGGAACAGAAACAGACTTTTCACCTTATGCTTTCGCTGCATGTATATTGGTGTGTGTGTCTATATGTAAAATCTGGGCCTGTGCATATATTACCTAACTACAAACTAAATTGAAAACAGGATGGTAAAAAACAAAACCACTGTGTAATCCTACTTTCACAGAACATCTGGTAATTAGGGACTGCTAGACAAATGAACACTGAGGCCTCTCCTCCCATCAGCATGGGACCAGCAGTAATAGACCGACCTACCAAGTGAGAACGAGCTCAACCTCAGCCTGAAGCAAAGCAGTAGAGATAGGCAGAACAGCGAGCCCCTGCCCTGGAACTGCAGGTGCCCCCAGGCCAGGTTGCAAAGCTTCGGAGTACTGAAATAAAACAATTTTTAAATCTCTTCTATCCTAAAAACTGGCTTATAACTTAAGAAAATGCCCTAGATGGAGACGGGTAGGGCTGACTGCATACCTCGAGTGCCTGGTGGACAGGAGCACTTGAAATGGTTCACGAGGTCGACACAGGTGCCTCCGTTCTGGCATGGCTGATTCTGACACTCATCTACTTCATACTCGCAATTGACGCCCTGATATCCTGGGACACACTGATAGGAGCAAGCAAAAAGGAAGAAACACTGGACCATTGCTAGAAACAGACCACCAGAGCAAATGAGGTCTGGAAGGTTGCCATATACCTTTGCCCACTCCCTGCCCCCACCCAGCTCTTGGATGCTTCTCTGGCACCTCTTGAATGCTTCTCTGGCACAGCCACACGCTCCACCAATCATCCTGCGCAGGGCCAACTTGCAGCTTACTGT
The DNA here is from genome assembly GCF_048164855.1 of Canis lupus baileyi. Classification (NCBI taxonomy): domain Eukaryota; kingdom Metazoa; phylum Chordata; class Mammalia; order Carnivora; family Canidae; genus Canis; species Canis lupus. The sequence goes on along the minus strand of NC_132849.1, from coordinate 8,193,577 downwards.
CAGTTACATCTTCCAGCTGAAAAGCCACTTTATTGTGAAGGCAAGAACTCAGTATTCTGAGGGATATTTCAGGGTTGACCCCTGTGCAAAACTTTCATCGCTCCTCAATGCAGGTTTTCCCATCTTTAAAATATGCATTCCTTGGTGTGTGATGAGGACCCTGTGACTCAGTCCAATCAAAGTGTGGACAGTAGTCAACACACTGCATTTATTGATCTCTAGATTCAGGAAACCACACATACGTAGGAGAAACTGGTTGAGAAAGGGATGGGGGTGGAGTGTTAGTTAATGTGGTAGCTACAGGGGTTTGAGGGATTTCAGGGCTGGTCAGGGAAAAAGACCTTGACCATGAAGCGGCTTTATTGGGCAATGCTTTGACAAGTTTGCATGTGAGGCCATCCCTTGCAGCATGAGATTGTCCAGAGTGGAGAGGAGGGGAAGGAGAGGAGCGCAAGTGAATTCCAAGGAAAGGGAGTAACTGAGAGGGGACTAACATGGTCGGTGATGTCACTCAGCAGCCAGGCCAGTCTCTGGGTCAGAGATCTCTGAAGGGCAGCACTGGCTTGGGGTCTTTAAGTCCTGCGGCTTACCTATGGTTTGCAGATACTGGGTGCAGTTTTGCAGGATATGCAATGCAAAAAAGGCTCTAAATGGCTAAAAATTGGCGTTTAGGGCTATTTTTAAAAGAACTGGATCTGTGAAAATTTGAGTTTGGCACCGATGGTGTTTGAACTAACAGGTCCCAACCCGCATGAAGGAATAACTGCGGGCTAATATAAAGAGGCCAACTCTGGCTCATTTATGAGAAGTACGACTTCTCTCAGTGTTCCTGCGTGGCCTGAATTGGTGTCAAATTCAAGTTTCCAATGTTTTGTTGACATCTTGCTCTGACCATTATCAGCCCGGCCATTAGAGCAATATGTTCCTTAAAAGATACACACTTCCTCAAATATATACACATCATACTTGGTGTGATGCTACATGGAACAGGCTAGACAACTTCAGGACACACTTCAAAGTGGCTTCTCCTATATCAGCTGCTATTCAGGGATGTCCCAGGGGCCACTGAGCTGCTGGCCTGTGAAACTCACTCTGGCAGTGAATGTTGGCTTCAGGGAATGGTTCTAGACCTCTATAGAAATACCTTACTGGAGCCCTGTGAACTTATTACACAAGGGGACTGAAACGAATGGTGGTGGTAAATAGTGTAATGGTGACGGTAAAGAAAAAAAAATGGTGACTCATAAAAAGTCACAAGCAGCTAAATCAGTATGCTAGTGCTCACGACAGTTCTGCCATCTTCAGGAGGTCTCTGACCTCTGGGGGCTTATCTTACCTCACATCTGTACCCGCCAATGAAGTCCCTGCAGGTGGCCCCATGCTGGCAGGGGTTGGATGAGCACTCATCGAGCTGCTCCTCACAGTAGCTCCCAGTGTAGCCCAGGGGGCACTGGCAGTGATGCGAGTTGCCAGCATTGATGCAGATGCCGGAGTGCTGGCACAGGTGGTCAGTGGACACCCCTAGGAAGCCGAGTACAGAAAGAAACATCACAGAAGAGCACACAGCATGTCAGGTTCAGACCAACTAAGTGTGTTCTCATCTACTTCACAACCCTTAGAACCAGATTTATATTGAAAATAAACCCAGCCCTGGGGCACCTGGGTGGCTCAGTCAGTTAAGCGTCCAACCCTTGATTCCAGCTCAGGTGGTGATCTCAGGGTTGTGGGATGGAGCCCCCTGTTGGGCTCCACACTGAGTGTGGAGTCTACTTTAAGATTCTTTCTCCCTCTCCTCCTATATCCTCCCCTTCCCTTGCTCTCTCTCTCTAAAATAAATAAATCTTAAAAAAAATAATAAGTCCTGAAAGTGAAATATGTCTTCATTTTCTCTCACATGCATTTCTTTTTGAAATCTCTAAGCCTGTGCTTCTGCCCTTTCACCTTCCATCTCAGACTGTTTCTGTAGAGCCTCGCTCACCCACCACTGTCCACTCTTCCCATGGTAACAATACCTGCCCTAAAATGCTGCTAGTTAGCCGATACTTGGCGGAGTGACCCCAGATTCTGAGAGGGCAAAGCTCACCTAGTGGAAGGCCGCCACCTCACAGGACACATTGGGCACGTCACAGTAAGCACCAGCCCATCCTGATGGACACAGGCACCGGGACTCTGCTTTTTCCTGAATGCAAGTACCTTTGGTTTTACATGGAGATTGACTGAGCCTTCCTTCAAGAAAAAAACTCATGGAATATTATTTCCCAATGCTTACATGTAGATCCTTAGGAATACATAGGCCCCCGGTTAAGAAGTCCTACTATATGAATGAGGGGTAAGGCAACTGCACAGAGCCTCTAGATCTAATTTAATTTGAAGCTAGCCTGTTGACCACTAACTCTCCCAAAGTACATCATTCCTTCCAGCAAAACTGAACCAAGATTCCAAGACACACCTTTTATAATGTCCTAAGGACTCATGGCCCAGTACCATACAGAGCTTCCCTGGCCATTACGAGTTATTAAGATCATATTTGACCACTCAGCGCTCTTACTTCTAACTTTTGCTTGGGTCCTATCTCCTCCATTTATCTGTATTTCTCTTCCTTTAGATGGATTAGGGTTGGTTTAGGGTCAGAACTAGGGATCTGTTAGCATCAGTGATGGGTCAACCACACGAAGGCTAATACCCTAATCTGGCCATTCTACCACATTGGGATAGGCTTCAGTAATAGGTAACGTGAGGATGTCCTGGGACTTGTACCAGGAAAGTAACCAGGCAGGTGGGTGGCGCAGCATCTCAAAAAAGCCTGACAGGATATCAGATGACAGCAGTAACCTAACAGGGGAACCCAAGGTCAGGCCAGGACTATAATCTCTAGGATTGAGAGAAGCAAGACAGCAGCTAGCATTCTGAGCTGGGAGTCAAGGCAGGAAATTAGACTCAGGGGAACAACACAGATACCCAGTCACCAGTATTACAGTAGAAAGTGGTGATTTTGAAATAAGCACATACTCCACAAACAAAAGTATGAGTTCCCAGCAGGAGTAGCAGGAGGTTGACTTGATTCAAGTCAGTGAGCTTTGGGTCTATCGTTCCTTACATTCTTCCTAGGTATCAGTCGATCTCTAAGTCAGGGATGGAGCTGAATCTGCAAATGGGCACCAAAAGGATTTACTAGAGGATCTCAGAGGTCTTGAGGGGATAGAGAGCCAGGCAAACACCAAAGGAATGTCACTGGCATGCCCATCCTCAGTAGTATTTTATATAATAATCAGGGTGGGAAGTCAGTACTGAAAATATCCCAATCCAGAAGTATTTATGCTGGGATATTTGTTTGGTTTTATGTATTTTTTGTTTTTCATAAAACAGGTAAAAAGAGAGAGATATTCTAGTCATCAGTGTAAACTTTGGAGGTGTAATCCTTTACTTCAAATCTCAACCCTGCCCCAGGTTAGCTGCAAGACATAGGCATGTGTTAGAATCTCTGTAATCCTCATAGGGAGGTTAATATAATCTCTATTGTAGGATAGAAGATAACATTAGACTCACCTCATAGCATTGTTATGATTAACGAATGAATGTTCTTATAGCAATGTCTGGTGCATAATAAACACCGTATATGCTGAAATATAAATAAAGAAATAGAAAACAATTATGACTCAGGCCACATCAAAATGAATCCTGTGTCTCAAATGAAATCTCTTGGACAAGGAGGTGCTCAAGAAATGGTCCACAATGGTGACAGTACTAGGGTGGCATGAGGTGGTAGCCCAGAACTTCAGGGACCTACTGAGATTTGGCCCTAATATATTTAGGTCTTGGTTTCTGGAATATGAAGTATCTGCCTAAGAATGAAGACTACGAGTCAATACATCAGAGGGGAGAAGCAACTGGGAAAATTTTCAAGGTAATGGAATAAAATGGTTATTTGTCTCACACAGTACAATCACCTTGGATGTGTCAAATTTTAAGGAGGTAAAAAAAGAATCATCTGGTTTATCCAAATACTGTTTAATCCCAGTTTATCTGAGTTTTTCGATCTCAAGAACGATGTCCAATTCCTGTTTGTATCCCCTTGTTCAGCAATGTTGGGAGGGTTCTGCCCCACTTATTCACTAGAGGACCCGGGTGATGGGACTTTACTATTGTCAACACATGGCTTCCAAAGCCTCTCTGATCTTACCAGCAAATGAGTAGGAGACAGAGGTTCATGTGAAGGTATCATAAAGTAGAATTCATAAAATTTTAATGATTCAGCTTGCTGAGTTTTCGGTAATTGTATACTGTTGCATAACCACTGCGACAATCAAAATATAGACATTTCCAACATCCTAGAAAGTTCCTGGTGCCCCTTTATATCTGGTCCCTTCTCTTGACCCTTAGCCCCAGGCAACTTTCTGTTAATAAAGATAAATTGTGCCTGTTCTTCAATTCCACATAAGTGGAATAAAATCTGTATTATTTGGTGGCATGCTTCCTTTGCTCAGCATAACTCATTTTGATGACTGTATTGGCAGTTCACTTCTTTCTATTTCTGAGCAGTGTCTCATTGTATGGATATCTCATGATTTGCTAATCCATTCTTCAGTCGATGAACATTTGAATGAGTTCCACTTTTTACTTATTACAAAGATTACTGCTATGATTTGCATATGTCTTTATGTGTACATATATGTTCATTTCTCTTGTGTAAAATACCCCAGAGTGGGACCATTGGGTCATATAGTAAGTGGATATTTGTAAGACATTGCTGTAGTGTTTACTAAAATGGAGGTGCTATCTTGAATTCCCACCAGTAATGTTTGAGACTTCAAGTTGTTCCCCGTCCTTACCAATACTTAGAACTTTTAGTGTTTTTAATTTTAACCATTCTAGTGGGTAGAATCTTGGTTTTAGTTTCATGGTCCTAACAACTAGTGGTTGAGCATATTTTCACATGCTTTTTGACTATTTGTATGTTTGGTTTTTTTGTGCGTGTGAATTATCACTTCAAATCTTTTGCCAATTTAAAAAATCAGGTTGTCTCCTTGCTACTGAGTTGTAGGAGTTCCTTATATATTCTGGATACAAGAATAGAGTGTACTCCTCATTATCCAGTACTTTCCAATATCTTTAGATAGCTGCTAAATATTCAGACTTGATAGTTGTTTAGGAGGAAGGGGGAAGGCGAGGCCCTGTAGCAGCTTCTTCTCTCATTACAAGAAGTAGACACTATGAAGGAGATTTGAAGGACCGGGACTGGAATGGAATTTCATTGATTCTGTTTGCATTCTGTTGCTGGAATCAGTCACGTGATAACACCTAACTCCAACAAGCCTGGAAAATGTGTTCCATCTGTGTACTTATAGGATGGTGAGTCCTAGAGAAGAACAGGTTGGATGATCCACTAGCAGGAACTGCTGCAGGGGATTGGGTAAGAACATAATGTAGCAGGAGTTCTAGCCTAGGAGCATGGTAAGATTATTTCTATATCCTTTCCACAATAAATCATCATGTCATATACTAGCAACCTATGGTATACTAAACACTGGGATATAATAACTGAGACTTTTTATTTTTAGTATTAACCAAGTTCCAGACATGTATAGGTTCTATAAATGTTTCTTGATTGGTGAATGGACCTAACTTCCTAGTGTGACCTGAGGAAGACTATCCACATGTTTCACTGCTACTAATGTATGATGGTGGTATCTAATGATGCCTCCCAATCTTGCCAACCCAAGCAGAAGCAGAGTTGTGAGTAATGAGACTGATTGTCAAGCATTCTAGTTGCCCCTAGAGAAAGAATCACTGGAGAAACAGAGCATTATTAATATCCCCCAAACTTCAACAAGCCAGTTTTTCCACTCTGAAATTAATTATTCTTGGATTTCCATTGACCTTCTGGGTGAGATTCCAGTTTACAAGCTGTCCCTTTGGTCTCTGCTATGTATCTATATCAAACTCATGACTATATCTGATCTTTCAAAGTATTTCCTGCCTTGCTACATGTTTTTGCCAGATTTGCTTATAATAGCCATTTGATTTTTCAAATGGATTGGAAATGCTGCCTGTTATCATCTCTCTGAAGTATCTAGACCCAAAATAAGTATAATAATAATAACTAGTGCCTGGTGGGCACTGTTGGAACTCTCTTGTTCCGAAGGCTAGCCAAACTGAAATAGTCCAGAGACATTCAGTAACAATAGCCAATAAGAGAAGTAAAAGAACCAGACAATACAAAGGGGATCTAAGATTCCACAATATTTCATACCTGAATGCTGTCAACACATCCACAAGTAGAGTCCCTCTTACATATTCCAGATAATCAACTCTCTATCCCTTCAGTACTTATCTATCTCTTTTTGGATAATATGCACACTCCTTGATTGTAGGGCTATTCCTGACCTGGCCAGTGCCCATGCTCCTGCCTCATTACACATCAAGTCCCCCTCATATCCTACTCTCTGATGTTACTGATTAGTTTGCACTTTCCAGAACATGCCATAGTTCCTCACACACTGGTACTCTTATCTATCCCATTCTCTCTGCATAAAGTGAGATATACTTACTAGACTGCTGCTGTGGGCTTTCAATATTCAGCTCAGTGTCCCCGGCATTAGGACTTCCTCAGCCTGGCCCCACAACCCTGCCAGCTGACCTGGTTTCCTAGTGCATCTGAGACCACATTCACCAGAGCATTTCCCAGATTTTCTGTGTCACTGATTTACCTGAATGTGTGACCCACTGACTATCAGCGGCTCAAAGCCACAGATTCTTTCTTATTTGCATAGTTCCTGGCATATTTTAATTAAGCCATAAATGTGAATAAACAAATACATAAATGAATGAATGAATGAATATTTACCCCAGATGCTTCAACTCTACTTTGTTTGACTTATAGTTGAGGTGAGTCTTATAAGTTCGTACAAATAGGCAAAGCACAAAGAGACACTGAGGTAAAGTAACAAGCAATCAATAAAATGCCCACAAGAAAAACAGTCTCAACGAAAATGGTTTCAGAATAAGAGAAAATAAACAATCATCTTTGAACACATTTGCCTTTTTTTATCAAGTACGTACTCTTCAAACACACCCAGAAGAGTCGTCCCTCTTTTTTCTCATCATGGAAAAGTAGTAACAAGTAACTTGTTTAGGATGCTTGCTTTTAAGTCATGTTCACATTATTTTTTTCAGGACATGTTCACAATGATTCTGATTTCAGATGAAGACAATGAGCTACATAGAGAAGTGACTTATCACAAATCCAGTAGCCACTATGTAGACAAACTGAATGTTTATGAACTCTAATTATCAGATTGCTGATTTACATCTTCTCTGCCTATCTAATGTCCTAGAAGTCTCTGTCTGCCTCCTGGAGAATACAGAAACACAAATACTTATTATGTGCATATATTATACATCATCTAATAACTTGGTACATAGATGGTTGGACCAAATTGCTAATGAGGATATAATCATGAGCTTGACTCTAGAATTTATCAGTTATCATTTTTCTCTCTCTCAGTCTTTTGCCAATTTCTCATCCCGTCAAGTGCCCCTCTCAGTGCCCGTCACCCATTCACCCCCACCCCCCGCCCTCCTCCCCTTCCACCACCCCTAGTTCATTTCCCAGAGTTAGGAGTTTCTCATGTTCTGTCTCCCTCCCTGATATTTCCCACACATTTCTTCTCCCTTCCCTTATATTCCCTTTCACTATTATTTATATTCCCCAAATGAATGAGAACATACACTGTCCTTCTCCGATTGACTTACTCCACTCAGCATAAGAAATTTTGCCAATTTCTAAGTTAAAAACTCCTCTGAAGGGCAGCCCAGGTGGTTCAGTGGTTTAGCGCTGCCTTCAGCCCAGGTGTGATCCTGGAGACCCGGGATCCAGTCCCACATTGGACTCCCTACATGGAGGCTGCTTCTCCCTCTGCCTGTGTCTCTGCCTCTTTCTCTCTCTCTCTCTCTCTCTGTGTGTGTCTCTGCTCTCATGAATAAATAAAAATGTTTTTAAAACTCCTCTGAGACATAAAAGGTTTTTCCATAACCTCCTTTTCCAAATCAATCTCTTTTCTTTTCCAACAGAAAGCATCTGCTACAGGCAAGCCAACCTCCCCCTTTCCCCATCTTCATCTCCACCAATCTCTAATGCACATTACTGCTTCCATACTTGTGCTTAGGAACCACCAGAAAGGCCCATTCTACTTCAGTGCTTATCCTGTCCCATCCTATCCTATCCTATCCTATCCTATCCTATCCTATCCTATCCTATCCAGTTTTAAAGACCCAGTCCACCATTCCATGAAGGTGGCTTCCAGAAAAGCCAGCCCCCAGTGATCTAGCCCACCTCTGAGCAAACCACCAAACATATGGTCCATTCCATTTTCTTGGTACTTAATGATGATAATAACATAATGCTTTATTATTTTTCATATCTTAACATTTATTACAGCTTATAATGAAGTCTTCAGTAAATGTTTGTGAAACAAACATTCTTTCTTATGAAAGAATAGTATAATGATTTTATTTAAATTTTCTAATGTCAGACTATGTTTGAAATATCACTGAGAACTGTTTGAGGACCATCACAGGTCCTGAGCCCTGAGCCTACAATACCTAATGGATCAGCAGCCTGGGCGGCTCAGCGGTTTAGCGCCTGCCTTCAGCCCAGGGCCTGATCCTGGAGACCTGGGATCGAGTCCCGCGTCGGGCTCCCGGCATGGAGCCTGCTTCTCCCTCTGCCTGTGTCTCTGCCTCTCTCTCTCTCTCTCTCTCTCTCTCTTTGTGTCTCTCATGAATAAATAAACAAAAATCTTAGAAAAAAATACCTAATGGATGAAGAGGCCTTGCTCCTGATTTAAAAGTGTGCCTCTGATACTAGTGTTTTAATGTGAAGTTTTGATGGTGGAGTTCCAATCTCATGGAAAATACAGAACTTACCCTGCTCTTCTGTAAATTTATCCTTTTTTTCCCTATGTCAAATTCCCTACACAGAATGCAAATTTCTTTGGGAACAGAGTGTGTATTTTATTTACTCCTGCATTTCCTCATATTACCAATCTCACATAACACGTTGTACAGAATAAGTGTGTAATCAGTGTTTGTCCATTCATAAATGGCATGCTGCTTGCTACGTACAGCTTCATGCAGTGGGTAAATTAACCGTGGTGTCAAAAGACTTGCACCAAGTCCCTGGTCTGCCACTCTCTAATTTTGAGCAAGTTATGTAACATTATTGTATTTACCCACATAATTAGCATTGCCGGGGCTCTCCATGCCTTTGTATAGATCCAGACAGTATCATCTTCCTTCTGCCTGAAGGACTTCCTTTAATATTTCTTACAGTGAAAGTCTGCTGATGATCAATTCTTTATGTTTTTATATGTCAAAAAAACATGTCTTCATTTCTGAAAACTGTGTTTGCTGGCTAAAAAATTTTTTTCTCTTTTCAGGGTTTAAAGACATTGTTAAGCTTTCTTATTGCTTGCATTGATAAGAAATCTGCCATCATTCTCGCCTTTGTTCCTCTATATGTAACGTCTGTCTTTTCTTCTGGCTGCTTTTAGAATTTGCCCTTTTTTCAACTTGCCTACATGATCGTTAGTGTAATATTTTTTCATGTATCTTGTGCTTGAGATTCATTGAGCCTCTGGATTTGTTGATTCATAGTTTGCTCCAAGTTTGGAAAAAATTTGGTAATGTTACTTCAAATGTTTTTCCTCTCCCTCATGCCCTCCCTTGCCAATGTGCAAAAAGGAAGAAAATTCCAGTTACATGTATATCAGGCCACTTGAATCTTCGAACAACTCGCTGATGCCCTACTAATTTCTTTTCCCAGTCATACTACTCTCTGCATTTCATTCGAATAGTTTATATCAATGTCTTCAAATTCCCCAATCTTGGGGTGCCTGGGTGGCTTAGTTGGTTAGGCTTCAGACTCTTGATTTTGGCTCAGGTCATGATCTCAGGGTTGTGAGATCAAACCCCAGCTAGGGCTCCCCACTCAGCCAGGAGTCAGATTCCTCCTTCCTCTCCCTCTGCCTGTCCCTGGCTCACACAGGTGTGCTCACTTTTTCTTTCTTTCTCTCTCTCTCTAATAAATAAATAAATCTTCAAATTCACCAGTTATTCTTCTATAAAGTCTAGTCTACTGTTGAGTCCATCCTGTGACTTTTCATCTCACACGTTGTAATTAACATCTCTAGAAAATTGATTGGAGTCTTTTTACATCTTCCATGTCTATATCTGACCTGGTCACTTTTCCATTAGGTCTTTTGAGTATATGGAATACAGTTCTCAGACTTGTTTTAATGTCCCTGCCTATAATATTTTTCATCTGTGTCAAGTTCTAGGTTGATTTTCATTAATTGATTTTGCCCTCATTATGAGTCATTGGTTTCTGTTTCTTTGCATGCCTGGTAATTTTTTATTGAATTCTATACATTGCAAGTCTTCCTTTTTGCACATTGGCAATTACTATTTTTCTACCCAAATTCTCAAGCTGATCAGGGATGTGATTAAATTAACTAGGAACAGTTCAATCTTTTTGGGTATGTCTTTTAAGCTTTGTTAGGCTATATCAAAGCAATACTTAGTCTAGAGGTCATTTTTACCTACTATTGAAGCAAGAGCCAGTCTCTTGTGAATTATGAGGGTTTCTGGTCTGGCTGGAAAGAATAGCAGCTGTGTGTGGCCTGTGTGAGCTCTAGAAATTATTTCTTTTAGAGATTATTTCCTGGATTCCAGTAGTTTTTTTACATGCACAAAGTGGTCAGCCTCAGCTGCAATTGCAAAAGACTTTCTCTTCCATATTTCCAGAATTACCAGTTTTAGGCTGGATCCTTTCCACTATTCTCTGTGATGTAACTCCATCTTCTTATCTCAGGGATACCACTGAGCATCACCTAGTTTCCCCATTTTGACCATGGCTTGGAAACTCTCCAGATAGTAAGCAGAGGCAATCATAGGACTTATCTTATGTGCTTCTTATTTCTCAGAGATGACTGTCTTTTGTTCTAACACCCAGTGTCTTGAAAACTAGTGTTTCTTATATTTGTCTTTTGTTTTAGTTGTTTCAGGTAGGGGATAAACTTGGACCCTATTACTCTATGTTGGTCACAAGCAGAAGTCCTGTGCAGCTTCTTTGAGAGCCTCAATTGCTCACCTCTGAAATGGTGTTGATAATATAAGTTTGTTCTACCTTACTGAGTCATCACTATTTTATGAACTGCACAATTCCTACATAAGATATATGACCTTATTTGCAGAGATGAAATGTGCATACAGGTAACTGTGAGAGAGGTAATATTTAGATTGTATCAGTTGGGATCCCTGGGTGGTGCAGCGGTTTGGCGCCTGCCTTTGGCCCAGGGCGCGATCCTGGAGACCCGGGATCGGATCCCACATCGGGCTCCCGGTGCATGGAGCCTGCTTCTCCCTCTGCCTGTGTCTCTGCCTCTCTCTCTCTCTCTCTCTCTCTCTCTCTCTCTGTGACTATCATAAATAAAAAAATAAAATAAAATAAAATAAAATAAAATAAAACTGTATCAGTTATTTGCACATTAGTGAGAATGGTAAATCCAAGATTTAACTCAAACAGATTCAGAATTGACAGTAGCATTAAAGATAGCAACCCGTTTGCCCCAGGCTTTCTCACTCTGTATAATACAAGAGATTAGGGGTCCTATATAGAAGAGTAAGTCTAGATGAGACTAAATTAATCAATGAATTATTCCAGATTAACCTAAAATACAACAATAAATGTTTCGATCAGAAGTTAAAGAACTGGACCTGGAGCCTGGGTAGAAAACAATACTGCCTCTTCGAAGATTTAAGGTTGGAGAAAGAGTAACTCTCACCTGAATATGTCAGAAGGTGACCTTAGAGGAGAAAAGAGTAATTCCAGGTCATGGATGGGAAGTTGGCTATCTGGAAGAGTAATGAAATTGAAGAACCTGTTAAAGATAGAGATTAATTTCTGCAGTGTAGCCAATGCAAACTGAATAAATGGAGACTTTGAATTTGTAACTCATCTCATATATATATATATATATATATATATATATATATATATATATATATATATATTCTGAAATCACCTAGGCAATGTGCTGTAGAACTTTGGACCCTTGGGCTTGAGAGATGTTGAGGAAGCCTGACCTTGGAGCCCATGGTTTCAGGGTGTAATGCTAAGGTTTTGTAGAGTGCTACAGACTGAATGTTTATGTCTTCCTAAAATTCCATATATTGAAGCTCTAACCCCAAAGGGATGGTATTTGGGGCCTTTGAAGAAGATAATTAGATTTTAAAGAGGTCATGGGGATAGAGCCTCCATATAGGGATTGGTATTCTTACAAGGGGATAAAGTTATCAGAGTGCTGTCTTTCTGCCATGTGAGGACCAGCAAGGAAGAAGCCATCTGTAAACCAGGAATAGGGCTCTTACCAACAATTCAGCCATAATGACACCACAATCTTGGACTTTTACCTTCCAGAACTGTGAGAAACAAATGTTTCAACCATCTAGTCTGTAGTATTTTGTTGGAGCAGCCTGAGTTGACTAAGGCATATATAGGAAAGTGGTTCAGTCCTCTACAGGTGTCTGATTCATTTTGGTGATGACAGGACATGAAATGGAAGAAACTTTCAGCCAGGTATCTATGTAGAGATATCCATTTTGTCTTCAATGTCACTTCCTGTGTACATGGTAAACATTAAGGGAGTGACAGTGCCAGGATCCTCTCCCCACCCAATTCTGCCCAAGACCCTAGTGGCATTGAGGGATCAAACTACACCTTCTCTAGGCATTGGTCACAATGCTTGAGTCTTCAAAGGTGTGTCAGAAGTCTGTACCTCAAGCCACAGAAGATTCTTCTATTTAGACGTAGCGTCTATGTTCTTACACTACATTAACATGAGAGGCTGAGTTCCCTGGTTCTTGCCCCTTGCCTCCCTTCTACTACTCTGCCAGCACTCACCATGATGACACCAGAATCTCTGCCAGCGATGCAGCCAAAGGCCCAGGAGGCACTAGAGTGATGGCCAGCGGGCCCTGCTCTCCCATAGCTCACAATCCAGCTCTTGAACTAGCTGGGGGTTGAGCCGCACCTTGTCCTTCATTTTCTCTTTCATCTCTGGCCTCAGATGTCACACTTGTCAATCACATTCAGAGTCACACCCAATTCTCTCCTCTGTTCAAAACCTACTAATATTACTCAGAGTAATAAATCAAGGTCAGTTCAATGGCCTACAAGGCCATATTCCTTCAGGCCCTTCTTGCTTCTCTAATTTTATCTCCTGCTGGTCTTCCTTACTGCACATAATGTATGGTACTCAGGCATCCTTTATCAACTAACCATCCAGGAAATAGATGCTTGAGGAGTTGGGAGGAGAAGGTGAGAGATTCCTCAGGTCCTGCCCATCCTGTCTCATTTGAGCCTTGACTAGGACTACCCAAGAATCTTCTTTGTTTGTTTTAAGGTGAAATTCCCTGGCTAACAAGAGGCAAAGTAGGGAAGGGTCCATTTAATGTTCCTTCTATCCTCTCTGTCTTCTAAAATTTCTTTTTGCTTCACTGCTGCTTAATCTCTCTGTCTAGGTGAAATTTTGTTGTTTTCACTTCACATGATTTCCAAGTTTATTAGTTTTCTATTGCAGCTTAACAGTCATCACAAAATCGGTAGCTTAAAACAATGCACCTTTATTCTCTTGGAGTTGCTGGGTTCCAAAGACAGAAATCAGTTTCATAGGCCTAAAGTCAAGGTGTCAGCATCACTGCTCCTCCCAGAAGCTATAGGGCTGAACCTGTGTCCTTGTCTTTTCTAGTTTCTAGACACCACCTGTATATCTGGCTTGTGGCTCTTCCTCCACTTTCAAAGCACATCATTCCAATTTCTGATTCCATCACCACATGGCCTTCTCTCTCTCCTCTGACTCCCCCTGTATCCCTCCCTGAGGACGTTTTTGATTATATCACACCACCCAGACAATCCAGAACCATCTCCCCCAAAAAAACTCTGTAGCATAATCACATCCCCAAAGTCCTTTCTGCCATGTAAGTTAGGTTGTGGGTATTACTCTGTGGACATCTCTGGGGAGTCATAATTCTGCTTATCAGACCAAGATTTACATTTCTCAATAAATACCAATATCTTGGGCAATTTCTTAGGCAACATAGAATCCTGATTTCTGCCTGTGATCAATAATTATAAAATTTGAAGGGCACCTTGAAGAGACCACTTTTAGGCAACAGGTTTGAGCAATGGAAACCTGAGCAAGGCAGAAGAACCCACAGCAACCACAAGATGAATGCAAATGGGCTCATTAAGCAACCACCTCAAAACGGTCATAGACCCTAACTGACCCTTTACAATCAGGCATACTTCCTAAGATTACTCAAAAAAAAGTTTTGGGGAGGAATTCCATATGTCCCCATACTCCCTCCATCTGCCCTATAACTGTGTCCTCTCACTATTAACTGGTTGCAGTCTCTCCTTTGCTGTCCTGTCCATTGCTTCCTTATGGTATATTCAATAAACTTCTATCACTTTTATTTTGCTTTGCTGAATTCTTTCAACACTGGCACCACCAGTCCCCACCCAATTGGGATGTCCCACATTTGATGAACCCCCCTCTCTGATCAGAGTACCCCACAGGGCTGGCTGCTCAGTTGGCAGAGAATGTGATTCTTGATTTCGGAGTCATGAGTTCAAGCCTCATACTGGAGTAGAGTTTTCTTAAAAAAAAAAAAAAAAAAAAAAAAAAAAGCTATAACATGAAAGCCTGTTGCACTGTTCCTTCATTTTACATTTTAACAATTTTTTAATTTGAGAGACAGAGAGAGAGCAAGCATAGAGGGGAGCAGAGATAGAGGGAGAGAGAGAATCTTTTTTTTTGTTTTTTGTTTTTTGTTTTTTGTTTTGGAGAGAGAGAATCTTAAGCAGATTCCACATTGACTGCAGAGGCCCACACAGGCTGGATCTCACAACCCTGAGATCATGACCTAAGCCAAAACTCAAGAATGAGACACTTAACCAGCTTTGCCACCCAGGTGCCCCTGTATTATTGTTTCTAAGTTGAGTATACTAATTTAGAGAAAGGAAGACTTTTGATTTTATTTTGAAAAATGCAAGGACAACAAAATTAGAAGTTTGACTAGAGACTAAAGGTAATGCTTTAATCATAGCTTTACAACCTATTGTCATGTAACTTTTGGCAAGTCATTTCACTTCTCTAAATTGTAAAGGTAGGCTGAATATTATCTCAGATTTACCATAAAACACAAATAATAGTGGCACCTATATCATAGAATTGTGATGATTTCCTGAGTTACACTTTAAATTAATCAATAAATAATTATATTATCATTATGACTATATTACACTTTGTTACCATTCCTAATCCTTGTAAATATGGGCTTCTAGCAAGAGGTTCATGGGATCACAGGAAGCACATGAGTAGGCTGTAAATGGTGTACAAATTCCGAAAACTGTATGAACAATTTAGAAGGTGAGTGGAAAGAGGTTTTGAGACATTGTAGTTAAAAGTAAGGAGACGAAGGCAAAAGAAACAAAAGCAAAAATGAACTATTGGGACTTCATCAAGATAAGAAGCTTTTGCACAGCAAAGGATACAGTCAACAAAACTAAAAGACAACCTACAGAATGGGAGAAGATATTTGCCAATGACGTATCAGATAAAGGGCTAGTTTCCAAGATCTATAAAGAACTTATTAAACTCAACACCAAAGAAACAAACAATCCAATCATGAAATGGGCAAAAGACATGAACAGAAATCTCACAGAGGAAGACCTAGACATGGCCAACATGCACATGAGAAAATGCTCCGCATCACTTGCCATCAGGGAAATACAAATCAAAACCACAATGAGATACCACCTCACACCAGTGGGAATAGGGAAAAGTAACAAGACAGGAAACCACAAATGTTGGAGAGGATGTGGAGAAAAGGGAACCCTCTTACACTGTTGGTGGGAACGTGAACTGGTGCAGCCACTCTGGAAAACTGTGTGGAGGTTCCTCAAAGAGTTAAAAATAGACCTGCCCTACGACCCAGCAATTGCACTGCTGGGTATTTACCCCAAAGATACAGATGCAGTGGACACCTGCACCCCCGGGACACCTGCACCCCGATGTTTCTAGCAGCAATGTCCACAATAGCCAAACTGTGGAAGGAGGCTCGGTGTCCATCGAAAGATGAATGGATAAAGAAGATGTGGTTTGGGATCTCTGGGTGGCGCAGCGGTTTGGCGCCTGCCTTTGGCCCAGGGCGGGATCCTGGAGACCCGGAATCGAATCCCTCGTCGGGCTCCCGGTGCATGGAGCCTGCTTCTCCCTCTGCCTATGTCTCTGCCTCTCTCCCTCTGTGTGTGACTATCATAAATAAATAAAAATTTTTAAAAAGAGATGTGGTTTATGTATACAATGGAATATTAGCCATTAGAAACGACAAATACCCACCGTTTGCTTCGACGTGGATAGAACTGGAGGGTATTATGCTGAGTGAAATAAGTCAATCGGAGAAGGACAAACATTATATGGTCTCATTCATTTGGGGAATATAAATAAAAGTGAAAGGGAATAGAAGGGAAGGGAGAAGAAATGGGTAGGAAATATCAGAAAGGGAGACAGAACATGGAAGACTCCTACCTCAGGGAAACCAACTAGGGAGGGGAGGAGGGCGGGGGGGGGGGTGTGAATGGGTGATGGGCACTGAGGAGATGAGCACTGGGTGTTACCTATATGTTGGCAAATTGAACACCAATAAAAAAATTTATAAAAAAAAAAGAAAAGATTCTGCATGGCATTAAAAAAAAAGTTCTTGTTGAGGAATTCTTGAAGATGTTCTTAAGAAAGAAGGGAACGTGTAGCAATGCTCTCAGGGCGAGAACAGATACTTCTTTTGAGATACGGATCTGCCACCCGCGCAGAGTGGGCTTCTACGGGCTCCCCAGGTGTAGGGAGGGCTTTGGCTGAGACTGAGAACTTCGTCGCTGGAGAATAATAAAGTGGGCGGGAACCGGCTCTGGCGGGAGGACGAGGCGGAGTCACCGAGAGTTTGAGTGTTTCGGTCCAATCAGAAGGACGCTGGAGGCGGCAGGCGCAGAAAGGGGAGAGAAGCGCGGGGCGGGAGGCCGAGGTCCCGCCCGGAGGCAGCAGCCCGCCTACCTGAGCCACGGCTTCTCCCCCAGGTGCTCCTGCCCCGCCGGCGGCCTACCCCGAGGCTGACGCCCGCGATGGCCTTCGCAAATCTGCGGAAAGTGCTCATCAGTGACAGCCTGGACCCTTGCTGCCGGCAGATCCTGCAGGATGGAGGGCTGCAGGTGGTGGAGAAGCAGAACCTGAGCAAAGAGGAGCTGATGGCCGAGCTGCGGGTAAGGCGGGCGGGAGGGAGACGAGAGCCGCCGAGCTCGGCGGCATCCCCTGCGGAAACGGCGGGGCCAGCGCGCCCCCCGCGCCCCCTGCCCGGCCCCGGGCAGTCCCGGGCCTCCCGCGTGGGGGTCGGGGGGGAGGAAGGGCGGCTCCACCGGGCCGCGGGCTGCACGCGGGATGCCCGCGCCGCCCCCAGCGCCTCGGCGGCAGTGGCCCCGGCAGCGCGGCGCCGCCTCTCAGCCCGCGGGGACGGGGAGCGCAGAGGCTTCGGCGCGGGGAGCCCGGGGACCGCCACCCTCCGACTAGTCCCGGCTCGGCCTGCGGCTCCAGCTTTCCGTGGGGGGCGCCGGCGGAGCCCCAGCCTGGCCCGTGGCAGCGGGAGGGGCTGCAGCGCAGGCCAGGCGACCGGGCCAGGCCCGCAAGCCCCGCGCCCGCCTCTCGTCTGATGCAAGACCGCCGCGCGCTCTCCCCGCCCCTGGGCCTCCGGGGAGCTCTCGGGGGAAGGGGGCGGGCGGGGGCGCCCCGGTCCTAGGACCGCCCCTGCGGCCGCCCCGCCCCCCCCGCCCCCCCGGGATCCCGGCTCACTTACCTCCCGCTGCCCGCCTCCCCGGGGGCCTCGGCCGCGGTCAGGAATGGCCAGCTGGATGAGCCCGACCCCACAAGCCCCCGGGGAGTCTCTGCGTCGTAGCAAACCTCTCGGGCCAGCTCGTTGCGCTCAAAGTTGGCGCAATCTACTTCGGATCTTTCCCTGCGTGTTTGTAAGGGGCCTGTGGGGCTGGCTGCCTCGTGCAGCCTTCGGACGTTTCTTGCGTGACCTCTTGGCTCTGCTCCTGCACCCAGCACCCCACCTTCCAGCTCCCACGACCCCGCGGCCCCAGCGCGCATCCACCTGTTCCATTTTCTCCCTGGAGGGCCCCTTGACTGAAAAACCGCAGAGGCGGCTGCAGTCGCTTTAGCTGTGCTGGAACCACACGGTGCTGGAAACCCACTGCGCTCCCTTGTCTGCCCTGGCACCTGCCGCTGTGTTTCTCCACGAGGCTGCCCTCCTCCCACCCCACCGCACCCGCGCCGGTGCTGTATCTGGTGACTTAGAGAGTAACCCTGTACTGTCCTGTACTTGGAGGAGCGGCTGACCCGGCCCTGCCTTCAAGAGGCTTGTGGACCAGTCAGGGGGCCTGGCCAGCGCTCCAGGGTTGACCAGATGACACAGTACAGACAAAGCCCCAAGTGAGACCCCCCAGCAGCCTAGCCTCCCCCTTCACCTCCTCTGCAAAAGTGGAACAAGACGGGTGCTTAGCCTGAATGGGGTGGGGGACAGGGGCTTGGGATCTGATCCTGGAACACGGTAGGACTGGATGGGAGGCAGGCACCTCACACTTGTCACCTCCTCTTTTGTATGGGTGCTATCAGTGGCCTTGGCTCAGGGCAATGGCCAGAAGGCAGTGCAGTGGCTTCTAGACCAGCTTCTGACCCTCCCTCCGCCAGAGCAACAGGGTGGGATGAGTGGCCTCACTTGGGGCTTTGCAGCTTTCTTGTGGAAATTAGAAATCCTCATGTCTAGGATTTTGAGAGAGGGACGGGGGGGGGGGGGTGTGGGGGGGGGTGTTAAAGGCAGAATTGAGAGGAACTGGAGGCCTCTCCTCTAGTGGAGGGGTTCCGAGAAGTTGGGAAGTTGGCTGCGTGGATTGCTGGGATCTGGAGCGGCAATTTGGAGGATATATTAAAGGCACTGAAATCTCCTGGCAGGAGAGGGGTGTTTGTTGGCTACTGGCTGGCGGCCTCGTTGGGCAGTTTGGGAACCCCCAGCCTTCCTGTCTGTCTTTGTAAAACGTTCACGTCAGAATACCAGTTGCTCAACCTGGAGAGGCCTCGTGTCCACACTATGTCTTCTTATTCTGGGTGGGGAGGTGTCTGAGTTGGTGGCCCCTGCCCTCTCCCATTAAATCTTTCATATTGACAGAAGTTGGAGCTCGTTGCCTGCCCAGGCCCGGCCTCTCTTCCCACTCCTTGGTATTCTGGGCAGGCACAGTTTGCTCTCACTGACTCCATGGTCGGGAAGTACAATTACCCCCGAGAATGGTGCTTTTCAGACTCCACGCAGGTCACAGTACAGTATTGGGGAGCGAAGTAGGTTTAATGGGTCATGATTAGCATTTTAAAAACCAGAATAAGAAATATCAGGGAGCAAGGCAGATAGGCAATCAGTAGTGTGTCGGGAAATTTGTTTCAATTATATGGGCAGTTGTGCTGTCTGTGTAGTTTGTGAGTATAAAATCACAACCTAAACGTATGTTTCGTGCTTTCTTAAAAAAAAAAAGATTTTATTTCTTTATTCATGAGAGACACAGGGAGAGGCAGAGACATAGGCAGAGGGAGAAGACATGGGCAGAACTCCATCCGAGGATCCTGTGATCATGACCTGAGTGAAAGGCAGACACTCCACGACTGAGTCACCCAGGTGTCCCCATATATTTCTTACCATAAGTCTTATTCAAAAAAGTTTAGAAAACCCTGGCTTAGAAGAGTAAAGCATCGTGTTCAGAACTCACAAACTCTTAGACCGGGGACTCCTCTTCCGTCAGCAGATCTGACATCTTACATAAACCTAATACGCAGGAACCTTTAAATCTTACCATGTATCCGTGGTTTTTAAACTCTGACCACGACCCACGAGAAGAGAAGAAATTCATTATACAACATAACTCGGTATATACATACATATGTGTACAATACACACAGTAAAGTTTCATGAAATAATACCCTTGCTATATGTGATACATACATTTTTCTTTGTTTTATTGAATAGCAAAAAAATAGCCAATAAGCTACATGCTAATAATGCACTTAACTTACTGAGCACATTTATTATTTTTGGCTCAGAATTTTAAAAAGGATAAAGAATGGGAAACTTGTCCATGCAAGAGTCCATCTTTTGAAAGTAAGTTCCGGTGCACCTGGGTGGCTCATTCAGTTGAGGGTCTGACTCTTGATTTTGGCTCAGGTCCTGATCTCAGGGTTCTGGGACTGAGGGCCCAGTCAGCCTCTGTGCTCAGCAGGGAGTCAGCATGAGGATTCTCTCTCCCTATGCCTTTCCTCCCACTTAAGTGCACTCTCTCTCTCTCTCTCTCTCAAAAATAAATAAACATTTGAAAAAAAGTTAGCAAGTTCTTGGCCTTTTGCAGTAGGATTTAATTTGCAAAAGTTAAATAGACATTTCCTAAATCAGGTTCTCACATATTGTGCCAACCGACACCTCCCTGCATTCTCTAGCTGAGCAGCAATGACCTGGAGAATTGGACTTTCCTTATGATTTATGTCAGAGGCACCAGCCATGCTAGAATTACCCTCAAGGCCAAGCCTGTCCTCCTTGGGAAAGGAGGCATGTTTGAACTTGAGAAACGTGAATGGCTTTCCACTGCTGAGTTAGCATAGTTTGCTTAGAACAGCCATAAATCCAGCAGAACCGTGGCCTTTTTCCAGCTGTAAGGCAGCTGCAGAGAGCAATAGACAGCAGAATGGGGGCAGTTTTGAGATTTGCCAAAATGGACTGCAGAGCCTTGGAGAAAAGAAAGTTGTAGTCACAGCACACTGCACTGTGGAAGGGGGAGGATTTGCAAAGGCCTCCAGTTTGCGTAACAGAGTAGAGGAGCAGGCATCTTGGAGTGGAGTCTTGGAGGGATGACCTTTGACTGGAGTAGGGGATGGTACCCAGGAGTGCAGGGGTCTTGAGGGGTCACAGACATAGGCCGCCAGTAGATGCGATCAATAGGTGCTGGTTGAATATCTCGATCGGTGATGCAATTGAATGAAGTGGGGGTAGTGGAGGGTGTTAAGCGACCTTGAAGGCTGGTGGGCCCTGGCCATGTAGGTTGTGGGACCAGGGTCTGTTGAAGGGGAGTCTCCAAAGGCAGATGCCCTACCTGGGTCAGGTGAGCTCTGAATGAACATCTGCACTGGTCTGACTGGAGACTCTTCAGACTTCCTGGCTTCAAAAAAGCTGGTCTGAGGGACACCACCCTTGTGGGAAAAGTGTGGAGAGACCACAGGGTAACAATCCTAAGGGAGATCCCTCCATGGCGAAGGCTGTGCCTGTGGAAGTCTGGTAGTGCCGTTTCTGTGCTTGTCCTGGGGCCTGCAAGCACGAGGTGGGTGGACTGCGGGAGAGCCTGCAGCCACCCCTGTGGGAGGCAGATTCCTAAGGTTTGGGGAGGGTGCTGGTGGCCTTGGAGAAAACGCTTGAGGAGGCCAGATTCTTGGGGCCCAGTGGAGGAGGTGATGGCCTCTGAGGAGGGCCAGAGCGCATGTCCGTTGCTCTCTCTATCACTTCTCACTTCCTCCTCACACACTCAAGACAGCCAAACCTCAGAATCCTAGCTCATGGGGGATGCAGCTTGGATTTGACCCCAGGCCTGCCTGATGGCAGACCCTTTCGGATGCATATGCTGTCTGCTTCTTTTCTCTGCGCACATACATCCGAAGTCGGCCGGCATGCAGGGACTCCCACTCTGGCAGAATGGGTGCAAGGCGGTCTTGAAGACCGGCTGTGGACAAGAGTGTCTTCTGCCCCAGGACTGTGAAGGCCTCATCGTCCGCTCGGCCACCAAGGTGACTGCTGACGTCATCAACGCAGCAGAGAAGCTCCAGGTGGTGGGCAGGGCTGGCACAGGCGTGGACAATGTGGACCTGGAGGCTGCAACCAGGAAGGGCATTCTGGTCATGAAGTAAGTCGCGAAGCCCCCGGGGGTGGGTGTAGAGGCTCACCACGAGTGGGGAGGGGGACACTTGGGTTAGTGAAGACCGGGTCAGAGTAAGAAGGGCTCCCACGAGGATGCCTGGTCCAGGCGGAGTCCAGACAGTCGGGTCTCGCTCACAGCGTCCTGGTTCCCCAGGTGTTTGAGGAGGAGGCTGTCCTTGTGATCTCAAATCACTGGACAAACCCACCCCACAGACATCTGCGCTGCAGCCTGGTTGGGGAATTAGAAGAATGTTTGTTAGTGAATCCATCTGCATCCCCTGTTCCAGGGGTACCCCCCCTCCGCTGCTGTGTCTGGAGCAGGGTTTTCCTAGGCTCTGCTTTGCTTTCTGCCCTGTGCAGATGCACAGCCTTTGCTAGTTGAGCGGCTCTACATCCTTTCCTTTCCTCACTGCCCTCGTCCTTCAGCAGCCAGGGTCGCAGTTTCTCTTTCACACTCCAGGGCCAAGAAGGGAAGGGTGAGGGCTGTTTTTGCAGAAACTCAGAGCAGAGGTTGTGACTGCATGCCAGGGCTGGGCCACACATTCCTGGCTCCCGGCTGGCCCTTAGATGATGTGGCCAGGTCATTGTTGCCCACTTCTTCGTCCTCAAGCCTTCTCCCTTCTCTCAGGAAATTCAGCGTCCCCAAAAATTTCCCCTCCCTTCTCTCCTCTTACAGAGCATGGGTGAACTGACCGGTCATCTGACTGAGGTCAACATCCAACCGAAGAAATGTTAAATGGTAACCCGTCCTACATTCTTCCCCTGGACACAGAGGCAGAGCCCTCAGCCCTGCACCCCTTCCTACATCCTAGTACAGCCTGTTCGCAGGGTTAGGCAGGAAGCTCGGTAGAAAGACAAACTCTGAGAATCCTTTACTCTTGACTTTTTTGGGGGGGATAAGATCTCTTGCCTTTTCCTCCTTGTAACTTTCATTTCCAGAAATGAAAAGATCCATAAAAAGAAAAAAAAAACGGTAAACATGTGTGTTAATAAACAGTTCAAAAACCAAAAAATAAAAAAAGAGTGAGAGAGCCTTTGAAAAAAGAAAAATAGATTCATGGATTTCAGCTGTATTCTCCTTTCTGTGAAATGGGCAGAGTCAGCATGGCCCTCGTCAACATGGCCCTGTGCATTAAGGTGTGAGGAAGCGTTCTCACTTTGGAACTTGTTGAGAGATAGGAGAAGTCAAACAGGTGAAGATAAAAATCCTAGCTTTGGGGATCCCTGGGTGGCGCAGCGGTTTGGCGCCTGCCTTTGGCTCAGGGCGCGATCCTGGAGACCCGGGATCGAATCCCACGTCAGGCTCCCGGTACATGGAGCCTGCTTCTCCCTCTGCCTATGTCTCTGCCTCTCTCTCTCTCTCTCTCTCTGTGTGACTATAGTAAATAATAAAAAAAAAATCCTAGCTTTGTCACTGATAGAGGCTGGGCTGGGCAACTAGGTGAAGGTGTGTAGGCAGTGGGCTGACGTGATGTGACGGGCTGGCTCACGCATCTTCTGCACAGCCTCAGTAAGATCAATGGCATAGAGTAGCGGGAATCTGTGGTTTCGGTGGGCAGGTAGATCCTGAAACAAGAGGGAAGAGAAATGCTGAGCCACCCACATATCTCCCCATCGAATGAGACACTTCTCTGCCTTGGGAGAAGGGAGTTTGGGTAGGAGGCCAAGTGTGTTGCTCTACCTGAAGTCCCTCCATGTGAAACATGCAGCCAGGGCAAGGGGGTTTCCCTCCCATGGGTTTAGGGCAGGTGTCCATCGGAGAGCCCAGGTTGGAGGCCTGCGGGTTGGGGGTTGGACTTAAGAGCAGGTGAGCAGAGGGGGCAGGAGCCTGAGCACACTTCACTCACGGCCTTCTCTTGGGACAGGAGTGGGAAGATGGGCTCTGGACGCACTGACATCCCCTCTCCTCTTCCATCTTTAGCACCCCCAATGGGAACAGCCTGAGTGCTGCAGAGCTCACCTGTGGGATGATCATGTGCCTGGCCAGGTAAGTCCATCTTCTCAGCAGAGGCAGCCTCTTCTGTGTCCATGATTACAACTCCCCAAATAACGTGCCCTGAAGAAGGGTAGAAACGCTTCAGCCTGACACTGTGCAGACAGCCGAGAATTTTCGAGGCCACCCGTCTTTATGGGACATTCAATACAGTGGTCCTGGCACACAAAGGTCAGACAGCTTCTCACAAATGAGTGGAGGGGGGGGCGTTCGGCATGGCTGCTCCTTACCTGGGAGCAGGCTCACCGAGAAAATGATTATGTGCCATCTTCCTCTCCTCCTTGGTCATTTCCTGTGTCCACGCCATCCTCCGGCTTCTTGCACCTCCAAGCCTCACAAATATGGTTTCTGCTCCCTGGAATATCCTTCTCCATCATCATTTCTTTTCCGAGTCGTTCTAGTACTTTATTACACTCGTTATTAAAAATACAACTTCACACAGGTTATAAAACAGAGGCAACACGCAACATTTTTATTTAGTTCAGAACATTATTGAGTGAATTAATGCCAAAATGTAGCAACCTCCATGCCTCAGAGACTCCTCATACCCCAGAGGTCCCAGACTTTGCTGCACATTGATAACATCTTGGATCTTGAAACACTCCTAATGCCTGACTTGCGCCCCAGAAATTCTGATTTCATTGGTATGGGATGAAATTTGGCATAGGGATTTTTTAACAAATTTTTGATTTTAGGAGTTTTAGATATAAAGAAAAGTCGTAAAGATAGAAGGTCCCACATATGTCATACCCAGTCTTCCGTATTATTCACATCATACGTTAGTATGGTGCATTGGTCACAATCAATGAACCAATGTTGAATTATCAATACATAACTTTCAACTGAAGTCTTCCCCATCATCTTTATCCAGATAACTCTTGTTCTTCAAGATTAAGCTCGAGTATTAGCTCATCAAGGAAGCGCTCTCTGGATTCCCCCCACTGGGCTGTGTCCCTCACTGACTGTTCTGACCCCGGGCTTACCTCTGTCACTAACCTTTCAGATCTTTATTGTGATAGGTTGGAGTAAGAACTGCTCTGGGATCCCTGTGCCAACCTGTGGATTCTTAACACAAGGGGACTCAAGTGGGGAAGTGTCTTGCTCTTCCAGCAGGAACTCTGGGGGTGTGGGGCTCTTGAGTAGAGGGCACAGCCTAAGAACCACCGGCTGTGGCACAGAGTGTACATGAGCCTTACTGTATTGGGTAGAAAATGATGGCATTGAGCCCTGCTGTCGAGTAGGCAATTCAGGCACCTGTGTGGCCAGTGGGGAGGGCGAGGGGCCGGTGGACAGGGCAGGGAGTTCACTAGGTCCCTTCACACAGCCTGGGATGCTTAAACCAGGGGACCCAGGCAGCCAGGGCTCTTTCTCTCTCTACTCAGGCCTGAAGCTTCTGGGGCCAAGAAATTACTGTTTTCCCCTCTGGAGACCTGTTCTCCCTCCTGCTGGGACGGGGTCTGGAGGAGCTGACCTTTGTTCTGATGCTCCTCAAGATTTCTACCTGAGCTCTTAAGTCTTCACTGCTACTCACTGGCCAGTGAAGAGAGGAGAGGAGACTGGAGAAAGCAAAGAGCATGGGCAGCGTGCACAGCAGAAGGGACCCAGCCAGGAGGGGGTCCGGGAGCTGGCTGTCTGGATCTCCCACAACATCTGGGCTGGACGTATTTCTCCCAGAGAAGCCCGATGCCCTGGTTTCACTTGTGCTATTAAATTCAGTGCTGCTTTTGGTTTTGGTTTTGAGTTAGGGACTGATCTGTCAGCTTTCTATCTATTTAATTCTCTTATTGGTTTACTGGAGGTGGAAGGGAAGGCTTGGGAGCCAGAAATCATTTTTCTCCTATTGCAGGACCAGCTTTGTTTAAGAGAGTAGATAAAGTGGAATGATTTCAAGACAGCGGCCCATTTCCAACCTCTCACCCAATGACCTCACTCATCAAAGATGCATCAAAACTAAGAAACAAGCACCCTATTGAGGAGGAATGGAGTCTCCCACACCTTCTGGTGTGTCTGCTCAGACTGCTTTTCCAGCAGGGCAGCAAGAGCAGAGTGGGAGTTCTGGACAGAAGGTTGAGAGCATTGAGCAATGTGGGTGGAGAGGGGGCCTGCATGGGCCTCACAGTGGGGGACTTTGAACTCACAGCAGGGGCTCCTGAGGTCTAGGAGCAGAACAATGACACAGAAAGAAAGAGGAGAATGCAACCTGTTTTGAAGTCATCTCTCCCACCTTACCTTCTCTTTCTCTAAGTCAGGATGGCTACCATTCAGTTCTTGGGATGCCCCTCCCCCACATCATGGTCCTCCCCAAACTGGCCCGGTGGGGACCCCAAAGTGCTAAAGCCTGGAGAGGATCCCTGAGCGGCCTGCCATCCCGTGCCCCACAGTGCCACATGCAGCTCTCTTAGATGGCACCGTGGGGCCAGGAGGGCCGAGAGCAGGACGTGAGCCAGACCTGAGAGGAGCCGGGTGGGCTCTGTCTCACTTGGTCAGGGGCAGGTGAGCGGGCTAGCCTTGCTGAGAAGGGGGCACTTCCTCAAGGCAAGTCATTGTCCTTGCGACATTCCTGAAACGAGGACCCTCTACTGAGGATGATGGACCAGAGCAGCCCACCATCCGTGACGGAGCTTCTTCCCCAGGAGGCTTGTTACTGAGGCTTTGGGAGTTTGCCCACGAGATCCCAGGAGCACAGATCCCCCGTCAGCTGGACTCGCAGATGGAAGCACGTCCTGGCGATGTGTAGACATGAGAGAATGCTTTTTTATAAGAAATCCGCGATGGACCTACAGGGACATTATGTTGGAGTCTCTCCCTCTTACACACGCCCGGGCATGCACGCCCGCACACACACACACACACACACACACACACAACCCCACTCTGAGTTTTGTGGCCTGCAGGAAAGACCGCATTTAAATCCCGAGGAGGCTCACTGCTGGGAATGTTCTTTGAGTCCATTCAACTACTTCCGATGGGGTGATGTCCTGCAAGATGTTGAGTCCCCAGTTGTCTCCATGCAGTTGTTGTGAGCGTTACATGCGCTAAAGCATCTCCAAGCATGTCTCATGGAGTGTCTAAAGTAGAGCATGGACTCCTTAAACATTTTAAACATTGTTTCCTGTCTCCCGGATTCTCTTCCAGAGAAGCCTGGGTGACCACATCCCACGTGACGTAATCTTGTCCTCTCACCTCTGACTCTGCCCTAACCCCCTCTCACCTCTGACTCTGCCCTAACTGCCTCTGTCCCTTCCAGAAACACGTGGAGACTCAGACCCCCCCCCGCCGTGTTAACCAATCAGAGGAGAGAGGCTGGGCTGGGGGTGGTTTGGAGAAGGGGTGGTATGGACTATAGCATCCCCTCCCCCCATTCCAGTGCAGCCTGAGACTGCTGGGGTTTCAGGAACTCTCGAGGAAGGGAAATACCCAGCTGTCTGCTGATACGGTGGAAAGTGCAGGTTGCGGGCTTGGATGAAAGAGGAAAATGAAAATCCGTGAACTTCTGGAGCACTGGATGTTCTCAGAGCCCCTCAACACCCCCATTTTGTTATCCCTGTGAACCGTGGAGGACTGGTGCTTGCTTTCTACATGCTTGTCACTCAGCAGTTGACTGACTCTCAGACTCCCAGCTGGGAACAGAAATCCTGGGGCTCCCACATCAGGTGTGCCTGACAGGTTTTCCTCTGCTCCGCTCCGGGTCTCTGTACCCGAGCTCTAGACCAGCCTGAGCCTGGTTCGCCCTGGGAATGACTGACTGACAGAGAGGGTGGCTGTGCAGACCTCACATCACCTCCCATGTGGGCCCACTGAACCTGTCTGTCCTTGCAGGCACATCCCCCAGGCGACAGCTTCCATGAAGGACGGCAAGTGGGAAAGGAAGAAGGTGAGCGGCCAGTCCTGCCTCGTCCCGCCCAGCTCGGCGCCCGAGGCCTCACTCCCGGGGCTTACTCTGGCCGCGTTGCCTCTTGCTTGTTTGGTTGCAGTTCATGGGAACAGAGCTAAATGGGAAGATCCTGGGAATTCTTGGCCTGGGCAGAATTGGGAGAGAGGTGGCCACTCGAATGCAGTCCTTTGGGATGAAGGTAAGAGGTTGGTGAGGCCCTTTGGTGTGGGGCTCCCTGTAGCAGTTTTGAGAGAGGCAGGTTTGCTTGAGAAAAGGTAAAGGCTTTTTCCTAGGAGGGGCTGACCCTCCTTCAGAGCCTCTACCGAAGTAGGCGGTGTAGCCGGGGAGGGCAGGGATGTTGGCCTGACCTCAGAGTCCGGGCATCCTTGGTGGAGGTCCCTCTGCTCTGGGGCAGTAATTGCCTTGAGTCCCAGCGGAACAGAGGGGCTCGTATCCTGTGCTGCTTCGCCTCTGCTGCCGCAAGGGCTCTTTGTTTTGCTGTGTCTGTTGCCTGTGATAATTCCGAAAAACAGGAGCACATCTGTAGCCTTATAGCAGGGCCGTTATCCATCCACCTTCTGGCTCCACTCCACAGTCAGAAGACGTGGCAAGATGATTGTGCAAATGCCGTGACACGATGTTAATCCCGTGGTGGCTGGAGCACCTCACGCATTTCTCAGCAATTCTCCCTGACCCCTGTTTCCCTCCAGGACCCTGCTTTACCCTATTCTGGGAACTCAGTGGTTCTTCTGGTCAAGGGAAGGCTGTCATCCAGAGCAGTGCCACACCCTGAGGCCAAGCCAGGAGACCTTGCAGAGCGGTGGCCCCAGAGCCATGGGAGGGGACCTGTAGGGGCGGGTGACAGGGTGGCTAGGTGTGCTAGCAGACATCTCCTTGTTCACTCCTCATGCCCTCTCTGCCGTGGGGGGATGATATATTCAAACTGCCACCAGGAAGGCTTTCGTTAAACATAAAAAAAGAAAAAAAGCAGTTTTGACAATCAGATCATTTCTAGAAAACTTTACATGGAGCTGCTCTGGCATTTCCCTTCTCTTTCCTTCTTCCTCCCTTTCTCTTTGTCTCCCCAGCTTCATAGAGTTAAAGGGAACCCTACGGATTAACCCTTAATTTTTATATTGATGTCAGGAGTTTGTGAATTTTTGCTGAGGCCTCCAGCAATGGAAGGTAAACAGGAGGGCATCCCATTACACCACGCGGAACATCTTCCTCTCCCTCCTGTCCTTATTCCCCACACAGTTATTTACATCAGCCAGACATCTTCCTAAGCCTCCGACGTTTCTCTAGATCCCGGAGAGGGGGCTGTGGCCCAGCAGGATACACTGATCATGAGAACAAACCAAAGCCAGTCCCTCCTGTGCAGGGCTGGCCAGGTGCCCTGTGCTGCAAGGAGAGCTTTCTCTTCCTCTTCTGTGAGGGATTAAAGTAAAGGCTTAGCTCACCTGGAATTCTGATCCTCTAAAATCAGGGGCTGGGGGTTAAGTAAAACTCGGAGTGCCATACTCAGACAGGTGAGCGCCTCATTGATGACACAGAGACTTGGGGACAGGCTGTTTGGCCCAGCTGCTCCTCTGTTAAGTTCCCTCCCCTTCCCCACAGCGCCACAGCTCACTGGACTCTGCTTGCTCAGGAGCCTTCATTATCAAGGACTTGAGACTTTGGGGGAGTGACTTACCCAGACAAAAAGCCCCACCTTGTTTGCTGAGTGAGGGACGTGATCAGTAAGCTTCTGTGCTCAGCTACTCAGCTGCTGCCAGGCTGCTCCCGAGAGGCTTGGAGGGATATGGATTCTGAGCATCTCAGTGGAAGTGGCTGACACCCCTCAGACATGTGTTTGATCAGAAACGTCTAGAACCTGTTCATGAATGTCATTCTGTGTGTCCAGGCATACCTCACACGACACGCCCGAATTCCCAGCGTGACTTTGAGGTTTTGCGTGCTTTTGTATGTTGCAGCACGTCACTGCTCCCCTCGGGGGTTCTTCTGTCTGGATATCTCTGGCCGGTCCCTGTAGGTTATCCTGCTTCTGGGACATGATCTTTATAAACCGCTGAAACACACCTTGAAACGGTCACCTGCCCCCTGCCCTTGCCAGCAGCCCCGGTCATTTTGCAGTGGCCCAAGTGGCCTTTGTTCACGCTCAGGGCTCACTTTGACTGCGCTTCCTAACTGATACCTAGGCCCAGAGGAACTTTGCACAGGGCAGACAGATTATGGACCTGCATCATCCAAAGCTCCTCAGTTGGTGTTTGAACATTTGGGGAAGCAAGATTTTCGAAAGTGCAAGGAGGGAAGATTCTAAAACAGGCTGTGAAAGAGTTTATCAGCATCCAGTCAGGAAACCATGCTCAGTGTTCACTAAGCACAAGTTGTTTTAAATTGGCCTTGTTCTCCCTTTAGAAGCCAATATTAAACCGATCGTCATGGACGTCCTTAGGGGTCTTATACCTGGATGATTTAAAATTGTATTTTAATCATGTAATAGGTGAAGGGATTTTCACAAAAATTGAAATCTAGATCCTCATCTCCTTGTTTACCACCCCAATCCTGGTCTGCTCCCAGTCACCTGTGAGGTAACATCAGTTTGCTGTGTATCATCTCAGACTTTTTTCTGTGCATTTATGTGGAACACATAGAGTTGTTTCCCATTGTGTGTGTGTGTGTGGGGGGGGGGTCTGTGCCTATAGAAAGTACAATACTGTACATGGTGGTAAAACATAGATCTTGGAATAAATAAATTTATCCTATTTGTAAACTCTTCCATGGGGTTCTGTTGTGTGGATGAATTGCTTTTATTTGGCTTCTTCCTCAAGGACAGATGTGTAGATTGTTTGGAAATGTGGATTTAGTGAGACATTGGTGAGATCTTCCCTGACACCCTTGGGGTTAAGATGGAGACTGTGATCTTGGTGCGAAGGCTTAGTAACGGGTTGAAGGATAGCTCCGTCTCAGTCTGAAGGGAGATGGTACAGGATGACGCAGGGCTATGCCTTACCCATCCTTCTCATCAGCGGTCTGGGTGATAGGAAGCAGGGGGAGGTGATTAATTCTTAAGACTGTGTAATCATATCCTAACTGATGTGAGAAGGCTAGCATGGTTGGGCATCCTAATAAGAAGTTGAGCTAAGATACCTACCAGGACCCTCTATATGGGCCCCCAAAGCAACCAAACACATTTGGATGTAGAGGTGTTGTTAAAACCCTTTTCTAGGGGAGGGGACCTTGGGTTGACAGAAAAGCAGTGTGGTTCACAGTGGCATGGCTAATAGAAAAGGTAATGTGACTTTTGGTAGCATTAAAAGAAGTACGACTTCCAGCACAGGGACGGTGACATTCCTTATGGTCTGTACTTCCTAAGGAAGGATTGGAGGCACTGGGGTCACAGCCCCTTCATGACTTGGGAGGCCATCGACTAGCTCTTCTATAGAAGAGTCATGCTCTCCAAGGAGTGGATCCAAGGAGGACCAGTAGGTACAAGCCATGGGGGACAGAGCTCCAGCCAGAGCTGGCCCCAAATGGAATGAGAGAGTTAGTCTCCCAGTACTGCAGATACTCAACATGAGACTGGCTAAGCACCTGGCCAGTATGTGAGGACGAGGTGTGAGCATGGGCAGAGAGGTAGAAGCAGATGGCCTTTAAAGCTGTCATAGCTCTGAGCACCCATTGCCCATGGGCTACGAGTTTCTTTATCTGCGGAATAGTCTTTAGCAGGGAGTTTTTTGTGTGATCATAGGAAATAGAGTAAAATTATTAAGGACTGTGGTTTGTTACAGTAACTCGTGGGCACACTGTAATTAAGACAGAGTGGGACCAGAAGGCATAGGGCACCCTGAGTAGTTCTGGTTGGGTGGCTCGGGCAGTGCTGCGAAGCACGTGAAGATGATTTTGATCACCCCTTCCTTCCCTGGTCCTGGGATGTCCCCTGGCCTATAATCTGTCCCCTAGGCTGTTAGTCACTAATTAGGCTGGGTAACTAACATCCAACCCTTCCAGAACATCGTGATTTAAGAGTTGACCCCTTTGTGTCACAGGAGCAATCAACAGAGTCCCTCTTGTGCTCAGACGTTGGGTAGGGACTGCCCCCTTTCCTTTCCCATCCCTTCTTTGTCACTATCTGCTCCCTCAGGGAAGCGGGGATCCTAGACCTTAGCTCTGCTAGGGAGCTCAGCCACCTGGCTTCCCACAGCACCTGGCGGGGGCGCTGTGTGTTGGGGAGAGAAAGCCCACCTAGGCCCCCATCCCAACCAGACAGGCCTGGAGAGGAATCTTCACGTGCCGCCACCTGAGCTACCTGACTTGCTCTGAGCCACATGGCACAGATGTGGGTGTCAGAATCATTCTGGCCATCTGCAGCCTGCTGGTTGTCGGAGTCATCTGAGTCTGATGCTCCATGGTGTTCTTTCTGCCTGGAGATTTTTCTCAACCCATTTGCTGAACATGTTATGTTGTACACTCTGGAGACACAACTCATTCATGCCAGCATGCCCGCTAGAGTGTTAGCAGGCCAAGCCAGCCAGCAACTGAGCCTTGCACTCTCTTACCAAGGTTTCCTGTGAGGAACAGGCCAGGATCTCCTAACGGTTTCTTGGTGGCCCGTGTTGTGATGAATCTGAAGTTATCCCAGAGGGATGGACATTGAACCTGAGGCACCAGATGTCACCAATTCTCTCAGGCCCAGCTAATGTTTACTGAGGTCTACTGTGTCAGAGACTGTGCTTGCAGTGACCCCTGCAGGGTCAGTATTCTTATTCCAGGTTTACAGACAAGGAAACTGAGGCCCAGGAAGGTTATATGATATGTTTGAGATAATAGGACTGGGAAATGGTGGAGTCCAGCTTGAGCTCCAGGTCTCCTGACTTCCGATCTAGTACGCTTTGTCTTGCATCCCCACCACTGTCTTCATGCCTGATCCAGGTGAGTTAGACGGTCTCTGCTCTGTCACTGTGCTCGACCTTCCTCGGGATGAAATCTCCTCAGGATGCTCCTAGCTCAGTCTGGTAACTGGAATTCCTACTGCGCCAGAGTACTGATTTTTTTACATTCTTCCCAGAGCCCCAAGTTCTGGGAAGGTACCTTAGGGACATGGGGATGGGACCCGAGAGAGAGAGAGTAAGTGGTAGGGCTCTGGGCCTTCACCTCTGCAGCTCTGATCGTTTTTTATAGTGGGTTTCTGAGTAAGATGTCATTGTGTGAAGGGAAGAGAGTTCTCATCTTCAGCCCGAAGAATTAGCTGTGAGGCAGTAGGAGGATGTGATGATTAGGCTCCTTTCCTGGAACCCCTTCACCGTGAAAGCCTCCTTGCTCTCAGGCATCCACTGTTAAGCCAGAGGCCCAGGGGAGGTGTAATATTCCTCGCAAGGCTGCCTTCTATGACACCAGCTAGGACGTGGCTCTGTAGCGCCACTTGAAAAGCTGGGGTTCCCCTGCTCCCCAGCGTTAGGAGCCTGTCCTGAGGCTGGGATTCAGGTGGAGAACCCCTTGGTGGCTCTCCCTCAGGCTCCTCCGTAGGGCAGTCTTCAGAGGGTACATACCTGGAAGTGCTGCAACGTGTGAGTATCGGGACATCTGACCCGTTCCAGGGTGCGTTAGGACCCTACTCAGACATTGTTCCCCTGGGCCCAACCATATACTCTTTCGACTCCCCCGCAACGTGGTCTCCTGGTGTAGGAATCCCAGCTCCTAGCCGTGTTCAGCTGCCATCTGCCCTGGGTCTCCCGAGTGAAAACTGAAAACCGTTTTCTCAGCCGAATTCTACCCTGCAGTTGTCTGCAGCCGAACAAGAGAAAGACAGCTGAGTCAGACCCTGCTGACCGCTGTGGAGGATGCGGGTCCCCTCCTTCCCCGTCTGCTCCCCACCAGCTGCAGGCACCCAGCACAGGGTGCAGGCCCCCAGCACTAGGCCCGGCTCCGCCCACGGGACCCTTCCTCCCAGCGCTCCGTGCTGCTTCTGGACTCCCGAGAACCCCAAGCCCCAGAGTGGCGGGAGCTCGCCTCCATCGGGGTCAGCTCTGTGACCTCTGCTGGTGGTCCCCGTCCTCCCCCGCTCACGTGAACGAAGTACATCTGGATTATAGATGAACAGGGCCCTTGTTCCAGGCAGCCCTGAGCTGGCAGACAAAGAGCACTTGTAAGGGATCCTCTCTCCTCCCCTGGACGCTGCTTGTTCCCCCGGAAACGAGTAGGTTACAGCTGAGGGGGGAATGACCACTGGGGCTGGTGGTTGTGAGCTTTCAATCCTACAGCCTCTCCCCCAAAATCTCCCCCTTGGCTTTGCTTCCTCCACAGGCTGATGATGAAAACTGTGATCTGAAACTTGTTCCTCATTCACGACCATGTCAGTCTCTTCTCTGCAAGGGCGGAATTGGTTACACAGGAATCCTCTTTGCCAGTATTTTCGAGATGACTTTTCTGTTTCCCACAAGGAAATTCATGATGAGCAGGGGAAGCATTACAAAGCACAGGAAAGCATAAAGGAGAACAAAAATGAGTTCCACCACACAGACATGATGACGGTTTCCAGTATTAGGCCTTCTGTTCTGCTTGTTACCTTTTGTTCAGTGCCAGGCCGCCTCTGAACATTCTGGGGTTCGCCCCTAACATTTCAGGGTTAAGAGAACTGTCTTTTCAAGGAATATTGAATGACTGAGTGTTGGAGCAGGCGATGACTTTGAAATCATCCACCCAGCTCCTTCACTTCGTACTGAGGACCCAGGTCCAGGTCTCCTGGGTCAGCGTCCGTCCCTTGGCTCCTGCAGCTGCGTCCTGCCTTCTTGAGGACACGATGCCTTTGAGATTGTTAAGGCTCCTACGCCTCTTTCCCCCAGTGGGTGCTGCGGCCCCGGCCAAGCCGAAGGAGGGAGCCGCGGCAGGCCTCCCCGGTGACCAGACAGAAAGTGGATTATGTCTCTGCTGTGTCAAGAGGTGGCTGCGTCCTGGTGGTTGTGGATTCTTCGAATCCCAGCTGCTGGTGCTGGCTTGATCACCTTTAGAGGCTTGCCCTTGCTGAGGACATGTGTGACTGGTGCCCGACACTGTTCTGATACAGGACATGTTTCCATTGACTCTACCCGGTTGCTCAGGTGGGGCTGTGAGCCCCCTGACCTCACCCCACCTAGAAGGGTGGGCACCAGGGGTGCAGGCTTCCAAATCCAGACATTCTTCTTATCCACACTCGACCATCTGCCAACCATGCGACCTTGGTTGAATCATTTCACCTCTCTGCCTTAGTTTCCTCGTTGGTAAATCGGGGCAGGCAGGAATCTGCCCAGAGGAAGGTTCTTTCTGGGACCTGTGCCTTCTATGGTGCCTTGGTGCATCCTTTTTTCTCCTCCTGATCCTCGCTCCCTATTCCCCGTCACTCCTGCCCTGTTGAAAGGATCCGTCCTGAGCATTGAGGCCTCTGTGTGGTGAGTCACCCAGTTATGCCTTCCGAGACTAGATGCATTTGGAGCCTTCTGAAAGGGCACTTCAGGATGGGACCAAACCTTGCCCGCTGGCGGGTCAGCACTCCTCCCCAGCGACCGGTCTTGGTCTCCTTGCCTGCCCTGCTCTGCACCGCTGCCCCAACCTACTTCTTTCTCAGTCTGTGCAAGAGTCAGGGCCCCTGCCTGTTCTCTGGCCCTGAGGGTCCTCGGCTGTGGCCAACCTGTCCTCTCTCGCCTGGTTATACCATGCTAGTGTAGTGTGTCTCTGCTCCCCACGTGGCTGTCCTGCCTCTCCTGGGTTCCCTGTTTGCTAAGGGTTCTGAGCTCCCCCTTATCCAACCTCACACACGCACATGTGCACACACGCACACACACGCTGCTCTTGCATCTGTTCATGGTTAAGAGCTCGGAGGTAAACAAACTCCCTTCACACTCTGGGCCAGCCCCTCCTAAATAGAGAGCCCCACTTTGTTCAGCTCTAAAGTAGAATAGTATCAACCCTTGTTGTATTACCGTATTTGGACAGACTTAGCAGTAGTACTTGGTAAATGCCCGATAAATGGCCTCCATCATAATGATACCAGTACTAGTAAGGAACAGTGACATTTGCTCGTCTCTCTCTCGTTTCTGACCAGACCGTAGGGTACGACCCCATCATTGCGCCAGAGGTCTCGGCCTCCTTTGGTGTCCAGCAGCTGCCCCTGGAGGAGATCTGGCCTCTCTGTGACTTTATCACTGTGCACACACCTCTGCTGCCCTCCACCACAGGTATGTGCGTCCCTGCCTGTGGGTCGGCCACGGAAGCCACAGACCAGAGAAGGGTGGGCCCTCAGCCTGGGCCTCCGCAGGCATGTGGACTAGGGCCCTCGAGCATGGAGTGATGCTCTGCTAGCTGATCCTGCATCCCACGGAGGAGGGATGAGCTAGCTGGAAATGCATGGCTCGACACGTACCACCCGTGACCCCATGGTGTTTGCTGGGGCCGCTGCTGGCCTTTCCGGTTCCGGGACTTACTCAAAACACTAGGATCTCCGGGACTCTAGGATGTTTCTAGACTGAGTTCGGTCTAAATCCACAACAGGGCCTTTGCCCCCGAGCCTGTGAGAAGGGAGAGGTGAGACCAGAGAGGCTGTCGGCGTGTGGGGAAGGAGCTGGTACGAGGCAGGGAGGGCTGCTGGCACTGGTGCTGGGGTCCCGGGCAGCGGTGCCGCAGGAAAGCCCTTCCCTCCTTGCAGGCCTGCTGAACGACAGCACCTTTGCCCAGTGCAAGAAGGGGGTGCGCGTGGTGAACTGCGCTCGGGGAGGGATCGTGGACGAGGGGGCCCTGCTCCGGGCCCTGCGCTCTGGCCAGTGTGCTGGTGCCGCGCTGGACGTGTTTACAGAGGTGAGTGCCTGGTGGAGGAGAGGAGCGGTGACAAAGGGCCCAGGGCCGAGAAAGCCCAGTGTGCACGAAGAAGGTCTTTGCCTTAAGGAGGCCTCCACGGCACTCAGGAGGAATTATGTTGCCAAGAATAACGCCTCTGTGGTTTGGGGAGCCCTCCGGAGTGCGATGCACAGGCCGCCGGGTGGTCTTTGCAAAACTCAGATTTTAAATAGGACCCAGTTCCTGGCCCCAGGCTCCCTGCGCTGCTGTCTTGTTGATGACTGCAGGGAGGACCGCGCGGCACATCCGTTCTGAGGCTGAGGGTTTGCGGCAGAGAGAGAGCATTTGGGGCCGGGTTTAAGGTCTCTTAATTATTGACCAAGGTCTCTGATGAAATGAATCCCGTTGCCAAAAAGACATTCTGCCCAGTGTCTGTTGGCTTTCCTTTCCTTCGTGTCTTCTGGGGAGGGAGGGCAGCCTGAGGCGAATGGCCAGAAGGGGTCCCCTGTGCCCTGGGGGGGCTGCTCTCCCCCAGTCTCTCTGTCGGAGCCAGAGACCCCGTCGTTGCTCGCCCGAGCCACCCCCCCCACCTTACACCAGAGGAATGACGGACAGCGCATTTCCAGCTGGACTCCAGCATCACAGATCCAGGGCAAAGAGCAGGGATTTTGGCTTAGGCACTGGAGGGTTGCTGGATATCTGCGGTGGGGCCCTGGCTCGTCCCCGGCCCTCTCTGAGCACTGTGTTGCCCTCACTGTGTATTCCCTGTCCTGAGCACGCAGGGTTTATACTCCTGGTCATCTTTCACAACTAGATGGTAAGCTTCTGGAAGGCAGACGTGCGCCTGGCCCTCTTTGTACTGACATTCCCTGATCAGCACCTTCCCCTGCCTGTCTCTGGCCTTCTCGTGGCACCTGCTACCAAGTGCACAGCACTCCCAGGCCCAGGTGGCCAGACAAGAGGCCTAAGTGACATTCCCAGGGGCAATACATTGTGCTCAGTGAGCAGAGGGGGTGGGCAGAGGTGCCCAGGTGGACCACCTGCCGTGGTGAGAGCCAGGATGGGACAGCTGTGCAGAGGGCCTGGAAGTGCTGCAAGGATTCAGGAGCGAGGGGGAGCTCGAGGCAAAAACCAGTAACAAACAGTAGCTTCACTGGCTGAGCACCTCCTGTATTACTGGGGTGCAGTCTGCACGACAGTGTTTGGTTCTGGGTAGTATTCACCCATTTTATAGATGGAGAAACCGAGGCCTAGAGAGGTGGAGATTTCTCCAAAGGCACATAGGTCTAAGCGGGGGAGCCGAGATGTGCATCCCGTCCTTAGCCCTGTCCACTCTGCTGTAGAGAGGTGTTGACGAGGAACCCGGCTGTTGAAACCAGAGACAGAAGGCGTAGAACCTTCTAGCAGAACCAGAGTAGAAGGCATCCTCGGCCCCACGCCTCTCCTCCAGCCTCCCTGGGCAGGCGACCGAGAGGTGTCTCTCTCTCGGCAGGAGCCGCCACGGGACCGAGCCTTGGTGGAGCATGAGCGCGTCATCAGCTGCCCCCACCTGGGCGCCAGCACCAAGGAGGCCCAGAGCCGCTGCGGGGAAGAGATCGCCATCCAGTTTGTGGACATGGTGAAGGGGAAATCTCTGGCAGGCGTCGTAAGTATGGCCAAGTGGGCCTGGGGCCGGGAGGTCGGAGGGAGGAGCCGAGGCCCGGGAGGGCGGGTGGTGTCCGGTTTGGGGCATGGTGACAGCTCTTGCGGGCAGTGGTGTGTTGACCAGATTCGGCCCTGGGGGTAGAAGATAAGGCCTCCTCTGGAGCCAGGCTTCTGGGTGGGGCGGCGGGAGCCCCCGTCCCGAGCTTTCCTAGTTGCAGCCTGGTTGCAGGGAGGCGGCTCGGCCCTGCCGTATTGTAGCCTTGGTGCAGAGATTGTGGCTCTTCTCAGGGCCCGGGCTCCAGAGAAAGGCTCCTTTGTTCTCCACATGCTTTGAGAATGGAGGAGCGTGGCCTGGGCGATGCTGGACGCCGTGGGGATGGCGGGTGGGGGCCGGGGCTGGTCCTTGACCTTCCTGGCTGACCCTCGGCGTGGGGACTTTCATTGCTGAGGACAGAGCAGTAGCAGGAAAGACACAGGGTGCTTTGTTCAGCCTGCCAGGCCTGGCGTGATAGCCCAGCTCGCCGGGCCACCCTGCCTGCTACACCCCGAGAGAGTAGGGGAGCCAGCTACTCCCCTGAAGGACCCACAGGACGGCGCTCAACCACAACACGTGGCCCGTCCACCTGTGCCTCTCCCTTCTCTCTTCTGCATCTCGCGGCTCCTCAGTGTGGGGGACACTTTCTCACTCCCTCTGCACATCTCTCCTCTGAGCAGCTCTCCCCAGGTGCCGTGCTGGGACCGAGGCCATTGCCAGCCAGTCAGGGCTGCACCTGTCCCTCTGCAGCCCTTTGCCGGGCAGGCCTCTGCCCTCACTGTTGCAGCCCTCAGGGGTTACCATGGAGTCCGTAGGTGGTGGTGGCGGTCCAGGCCTTTTCGTGAAGGGGGCTCCTTACCACCGGCTCCATCAAATGGAAGCATAGACTGTTCCCATCTTATACCAGAAGTAAACTCTCTTGGTCAAAGGCCTTCAACTGGGGCAGATTGAAGTCTCCACCCAACGTGACAGGTTGTCCTCCAGTAGGCTTTTAGAAAGAAAGACAGTTGTGTCACATGGGAAGTCCCTCCCTAATTCTTCTCTGCATCTTCCCCCGGTTTGGTTGTAACATTAGACACAGACTCACATTAGGGTCGGGTTGGTGCTCAATGGCGCCTGCCTCTTAGAGCCCTCCTGTTGGTTCTCCAGACCTGCCGTGAGCATCCCCGAGTCCACAGGTGCTGCCCGGAGGACACTTGCCTCCAGCGGCTGCAGGCTCAGCCCAGCCCACTGGCCCATGGCCCTTCCTCTCTGCTGCCAGCACTGGCCTTCCTTCGTCCCGCCTCCTGGTCCACGCTGGTCCTTTCTGTATCCTGCTGGAGAGGAGCAGAGGAGCCCTACCACAGGAGCCCCAAGCCAGGCTGCCTGCCTCCTTGGCCATTTCCAACACCAGCAGCCTGTTTGATTTATATCACACCCCAGGTTTCGAATTAAATCCTTCTTAGACTCCTTGGTTCTCTTTACAGTTTGACTCACAAAAGTGCCCAATGCTTCATTCAGAGCCAGACCATCTTGAACCACAAAATGGAATTGAAATTGTGACCCGGGACAAGCTGGCTTTGTTATCAAGCCGTGTTGGGACGGTCCCGCCGTTCAGACCCTACCCTAGACTTACAGCTTTAGGAGGAAATGTGGCTTTTGTCTCCTTTAGCTGCCTGGCAGGCCTCCTGGTTGACTCCACATGGGTCAAGATTTGAAGAATGATAGGATCATTAAGAGTATGTGAATCCAGGGGATCCCTGGGTGGCTCAGTGGTTTAGCACCTGCTTTTGTCCCAGGGCGTGATCCTGGAGCCCCGGGATCGAGTCTCGTGTCGGGCTCCCGGCATGGAGCCTGCTTCTCCCTCCTCCTGTGTCTCTGCCTCTCTCTCTCTCTCTCTCTATTATAAATCAATCATTCAATCAATCAAACTTAAAAAAAAAAAGAGTATGTGAATCCAGTGACACCTGGGTGGCTCAGTGGTTGAGCTTCAGCCTTTAGCTCAGGGCGTAATCCGGTCCGGGATTGAGTCCCGCATCAGGCTGCCTGCGAGTAGCCTGTTTCTCCCACCGTCTGTCTTTGCCTGTATCTGTGTCTCTCATGAATGAATAATTAATTAATTAAAAATATGTGAAACCAGCTTTGCAAATTGTAATATTTGGTCAAAGTGATTAATGACCGTGTAAACACTCACTTTTTTCTTTTCCTAAGCTTTTATTTATTTATTTGACAGAGAGAGGGAACCAGTGCTGAGCAAGTGCAGAGGGCGGGAGAGAGAGAGAAGCAGACTCCCGGCTGAGTAGGAAGCTGATGTAGGGCTCAATCCCCAGGACTCCGAGATCATGACCTGAGCAGAAGACAGTCCCTTAACCGCCTGAGCCACCCAGGCGCCCCCACTTTGTTTTTTAATTGAGGTGTAAAGTAAAAGGGAAGGCGTCTTGGAGTGACCTACCCCTCTAGGTCCCAGTGATCCGTGACTCCCCACACATCTTAAGTCAAAGACCACCTTCCTTGTGGTGTCCAGACCCATCATCTCAGGAACAACCAGTCTCCTGTGTAAGGGGTGAGGTGGGCACAGTTTGTGGGGGTAGGGTGCAGAGAAATGCCTTTTTCTCCCTTCTGGCAATTTTGTGCTCTTTTCTGGCTCTACAGCTCTCCCAAGCTGAAGGCACAAGTCTTGTGGTGGCTAATGGAAGTGGTCTCCACGCTCCCCACCCCAGGCACCCGAAACCAGGACAGCCCTGTGCCTTCTGCTCCCCACTGTGGAGCTGTGCTCAGGAGCCCTGCCCTGCCTCGTGCTGACCTCAGCTCTGCTTCCCCGTTCTGTGCAGGTGAATGCCCAGGCCCTTACCAGTGCCTTCTCTCCACACACCAAGCCTTGGATTGGTCTCGCAGAAGCTCTGGGGACGCTGATGCAAGCCTGGGCTGGATCCCCCAAAGGGACCATCCAGGTGGTAACACAGGGTGAGTTGGGGACACTGCAGAGGGAGGGAAGAGGTTGTGTCTGTAGCACGTCTCAGACAGCGAGGGGCTGGGAAAGGACTGGACATAGCTCTTGTGACGCCAAGTCCCCTGTTCTGTCTGCATAGGGCTCACTCGCTACCCAATGAGGACAGAGGGGACAGTCCAGAAAATACTAAGAAATACGTGTGATTTTCACAAGTCACGATTGTATAGTATTCTTAAGATGCACGTGTTCTGCATGCAAGAGAAACCTCCATGAGAGACAGTTTCATGGGAGAGGCAGTAGGATTGGGGGAGGGAGTCCCAGCTTAAGGGACAGGATCTTGATTCTGGGTTTGACCCTGTCGCTGTGAGATTTCCCTTTGTCTGAACCTGGGTTCTTCACGTGTAAAGTGAGAGTCGGGGCGGGTGTGCCAGATAGGGTGGTGGGACAGGGTGTGCCCCGTGACACGGTAAGGTAAGGTGGGTCCTGAGGCGAGCTGATGGTCCCCGGAGCATTGCTCAGCTGGGGGTGGGAGCAGAGAGAGTGGCCTCGGTCTCCCTTTGCGACTCTGCAGGCTCCGGCCACTTTCCCAGTGGGCCCAGCGTAGGCAGATGTAGTTGAGAGACTGCGCAGGGCTCTAGTTCCTACACCCGCAGAGGCTGGTCCTCCTCGTGGCCCGTTGAGCATCTGCTCACGTGGGAAGAGCTTGGGGGTGGTTAGACCTGGGCGCTGCTAGAAATAGGGGAGGTCAGAGCTGCGGGATCCCCAGAGGAAGCAAGGCAGGGAACTGGGTGCCTTCCAGAGGGAAGCGGAACTTGGCCCGCAGGCTGGGGCTTGGGCCCTGGGCAGTGAGGAGTCCCTGACCCAAGGCTGGGTGTCAGCGCCCTGCCGCTCCTGTGCTGCTCAACAAACAGCAACCTTATTGTAGGTTCTCTGTCCCCAGGGACGCCCCTGAAGAACGCCGGCAACTGCCTAAGCCCTGCAGTCATTGTCGGCCTCCTAAAGGACACTGCCAGTCAGGCGGATGTGAACTTGGTGAACGCTAAGCTGCTGGTGCAAGAGGCCGGGCTCAGTGTGCGTGGCCCCCGGAACGCTCCTTTCCTGTCCGCCCCGCCCCCCTCGGGCTCCATCCCGTGCTCCTTCGGCCCCGGCACCCAGGTTCTCGATCAGCTCGCCAGTTCTGGAAGCTCCTCATAGCTGCTGAGCGCCCGCAGCCCCGCGCCTCCCCTTTGGTGCCTTCCCCTCTGCTTCCCTTGTGAGATCCCAGCCTGCGTCTGAGCCGGGGGCAGCTGGCAGGAGCAGTGGGCAGCGGAGCTCCCGGGGCTCCCCCCCTGCTCCCCGCCGCACTGGGCCACTGACCTGCCCGGGAGCGGAGAGCCGGAGGGGCCGGGCTGCCCCTTCCTCCTCCTCCCCAGCTCGCACCTGCACCTGGACCCGCAGATCCCTCCTGCCCCCTGAGGGCGGGCGTTGACTGTCCCGGGCAGAGCCCTGGGCCCTCTCCTGCAGCCCCAGTGGCTGAGCGTGTCCGCCAGGCTGGCGCTCCGCAAAGCGGTGTTCGGGCCGCGGAGGGGAGAGGCCATGCAGCTGGGAGGCCTAACTGCGTCCTCGCCTTCTCCCTGCAGGTAACCACCTCCCACAACCCCGCTGTGCCCGGGGAGCAGGGCTGTGGGGAATGCCTGCTGACCGTGGCCCTGGCAGGTGCCCCCTACCAGGCGGCGGGCTGGGTGCAGGGCTCGACACCTGTGCTGCACGCGCTCAACGGAGCTGTCTTCAGACCGGAAGTGCCTCTGCGCAGGGGCCTGCCCCTGCTCCTGTCCCGGGCTCAGCCGTCTCCTCCTGAGATGCTGCCCACCATGATTGGTGAGGAGGGGTCTCGTAGGGCTTCCCGGGTCCTTAAAGCTGTGTGTGTGTGCGTGTGTGTGTGTGTGTGTCTGTGGCGGGGGGGGGGGGTCCTCTCCAGGGATGGGGCTTCCTGGACCTTTGCTTCCTTTAGTCCCACCCCCTCCCTCAGCACATTTCTGTACCATACAGAAGATCTGTCCTGCCCGTTCCCAGAACATTTGGGAAATGGATGCAGAGCTCAGAGGGCAAGCGCCTTCTCTCCTGTGTCAGGGCCCGCGGCAGAGTTAGAGCCCCAGAGTCCCTATTAGCCGGCCTGCTCACCGCGGTCAGCACACAGCGTGCACCTGCCTGCAGGGCTGCGTCTCGGAACTCCGGGCCTTTGGGTGCAGGTTTCTTTCTTCTGACCGCAGGCCCTGGGGGCCAGCCTGACTGCAACAAAGCATGTTGGGGCGGGTGCTCCAGCAGCTGGGGGCATCTTGAACCCTCCTCAGGACCCTGGCACCGGCCCACTGGGAGTTTTGGAGCACTTCCGGGCTTGGCGGTTGTGTCCACAGACCTCAAAAGGCCTAATTTCACCATCCTTGCCAACTGACCAAAGGAACTTTCCCCTGTTTCTCTCCTTTGCTCTTGGTCTGGATAAATCTGATGACCGGCATGGCAGGAGATTGCTCTCGCAATTTGTGGCTGGCTCATTCCTTCCCTACCTTGCGTGATGGTCAGGGGATTCCTAAAGGGTCTCTGAGTAGTGAGGGAAGCTGGGCAGATGCCCTGTTCTTCCATCTCTTAGCGCTTTGTTTCTGACCCCATCACCGTCCACTGCAACTTTGATCACAGAGGTCCACGGGTTCCGACCCCATTCCCAGCCTCTTTTTCTCCTTCCCCCCCTGCCTTGTGCCAATCAGCGGTTTTCCCGTCTACTTCCCAGGCCTCCTGGCAGAGGCAGGCGTGCAGCTGCTGTCCTACCAGACCTCGGTGGTGTCAGATGGGGAGACCTGGCACGTCATGGGCATCTCCTCCCTGCTGCCCAGCCTGGAAGCGTGGAAGCAACATGTGACCGAGGCTTTCCAGTTCCTCTTCTAAGCTCTGGGGGGCCTTTCGGAAGAAACCTGGCCACTGGGATCCAGAGAGAGGAGGTCCACATTCCTCAGCTGACACTGCTTACTCTGCAGACCCTGGCTGACCCCTACAGAGAAGTGATAAGCGGCCAATAAAGAGCCTACGCCCAATCTCCCTGTGCGTCTCTGTTATTACCCCGAGGAGCCACCAGAGGGGAGCCGTGGGCCGAGTTTTGGGCAGCAGGGAGGGCAGGTGGTGTGGAGGGAGGTGGGGGTGGGCAAAGTGCCCGCCTGGCTGTGTGCTCAGAAGAGGGATCCCTCTCCTGTCCGTCTCTCAGATTAGTCGAGGCATTTTCACAGGAAGTCCACTCGGTATGTCCGATCCCTCCCATCTGGGGATATACATGCACATTAACAAACATACCAGCAAACATGCAGCGCACTGCGTGCCCCCGACCAGGGCGGGTGATGTGCCCAAGAGGAGGGTAAAACCCAGACCTTTGGCACAGCGGTCCCCATTCGGTGGGAGGGACAGCACACAGAGGCCGCGGGGTGTGGGGGTGTGTGCGAATTCGGTGGAGTCCAGAGGAGTGATTTCAGCTGAGGGT
This sequence comes from Canis lupus baileyi, assembly GCF_048164855.1. Classification (NCBI taxonomy): domain Eukaryota; kingdom Metazoa; phylum Chordata; class Mammalia; order Carnivora; family Canidae; genus Canis; species Canis lupus. The sequence continues at coordinate 8,148,686 of NC_132849.1, read as the reverse complement.
GGTATCCGAGGTTTGGAAGGATTCCTGAGGGGAGAAGTGCGTTAAGGGGTCAAGCATGGGAGTAGTTGCCTAGTTCACAAAGCCAGCTCAGTACGGGGGGACAGTATATTCCTCGACTCTTCGTCGATGATTTTCCTGAGACGTGACAGAATGGCACTCCCTGAGCCTAAGGGCTTCACCTGTTAAGGAAACGGTTTCCCCCACTAGCAGGGGGTGATCCCTCCCTGGCTTGGGCCGAATGGCATCTGTTTTCGAGACTCCCGTGTGGACCGAGAAGGCTGGCCTGGGGCAGCTGATGGACACTGGCGGCTGTGAAGCACCCCTCTGGCCTCCGTGCTGTGACCGAGCAAAGGGTCCGTGGGAAGCCCCCGCAGTCGGGCTGCAGCGCGTCCGCAGCGCGTTCGGAGAACAGGTGTGTTCCGACCTGGCTGCAGCACGCCCGGAAGGGGGAGGCCTTCAAGGATCGTTTACTTCTCCTGAGCCTTTGTTTCCTCCTCAGTAAGAAGGATGGGGTGCCTCAGAGCCCCAGTGAGGGTTAAAGGGATGAAGACGTGGTTCATGGGAAGGGCCCGAGGCACTTGGTGAACACGAGTGTCTTCATCCCTTTGCGAGTGGGCAGCAGGTCCTCCTTCCGCCTCTCATTGAACCCCTCGCGCTGAGGACTTCCCTTGAGGGGAAGGGTCCCCTTGAGGGCGATCCAGGACTGCCCTTGATCCCAGAAAAACAGGAGGGACTGATAAAAACGGGGTGAAACTTTGAGCTCAGTATTCAGGTCTCGGCCTCGTTCCCCGAAACGCCCGGCCGGGCCAACACTGCGGAGGTAGAGCACGTTCTGGGCGCTCAAGTTCTGGAGCATCGCCCAGGAGCCGCCTAGCCCGGGTGGCAGGTGAAGGCTGGGACAACTTCCCGGCACCCCTGGCCCGGGGCTGTCCACGGAACTCCCAGGTCAAAAGCGTCAGGATTTTGAAATCCAGCGGGCGCCCCACAGAGGAGCTGTTTCCTCGGGATTGCTCTTGGCTGCGGCCTCTCCTCTGACCTCACTCCGAGCGCAGCGTCAATCCTGTTCCCTGGCTGGGAAGCAGGCGGGGGCCCGGCCCTTCTTCACAGCCCTTGCAGCCCCCCAGCTGATGCGGCCTTGCTGGGCCCGACATTCAGCGGCTCAGCGCCCTGCCTAGTGACTCCTCCATCCTCTCTGCTGCTCCTAGGCAGCCAGGGCAACTTTCTGCCTACACAGGGAAAGTCTTTCCCTGCCAGCTCATCTGGACAAAGAAATGGCCGTAGCCGACCTGAGGGTGGCCGTGGGACAGGGCACCTGGAAATCTTTCCCTTCTGTGTGGACCTTACACAGAGGGGAGCGCGAGGGCTCGATACCAAAGGTGGTGAAGGAGACTTGGCGGTGGGGCCAGGAGCCTCCATCTGCGCAGGGGGCAGCGAGCCTCGCATCCTGAGCATCCTGAGTGCCGCAGCTGGACCAGGGCTGATAATGAGCCTCTGTGCCGGGTCCCGGCGGCGTCCCTTCCACTGGCCAGCAACCCGATACCCCCTGGTTAAAGCTCTTCACCGTCACTCCCACATTGTGGCCAAATGACTCCTGAGTGGAGGCAGGCCTGGCCCCAGCACTGGGTGACATGGAAGGTCCTGGTTGCTGAGGCTGACGGAGGCAGTTTCAGCACCAAGACCCCACAGTGAACTCCGTGTGGATAGGACACAAGGCCCAGAGACTTAGCTCAAGACCTCCGGTGAGTCGGGGCTTTTTCCCGTGACGACAGACGCCACTCGAGATCTTAGGAGAGGCATGTATTGTGCTACCAGGAAGGCCAACCAGACTAAGGGCCTCCAGAGAGCTTGGGGGGAGGAGCAGGCTGCGGGGGCCAGCAGAGGGGGCGCCACAGCTGGTGTAACAGAGGAGTGCAGCACGCACCTGGAGGGGCCTGGGGAAGTCAGCCCCTGCTGTACCAGCTGCTCCAATCGGGATTTCACTCAGATTTTCTGGGGCCTGTGCTGACAGGAGCAGCCCTGGGCAAACAGTGACATGGGCTGGCTCAGCGTCTCCTTCCCGTGTGCCCAGCGCCCTATTATTCCAGACAGCCCCCTCCCAGCCAGCCCTGTTCCCCACCGATGAATCCATCTTCTCTCCTGCTGCAGGGCAGCTGAGGAAGCTTTTTAAAAGACCTGGTGTCCTCTGTACCCCTCCCCAGCTCAATCTCCACCTCCCCAAACCCTGGCTATTTGGTTCGAGGGTCCTGGAAAAAGTGGTGCCCTAATCCAAGGGAGACAAATCAGTCTCTGGCAGAAGCATTCCCTGCTAGGTAACTAAAGTCTCTTTTTTGGCTGGAGGAGTCAGAAAGCATGCTGTACTAACCTCGGCCCTGTGTTTATTTGCCCAGATAACACTGGCAAATTCTGAGCAAGGAGCTACGGCTGCCCTTGAGGTCATTTCCGGACCAAACTGCATGATGGCATCTTTACATCAGTGAAGGAAGCCGGGTGCAGAGGCCTTGTGTCCCCACAGTTTCCCCTGTTCCTAGGAGAATGGAATTGCATTAAGGCAGGTGTGTGTGAGGTGAGTGCTCAACAGTTTTACAGCTGTGGGGGTCGGTGGGGCTCCAGAGAGTGGGGCCCTCAGAGCCAGGAGGTCCAGGAGGCTCCTCTGCATGTCAGCTGGGGCATGTCAGCTGGGGCACGTCTGTGCTCTAGTTTCCAAGAAATACAAGACTGATTTCCTCCTCACTTTTGCAGTGTGTTTTATGGGTTTAGTACCAGCTACAACATTTGGAAATTGATAGAAAAACTTAAGAAAGGAATCAAGATGTAACAGCACAGAAATCTAATAAGGCTAATGGCCACAAGGGAACACGATAGGCAGTTATCTGGATTTGTATCCCAGGTCTGGAGGGCGGTGATTCTGGGCTAGGCCTTCCCCTCTTCCTCACTCCCTCTTCCACAGAGGACTCCTGCCCCACCACTAGCCCAGGACGGTGACTGCAGCAGAGAAAGGCAGGAAGGACCACTAAGGATGGCCCCTCACTCTCCAGGGCCGCTGCTTCTGGGGACAACTGTGTCCAATCCAATCCGTTTCCATCTAAGAGTGTGCTTTTAAAAACATGATCCATGGGCAGAAACTCTGCTAGTGTAGATTTCCCAGGCACCACCATCTGTAGGATCTAAAGAAGCAAAAGAAGGACATTCAGTGTGAGTCTCACCCCGGGCATCCCTCTGCCCTTGCCCCCAGTACCTATTTCTTGTCTGAGGTAAGGCTATGCAGAGGGGCCCTCCTGCCCGCATCAGGAGCCTGCCCAGCTCCAAGCCTGGACCTCTGAGCCACCTGTGCCCAATGTCACAGGAGCCAGGGGACGTGGGCAGGGTCCCCATGATGGTTCTGCCTGACAGAAGAGCAGGCTGGACAGTCTGAAAGTGCTGTGTGTGACTTGGAATGTTGAGAAATAATAAAGGTCAACAAACATAATGTTGGTGCAACATATGGGCAAACACACTCTTCTAGTCCAGGTATGTCCCACATAAGTGGTAGGATGCACATCCTGGATCCCATCTGACATAAAGTGACCAAAAACATTATTGAAAATTTCAAATCCATCAACTTCCTTTTAACCAGTTGCAACCAAATGGACATTAATTACCTCCTGCCTGGACTGTTTGCTGGAACAACCTGACTGGTTTACCCTTTCTACCTTTGTTTCTCTTCGACCTAGTTCCAAGTAGTAGCCAAATACTTGAACTACATAAATTAAACAAACATCATCCATTGCTTAAATCCCTTCAGGGAGTTCCTCAGTTCTTTTTTTTTTTTTTCTTTATTTTTGTTATTATTTAATTGTATTTATTTGACAGAGAGAGAGAGATTGAGAGAGAGAGAGAGAGAGAGAGCACAAGCAGGGAGATAGAAGGCAGAGGAAGAGGGAGAAGCAGGCACTCCCTGAAGCAGAGAGTCTGATGTGGGGCTTGATCCCTGGGATCATGACCTGAGCTAAAGGCAGACGCTTAACCAACTGAGCCACGTAGGTGTCCCCTTTCTTTTCTTTAAAGATTTTATTTATTCATTAATTTGAGAGAGAGAAAGCCAGAGATAGCGAGAGAGAGAGAGAGCACAAGCAGGAAGAGGGGGGGAAGGAGAGAGAGAAGCAGACTCCCTGCTTAGCAGGGAGCCCATTGTGGGCTCCATCCCAGGACCCTGGAATCATGACCTGAGCTGAAGGCAGATGCTTAACTGACTGAACCACCCAGGTACCCTAATTCCTCTGTTCTTAGTCCAGATGGGAGCCTCTGTACTGGTGAGGCAGAGTGGTTCCTTTTACCTGATGAATCTTACCAGAAGTGCTTGATAGAAAGACAGGACTCAGCTGGAGAAGCATCCCAAGACACTTGAAATTAAAAAAAACAAAAAACAAAAAACAAAAAACCTTGCTGCCAAGCCATAACTGTAAGGGAAGGCACCAATCCTGGAGCCAGCCAAGTCCTGGGCAGAGTGCCTGCACGTAAAGAAATCAAAACACAAGGAGCCCATTGGCATTATATTCTGCCCTTCAAATAAGCCATCAACCTATCACCCCAATCTAGTCAACCTCTTGTAAGTAGAAATGGGCTCCAGGCACTTTGCACAAAGAAGGGCTTTTAGAAGACCCTGGAAATAAACCCAGAAAGAAGGAAACTTGCCAGGAGAGTGGCCAAAATCCAAGATACAAAAGGCACATTGAACATAACAGAATTTGGAATATAAAAGGAGCTTCTCTCCAACTACAAGGACAAGAAGAGTTCAGTGAAATCTAAGGTTTGGAGGTCAGGCCACTTCAAGGCTTCCATGTTGTCTGGCAATGCTCAGCAGTTGTACCTTTTAAATCATCCCTTCATCAGTAATAATTTGATTGAGTTCATATATGTATCTCCTACATTATGTGTGGGTACAAGTACATAAAACCCACAAAACAGAGTATCAATAAAAGTAACAACTAGCATCTGAACACTTGCTGAACATTAGTATTTTAATGCCTTTACAATTTAACATTCATCAAAACACTGGACAGTAGGTATTGTTAGTGTGCATGTTTTATAGATGGAGCAAGTGAAGCACGTAGAAGTCAAGTATTTTTCCAAGATCAAAGCTAATAGGTGGTATTTAGACCTCACATATGGGTTCTACACTTGATCTTAGCCAAAAGAAGCTTCACTTATGGGTTCTAAAGCTACACTCTCCTAACCACCATGCTTTACTAAGGACAGAGATTTTAAATGGATGAGATAAAAATATGCATCAAAGTTCTACTATTTGCTTGCTTTATCCAAGTAGATCTTGCACATACCTTGACATCATACATCATCACTTTGGAGACCACTCTTTAATATTGATACTAAATCTGCCTCTACATGCACCTTTGAAATGAGTTTCTTTCATTATCTCTCATTCCATCTTCCTTCCTTAAAAATTTCTGAACTGGAAAGTGAACCAAACCTGGTTGACTCTTCAGACCATGGAGTGGGGCGTAGGAGGCGGGGCTAGGTGGTTAGGTGTAGTACTCACCGGGACAGAAGGGAGGCCAGGCACCCGTACAGGGATGAGGTGTACATATTCCTATAATGCATGGAGAGGTAAAGGGAGGCCTTGGTTTTCTTGTTGAATGTGTCCAGGGAGGCCTTTTGAAGTGCTTTATCCATGTCCTTGTTGTAGTTCCAGGCACCTGGGAGGCAGCCAGAGACACAGGCCAGGTGAGAGATCACAGAAAGGGAAGAAGGCATCAAGGGGAAAAAGTAAGAGCGTCTGGAGAGACTTTTAGGCACTTTTTTATTACAAAATATTTGGAAATACAGACAAGTACAAAGAAAAACAATGTCAATCATAGCCCTATGATTCAGAGAGAGTACTTGGGTCAGTTTTCCTTGTAGCATCCATCTCCATTTTCATAAGGCTAACTAGAAAATAAAATCATGCTGTGTATTCTATTCAGCATGCATCCCTAACTAATTTTCTCTATGACCTTAAATCACCATCCCTAAGCACTTTAAAGGCTGCAGAATGAGCCATGATATGATGTGCCCTACTAGAACCAGTCTCCCCATTCCTGTCCTCCCCAGTTTAAGCACTACATGTTCCCTTACACATGTGGATTTACTGAGCCAAAAGGTGTGCACATCTTTTGGGCCTTTGTTTTGTGTTTTCTTTTTCTCCCCAAAGCCCTTGTATCAATTTACACATCCACTGTTGCCTGTTTTCCCAGAGCCTCATCAATTCTGGGTATTCAAAAATTTTTAAAGGCTATGTAAGGAAAATGGTAACTTGTTTAAATTTGTTACTAATGAGTAAGCACATTTGAAAATAGGATCCTGTGCATTTCTTCTTTGAGGAAATTTCTGGTCCATATCTCTTGTTCATTTTTCTATTAGGGTGTTTATCACTGATGAGACTTCCATATATTAATGATATTAAACTATTGTCTTTGGTATATGTTAGAATTTTTTTCATGGAGCAAGTCTTATAAGTAGTGTTTGTGCTCATTTTGACGTTTTGTGTTTGATGTTAGTGGCAGGGTTAGTAATAGTAGTTAGTAATGGGGACAAATATTGGTAGAATACTCCAAAACTTGAACTTAACAGCGACCAAGAAGAAAAGGGAATATTTTGTTTCCAGTGGGAATTGTGTATTGAGGATAATTCTTTTCTATATGTCTTGGAGTAATGCATCAATAAACAATATTCTTCAAAGGGGGTGAGCTGGACTATCTCCATTTCATAGATAGGGAAATTAAGTTAATAGGGCAAGACATTAACTCAACAATGGCAAGTGAGAATGAGGCCTGATGCTCCCAAGCCATCTTTGGATGGCTCCAAAGTTGCCATCCTGTACTGTGTGTCACTACTGGCTGACAGGAAGTCATTGAACATCAGGCGAGCCAGGGATTTCTGGACCATCTTGCAGAAGGGTGTGTGAAAGATCATAAACTGTAAGTCATCGAGAGTGAAAGGCCGATCGATGCCAGCTGGAAGAGGAAGTGTGAAAGTAAGGATGTGCCATGGCAGATGAGCCGCGTAGACCTACACCCCAAGACCTAAGTGTGCTGAGGGACTTGTGGCATTCCAGAGAACCAGCTCCTACTCCAGCAAACACTTGAAAGGTTTGTTCGTTCACTTTACAAGTATCTTGCTAAGTACTCTATTTATAAGGAAAGAAACACATATTTTCTTCCTGTCTACTATTGCCAACCTTTGTGACAGATAATTCCTCCAAATAAAACTAGTGTTGTGTTACTTTGTCTATTTTTAAAAAGAGGAAACAAAGTTTCTAAAATATGAAGATAGGTCATGTGTCCAAGGTTACCCAACTTGAAAATGGCTGACATTGGATTCATTTTTATTGTTTATTTTAAAAAAGATTTTATTTATTCATTCATGACAGACCCAGAGAGAAAGGCAGAGACATAGGCAGAAGGAGGAGCAGGCTCCCTGTGGGGAACCCGATGTGGGACTTGATCCCAGGGCCCTGGGATTATGCCCTGACCCGAAGGCAGATGCTCAACCACTAAGTCACACAAGTGCCCCTGACTTTAGACTTTGGTTCTGATGTCCCTGACTCTATAGCCACCCCAGACTCTCTTTTAGTGCTGAGAGCCAAAGCAGCATCAGTCAAATTCCATATGAGGTTAAGGAGCAAAATTAGAATGCTGAAGGAATTCAGAGTTGGTGAGAGCAGTTAGCCAATAGGAGTGGTTGGAAGGTAGAGAAGTCCAAGTCCACTGCTTACTCATATGGGCCAGTGGTGATGGCTGGCATCCCTTTCAGTGCAGTGGAAAGGGCAAGAAGTGGCTCCTAAGGCCACCCCTACAGCATCCATGTTCTGACACTTCCACAAATGCCTTTTCCCACACTGAAAACTGCCTATCCAGGTGCCCTTCAGGCCATAGTTAAGCAGGTAAGAACCGTTTTCTTTTTTTTAAAGTAGATTGCTCTGTACTCTTAAAATATTGTTTCTTTTCTGATTATGAAAGCAATACATATTTTCTTAGCAGGAAAACTCAGAAACTAAAGGTGAAAATAAAATTAACTTATAACATTACCATCCAAAGAAAAATCACTAACACTTTAGTACACTGAGAGTAGAAGTAAGATTTTTCATCATCGATCAGACTTTAAAAGGTAGCAAATTACAAACTGTGAGTCAAATCAATCCTGACTTCAACAGAAACAAATCCAAGCCCCAGTAGGATGTGGTTATTCTGACTCACCACAGTACCTCTCCAGGTGGCTGACACCCACTGGTTTCCTACTGGTGGCTTTGGCCCTAGATTGTTTACTTTCTTTCATTTAGCTCAAGTTAAAGGCAGCTTCATACTTGAATTTGGATTGCTTCCAGATGGACTTTAGCATAGACCCAGAGAAGGGTGTAAGAGGAAGGGAACATGAAACAATTCTCTTGAGATCATTTTTGGAGGAGAGAAGGAACCTTGTCTAAACCTTTAGAACCAACTCATGGCCACAAAAATACAGTATCTACTCCTGTCTTCTGAGCCCTGTACCTTGCTTCCACTGGCTCTGGATTTTTTTATGGTATTATGCATAACACCTGTTCAAGGCCCATAGGTAGCACTGGATGGAGAGCTTCCCATCCACTTGGGTACTCTGTAGCTGTATCTGGTTTGTAGAAGTCATATATGTTCTTCGTGTGGGTTCCTCTAAGCTCAGGCAAGGCGCATGGAGAGATTCAGGAACTGTTTTATGCAGCCTTATGGAGCAGAGAGGATAGAGAGCCATGTACTAACAGTTTCCTCATCTTTCTCTGTCTCAGCCCACTCAACATCCCTCCTATGTTCAAAGGGAGTTAAAAGATGGTTTATCTTATATAAATGAGATTTATATTTCCATTTCCATACATATATGGCCTTAACAAAATCTGGAATAGTCACCAAAAGTCTCAAAGGAGAACCATTCTCCTTATATGCAATTATCTTCTTTCACCTTCAATTGTCAGTCAGGCTCCTTAAAGAGCCTCATCTGCAACACCAATGTCATTCATTCCATGCATCATTATTCCAATGCATGATGGTGCAGAAGAGGAAACCACACAGATCCCTCTCTTCCCTTCCCCCTTGCCCTTTGCTCCCCAGTTCAGCCCTTTGAAGGCAAGCCATGTCATCTTCAAATCCATACTTCAGCCCTGTGTAGTGGGTATGCTAACTTGGGATTGGGAGCTATGCATTTGCTGTGCACAGTCTCTTGGTACCACATTTCCACAGTTTATCACAGACCTCTTTCAAGGGTCAGAGGGGCCATGGGCCCAACCAGCACAGTCACAGCTCTGGCCCCACCTGTGGGGTGAGCATTATCACCAGTCACTATCACTGGGATAGACTGCAATGTCTCTGCAGACCACACTGCATAGCCACCTGTAATGAAAGACAAGAAGTAATTATCTCTACTCGAGATCACTACCCAAATCTCATGTAGACTCTGTGCTTCCTGTGAGCTAGGCACAATTTTAAGTACTAAAGATACACCAGTGAACAAAAAGAAAAATCCCTTCCCTCACAATAAGTCTATATATCAGGTATAGTTATTCCCTCCTTATCAACAAAGAAATGGAGGTCCAAAGAACTTAAGTCACTTGGCCCAAGTCACACAATTAATAGGTGGTATGGTAAGGATTCAGATTCAGGATTCCAACACAAATTCAATGAGAACCCAAGAACCTTCTAAGAATTATAACAACTCTACCTCCAACCCCAACAAAAAAGCATTGTTATACATATTGCTTGGAAACTATAGAAAAATATTTAGAAGACGTTAAGGAAAAGATTAGTAAATTTGACTACCTAAAAATTCAAACTTATCATCAGAAACAAACTCAGGCAAACTGGGAATGTATTTGCAGTACTTACAACCAACAAAAAACTATTTCCTTCATTTATAGAAGTCTCATTAAAAAAAACCCAAAAATATGTATTGGGAACGGCCAATGAACATCCTAAAAATATTGAATCTTTCTTATAATGAAAAAAAAAGCAAATCCTTATTTTTCCTTATTAAATTGACAAAGATTAAAAAGCTTGATAATATGCATTGTAGGAATGAACTTTTGTACAACATCTTGAAGAACAATTTGGGATATTTTTTTTTAAAGATTTTTATTTATTTGAGAGAGAGAGAACAAGCAAAAGAGATGGATAGAGGGAGAAGCAGACTCCCCGCTGAGCAAGCAGCCTGATATGGGGCTCTATCCCAGGACCCTGGGATAATGACCTGAGCTAAAGGCAGACACTTAACCAAATGAGCCAACTAGGTGCCCCTACTTGGCACATCCTATCAAAATTTTATATCAGCATAACTGGTAACTCCATTTCTAGAAACCTATTCTTACAATACATTATCACAAGCATGCAAAGCTATTATGTGATATTATGTAATGTTTTATAATTGCAAAAATATACAAAATCTAAATATCCATCAATATGGGACTAATTAAATAAAATTTGGAATATTCATCAATAGAATAATGTAAGGCTTTTAAAAGAGGAAGTAAATCTTATATATATTGATATAGAATGACCTCTAAGACATCATAGAGATAAGGAATAATATGTACAATGTTAAGAACTAAAATTGAATAGTTATGTATGTGTGTTCTTGTAAGTACAAAGAAAAATTCCGGAAGAATACATAGAAACTGTTGATGTGAAATTCTGGAAAGTAGTAATGGGGTGTCAAAATGGAACTCTGTCTTTGCTTTACACTCATTTGTGTGCATGCATATTTTTTTAGCTATACATTTCAATTACTTTCACTAACAACCCAAAAAATGACAAGAAAAATGACGTCTTCTGGACAATCTGAGGCTGTACCACTTTTTCTTCCATCATAGTACTGTGATTTGGAACTTCTTGGTGAGTCCCAAAACCACTTCTGCTCATCTGAAGAAACCCCAGCTGGATGGTTGGACAGGTCAAAGCTGACATCCCACCAACATTGGCTTTGTCTGGTCTTGGTGGTTGCCATCAGGCTCAAGCTTAAATATGGTTTTTGTTTTGATACAACTAATGATTCACATCTCAATAGTTTTTTTTAAAAAAAATTTCCCCTCTACCAAGGCATCATGTTAAAGAGGGAATATCTTGCCACTCATCAGAATCTACTCTTTTAAAATGACATAATTGAAGATGATGCTATTCCCAAACAAGGTTTTGATTTTCTGTTAGAGGCTAGTGAGTATCCCATGCCCTTCATTTCTACTCTTCAACTAAATGCTTGGCTGAAATATTGATGGTGATGGTAATAGGGGTTGCTAAGGAGGCAATAATCTAAGTGCCGAGTAGGAGAAGCACTCTACCAACAGATTTGATGATGTGGAGATTGGAACATCGCAAATCACGGAACAATTGATGGTGAGCCTATGCAGGGCAGTCAAAAACAATACTGAATAAATTAGGTGCCTGGGTGGCTCAGTCGTTTGAGCCTTGGACTCTTGATCTAAGCTTAGGTCTTGATCTCAGAGTCGTGAGTTCTCTCCCCACACTGGGCTCCACGCTGGGTGTGGAGCCTACTTAAAAAAAAATTACTGAATAGGTGTGTGGAATTGCACCAGATAGAAAACTGTCTAATTCTTTTTGACTTCGCTTTGAAATAAAAGAATATTTGATTAGATAATCTCTAAGGTCCCTACCAATATTAAGAATTTATAATTAATTTTATAATGTGTGTTCATTATGTTAATTGTAAATTATGTTCATTATGAATGTTTTAAATTCCAGTTTCCACTTAGTAAACATACTAAGTCCAGATAATATTTATTCACGTATCTGTGGATCTCTTGTACAGGCAGGTTGCCAAATAAGAACTCTGAGGCTCAAATGGTTAAGGGATATAAAAGAAAGATACAAGAAAATGTTAATATGTTAATATGTTAAGGAAGAAATATGGGGTGCTTTAGTGGCTCAGTAGGTTAGGTGTCCAGCTCTTGATTTCAGCTCAGGTCATGGTATTAGGATCATGGGATCATGATCGGTGTTGGACTCTACACTCAGCAAAGAGTCTGCTTAGCCCTCGCCCTCTGCTCCTCCCCACCCACTGTCTCTTAAATAAATAAATAAATAAACAAAATCTTTCTAAGACTATGTTAATCAAAAAATAATTTCCTAGTAACCAGACAAGGGAATAAGAGAATAAAGACTCTGTGTAACAGTCTGTCCTGTGACTCTTTTTTTTGTTTGTTTTATCCTGATCCTTTAAGTCTATTTCTACCAGGATGTTTTCTCTTTAATACCTAAACTTGTTTAAATCTCCTTCTCTCAGAGGCTTCAGAGAAACTTCTGAGACATAGGAATATATTTGATTTTTTTTTTGTTTTGGTGTCTCATCAATGCCACACACTATACGTAAGATATCAGATCCTCCATTTTTCTTACCTATAAATCAGGCATAATACCTACTTCCTAGGCTGTTGGGGGGGTCTAAATGAATGACTTGTGAACATGCTACCTAATTAACAGTATAAAGCTATAGAAGTCTAAGCAGTTATCAACATTGTGGTTGTCGATGATAGCAGCAGCTGTGTGAATAAGTTGTCGTCCCCTCCCTGATGAAATCACTTAGGAGATGGAGAAACAAAACTGAGGATTAAACCTCTAACCCAGCTCCTTTCTTACATAAGGTCTTGGGAAACACATACCATCCCAGGAGCTAGACTCCACCCAGTTGGCAGCATTGAAGAGGGAGGCAGTGCCACCATAGCAGGCATTGGTGGTACCTATGCCCTCAATGTCAGTATTCCCTGAATCCTGGAAGAGCTCCATGAGCACTGTTTTGACAGCCTTGGACTTGTCAATGACCATCTCTGTGCCCACTGCCAGCCAACCCACAGAGTTCCATGGGAACTGCATGCACTCCATTAGCTGCTGTACCACCGTCAGACACAGGGAGTTGAGGTCCTCCTGGACAGAGCAGAAGCCCATATGGGTTTGGCCAAAGCCCACCGCGTAGCTCCCTGCTTCCACATTGTTATAATTCTCCAGGTCTGTCTGGTCCATATAATGGGTGGGGAAATAGACCTCCAGGGCAAGGATACCATATCCTTTGGCCAAGTATCTGTTTTGGCCAAGGGGACAGCAAGGATTGTAGAAAACCTGTAGTGGAGATAACAATCAAAATCCTAGTAATGGTCTCCAGCCAGTCTTCTAAAAATACAATACAGCAATCATTTCATTCATTTTGAAAGCTATATTGTATATTTTGAAGCCATATTATCAGATGAGTGCAAATTTAAGGTGGTTATCTTTCTGTTAAGTTAATCCTTTTATCCTTATTGAAAGTCCCTCTTCCAGAGGGCCAGAAAGCATATTTGAACAAATCATAGCTGAGAACTTCCCTAATTTGTGAGGGAAACAGGCATTCGATCCAAGAGATAGAGAGCCCCCCACCCCAACAAAATCAATAAAAACCATTCAACACCTTGACATTTAATAATGAAACTTGCAAATTCCAAAGACAAAGAGAAATTCTTAAAGCAGCGAGAGACAAGAGATTCTTAACTTATATGGGGAGAAATATTAGATTAACAGCAGACCTCTCCACAGAGACCTGACAGGCCAGAAAGGTCTGGAAGGATATATTCAAGGTACTAAAAAAGAAGAACATGTAGCCAACAATAATTAATCCAGCAAGGCTGTCATTAAGAATAGAAGGAGAGATAAAGAGCTTCCAAGATAGGCAGAAGCTGAAAGAATATGTGACCATCAAACCAGCTCTGCAAGAAACATTAAAGGGGACCCTGTAAAAGAAAGAAGAAGCCCAAAGAAATAATCCACAAAAACAGGGACTGAATAGGTATTATGATGACACCAAATTTATATCTTTCAATAGTTACTCTGAGCGTGAATGGGCTAAATGATCCCATCAAAAGATGCAGGGTTTTGGACTGGATATTTGCTGTCTCCAAGAGACTCATTTTACACCTAAGGACACCTACAGCCCGAAAATGAAAGATTGAAGAACCATTTACCATTCAAATGGCCCTCAAAATAAAGCTGGGGTTGCAATCCTCATATCAGATAAATTAAAGTTTATCCCAAAGACTGTAGTAAGAGGTGAAGAGGGACCCTCTATCACACTTAAAGGATCTATCCAACAAGAAGACCTAACAATCATGAATATTTATGCCCCTAATGTGGGAACTGCCAAGGATATCAATTAATAGCCAAAGTAAAGAAATACTTAGATAATAATACATTAATAGTAGAAGACTTCAACATGGCACTTTCTGCAAATGACAACTATTACAAGCATCACATCACCAAAGAAACAAGGGCTTTAAACAACACACTGGACCAGATGGATTTCCATCCAAACGCAACTGAATACACATTCTTCTCAAGGGCACATGGAATGTTCTCCAGAATAGACCACACACTGGGTCAGAAATCATGTCTTAACCGATACCAAAAGATTGGAGTTGTCTCATGCATATTTTCAGATCATAATGCTTTGAAACTAGAACTCACAAGAAGAAATTCGAAAGAAACTCAAACACGTGGAGGTTAAAGACCATCCTACTTAAAGATGAATGGGTCAACCAGGAAACTAGAGAACAATGAAAACTAATGAAACTAATGAAAATAAAGATACAACCATTCAAAATCTTTGAGATTCAGCAAAAGCAGTCCAAAGAGGGAAATATATCGCAATTCAAACCTCCCTCAAAAAAAATGGGAAAAAACTCAACACAGAAGCTAACCTTGCACCTAAAGGAACTGGAGAAAGAATAGCAAATAAAACCTACACCAAGCAGAACAAGAGAGATAATAAAGATTTAAGCAGAAATCAATGAAATAGATATGAGAAGAACCTGTAGAACAGATCAACAACACCAGGAGTTGGCTCTTTGAAATAATTAATAAGACAGATAAACCATTAGCCAACCTTATTAAAAAGAAAAGAGAAAGACTCAAATTTATAAATCATGAATGAAAAAGGAGATATCACAGCCAATATCAAGGAAATACAAGTGATTTTATAAACGTATTATGAGCAGCTATACACCAATAAATTAGGCAATCTAAAAGAAATGGATGCATTTCTGGAAAACCACTAACTACCAAAACGGGAACAGGAAGAAATAGAAAATCTGAACAGGCCAATAACCAGGGAAGAAATTGAAGCAGTTATCATAAACCTCCCAAGACACAAAAGTCCAGGGTCAGAGGGCTACCCAGGGGAATTCTATCAAATGTTTAAAGAAGAAATAATACCTATTCTACTAAAGCCATTTCGCAGGAGAGAAAGGGGTGGAATACTTCCAAACTCATTTTATGAGGCCAGCATCACCTTAATTCCAAAACCAGACAAAGACCCCACCAAAAAGGAGAATTATAGACCAATATACCTGATGAACACAGATGCAAAAATTCTCAACAAGATACTAGCTAATAGGATCCAACAGTCCATTACGATTATTCACCATATCAAAGTGGGATTCATCCCCGGGATGCAAGGCTAGTTCAACACTTGTAAAACAATCAACATGATAGATCACATCAATAAGAGAAAAAACAAGAACTATATGATCCTCTCAATAGATGCAGAGAAAGCATTGGACAAAATGCAGCATCCATTCCTGATCAAAACTCTTCGGAGTGTAGGAATAGAGGGAACATTCCAGAGCATCTTAAAAGCCATGTAGGAAAAGCTCACAGCAAATATCGTTTTCAATGGGGAAACACTGGGAGCCTTTTCCCTAAGATCAGGTCTATATATACTCACTACTGCTATTCAACATAGTCCTAGAAGTCCTATCCTCAGCAATCAGACAACAAAAAGAAATAAAAGGCATTCAAATTGGCAAAGAAGTCAAATGCTCCCTCTTCGTAGATGACATGATACTGTACATAGAAAACCCAAAAGCCTCCACCCCAAGATTGCTAGAACTCATACAGCAATTCAGCAGTGTAGCAGGATACAAAATCAATGCCCAGAAATTAGTGGCATTTCTATACACTAACAATGAGACTGAAGAAAGAGAAATTAAGGAGTCAATCCCATTTACAATTGCACCCAAAAGCATTAAGATACCTAGGAATGAACCTAACCAAAGAAGTAAAGGATCTATACCCTAAAAACTATAGAACACTTCTGAAAAAAATTGAAGACACAAAGTGATGGAAAAATATTCCATGCTCATGGATTGGCAGAATTAATATTGTGAAAATGTCAATGTTACCCAGGGCAATTTACATGTTTAATGCAATCCCTATCAAAATACCATGGACTTTCTTCAGAGAGTTAGAACAAATTATTTTAAGATTTGTGTGGAATCAGAAAAGACTTCGAATATCCAGGGGAATATTGAAAAAGAAAACCAGAGCCGGGGACATCACAATGCCACATTTCAAGTTGTACTACAAAGCTGTGGTCATCATGAAAGCATGGTACTAGCACAAAAACAGACACATAGATCAATGGAACAGGAGAGAACCCAGAAATGGGCCTTCACCTTTATGGTCAACTAATATTCGACAAAGTAGGAAACACCATCCACTGGAAAAAGGACAGTTTCTTCAATAAATGTTGCTGGGAAAATTGGATAGCCATGTGCAGAAGAATGAAACTAGACAATTCTCTTACACCATATAGAAAGATAAACCCAAAATGGATGACAGATCTAAATGTGAGACAAGGATCCACCAAAATCCTGGAGGAGAACATGGGCAACACCCTTTTCAAATTGGCCACAGAAACTTCTTGCAAGATACATCTATGAAGGCAAGGGAAATAAAAGCAAAAATGAACTATTGGGACTTCATCAAGATAAAAAGCTTCTGCACAGCAAAAGAAACAGTCAACAAAACTAAAAGACAACCTACAGAATGGGAGAAGATATTTGCAAATGACATATCAGATAAAGGGCTAGTATCCAGGATCTATAAAGAACTTATTAAATTCAACACCCAAGAAACAAACAATCCAATCATGAAATGGGCAGAAGACATGAACAGAAATTTCACCATGAAGACATAGACATGGCCAACATGCACATGAGAAAATGCTCCGCATCACTTGCCATCAGGGAAATACAAATCAAAACCACAATGAGATACCACCTCACACCAGTGAGAATGGGGAAAATTAACAAGGCAGGAAACCACAAATGTTGGAGAGGATGTGGAGAAAGGGGAACCCTCTTGCACTGTTGGTGGGAATGTGAACTGGTACAACCACTCTGGAAAACTGAGTCGAGGTTCTTCGAAGAGTTAAAAATAGAGCAATTGCACTGCGGGGGATTTACCCCAAAGATACAGATGCAGTGAAACGATGAGACACCGGCACCCCAATGTTCATAGCAGCAATTGAACTCCAATTAAAAAATATACAAAAAAAATTTTTTAATTAATAAATCTTTCAAGTATTAAAAAAAGAAAGCAAAATGCACTCATTTATTTCCCAAACAAGAATATCATTTATTTGCCGATCCAACCTTGAAGAAAAGTTACATTAAAAAAAATTGGAATAAGAACAAAGTGCCATTTGGCTAAGTGCTAAGCTTGTTCAATATATGATTCTGTGTTATGAGATGACTGTGGATCGCCTGATTACTCGTTTGGGTCCTTGATATTTTTTGCCTTCTTTTTAGGGTTAACTGGTGGTGCTTCTTTCTGTTTGAACTGCATATACTGTCCTATCAATCTCCTGAAAAACACAACAATCACTGAGATGACTAAGAAAATAAGGCGCAGTAACATAATGGACACAATCTGTATTGGGGAAGGCGCCTCCTCTTTCTGCTTCCTCGCAGGCCCATTGTCAATGCTTCCTCCATACCCTACCTCCTCACAGAATGGAGGGGCCCAGCCATACATGCAGTGGCAGTTTTTTTTTTTTTTATTGTTGCAAATGCCTTGGTGGTTACACTTTTGAGGAAAACAGTTAAAATCCAAGACTGAATCGTTCACACAAGTTCTGTTAATACATAGTCCGTTATAACCACAGCGGGTACCATCATTTATTACACCTATGTCAGGTATTCCCATGGGTATCATGGCTTTGTGGTAGCCTACCCCCCAGCACATGAGATTTTCCTCTTGCAGATGAGTAGAGATGACGATCGTATGCTCTGGCAGATCAGGGATGGTGTTGACATTTATACACTGCAGCCTGCCGCACACTGCATTTGCCTTGGTACAAGCTTTATAGGCACGGACTCCTAAAATTTCACAGTTCCCATATTGATCACCCATTAAATTAACTGCGTGATAGCACTGATCAGGCGCCTCCTTGGCATGAGGTCCAAAAATGTTTTGGCACTGCACATATCTGGAACGGCACCTCTTTCTGAAACAAAGGGAGTTATGCTTGCAAGGGGTTCCATCAAGCTTATAACTGTCATTTGGGCAGAAATTTGAGATTCCATTGCAGTACTCTGCAAGGTCACATTCATTATCTTCCTCTCGACACATGTACCCAAGTGGACGAAAGTGGCAGTTATGACAGCAAAGCCCAGTGCTACAATTGGCACCCTCCGTGAATTTACAATCCGGTTGGCAACACTTGTCTTTTTTACACTCCTCTCTTGAACCACAATCACAGTCTTCATTCTCTTCCACAATTTTATTTCCACATCTCACCAGCCCTGTATCCAGTGCTGGGATATCATTCAGACAGAGTGCTGCTGAATTTACATGATCAAAAAACTGCAAATAACTACAATTACTAAATCCACTATTCCCAGTGCCCATGATACAAGTTCGCCTACCCCTACATTGACAAAATTCTGTATCATGTTTCATTCCTACACCATGGCCCAGTTCATGAGCAGACGTTCTGCTGGCAGCAAGAATATTTCGATTTCTATAACTACTTACTGATCCACTGTAGTTTGTTGTACATGCACCTCCAATATATGCCCATCCAGAAGCATGATGTAAAGGCATTGAAATATACAAATGTGACCAATCTTTTGCCGCAGTAAATTTGGCCTGATCTCTTAAAAATGTGTTTAGAATATCATTTGTTTCCATTCTGTCAAAATTTAATCTGTCCCTTTCTGTCCATATTTCAATACCTTGTAGATGTAGCCTCATACCAACCTCTTTAAAGAAGGTGTCCATAATTGCCATCAAAAGAACAGCATCATATATGACTCGAGTAACATTGGATTCTGAAAACAAATATACACCGTGATCAAAGAACAGGTACACTTCCATGTACTTCTGATGCTTATAGGAATTATAAAAGTCGCTACGCCTAGCCATATTCTCATTCTGGGCTGTTTTTCTAGTACATCATTAGTTAAGCCACAGGTATGATTCTGAAATTTGTCCTCTTCCTTCAGGAGATATATGACATGTTCAAAGCTGGAAGAGCCCCTGAGGGGCTCGATTTGGTAATGTTCCTCATCAATTTTCAATATGCCTCGAAGACTCCCCATGCATGTACTTAAAGTAGCCTCTGAATCCTGAGTTCCTTCAACCGAGCCTACGTAGTTGCAGTCCCTGGGTATGTAAGGATGATCCTCCAGGAGTTTCTCCTGTTCCGTGTAGGAGAGAACCTTCAGATTTCGGGGTAATAGAAACCTCTTGGGCCACAGGTGAAGGACATACTTCTTGCCTTTGACCTGCAGGAGGTAAGACACTTGCTCCACAGCACCCTGCTGACCTCCCCGGAAGCTCAGCTTCTTGGGAATGATGATTTCATACGACTCAAATCCCCACTCAGGGTGAAAAATCATATCCTCGCCAAGAGCACCCACCAGGAGCGCCACGAGGACTAGCGTGGGGAGCGAAGGGCCTTGGGGGAGTAAGGTCCTTCCTGACCTCATGGCCCCAGATCTCGGTCCTAGCAGGTCAGTCCCTGCAACTGGCCTGCGAGTCAGGGTCCAGGGGCGGCCTCTAGAGAAGTGGGAGCGCAAAGTGCGGAGCTGCCAAAGCAGGGTTTGCAGGAAACCCCAGCCTCCCAAGGCTCGGTCTAGTTGACATTCCCAGAACTTACCTATCTAGTTCGCTTCCTGGGCGGTGCCGTTGGGCGCACGAGGGAGAACCGAGGGAGAACCGAGGGAGGGGTGCGCGAGAATAAAACAGGCGAGAGGGAGGGGCTGCTGGCACGAGGGATGAGGGGCAGAGAGCAGCTTGGACAAAGGAGAAGGGCTGCAGAGAAAGGAGGACAACGCTCTTGCTCAAGGGTCAGTCCGTCCTATGCCGGTTGGGCTATTTCCATTCGCCCTAGGACACACCTGACGGTTTCCCTCGGTGGGTGTTTTCTAGGCAGAGCGGCAGAGGCAGACACCACCAGGGGTCTCACCCCCTCCCCTCCCCGGGCAGTGCCTGGCTTCCGGCAAGAGAAAGACTCCAGCTCATTTTGTCAAGTGGCTCTTTCTGCTGTGTGTCCTTGGGTGCCAGGGACTAGCCAGGTTGGGGGAGGAGGGGGTGGCGGAGGAGGGGGCGGTGCAGAATCTAGGAATAGAAGAGCACCTGTGAGAGCAGAAGAGCAGAACCCCGGGAGCTCTCCCAGAAAGGCATCCCAGTGGTTATGTTTGTAGTATGAGTGGTGGGTGAGGGAGGAGGTCAGGGATTCAAATGATTTCTAAACAGCTGACAATACCAAACTTTGATGAGGGTGTAGAATGACAACAACTCTTACACATCTCTGGAGGGAGTTTAATAGGCTGAACTGCATTAGAAAGCTCTTTAGTGGTATCTCATACAGTTGGAAATATGCAGACCCTACGATCCAGCAGTTCCACTCCTAGATACATACTCTACAGACATGTGTGCATGAATTCACCAGGATACATGAAACAGCAATATTCCCCAAATTGGAAACAATTCAGCTTTCCATCAACAGTGACTACAGCAATGGAGATGATGCATCAGAGTTATTTATATGCATGATGAGGACAAATATTACAAACAAAGAAAAACAAAACACAAACATAAAGATCAGAATCAGACGAAATTAAACGTTACTTTTAGGGCTACATGCACTTGGTAAACTGAATCTAGGAAATAATTACAGGAACCGTGAGGATGAGCTGTCACCCTACTTCTAGGGTGTAATCAGGAGTGGATGAGGAAGGGGCAGGGTATGGTTCATGTAGCTTCTAGAGTGCCTGGCTGTTGGGGTTTGCTGTACACATCTGTTAAACCATTCCTAAAAACGTATGCTCATTTCTGTGTGTGTTACATTTCACAATGAAAAAAAAAATGCTTTAATAGCCCAGAAGTTTGTTTCTACTTTCTGAGATGAGACAGATATGCTTTGCAATCATTAATCTTTAGGTTGACACATTAGCTGGAGTCATAAAGGTATCGGTAAGGGATAGTGCCAGTAGACTGACTATGGCTACTATCTTTTTAACTTATGTCTTGAAATTTTATAGCACGGAGTATTTTGTCCCTTCCTAGAATAGCCATCATTCATTATGTCCCTTTTGAAAAAGAATTATTAAAAAACTATAGATGAAGAGCTTCTAACTTGTTGATATTAAGATGAAAGTAAGCACAACACAGCAATGTTTCTCTGCAAAAGTTACCTTCTGTATCAGTCTGGGTTCAGTCAGGAGAAAGAATCCACATCATAGTTGAAGAGGGAAATGTTAGATAGAGAGTTATTAATTTGAACAGGGAATTAGAGGAATAAGAGATTTGCTGATAAACTGTACAGAGAATTCTAAAGAATATTGGAGATGTGGATAGAATACTTAATACAGCAGGTATGCAATGGTATTTCAAAAGTAGTGGTACTATTTGATAAGTGTTTCTGTGCAATTTCTAAATATCTTCTAACATATTTGTGTTGATAAATGACTTTTAAAATTCTTCATACAAAAAAAAAATTCTTCATACACATAGGGCTGCTGGTTGGTTACAATTTTTTTCTAATTTGATGTTGCTATGTTCAGTGATACCTGTCTATATAATACTGACCCTTTGAAGCACTGAGATTTTTAACATGGCTTCATCCATGTGCAATTTTTGTGATGTTCCAGATATTCTTAAAATAAATTCATCAGCGCTCACTGTCACAGTCCATGCTCTGTGTATAACATGGTGTGAAAATGGGATTCTTTCTGGCTTGGAGTTTCAGCACAGGCTTCTGTTGATGTCAGCCAGCCAGAGGCCATGAGGAGCACCCCTGAGAGTCAAACAAAGACGGAGTTATTGCAGATTTGCTGCAGGGAAACTGCACACAAAGGGGAGATGTGGGTTTGTAGAAGTGGGTGTAAGGCAGGGTTTATTATAGGATTGCCTTTGTGTTAGGTGATGTAGAGATGGGTTCAAAGATGAGCATCTTAGTGAATTTTATCCAGGTGGCAGGCATGATCAGATACAGTTATGATTTTTATCTAGCAGGTGAGAAGAATAGAGCAGCGTTAAAGCTATAATTGTTAAAGAGGCAGCAGCCACTGAAGTTGTCAGGAGTGGATGTATTTGGTAATATTTGTAGTAAGTAATTTTTTAAAAGGTTATGGTGTGTGTGTGTGTGTGTGTGTGTGTGCTATTATAAATGTGATATTCTCTTCCATTGCATCCCCCAGTTGGTTTTTGTTTATAGCGGAGGTTTCTTTGTGAATTAATTTTACATCATTCAATTCACTGGATTCCTAATGGTTAAGTGTTTCAGTAAGTTTTCTCGGGTTGTCTTATTAACCTCCGATGTAGATAGCTTCTCTTCCTCCTTTCCAATTCTTATATATAAAGCCCTATAATAACTACAGTAACACAGATTCTGGTATAACATGATTGGTGATTGGTGTTCATCCTCTGCCAGGTTCATGTTCTTAAACCTTTTCAAGGAGTACAGATAAAGTAGTCATGGAGGAGAAAAAGGTAGAGAGAAATAGAGACAATCCATGACAGAGAAACTGGAACTGGGTGCCTATAGCCTGTATTTGGCTGACTCAGTTCCTGTGATAGGCATACGAAGAAGGGGACAATTTGCAATGAGGTTCTTGCAAATCTCAGTCAGGTTTCAGAAGCTAAAATCAACCCCAAATATATTTGTACTGAGGCAGACAAGTGTCACCGGGTAGTGCCAAATAGCAGCCAAGATTCAGACAGAGATGGATTATCCAGCTAGCCTCCAGAACTCCTACCCAGGTAGCCAACAGCAGGCTCACCCCATCCACATAATTAAGTTTGCAATTATGCAATCCCACATTTTATACAATTGCATTTAAAATATATTGCCTTGTGGTTTAGGCTATTGCACATTAACAATTTTTTTTTAACAATGTTTTTAAGAATAAAATAATCCGGGCAGCCCTGGTGGCTCAGAGGTTTAGCGCTGCCTTCTGCCCAGGGTGTAATCCTGGAGACCTGGGATCGAGTCCCACGTCAGGCTCCCTGCATGGAGCCTGCTTCTCCCTCTGCTTGTGTCTCTGCATCGCCCCCCCCCCCGTGTCTTTCATGAATAAACAAAAATCTTTTTTAAAAAAATAGCCTGGAAACTATTAAAAAATAATAAAATGATCCCTACAAACCCATTTATGAAAACAAGTAACTGGGAAAGGAAACGGGGAGGAAGAGTGGGAGGGGAATGGGATGAGAGGGAAATACGGGAGTCTTTGTATCATCATTAAACATTTGAAACAAATATGATAACAAGTAACATTTTATATTAGATATTTATACATTTCTGTTATTATAGATATGTTTTATTGAAGTACAATTTATGAAAGTAAAATGCAGAAATCCTAAGCATAAATTACACAAATCTGTACATATATATATATTCCTGCAATCACCGCCCAGGTTAAGATATTTTCAGACTCTAGAAATATTTTTCTTGCCCTCCTCTCAGTCAAGACCCTTCTCCCAGAAGAATATCCACCATTATGGTCCCTATTTACCACTGGTTTATTTTTCTTGAATGTATATAATGGAATCATATATTCAGAATGTATTCTTTTGTGTCTGGCTTAATTTGCTCAACATTATGTCAACGACAATTCTTCATGTGGTTGCATGTTTCCTTTTTCATTTCTGTGTAATATTCCAATGAAAGGAGGTACCATAATCAGTAAGCTATAGGTCAAAAGAAAATATTTTCTGTTTCACACACATTCACACACCTACTCCTCCTCACCTACTTACATACTTCGCATATGCCCTCTCTCCCTTCCGGGCTTTACAAGCACTTGAGTCTCATTTCATTTTCAAAATATTGGCAGGCAGATGCAGCAATTGAGCCAACTACACGCACAGCTGGCTTGGAGCAGTGTTTGCTGGGAAAGTGTCCGAAGCAGAGGCAGTAAACAAAGTCAGTTTCCCCGCTGCCCATCCCATTCTGGACTGTGTACAGGCATTAAGGTTGATTGTTGTAGCCATCATGTTCTGAAAGAGGAGCTCGGCCTCCTGTCCTTGCGCTGTGAGGTAAGCACCAGTCCCTCTCATGGCATGACTGTGGCCCGGTGTCCAAGCCCACCATTCCAGCTGTGTGATGTAGCAGCCCCTGGCCTCCGGACTGCTCTCTCTCCTTGGATTTCATGGTTGAGAGAGGCCTGGATCTTTCTGCCACAAACAAGGACCAGGTTTCTAGATTCGCAACTGCAAAGGTAGGATGTGGTGAGCGAGCTAGTGGCCCATAGCTCAGATCCACAAAAGCAGGTTTCCAGCAAGTCTTTAGCTCCTAAATAGTCTGAGGAGGCAAGGTCAGCTCTGAGACGCCAGCCTGCAGAGGACCAGACTTGGGCAAATTGCTCCTTAGCTCTCAAATTCATTTTCCTTTTATATCATTACAAAAGTTAACATGAAGACTTAATTGTATCTTATATGAAATGATAATGCTCTCAGGATAACCAATATGTTCTATCAGTTGTGTTAAAATATATTTGTGCAGATCTTGAATAAAGCTCCTACATCTATTTAATTGAAGCATATCCTAAGATTTCCAGTCATTTAAACAAATATTTCTACTATTTAGAATTACATATGTGTGATTCAGAAGTTTCTGCAAAGCTAACAGAATATGGAAATAAACTCAATGCTAAAGTTGATACAGGACTGCTAATGCCATATATATCACCAATGTCAAATATTTGTGCTCAAATGTCTCCCTGATTGACTTCTACAAGTAAATACATAGAAGAACTTGGTGACATATTTATAGGCAAAATACTATTTTAGAATTATATATATATTAAATTCTATATAAAATTTACTTTGAGGGATGATATTGCAAGCTAACAGTTTAGGTAACAGTAGCATCAGCATTATTAGTCATACCTCACTTTTCAATCCTGGCTTTAGCAAACACACTCCATCTCCACTGGAAGGCACTCTGTCCTGAGCAAGTGTCGATTTGTCACCAACTAGTAAACAGAAAAGTGACTCTGTCTTGTGATGCATTCTGTTTGACGAAGTTTCTTTCCTCAAAAGTATTTCTTTGTAATCTGTCTGGAGAAAGAAAAAGATTCCTAGTGCTGGGCTTTGTGGGATTCAGAATGAAAAGAAAATTATTTATCTCTCAGCAAATTCTGACATCATCAGGTATATAATCGCAAGACCAGGGACACAGGAATGGAAAATAAAAACTGCAATGCCACAGAGTTTGACATGTAATCTTTATTTTGTGATAAAAATGTTTTCATATGAATTTCATCTTAACTACTTTGAATGAAACTTTGAAAAGTAAAAACATTGTGCATTTTCCTTACTGTGTCATAGTTAGGAACATGCAGTCATTTTTCTTGGTTACTGGGTTTCTCATACAAACAGATATAATATCACTTTTAAGAGAAATGTACACAAGGAAGGAGCGCCATAGTACCAAACAGTTACAAGTGGGAGCATCAGGTCTTTTAACTGTGTCCTCTCAAATGATCATTATACATTCAATGTGTTGGTTAAAACCACAATCTCCAAACTGCCTGCCAACAAAACATACCTTTGGTTCTTTTCTATGCAAGAATTGTGCACCAGCAAATATAATAACAAGATAGTATAATGGGCTTGAGCATCACGGTTGATTGCATACATCAAAGTCTTTCACTCTCTCTTTCCCTTACACTTTTCCTTCCCTTACCAACATGTAAGTCAGAAAATGATGCTTAACACAAAACAGAAGAAACAAACAGAAAAATCTATCCCCAAAGGTAGACAGAAGAGGAGTCAAAGGAAGAATTTATAAAAATAAAAATAAACCAAAAATGATAGGGGAAGGAAGGTGATCTATACATGGCATAAAAGATACATCCTATAAAAACTTAGTCTCTAATTCAGAAGCCAAATGAGAAAGTGGTTCTCCAACTCACCTTCTCTTTTATTAGGTGCTATACAACTCAAGGTTCTCAAAATCTAAGGGATTGATAAATGCTTGAAAGGCAGTGTCTTCTTCCTCAATACTGAAGCCTGTTGTATGTAATGGCAGCTTTCACATCCCCTTCCCCCAAGCCCTAAGAATCCCAAGAAGGAGAAACAAGCAAGTTAGGCCTACACTGTGGCTGGGGAGGGAGGAGGCCAGAGAGGATCCAAGCTGTTGGGTCAGAGGCTGATACTTTCAGGTAATGGGGATGAGATGGAATAACAGAGAGGGGCATATGTGGTGGGGTTCACAGTGGTCCATGCAGAGAAGTTCTCCCCATCTGAATTAACAATGGGTCCAAGGATAGAGAGTCGGTATTCAGAAGATAAAATGGTACACACTATGAAAGGACTGGTTGAGTTGCCACATGACAAATAAAATACAGAATGAACAAACAGTATGTTCATATTGAGGCAGAACTAATTATTTTTGTTGGCTTGATGAACTTGGGCAGGACTGAAAAAAAAATCTGTAGATTGTCATGTTAACAGACATCTAGGGGTTATACAGGAGGCCACAGAGAAATCAGGTTAAGTGGGATGCTCTGATGAGCACTCCTAGCCAAGGAAGGAATAAAGACCATCATTCAAACCAAAACAGAATAGGAAATTTCCCTGTCAATATCTACAAAATGCCCCAGCAGAACTAATTTCCCAGGTGTCATGACATCATAGCACCAGGTAGAGATGACAGTATGATCACAGGACCAACTATTAGCTGACTCAGGGAGAAGAGGAAGAAAACTTTTCCTCCTATTTCTAGTGTTGACTAGAATGCTTCTGCCCTTGACAGGGGGTCATGGAAGGTGCCAAGACCACAAATGCAGGAAGCAGACTCAAGTACAATATAATCACAATCTCAGCATGAGCATGATAAAGACAGTTAAGTCTTTCATTGTCCATCATCATCTAGAAAGTGAATCTAGGAAAGGAAAATGTCCCGATAAGCTTCTACATTCATTGCCTAAAAGGGAATGTCATGACTGCCATAAAGGAAAAAAATGGTAGCAACAAACAGCAAAGGCTGCCTCATGGTTTCAACTTTCTAATAGGGCTGGCGAGGACCCTAGAAAACCAGGCCAGCTTGCTTGAACATAGAAAACCCATGTGTTTGGCAAGAACCTACTTAGTTGCACAAATAACTCCGAGCACGCTGTGGAGAGGGAAGCCTGGTGAGCAGGCAAACAGTCAGAAAGGAGACTGCAACCGCACCACAAAAGGAACACAGCTGTCATGGGATCCCTCCAGCTAAGCAGAATTCAGTTCTCAGTGGCGAGGGAGCATCGTTTGAGACATAGTCTTCTATGGAGATACCTGGAAGGAAAGGCTCAACAGCTAAGGCTAGCTTCCCCTGCTGGATGAGTGAGTGAAGCAGGCTGGGGGTTCTGAGATCTGGGAACAAATACGTTTCACACAAGCTGACAGTGGAATGGTAGGCAGGAAGGGTCTTGTTAGTGGTAACCACTTCTCCCATGAGTTAACGTGTCTCTTGGTCATTCTGACACTCCAAATCTTAGTTTTGTTTTGTTTAGGGGGGCACAGTACCTGCACTGCCAACAACAAAACTTCACACTGACTAGGTCCACAAATAGAAAAGAAAAAATTCTCATCCCTCTTCCTGGTAAAGTTTATAGAAAGCCCTGCATGCAGGCAAGAGAATTAAGGCAGTCTTTTCAAAGGGTCTTCTGTCCCCAGGATGGGTTCAAAGAAAACTATCTTGCTCCCCTTCCTCTTCTAGGAATGATATTACATAAGAGACTGCAATAGATTCATTTTCTAAAGAAACATACTTGAAAGGTATATGCTGAGAACTACAACCAAAGCAAACCCTGTGAGACTCCTGGGGACACTGGGAAAGGAGGGTGAAGTTGCTTTCCAGAAAAGGAATGATTAAAAGCACAAAGGTCTTGTCCTGTAACATGCCGGTGGGTGGGGCTGCACAACCACAGAGAGGTGCAAAATGTAAAGCACCAAACGAAGTCAAAAGAATTTCCAAGGAAGGTAAGATGAGACAGGTCAACTTAGGCAGAATTCCAGGGTCCAAGCCCAAAAGGACTGTACTGTAGAGTCTTCTCAAGGATATGGCAGACACCCCCAGGGCTTAAAATGCAGCCCAAGATGCAAGAATGTCTGGGCTACAATAGGCATCCATTCTTTTCTCCAAAAGAAAAGAGTAAACATGGTCCCAGGTCTTATATTTGTTTTGCATTTCCACAAACTTGGCTTGATGGGTAAAAGATTAAAAGAGCCATGTTCCCCCCACCCCAATCCTGCAGATAGCCAGTGAAGCTGACAAAATTGCTTCCCTTGCATTATCTAAAAGATAAAAGCATCTTCTTTCTCCTGCCTCCAGAAGCTAGTTCCAGAGATTTCTTCATTTCTCTCCCGGATGACCTTCATTTGTTCCTCAGCAGCATTTATAATAGGCAGCTCTGTCCCTACACTGGAGGCAGGCTCTTTCATGCATAAACCTGCATGTTGCTGCGTGGTGGCTCAGACATGTGTGTTCCAGGTCCCCGCTGACCTCCTCCAGCACCCCCAGGGGTAGGGCTGGTGGTCACATCTGACCAGTCAGAAGCAGAGTGGGGTGATGAACTTGACCACTGGTCAGGAGACTCTGGGGATGGTGTCAGGTAGGGATGCTCACCCTGGAGGTGACCACTGTGACTAGGTGTTCGCTCAGCAGCATTTGAGGAAGCATAACTATGCTGTGAAGGTGGTGTGGGATACTTGCCCACAGATGCCGGAAAAGGATGATAGGCTGGGAGAATGGTCTGAGCAACCTGCCCATCCTGCTGCGGCACCATGGCAGTGGGGAAAGCCATACTGGGCAAACGAGCCATTTCTGGAATCTGATACATGGTGGGCATAGGGCCTGCAACAGGTGGAGGGCAGTTAGACTGAGGCTGGGGAGTCCCTGCTGGTTGGGCAATACTGCCTTTGGGGATTAGCTGGAAAGTCACAATGGGGGGCAAAGGTTCCCGAGGGGTAGTTATGTGCTTCCCTTCAGGCGGCCTGCTCTGGGGAGGTATGCCAGGATGCGTGCTCTCAGCTGGAGCCAGAACCATACCAAACATCTCATTGTACTGGGTCTCATTCATCTCCATGCGGTTCATCCAATCTGCCGAAACAGTGACAGGATGGAGCCTACCCAAGCTCCCTGCACTGCCGTTGCCTGGGGGAGCAATGTGGTGGTGGGACAGCAGCTGGCTAACTGAGGGAAGCACAGTGCTGGCACCATGAGCCAACGGCTGCATCTCATGCAGGTTAGAGAAGGACAGTGCATGCTGAGCATGGGCTGGGGCAGGGGGGGCAGCGGTGGCCAACATAGGGTTGGGTGAGGCCTGTAAGATTCCAGGGGATGTGATCATTGGAGAGGATGTGGTGTCAGAAACATATGTGTGAGGAGACTCTAAGGAATCAACGGGGGATAAGGTCACTGAGCTCTCAGACAGCTGACCCTTGTCACTCAGAGACTTCTTCCTCCTACTACCCTTGGCATCCTTGGCCTCCTTGGCAAGGTTAGGGAGGCTGGTAGGCATGGTACTCTTGGTATTGGGCCGTCTAGGCTTCTTGCCCATGGGGGTATGCTTTAGGCTGAGGAAAGATCTGTTGGGCCCACAGATGACAGGTGAGAGTGCAGAAGTCAGCACAGTGCCTGGAGGGCTTGGCGTCACATTGTACTCATCCAGGAGGCGCACGATGTCATGGTGCATGCGGTCCCGAGCCACATCCCGGGGAAGACGATCCATATGGTCTGTGATGTCCCGATTGGCAAAATGGTCTAACAGGATCTTGGCTGCTTCATAGCTTCCCTCCCGGGCAGCAAGAAACAGAGGTGTCTCTTCCTACAGAAAAGGCCAATTAAAATTAGCAACGCTCTTGAGAATATGCCAGGGTTCTCAAACTTTTTGTTATTAATAATCTCGTAGACATTTTTTTCTCCCTGTTAGAAATTTTAATACCACAGATAAAACGTCTATCTGCTTATGCACTGAATGGATATATGTAGCTATATATATAGAAAGAGTAAGATTATTTCTTCCTTCCAAGAATCAATTTTGCCCAATGTCTCCTTAGTTGGTAATGTATGAAATAAAGCATGCCCCTGAGACAAAGATTTGCTTAAAAGGGCACTGAGCTTGTCAAAATGAGTTCCAAGAGGAAAAGAAAGAAGTTAGAAATAAAAAAGGTAGGAGGGGAAGAACCTAAAGCAGGAAAATAAGAGAAAGCAAAAGGAAACAAAACATGATCAAGAAAGAATTAAAGTAAGGGAAAAGAGAAATTAAACAAGAGAAGGTAAGATGAGCAAGAGAGGGCAAACATGACCTAAGACTCAGAGGAAGAAGAGCAAATAGCAAAACGCTATGGTGTCCCAGGACAGAAAACAAAAGCCACAGCAAAGAAAATGAAAATGAACAAGAGAAAAGGAACTGAGTGTAAACAGAACAGATAACCAGGAGAAAGGCCAGGGTGAAAAAGGCAAAAGGTAGAGAAGGCGACACTGACGTTATTTATAGGATGACCTGGTTCAGACTGAATATTGTGGAGGCAGAGGACTCACTCTTCACACTTCCCTGGGTGAGCCCAATGCCCTCCCCTCCAGCTCTCCGGGGCCAGTTTCCATCCAACCTGCCTCCCTCTATGTGTATACTCCTCACAAGAGGAGCTACAGGACAAAAGGGAAGGCTTTATAATCTGAGGCACTACTCCGTCTGACCTCCAACTCAGAGCCCAGATTTTACCTTGTTGTCTTGCATGTCTCGGTTGGCCCCATTTTTCAACAGCAAAAGGGTTGCCTCCACGTTATTGACAGCAGCTGCCCAGTGAAGAGCAGATTTCCCTGCAGGGAAAAATATGTTTACAAGAAGACAGAGTAGAGGGACATGTCCTACTCCCGGTATAAGGAAGCATCATGACCTAAACAAGGAAACTTTGACCTTCCCAGAGAGCAGCAAGCCAGTTGTCTGTGGGGCCTGTGGAAAAAAAGCTGAAGTGTTGTCTTTTTATTCAGTTCTAAAAATACTTTTAAAAAAGGCTGCCTAGCCTTCAGAAGACATATAGGTTAAAGGGTCATTTGTCTATGGTACCCACGTCCTCCACAAGCCAGAACCAGCACACTGAGGACAATAACCTATTTATCACACACCGGAATGTCTATTTAAGATATTGCTCAAGGGATGTCTGGGTGGCTCAGTGGTTGAGCATCTGCCTTCAGCTCAGGGTGTGGTCTTGGGGTCCTGGGATTGAGTCCTGCATCGGGCTCCCTGCATGGGGCCTGCTTCTCCCTCTGCCTGTGTCTCTGCCTCTCTCTGTGTCTCTCATGAATAAATAAAGAAAATCTATTTAAAAAAAAGATATTGCTCATAAGGCCCTAGGGAAGTCAGTTCACAAGTCCTCATATCGAGAGTGATATGCCTGGGAACCTACAGAGGCAAGCCTTTTACAGACTGGCTTTGAGATCCAAGAACCTTCACTAAAAATCCCTTCCCACCTTTGTCTAGGAACTTCCCAATGGCTTAGTTCTCTGAACTTACAATGTTGAAAGAAAAAACAGATGAATGAAAGAATCTGCAGTGGATTCAAATCTGGGACAGCTCTTTAAAGATTGTGTAATGATTTTCCCCTTAGAAGCAAGGCATGCTTTGCAGGCAAGAATCCGACTCCCTGCCTCTCGGCCCTACCATGGTCATCCACTGCATTCACATCTGCTTGGCAGTTGATTAGTTCTGCCACCATTCCCTCCACAGCTAGGCGGGCAGCCAGGATCAGCGGTGTAGTGCCGTCGTTCATCCTGGCATCCAAATCAGTTACTCGGTTGCGGATCAGAATCTAGAAGATAAGAAAGTACAGAAAAGAGAGTTGCCTTGATAGAAGAAAATAATGAAGCTAAGTGAACAAACAAGAGCATCAGAGCTAATGCTACACTGTAAGTTCCTGGAGGGCAGGGAATGCTTGCTATCTTTGTGTCCAAGATTCTATCATCCTCAATCAATAAACGTTGAATAAATGGATGAATGAATGAATGAATGAATGAACAAATGGGTGCTCAAGAGACAATGGTTCATGTCTTCTACTTCCTAAAGAAAGGAGGGATGTGGGAAAATATGGTGTATAGTTTTAAGATGAATCAGAATGCTTCCAGTTTTCTCACAAGGGTAAAATAAAAGGGCATCAAGGAATACACTGTGAATATATGTCAAGAAAACCACCAAGGAGCAGCATGTAGCCAGAAAAATCTACAAAGGGAGAGCTGATAGTAGTCAAAAGCTATATATCAGGTACCACTTCCATCTGATCCATTCACTTGGGAGGCATTTTGGCACATCAAAAAGGACTGTGGCTAAGAATCAGAGGACTGGTGTGATCTGGTTGGCTCTATTGCTATCTGGCTGTTAAGTCAGTTGGCCACCATTCTTTTCCTGCTTTCCCATCCAGCAAGCATGACTCCATCACCTGCCCTATTCTCTCAAAGAATTTTTGAATGAAATGTAATTGGATCTTCAGTGCCTTAGCAAAGAGAAAACATTATAGATCCATGGAGAATCAGCCCTACTCCTGTTCTTTACCTGGAAGACCCCCTGGGCATCAGCTGCCACTGCAGCATGGAGAGGGCAACGGCCCATGTTGTCCTGTGCATTGGCATCTGCACCTGCATCCAAGAGACGCTTGGCAGCATCAGCCCTGGAGTAGCGGGCTGCAAGGTGCAGGGCCATCTCACCAGTCCGGTCTGTCTGGGCCTGCAGGCTGGCACCCTGGTAGACCAAGTCTGTGATGATGTTGGCAGAAGAGTCTTCTCCGTCTTCATCTTCATCACTCATATCTGAGCTGCCTCCTCGGAGAGAAGCCAGCATCAATGGGGTGCACCCATCTATAAGAAAGGAATTTTTCAAAAAGTATTCAAGGAGAAGAAGGATATTAATGTTCAATTAACCAAACTATTGGAATAGTTCCATTTGAATAGTTATTCTTATGGGGAAAAAAATCCCCCGGCTTCTCGTGGTAATTGGCAATTAGTTTTACATCTGCCATCTACTTTTCCTCTGATAAGAGTCCTTTCTGTGAAGAGTAATGGTAAAGTAAGTCTTTTTAAGCTGGGCTCTCTTCTAAGTTAAATGAGTCTTTCTGTTTAAGTTCCTAAGTACTATGCTATTTTAAGTGGGGCCATATTTTAAAATGTCCAGTATTAACAGAATGATATGCACTAAGGTATCAACCAAATTAATCTTCTATCCCTCTGCTTTGGGATATTATTTCTACTATATTATCCTACTAAAATCTTTTCCATTAAATCAGCATACCTATTCCCAAGCATGCTGTACATGAGGCAATACAAAATCCTTCCCTACTCATATAGGTTTTTAATTTCTGCAAGCCTGTATTCCCTAAGTATTCATTTCCTCGGTGATTTATTCTGTGCAATTGGCAAAGAGCATATCACTGAGTGGGGCAAGAACAGGCGCAACACAGAACCAAAGGCAGGCATGGCAGGTGGAAAGGGGGAGGCTTGAGGGTGCTGACCTGGGCCACGGACATTCACATCCAGCACGTCCACCTCCTGCTCTGCCTGTGGAGGAGTGAGTGCCAGTGATGGTGTCCTGCGGATATCTGCAGCCTCAAGGTGCTGCTGTGTCCATGGACGTCGATCAATGGCATCATCTTCTTCTGAGAGCAAAGCTTCATCTTCAGCCTGACAGGGGAAAACAATGCAAGAATGCTGCCTGTTGACTTGGACCACCATCAGGAGCTGCAGACAAGAAGCCAGTCCAGAGTCTTCTACCCATTTCTCTCTTTCTACTCTACCCTTTAGGGTGCATCATCCACACCAGCTTCCTGTTGCTCCCAGGAGGTGGTTCCTGTCACCCTCTTCTGTGCTATCAGTACAACTCTCCCAACTTGCCCATCCCAAATTACAGGCTTCAGCCTTAATATACCATCTATTTTGCCTACCAAATATACAAGCTGTAGATTCCCAAAGCACCATTTCCTTCCTCTGGACTTGTGCCTGGGTTGGACCCTCTCTATCTGCCATGTCCTGTCCTGATTCTTTGTCTAACTCCTACCATTCCTTCCAATAGAATTAGACTTTAATTTCTCTTGTGGGTCTCAAAAAGCACCCTCTGCTTACCTTTACTTAACTATGTGTTAAGTGCTTACAAGGCACTACATGGCAACTTCTACCGCTATAGGTTCATGAGAACAAGAAAACATACCTTGTTCAACATCACCTACCTGTACTTAACACACAGTGCCCAGCGCATAGCTAGGACCCAGGGAAATAACTATTGGGCAATAATTACTATTATAGTTTTAAAAGCAGCTCCCCTTTATTGAATATTTACTATGTGGTAGAAAATGGGTAGGATGCTTCATATGTATTGCCGTATTTCATCTTCACAACAACTCCCTATTTTAGAGATAAGGATAAGTAGGTACAAAGAGGTTAAGTCATTTTCCAGCTACCAAGTAACAGAGTTTTGGATTTAAATCCAGTTCTGATTGCAACTAAAGCAATGTTCTTAACCATCATGCCGTACCGCATGCCTGTATTCCTCAAGCATGCATATCTTCAAGTTGCTTTAGACTATCCATGGATATATGCATATCCCAGTCATGTAGAGCTATGGAAGGATTGTCTCCTTTTTCACATCAGCTTCAGCCCGATCTACCTCTTACTTCTATATGGTTTTAGTTTCCTGGGCTCAAGATTCAGAATCTCTAAACTCAATGGTCACTGGATTTCTTCTACTGTGTAACTGCACCTTCCTTTCCAGAAGGAGGAGTATCCAGACAGGATAAGGGAGAGATCTAGCAATAAAGGAAATAGCTACTTACACACATCAATCCTTATTCAGCTACCATCAGCATGATTCTTAAGGAAGTAAGCTCACTTGTTTTATTATTTTTAAAGAGTTCTTAATGAAATGCATATGCAGGAAACCCAAGGCCACTGATGACCTAACGATTCCTGGCTTTCAAGACAACTGGGGGTAGTAGCCATTGCCTGGCGGCATACAAAGACTATTACCCTTTTCTCCCATTCAGGACTCTAGATACCAAAGGACAGAAATCTGAAATGTGACCAGATAGTGGCTGACAATGATGGTTGTACCATGGCCAGCTTACCTTGGCTTTCTTTGGCTGGGGCCCTTCATCATCAACCCAATGTTCACTTGTTCCAGAACCAATTAGGTTAGCCTCTGAGACTTGCACTGAGAGATTTCTGATAGGACAAGATTAACAAGGGGAAAAACAAGAACACAGGTTATTATAAACTAATATCATGTTTTCAATCCTTTTTGCCATGGCTATCCTTAAAGACTTTCAGGGGCCTTGGCCCAGGAAGGATGGGCAGTATTTTATGTCCCGTTGCCTGAGTAGGCATCCTTTTCTTTCCCATGGATCAAGAGCTTACAACAAAAGTGTGCCTCAACACAGAAGCCAAGCACCATCGCTTGAGTATGTACAGAATAGTTATTTGATAGTCACTCAGCAGGAATTCAGAATCACAGTCAAGTATGGTAATGTGGTGTGGCCAGAGATTGAAATTTAAAATTCTAATTCAACAAGATCTCCTTTCTGATTTATCCCTGCTTATTACTATTGTGAATAGTAGCTTGTTGGCAAACCATCTTACTTCAGCCCCACGGCATCTTGTCCCACTGGTTCACGACGCTTGTGATTGCTGGAGTCTCGGCGAAGGGTGAAACCTTCAGGCAGCCAGAGGGAGCCATGCTTACGTTTTCTTTTGGCCATGATAACTCCCAGCAGGATAATAAATAGGATAATGACGACAGCGACAGCAAGTAGATAAAGAAGCTGAGTGGGTTTTGGATTCAGAGATTCACCTGGAAGTGCAGAGGGAGAGGGAAAGTGCTGAATAAACCTCTCAACATTAGCATAAAATTCATTTAAAGGGCATGGACTGACTGACCACACCAGCCCTGAAAAACAGAGTTGCACACTGAAAGGCATGCCCTTTCCTCACTGCCCTCAAGTAACACCTCCCCTTCTCCAAACCTTCTCCTTAACACCACTGTTACTCACTGACAACAGATACAAGAGGGTAGGACAAGGTCCCTTGGATGGCGTGAGAAGCCAGAAGAGCTGCTGCTGCATCTGTGTTCTTGAAACATTGGTCTGAATCTTGAACACACTGGCGGTTGTCAATTTCCAGAAATACCTTAGAGCTGTAGGATGCCAAGGGGAAAGAGGAAAAGGGGAAATGGTGAATAAAACAGAAGAGTGTCAGTCAACCAAGTCAAGTTGGAAAGGATGACATAAGCCTTCCTTCCTCACCTTCTACACTAGGCTCTCCACCTCTGTGATGGTGCCTCCAAAAGAACTCAGAAACTAAGACCCTGTCCCTTTAGATCCTAATCACTAATTCTCATTCCCTCTTGGACTATGTTTCA
Source organism: Canis lupus baileyi (assembly GCF_048164855.1). NCBI lineage: Eukaryota > Metazoa > Chordata > Mammalia > Carnivora > Canidae > Canis > Canis lupus. The sequence continues at coordinate 8,111,992 of NC_132849.1, read as the reverse complement.
CATTCCTGGCACCTTCTGACTAAAGCAATGCAAGACCAAGTGAGGAAAGTGGGTAAAGCTGGTCCTTATTCTCCTTTCTCTCTGCATCTGGATCCTAGCTAGGTACAGAGTCAAAAGTCATGGGACACACCAACCAATAGTGGGGTGCAGTGACAGAACAATTCAAGATCATTACAGAGACTTCTATAATAAATGCAGTGCCTTGTACAGAAGACAAGATTAATATAAAAGAGGAGTCAGTAAGTACTAAGGGGATTTGAGGCAACCCTGGCAACGGGTACAGGTTCTGACATTTGAGGAGGCCTCCCTGACATCCTGCCTTCTGCTTGCTCCAACGTACTTCTTAGGATACCAAGACCAAGTCAAACCTTCACCCTTAAACACAGTAACCGGCATAATGAATTTGTTGTACTTGGTGGGCTGTTCTACTTGTTTGAGCTCTGCATTTTTAGGTTGAGCTAGTCATTTAGGTTGTTATGACTTCTGTGTATCAAAGTACTTGGCTTTACAAGCTTTGAGAAATTAAGAATTAAGCTTTAAGAGGTCCAAAAACCAAAAACCTACCCAGCCACCTCTTGTTCTTGATCACCGGGAAGGGATCTGCGAGTCATCCTCTGCTTCTTTGTGGCAGCTGACTTCTCACCATAATAGGGGTAGACCATGAGTGCCCCCTGGGAGTCCCGTTTAATGTGCAGGTTGGTATGGAGCAGGGTGCCCAGTGCCCGCAAGAAGCTGCGGGCATCCTGGAGCAGTTGCTCTGGGGGCATGAGCACCACTATAACCAGGGTCCCCTCTGCCAGGTTCTCTGGCCGGTCAGCAGCACAGTCCAGCCCATCCCAGCCACACTCCTCACTGTTGCATCCCTGGTCACAGTGGTTGTCTTTGAAGTGGTCTGCACAGTATTTGTCATACCTAGACAAGGAGAAGCAGAAGAGGGAGAGAACAAGGAAACAGTTCAGAATAGACTACAGGGCTATTTGGTTTTCTACTTGGAACTGCTGTGGCTTTCCTTACCTATCTTCTGTGGCCCAGATGAGATCCCTTTGTCCAATCTCTTATCCCCAACTGCGCAGAGTCCATATAATCTACACCACTTCCTTTCAGTGAGCGTTCCTCAAAGGAGAAACTGCACTGTGCCCAGTATGCTGCATGGGTTCCAGCCCCCCAGGCAGCTGGTAATCTTAAGTCAGCTTTGTAAATAAAGCTGCATACCTGAAACAAAAATCAACCAGGGACACACTTCCTCTCTTTTTTTATCCACTGTGCCTGGTGAGTTGACAATGAGCTTTTAGAAGTAAAATGTGCTTCCAGGAACTGAATCATCAGGGCTCTACAGAGGACCCATTCCCTTCACAAACAGGACTGAATCCTAGCTCTGGAAGGTAGGTAGGTGTCCTATACAAGACACCAGATCTAAATTATACAGCCTCCTTCAAATCTGAGAAAAGGAAATCAAGTCCCCAAACCTAAAAGATGCACAAACTATTTCATCTCCACTCTCCTCCTCACTCCTACCCATTGATAGTTTTGCTATTGGTATGACTTGCCACACTGGCTCAATGAAGAGCTTGGGAGTCAGCAATAGCTGTATGGACTCTGACGAGTTCTCTAACCTCCTAGCTCTCAATTCCCTCACCCGTAAAAGACCACTAACAGTATCTATGTCTCATAAAGTTGTTGAGAACTCACTGAGGTTAAATTAAATGGGATGTCTGCTAGGAAAGTTGCTATGTAAAGTTACTATGTAAACCATAAAGCACCTTGTAATTGCCAGTGACGACCAGGGGGGTTAAGTGGCCTGATCTGGCTTATGCTTTCTGATAAATCTAGATGGGGAAACCCTGTTTAAGAGAAAGGATTGGGGTGAACACAGAGAGGTACAGACCTTTCCATTCATCCTGCAGGCAGGTTATGTGAGAAGCTGCCTGGGAATGGGTAACACGACTTCCAAAAGTTATTTTCCCTAGGAGGTCATGAGAGGCAGCAGGTGAGAAGGCAGAGAGAGGCAGAGAGAGGGTGGCTGCGCGTGAGCATTCCTGGACCTCTGTCAGCAAGGGAGAGCACAGGGCAGCGTGCGACGGGGCAAGGCTGACACCAGGAAGAGGGCCTCAGGGCGCCAGTCTGAAAAGCAGAGGCAGCTTGAGCTGAAGCCCCGGAGTGGTTAGGAGCAAGAACGAGGAACTGAGGTGTGTTAGTGATAGTCTCCCTCAGCTTCTGGGAACCCTGGACCCTTACTTGCATGTCTTGCTGTTCCCCTGGCATTCAAAATTGTCAAAAAGGCACTCCGCTGTGTTGCACAGCTCATCACACTGGTTGTTGATGTAATCCCAGCAGGGGAGTGGGGAAGAGCAGTTGGCCCAGGGGTTCTCCATGGTCAGGGAACAGTCACCCCCATCCCACTGGCAGGCATGGCTGTTGCAGGCCTCATCGCAGACGCCGTCCCGAGCTTTGTCGGCACAATACTGGCTCAGGCAGGTGGCAGGAGGGGTGCTGGTGGGAGCCATGTAAAGTTCACAATGGCTACCCCAGAATGGTGGAGAACACTGGCAAGAGTAGTAAGGAGGCTGGCGCTGAGGATAGCAGCTACCCCCGTGTTGGCAGGGACTACTGGCACAGCCTGATTCACAGTCCTGGGGGTTGGGGCAGAAGCAGCGTGGTCCTGAGGCCGTGTGCACACACTGCTCTCCTCTCCTGCACTTCACTTGTCCACAGCTGCTCTGACATTTCGCTCCGGAGAATCCCTGTGGAGATCAGTGAACAAATGAGGACAGCAGGCCTCATTTTTCCTCCTAATCCCTTCTCTGCCACACCTCTAGGAAGATAAAGATTAGACACATGGCTAAGATTCCTCCATGTAGCCTCCTGTGCCATGTTCTAGGAAGGAGCCTCTTCAAGTCAACCTAAGGTCAGAGATGAAAGTTCCACGGGATGAATGTAGAATTCTCTTGCTTTAAGAGCTTGCTTCCAGAAATTAAGTCCACAGGTCATAGGTGAGATAAGACTCAGGTGACATAATAAGCACCTTCCCTAACCTTCCTTACCATTCACATAATCGCTTTAGTAGGGGGAAAGTTATTTCAGGAATCTGGGACATCTAAAGCTTTCCA